>NC_067203.1:13271128-14471128 GCF_026262505.1 Trichomonas vaginalis G3 | reverse complement strand
ATAATTATAATTACTTTATCTTTGTTTTATCTTTGAATAAACAATTTAATTTAAATTGCATAATATTTTTTGGTTGAAAGACAGGAAACTTAGTTGAGTTTGTATTATTTTTATCGTTTAATTCATCGTATCAGTGAGTGATCCAGATATTTAAGATATTTAGAAAAAAAATTATTAATTTGATTAACAAATTTTAATCAAAATAGCAAAAATCTATTTGATAGCTGTAAACAAACAATAATTTTTATTTCAAGCAAAATCACTTATTTTCATCTAAACGTATAAAATTGTCAATTTTATGAAAATAAATTGAAAATCTCATGAAATGTAAAGGAGAGTAATATTTTTCAATTTTCTTTTTTTCTTTGTCTCAAATATTTTCTGTTGGGAATTTTCTTGTTATCAAAAAATAATTTTAATATTTGTTTATTTCATTACATACAATAAAATTTTAAAAACTCTATTTCTTCTCAAGAAAATTTTTTCCTTCATATGAAGAAACATTTTGTTCTCCATTTGATACTGAGTCTAAATCTCGATTTTTGAATTTTCTTCTTTCCAAATTTCTTTTTTCCAAATTAGAAGTTTAATTCAAATTTTCAATAGTTTATATATTTTCTCAAACCGTCTCAGATTTTCTCACTTTTTAGGGATTTTCTCTCAAAATATACAAAAATAGTAATATCAATACATGTGTCTAATATACTTTAAAACCATCGTGACAAAATTCAAAAACGAAGAGTTCTTCTCTCCAAATTTTTTTCAAAATCAAAAAAATGAGATAAAAAAATACGTTTGGAAAATTCATTTTTAGCATTTTAGGAATTTTCTCACTTTTCTTCCAAATTGACATCCTTAAATATTGTGGATAAATTTTATATTTGAAAACAAGTCAACATAAATCATTGATCAATTTTCAGAAAATTTCAAATTTCTTCCATCATTCCTTTCTCTTGTGCTCTTTTGTCAAAACCAGTCGAATGCAAAGATATATATATATATTGCTGCTATTCAATATCTCAAAATTCTGATTTGATGATATAATTTCAGGTATCAGGTGGTTTGGCTTGCCCTCCACATAAATAACGATTATTTATATATAACATAAGCTCACTCTTTTAATAAAATTAATTTAATATCTTGGATCAAATTGAAATGAATGTATTACTATGGTCTAAGCATATAATTAATATCAGTTTTTGATAAATTGTAATTTTTATTCTATATATAAAATGTATACAAAAAATATATTATAAAACAAATTTATTTTCCATACTTGGTTCTTCTTATCATTCCTTTCTGTTGTGGCTTTATCTTTTCAGAATTAATCCTTTCCAGTTCGTATTTTCTTGTCAAGTTTACAATTTCATGTTTGTGGAAAGTCTTTTTGTCTCTGTTTCTTTCGTATTTCGCTCTTACATCGAGTGGTGTTCTTCTCTTTGGTTTAATGATCTTCTCTTTGTATTCAACGTAAATAGTCTTTTCGTTTATAGAATCAACCATTTGAGGAACAAATTCGATGATTTCTACCTCTTCTTCTTCTACTTCGATGTTCAAAGGCATAACAAACAAAATCTTCTTTTCATTCATTCCAACAAAACAATCTAATCTTGAAAGTTCATGGAAACTTGGATTCAAAAGCGTTAATTTTTCGCTTTTAGAGTTATGACAAATCAAAGGTTTGTTAGGAATTGCCAAATCATAATAATAAACTGTGTTATCCTCATCTTTGTAGAACATCATTCTGTTGTCTTTAGAAACAAAAAGATTTTCTTCAACTAAAATTCTATCATCGTAAAAACTAAAACCTTGATGTTTATCATCTATGATAAATATTTCGGTTTTGTCTTCCATAGGATTGAAGAAAAGTGTTAAATCATAAACAGTTTTGACAAAAGAATATGAAGAAAATGAATTGTAATAAATCAACCCAAAAATCGATTGAATGCAAAAAGTACTATTTGGCAAAACCGCCGCAAATGAACCACTTTTTGTTAAACTTATATCTGTGAAAATTAATGGAGAACAGTTGTCGTCAACAGCAAAGTTAATTTGGTTTGTCATGGTGTTCAAATAAAAACCACAGAAATAATCATCATCGTATTTTTGGACTATAAAAACAGCAGGATACAAAATTCTGTTTGTCATTACTTTGACAAATTCAACATCTTCAAATGTTCTGTTGTAAATTACAAAACCGTTTTCATTTGTAATTACAATTTTATGGTTTGTCAAAAGAATCAATTTTTTGTCGACAGAACATGAATGAATTACTCCTCTGAGATCTACTGAATTTGCTGGAGGATTAATTTTATAACCGTTAAAACCGTAAATGTCAACTTTGTTTTCACCAATCAAAGCGATTTTATCTGCAAAAGACACTGTGAATAAAGGCTTTGTTGATGTATTTCCTAGCTTTTGTTTTTCGTATAAATAAACATTGTCCAAATCATCACTTTGAAGTTTTGCAAATTTGTAATTTAATACTTCAATGTATTTGATTACAAAATCATTTGTAAAACACTGGAAATAGAGTTGATCATCTTGGAAAACTAAACATATCTCTTCTGTTTGCTCTAAAACACTTTTGTCTTCTAAAGGTAATGGAATTTTTGTTAATTTTTCATCTTCAATCCCAAAAAGTGACAAATTCTTTGTTTCTCTATCAAAAATTGAAAAGAATGGCAAATTTGACAAAGTTGAAACAATTCTATCATTTGATTCGAATTCAACTAGCTGAGATTTATTTTTGTCATCGGGAGACAAAATCAAAATTGACTTATCTGAAACAGCAACAATATAAGAAGAAACATTGTAAAGTTTCGAATTTTGGCTGTGTGAACCTTTGAAAATTGTAAATGATCCATTTACATATTCATAAAGAGTTCTGTCTTCATACATAAACAAACTGTACTCATTGATTCTGCCATCATTCTTATAAATAACTTCAATGTCAATATCATAAATTTCTTCCTCTTCTTCCTCTTCAAATTTTTGATCATTATTTTCAGTTTTTTCTTTGTTTTCTTCAGAATTTTCATTTTTATCTTTATTTTCTTCATTGTTTGGATTTTCTTTTTCATTAATTTTTGTTTCTTCTGCATTTTTATCATTTGATTCTTCACTTTTTAGTTCATCCTTTTTGTCACTTTTTGTATCGTCTTTATTTTCATCATCTTTTTCTTCAGTTTTTTCTTCATTTTTATCGGGAGTTTTTGTTTCGATTTCTTTCTTCTTTGTAAATAAAATTTCGACATTTTCACTAAAAAGTGACAAAGAAATAATTGTGTTTCCGAAAAGTGCATAAATAATAGGAAAAGTTGCTTTTTCTGTAACAATTTTGAGAAGTGGCAAATTGGTCACTTCATCTGGCAACAAAAAATTAACATATTTTTCAGTTTCGAAGTTATAAGCCGAGATAAAATCATCGCCACCTATAACTACATAAGTTTGAGTTAAATCAACTGAATAAGTGAATTTAACAAATTTCAATCCGATGTCTTCAGGAAGAGGGATTTCTTTTTCTTCATCATATACAATTATAATCATTTTATTTTGATATAAAATGAGTTTTTCTCCAAATTTTCCAAAGAAAACATGTGATTCTCCAATATTTTCTTCTTGTTCATCAATAACCATTTCCATATCTGTTTCTTTTTCAACGAGTTGTTCTCCTTTTATCTCTATCTTCAAAGAAACAAAGTCAGAAAGTGATTTATGTTCAAAACTCTTTTGTTCTTCTTCATCATCGAATTCAATATCTTCTGTTCTGTAGTAAACAAATAATGGATCGAATAAAGCATACTGCATGTCCTCTAAATCAGTCATACACCACATGCACCTGTAGTTGTCTTCTTGATAACTCTTTAAACCTTGCTCTGGAACCCATAAATTCAAATTAAAATTGTTAAATGCAATGAAATATGGAATTTTCATCGGCCCGAAAAGAGTAATAATGGGAAGAAACTGCTGACCATATGCAATAATGGGTTCGTCACTTCTGTTTATCTGATCTGTGACTTTATCTGGATAATAATTATTATAATCGTATTTTTTGACATTTTTAGTTGTAACATTGATCATTTGGAGTTGAATATGTGGAGCTTTGAGGTAATGAGAGATGAAAATGATGTTATCTTGAACTGTTGATATAAGTGCAGATTTTCCTTTGACATCGGCCATTTCTGTAAGTAAACGTGGTTTTTCTTCCATGGGCGTGTAAATGAATATCTTATTGTCCTCGAAAAATGCGAGTTTTCCTTGAGATGTAATACAAATGTTTGAAACTTCTGATAAACAGTTGATTTCTGCTGTTTCCGAAGTATTCATATTGACTGTAACGACTTTGTCTGGTGTTTTTACAAATATATATGGATAAGACACATTATCGTAAAAAGATTTTAAATTTTCTATTGGTATTTCGATTGTTTTCATCGGATCTTTCTTTTCAAATGAATATATTTCTAAATTATTGTCATTAATTAAGTAGTAGCCAATTGTATCTTGATATCTAACAAATTTAAAATCACGAATGCCTTGTTTTTCAATAGAAACTAGTTCTGTTGCACCTTCTCTGCTTGTTAATTGCTTGTAGTTTAGGATTACGAGCTTGTTTTGTGTTGCATATCCCAATAAATTGACAAAACCATCAATATCGAGGCTAACAAGTTCCTTGAATGGTATCTCCATCTTATTTTCCTCTGGTGACACATTATTTTGTATATTTGAATCTTTTTTTAACTCTTCATTCGTCATGAAAAAAAAAAAGAAAACAAAATCCCCACAAATTTCATTTTTCTCCCCCAAATAAATACAAACTATAGATTAATATTAGATAAACTAAATTATGGATTTTTGATTTTTGTGTACTTGGATTTTTGTCAAAAATTTTATGGATTTTTACAAAGATGAATTATTAGAAACATGCTTCAGAGATGTCTTTCAGAGTGAAAAAGAAGGAAGAATAAAGATAGATGAGTTCACTGAACTTGAAGAAATCTTAAATACTATTAGAGAAAGATTCAAAGTCGACGATCCTCCAAATATTCTGATTGAAATGCAAAGATTAGAAAACTACATTGAAAAATACAAGTTTGAAATCAATGAAATCATTATCAATTACAATTTAATTCAGATTTTAATTGCAACAACCGTAATAGCAGATTATGATCCTGAACAAGATCCAACCAGACATCAGATTGCATTATCTTCATTTAGAGTTGTAGAAATGCTATTTTACAAGAAAAAATACGGATTTATTCTTTATTTCGTCGAAAAAAATTATATTTCAATCATTATCGAAAATCTGACTCATCTTGATCCAGAGAGGTTAATTTTGGCTCTTAAAGCTTTAAATTTAATGATTTACAACTATCCATTTTATAAATCCGAAGTTTTGAAGAACGATGCGATACCAATACTAGTTGATTTAGTAGTTACAGCACACGATGATACTTCTATGATGTTAACTTTATGGCTTTTGTTCAATTGTACGATAGAAGGAGCAGGTCCTCATTTATCTGAAATAATTAGTGCATTAGAGTACTTGGCTTCACTTCAGATGCCACAAATTACACAGTTTTTGTTTTATATTTCATCAAATATATGTATTTCAAGGCCAGTTGCAGTTGCATTTGCAAATTTACCTTATTTTAATAAACTCATTAACAAAGCGATGATATGTGATAACATTGATCTTAAATCAGCATCGTACGTGCTCATTACTCATATTTTAACATGGTATTACGAAGATGCTTCTGAAAATGACCCAACACCGCGATTTAACTACAAATCAATAGTTAGAAATATCACTAGAGATGTTGAAGAAGAAGTTGCTGAAGAATCTATTGAAACAATCGCTAATATTATTCGATATGGAGATATCGGATTAATTTTGCTTTCAGAAAACTTAATTGAGAGGCTAGATGATGTTTATGAAGATGTTGAAGTTAATTTTAAGACATCTTGCGCATTAATTCACTCTGTTATTTTACATAAAGGAAATGATGAAATTTTTCAGGCTCAATTTGAACACAACGCTCTTAAAATGATGGTATATGCTCTTGAAGGTAATAATCAAGAGGCAAACAATAAAATTTTAGGAGCTTTGATAATATTTTTTGATTTTCTCAGCAGAACTAATCAACTTGATGCTGCTGAAGAACAGATGAACGAGATTGATGGATTTGATACTCTCCTAGAACATGGAGACTCTGAAAATCCTTCATTATCTTCAAAAGCAAACGCAATTTTGATGCTTTTCGAAGAAAATAAAGAATAAACTGTTTATTATTACCATGGTTTAGCAAAAATAATGTATATGTTGTACATCATTGCTTTATGAAATTCTCTTCCTCTTCATATTTATCAATGTTTTATGAAATTCTCTCTATATTAAGCAACAAATATTGTCACTTTCTTAATTGAACATAGTGCTACAAATGTCTAATAATTCTTTTTCCAATAGCATTATTTTATATTAAAAAAAAAAGATATAGTAACTTTGGCATTATTTAAGAGTAAACATCCCATAGTGGTTTAATATTAATTCACTACATTTATTCGCTCGGAATTAAAGATGGCTACATATTTTGGGGAATCAATAACCGTTCTTGCCCTATTAATGAAATTCTTCTTCGGTGTTTATTTCTATGTTTAAAGATCTCGTATGCAGAAAAATCTTCTCCAGTTCTAAAATTCAGCTTGGTGCAACTTTACAAATTCTAAAATTCAAATCGACAAAATATTTTGCAAGTCTAATTCTTAAATGTAACTAGGTTTTTGCTCAAACTTAATTGAGAGAAAGTACTTAACATTTAATTAAGTATTGGCAAATAATATCAAGGAATATTTTTGTAAATTCATGAATAGTATAAGTGATAGTAGTCCATATAGAAATGTCAGAGCAAACTCCCTTAGGATAAACTAGGTTTATTTAGAATCAATAAAAAATATTTTAGATTTGGGTTATCCTGTAGGTGCAAAAAATGCGCAAAAACGATTATTTTGAATTGAATTTGCGCAAAATTTGCGCATTTTAAAATATTTCCGTGTGACGATTATTTCAAGTACGTATCTCATTATCTAAAACGATTGGTAATGAATGAGATATATCATGAAGTTCACCAATGAATGTGTAAAAAATATATTTAGTTAGATTATGTATGTTAGTAAATTTAAGATATCATTTTGCTAAATATAGAAGCTAATCATGTATACATTCAGTGAATGATAGAAAATAATTTTTAACAATGATATAATGAGATAAAAATATATGTTATCGTATATTGCCAATGATTTGATATTTCTATCTTTTCCAAATTATGGTATATTCATATGTTGATTATATCAGTTAAATATAAATAGAATGTTAATGATTATATTTTAATTGAATAGCTGTAGTTTGCTACTTAAACACAATAATTGAAGCATTATATTGAATTTGCAATATTATACCAAATAGATGATACATTATATCAATACTAGCGAAGATAATATATATTATAAAACATAAAGCATAAATTGCTTTATTAATTTCAAATAATTTAGCAAAAGTGCAAATAAATAGTAATTAACTTGAATAGTGTTATGTTCTATATCTATATCACATGTAGTCGTTTTTTTGAGAAATAAATTAGAATCTGATACTGTTTGCTAGTTTGTGAAAAAAATTCAGATGACTCATTGAATTTAATTTAAATTTCAATAAAAATTATCGTAGTTCGAAATTTTTATATTTAATAAATCAAAGCTTCTATTTAATATTACAACGAAAATAAAAAATTGACATTTTCGATTTTTTCATAAGAATATTTTTTACGTTAATTGGAAGCCATTTTTTAAACGTACATCTTCTGAGATTTTTATGATATTTCATCCCAAAACTTGCCTTAATGCGACTTATATTGATGTATTATTTAAATATTAAGAGTGATTTCACCAAGATCTTCTAAGATTCAGAAGATCGTAGAAAAACTGGTCTTCAATGTACTGAATCGATTACAATCTTACTACTATACATCGAAATTACATAAGTACAGTCTCTTAAAGAGCAATTTATCCAAGATCTTCTAAGATATGGAAGACCATGGAAAAACTGCTCTTTAATGAGCAGTAATATCAAAATTTCCATTATTGAGTACCAAAGATGCATAAATACAGTATCTTAAAGAGTAATTTTTCCAAGATCTTCCAAATTTTGGAAGATCTTGGAAAAATTACTCTTTAAGCTATCTTAATTTTGTATGTCCTACATATATGAAACGTGTATTTGGAATGGTATTAATTTGAAGATCAATTCCTGCAATATCTTCAAAGAATGGAAAGTGGGTATTGGAGGAACTGTTCTTTAATGCTGAGTATTTGGAGAGTTTATCTAAATTATGATCAGAAAAGTTATCGTTTTTGAATTGGATCATATTCATTTATAAAGAATTGCATCCATTAAAAACTAAAACTCGATAAAACGTTGAATTGACAAATTATTTATTTTAAAAACAATAGTATGTTGAGAAATATTTATGATTAGTAATTATTTTTATCGAAAATAAATTCCAAAAAATTTTTAAAAATCAAAATTTGAAATGAAAAACTACAAATTTTTCATTATAAGATGTAAAATGAATTTTTTTGAGTAAACCAAATCTTCCTAAATTTATTAATAATCCAATTTTATTATGAATTCAATCATTTAATTCATTAATTCATTAGATTAAAAAATAAAAACACTAGATAATGGAAAATATATTAGCAAGTTTAAATAGAAATATGATGGAGTTTAAATATATTCTGGTATTTCAGAAATTTAGATAATATTATTTGCATCGAGAAAAAAGTAGTTCGAATTTTACAAACTGAGTTTACAAATGTAAAGGATTGGGATATGCTTTACATTTGTAAACTCATTTAGTAAACTTGTAGTTTGATTTATTGCATCGAGAAAAAAGTAGTTCGAATTTTACAAACTGAGTTTACAAAACGATTATCTTCCTCAGTACAAAATACCCTAACTTGAAATAATAGCAAAATTAGAGCGTTTGGCTGAATGAAGTGTACGTTTAAAAAATGGCTTCCAATTAACGTAAAAAATATTCTTATGAAAAAATCGAAAATGTCAATTTTTTATTTTCGTTGTAATATTAAATAGAAGCTTTGATTTATTAAATATAAAAATTTCGAACTACGATAATTTTTATTGAAATTTAAATTAAATTCAATGAGTCATCTGAATTTTTTTCACAAACTAGCAAACAGTATCAGATTCTAATTTATTTCTCAAAAAAACGACTACATGTGATATAGATATATAGAACATAACACTATTCAAGTTAATTACTATTTATTTGCACTTTTGCTAAATTATTTGAAATTAATAAAGCAATTTATGCTTTATGTTTTATAATATATATTATCTTCGCTAGTATTGATATAATGTATCATCTATTTGGTATAATATTGCAAATTCAATATAATGCTTCAATTATTGTGTTTAAGTAGCAAACTACAGCTATTCAATTAAAATATAATCATTAACATTCTATTTATATTTAACTGATATAATCAACATATGAATATACCATAATTTGGAAAAGATAGAAATATCTCATTAAGAGCGAATCCAAAGATAATGCAAATAACTATGATATCCCAATAGTTTATTTGTTTTTATAACAGACCATGAAATATCAATTGAATATCTCTAAATTTTCCCCATTAAATTTTTTATATTCTACCAAAACTTTAGATCTGAGTCATATCTCCCATATAGAATATATTATTAATCTTATCACATTTTTCTTTTATTATTATTAATTAATGAAAGTCAATACAAATCATAATATGAATGTATCTCTAAAATTCAATAATCGTCACACGGAAATATTTTAAAATGCGCAAATTTTGCGCAAATTCAATTCAAAATAATCGTTTTTGCGCATTTTTTGCACCTACAGGATAACCCTTAGATTTTATTTTATTGATGATTTCAGAGAGATTATTAATAGATTATTTGAAAAATATTGCAACTTCATTTGTTTTATCAAACAAAGATTGCTTTAAATTTAAATACAGATAACTTCAGTATTAGCCAAAGTAAGATAATCTCTCTCGCTCTTTGTGGGTCAAGTACCACATCTACATTATTAAAATTCTTTAATCCCTAGTATATCATTATTTCATACTAATAACGTGAAACAATTCCGTTTCAATGATCAGATAAAGCAGAAACAATATACTCAGGTGCCACTCTTTTGGGTGAAAAAATGAATCCTCTTTTCATTCCAAAAATGGTTTATTTTTATTTTATATTGACATTAAGGACGCACTTACGCCTCTATGACATGGTCTTCATTTCAAATGTTTAAGGTTAATTTTCAATGACGATTCACGCCAGTTGTCAAAAATTTGAATTAAAGTCGGATGGGCATAAGTGCACCATTAATGTCAAGATAAGATAAAAATAAATCAAAGTTTGGAAGTCTCAAAAGGGGAATTGTAGGCCATGAGGTACTGATTATTTCCTATTGGGAATGGGACATTTCGGTTCTGAATACAATTTTTTTTATATCTTATAAACTATAAGGAATGAAAAAAAGTAGCCTTTAGTTTACTTATTGTTACAGCGATCCAATAAATATTCTATATATCATCATTGTCTCATACTGGGTTATATTTTAAATGTTTTGAGAGTCTAGATCGGAAAGAGTATTTTCAATTATTGAATTAACATTAAATTATTATGAGATGTTTATTCTTCAAAAATAGCAACACTACTATATTTTTTCAATATAGAATAATGCTATTGGAAAAAGAGTTATTAGACATTTGTAGCACCATGTTCAACTAAGAATTGGATAATATTTGTTGCTTTAATTTTGATGGCAATACTAAGAGGACATTTATTAAAATTGAGAGAATGTCATTAAGCAATGATAAATATGAGAAGAAAGAGAATTCCATAAAACATTGATAAATCTGAGAAGAAAGAGAATGTAATAAAACATTAATGAATATGAAAAGAAAGAGAATGGAATAAAGCAATGATAAATATGAAAAGAAAGAGAATTTTATAAAACATTGATAAATATGAAAAGAAAAAGAATAAGTCTCATGTTAACATCAGCACCATGCTCAACTAGGAATCGGACAATTTCTATTGATTTAGCTTTGATGGCAATACCAAGAGGGCATTGATTAATATCGTGAGAATTTCATAAAACATTGATAAATATAAATATAAAGAGAATGTAATAAAACATTGATAAATATTGAAAGAAAGAGAATTATATCAAACAATGATAATAATAAAAAGAAATAGAATTTGATAAAACAATGATAAATATAAAAAGAAAGAGAATGTGAAAAAACAATGAAAAATATGAAGAGAAGGAGACTTTCATAAAACAATGAGAAATATGATAAAAAGGAGAATGTAAAAAAACAATGATAAATATTAAAATAAAATGAATTTCATTAAACATTAATTAATATGGAAAGAAAGAGAATGTCATAAAATATTGATAAATATGGAAAGAAAGATAATGTCATAAAGTAATAATGAATATGATAAGAAAGAGAATTAGTTTCATGTTAACATCAGCACCATGTTCAACTAAGAATTGGACAATTTCTATTGATTTCGTATTGATCGCAATACTAAGAGGACATTGATTAATATCGAGAGAATTTCATAAAACATTGATAAATATGAAGAGGAAGAGAATTTTTTAAAGCAATGATAAATATTGAAAGAAAGAGAATGGTATAATTAATTGATAAATATAAAAAGAAAGAGAATGAAATAAAATATTGAGAAATGTGAAATGAAAGAGAATGTAATAAAAAATTGATAAATATGAAAAGAAAGAGAATCCTATAAAACAATGATAAATATGAAAAGAAAGAGAATTTCATAAAACAATGATAAATCTGAGAAGAAAGAGGATGTAATAAAATAATGATAAATATAAAAAGAAAGAGAATGAGATAAAACAATGATAAATATAAAAAGAAAGAGAGTCCAATAAAACAATGATAAATATAAAAAGAACGAAAATGCGAAAAAACAATGATAAATATGAAGAGAAAGAAAATGTAATTAAACAATGATAAATATGAAGAGAAAGAGAATTTCATAAAACAATGATAAATATGAAGAGAAAGAGAATTTCATAAAACAATGATAAATATGAAGAGGAAGAGAATTTCATAAAACAATGATAAATATGAAGAGGAAGAGAATTTCATAAAACAATGATAAATCTGAGAAGAAATGGTAAATATGAAAAGAAGGAGAATAATATAAAACATTGATAAATATGAAAAGAAAGAGAATAAGTCTCATGTTAACATCAGCACCATGCTCAACTAGGAATCAGACAATTTCTATTGATTTAGCTTTGATGGCAATACTAAGAGGGTATTCATTAATATAGAGAGAACGTATTAAAACAATGATAAATATGAAGGGGAAGAGAATTTCATAAAACAATGATAAATATGGAAAGAAAGAGAATTTCATAAAACAATAATAAATATGGAAAGAAAGAGAATTTCATAAAACAATAATAAATATGAAGAGAAAAAGAATGTTATAAAACATTGATTAATATGAAGAGAAAGAGAATTTCATAAAACATTGATAAATATGAAGAGAAAGAGAATGACATAAAACATTGATAAATATGAAGAGAAAGTGAATTTCATAAAACAATGATAAATATGAAAAGAAAAAGATTATAAAGTTTGTTGATATCTGCTCCATTAGTAAGTAAATAAGATGCAATATCATAATTACCGAAATACATACTTTCTGCTATTGAATCAAAAGTTTGCCCAAAATTTGATTTAAGATAATCAGCAATTTCATAGTTTCGATATTTCAATGCTGTATTAATCATGTTATCAAATGATTCACCATCTTCTATCATTTGCATAAAAATATCTTTATTTCCGCCTTGAACAGCATATTTTTCGGAGTTAGAAGTGTAGTTAGCTCCTAAATTTTTCAAATAATTGAAACACAACTCTGATCCATATTTAATTGCACAGTCAAGTAGTGTGATATCATTAAGGCTTTTATTAATATCAAGTTTTGGGAATTTCGATTTAAGTTCATCAACTTTGTCCCCTGCAATATAGTATAAAGGAGATTCTGTCGAATACAAATTACCGAAATACATACTTTCTAATCTATTATTTTTCGGTTCATAGATGTATGAAAATTCGTCTGATATCATTTGATAAAGTTCTGAAAATAATTTAATACCCTACGTTCCCAACTTCTGGAAAACGGTTTTTCACCCTTATGATCAGTTTCAGACACTTTGGGAGTCTCCCAAACTTTGATATTTTGCATTATGATAGAGAAACGTGTCTAGTTTAACGCACAGTTGTTTTAAAGGCAAATGATGATATCACATGAAATTATCAAATTATCAAATTTTGAAGTACCAGTCCAAAGGGTTAATTAGATCCTACACAGATGTGCGATAGTGAAACATATGTGTTCTTGATTTGAGAAGTCCTACTGATAGAGGTATGAATCTCACAGCTTTGTGTGAGTGTGTCTGACACTTGTATAGAGTGGAATATGCGCCGACATATATTATATAATAACATGTAGTTGATAATTATGAAAAAATAGAATTCGATGCGAATGATATTGAAAGTTGTTTTGTAATTTGATATTTTTCTTATATGTGTTAATTAGTAAATGGCTTGTTTGTTGTGATCGTACTGTGAAAAATGAAAGGTATTTTAAATTAAAAAATTGAGATTTTGAGATATCTCTAGAATTAAGAATTTATTATGTATTTGACTTTTATATAACTATGTGTAAAGGATCTCGATGTCTATATGCTTTAAATAAAATTAAATAAAATGAGATAAAAAATTAAAATGGACAAGAAGATATATGGAAATGTAATTTGTATTGTGTTGGTTGTTGGCAAAATGATTTTAATACAGATTTAAGGATTTGGAATGGATTTGAAATTAAATGATTTTAATTCAAGGAGTAATAAGATTTTGAACTGGTTTTTATTTTGTGAATGTAAACTCCTTCCATAGGATATGTATTAGAAAGATCAATGTCAAACTTTTTGAAAGAATTGTTTTTTTGTTGAGCGATTTTCTCATATTTAATAATATATTTAAGTTGGCGTATCTTACGCCCTTCCAAAAATATGTATTAGAAAGATAAATTTTAAACTTTTGAAAGAATTGTTTTTTTGTTGAGCGATTTTCTCATATTTAATAATATTTTAAGTTGGCGTATCTTACGCCCTTCCAAAAATATGTATTAGAAAGATGACTTATAATTTCATAAATTATTTTGTCCCGACGGTTTGAGCGGTTATCAGAATGGTTGCTTACACAATGCGTCAGCAAAATGTCGGTTGGGGTGCCCTTCTTGGCCTCCTGAGTACTCACCAAGATACCCCCAGCTCCCGCAAAACACCTCCCTTAGGTGCGCATTACCTGACGGCATTATTTTGCAATTATTTCAAATTTTTTAGATGTCTTTTGTTAAAGTTTGTTAACTAAAGACTTGAAAACAGCTTACCGCTTCAAGCTGCTCTCTTCCCGGTTCCTCTGCCGCAATCTTCTGTTTGATTGTGCGCAAAGCTCTCCTCCTTGTGAACTTTGCCTGACAGATACACCTGGGAGACAGCATTCGGACATCTTACCGCTTCAAGCTGCTCTCTTCCCGGTTCCTCTGCCGCAATCTTATGTCTGATTGTGCGCAAAGCTCTCCTCCTTGTGAACCATGGCTGATAGAAAGAACTGAAAGACAGGATAGGAGGAACATGCCGGTTCAAGTTAACTTGCAATATGCTTCTGATTAGTGATTTTAGATGAAAGATTAGCGAAATCGCATTTAATTTGGATAGAAGGATTCAATTTTATGAAGCAGGCTCGTAGAAAATATGCAGGAATAGCACAATCTTTTGCAATCACAACGCGATTGCAAAACTTCGACCGACAAGAGTGTATTGTGCACTCTTGTCGGTCTGCATGTCTCATTCCGGGAGACATTGTCACTGCATGTCTCCCAGAATGAGACAATCTTCCGCATTCATAACTTGAATGCGGAAGTTTGACCGACAAGAGTGCACAATACACTCTTGTCGATCTAAATGTATCTTACAATCAAAGACACTTTCATACAATCTTTTCGAAGTTAAAAAAAAATTTAATTATTTCTTTCTTTTTGTTTATTAAATCGCCTTACTCACGTACTAATCTCTTTTAGAGACTCTATCGAGCTATCCCCACATATAAACGCTGTGACAATAATACATATTTACTCTCTTCATATTCTGATCTCATGACACATTATCGCAAAAACTATAATATACAACACATCTCATAAAGTCTCATTTTAGCCCTATCTAAGCGTTCAAAACCTATTTTCCACACGTAATCTGATTCTTCTGGCTCCGCTGATTCGATTTCTGCTGTCAGATCGTGAAAATATGCATCACATAAAGAGATAAATGCAAATTGCACAACTTAATATTTTCCTTAAAATTTCTCTTCAGGTTCATACCTAAATAAGCTCTTTTTTTTGAAAATTCAATTTTTTCCAAAAATGTATGAATTCAAAAGTTCAGATTATATCTATTTTCACGATCTGACAGCAGAAATCGAATCAGCGGAGCCAGAAGAATCAGATTACGTGTGGAAAATAGGTTTTGAACGCTTAGATAGGGCTAAAATGAGACTTTATGAGATGTGTTGTATAATTATAGTTTTTGCGATAATGTGTCATGAGATCAGAATATGAAGAGAGTAAATATGTATTATTGTCACAGGTTTATATGTGGGGATAGCTCGATAGAGTCTCTAAAAGAGATTAGTACGTGAGTAAGGCGATTTAATAAACAAAAGAAAGAAATAATTAAATTTTTTTTTTTAACTTCGAAAAGATTGTATGAAAGTGTCTTTGATTGTAAGATACATTTAGATCGACAAGAGTGTATTGTGCACTCTTGTCGGTCAAACTTCCGCATTCAAGTTATGAATGCGGAAGATTGTCTCATTCTGGGAGACATGCAGTGACAATGTCTCCCGGAATGAGACATGCAGACCGACAAGAGTGCACAATACACTCTTGTCGGTCAAACTTCCTTATACAAAATTTGATTCCCTTATTATCTTCTTAACAAAACTTAAGATTTCAATAATACATCATGAAAACATTCATTTACTACATTCACACTGTTATTCCTTTCTATAAATTAACTCATTTAATAGAATCTTGTTTTTTATATTTATTTTCTCATAATACTTCTAATTCCTTTATTTCCTCTTCCACATAAAATTTAATTTTGTAATGCTATCATATACACTTAATGTTTTCAAATTTTCAGATTTAAATTTAATCTTTATTTTCATCATCATTTATAATCTTGTTCCTATATAAAGTTATAATAAATTATCGTCAGATTCTAATATTTATGATTCTTACTACTCAATTCAATATAATTATGTTAGTCACTCATATTCAGGAGAATAATTTAAAAATCTATAGCTCATATTTTGATAGTTATATATTTAGATGATATATATTGCAATTCCGGTTTCAACACGATCAAATGCCAAACCAAGACAAAATATATATGAATTTTCAAAATATCGATTTACATTAGAATCTATATCTAATTTTATCAATACACAAGTAGGGAATGTTCAATACATCTTTGAGCAACGTGAATAGCACAATTTTATAGGATTATTTGTTGATTATATAAAATATAAGCCAAATCGAATCTGCTGTATAGTACTTTAGTTTATCATTGAATGTTAAATGTGTTCATATAAATATTTGAGTCAGATATCGCATTTTCTAATTTCAAAATTTATCTCATGAAGTTAGAATTTATTTGATCATACAACATCATGTTAGTCAAACCAGAGTTCAATGGCGATTCTAAAATGGAACAAATGCTTGTTTTATCAAAATGTTAAAATATTAATCTAAAAAACTTAATATCTAACCAAACCATTCTAGAATTATTATATACAGGTATGGGCAATCTAAATGCACACGGAATTCGGAAAATTAAAAAGAATATTTATGAGATTATTAAATCTTATGTAATTCAATGAAAAGTAGATAATATGAATATCCATAGGCTATATATCAACATATGAGTTTTTGGTTTGACCAATACTATACTAATGTGATCAAATTAATCTGATTTCTTAGATTTTCATTTGAAGCATTTGCAGTAGTAGGGGTACATTTATATATTAACATATTAAAAAATTGCGCTCCGATTCGCAGTTTCTTCATGATTTTGAGATTGCATTAGATTTCGCGATGCAGAAAAAAATCACTTTAGATTCCCGTCAAACTCTAAGTATAAGCATGTCTCTATATGTAGAAACTGTCTGCGCTATTTATTTCCCGGCTCAAAAAACCACGGTGTCTGTGTGAGGAAAATACCCATTTTAGGACCCTGGGTAGGGGGGTCATGAAAATTTTCCAAGAGTTGGAAATATAGGGTATCTTTAACACGAATTTGTGAAATAATATCAATCAAATAAAATGCCATTTGGATAGTTATTTTGTCTGCTGTTATTAATTCGATAATTTGTGAAGATATTTGTAAAATATTATTGGGATTGACCCTCCAAATGATTTTTGATGCTTGATCTGGGTACTCGAATACTTTAATTGGCTTAAGGTCACTGTAAGTGCACCAATTTTCATTTTTTGGCTGCTCTGAACTTGACATGCTTTGTAAAATTTAGCTGTAGCACTTTTGGTGTTAAAAAATGCCATCTCACTCTTAGCTTTCTTTCTATTGTTTTTGGATAGATATCTGATGTAGATATTAGCTCTAAATAAGGATGTCTCTTGGGGGACAATTGGGGACCCGACCAAATAATTTTCGAACTCTGGGGACTTGTAAAGTGTCAAATATGATTTGTAAACTGTCATAAATGTTAGCCAAAGAATACATTTCCGGAACCTGCCATTTTAATACTGAATGCGAGTGTCTCCAGCAGGAATGCCACTGCAACGAATGTTGCAAGTGTGGAAACGATTGCCGCTGCAAAAAGGATAACATTTGCTCATTCAGTATTAAATTTCAGAATAAAAATATTTATATTTGAAAACAATTTATGATTTTCATTTATAATAAGATCATGAAATCAACTTAGTCTACTCATGCTTATTCATGATGCTCTTGTCAAAAATTTACGCTCAAACAGAAAAAGAGAATGGAACAGCATCATTCCCATTATTAGATCCAATAAATATCTTCCCTTGGAAATTGCTCAAAATAAATTTTGAAAATTTAACAATAGTTTATATAAATAAGTTATTTTGTTAGCAAACATACATTTATTTTAAATAACGCTGTAAATATGTGATTGATCAATCTTCTTTCTTTGCAATTTTGATTGCAACTTCTAACGGATTGCATTTTCTGATGCATGTCTCAAGATGAGATGTAAAAAGTCTTGCATCAACTGTGTCGTTGCAAACAGGGCATTTAGCTGATCTTCTTTGGTTGTCGTTATTATCAAACGTAATTTGATCGAAGTTTGCAGTTGTTGTTGGGAGAACAGGATTATTTACTATCATATCGCTCAATTTCAAGGCACCTGGAAAACCGTGCTCTACTCTGCAGTAGTCAATAATTGTATTGAAGATAATTTCGTCAATAAAACTTCCTGCAATTTCATGAATGCGTTCTTTGGCTAACTCTAACTTGTGTTGTTTCCAGCTGACAAAAAAGATTTGCTTTGGATGTGGCTCTTCGCTCATTTTTAATGATATTAAAAAGTGACGATTTTACAAATTTAATTTGATTATTTTATGACTTTTAGGCTATTCAACAAATATTTTTCATATGATTCTACGAGAGATATTGGCCAAATACTGCTAGAAAGGTTTTCCATTTCACCAAATTCATACTATACCATTAATAATCATGGAATTATAGAAATTAGATTTAGATGCAATGGTGGTAAAGGAAATTTTGGTCGTGCAATTAAGAGAGAAGGTGAAAGAAGATCTAGAAGACTTCCTAGATTTAAAGATTCATGCCGAACATTAGGCGGAAAAAGAATCGGAACACTTAAAGCAAAGAAAAGAATAGAAGAACTTAAACAAAAGATAGAAGAAAGAGAAAATATCAAGAATGCAAACAAAGAATTAAGACTTAAAACAAATAAAGAAAAAGAAATCCAATTACTTACAGAGAGAGAGAATGATACAAAAGAAATGGTCGTCAAATCTATGGAGTTTGCTTTTGAAAATAAACTTCCTGAAAGACAGTCAGTAAAAGAAGAAAATGTTTTCACAAATATTAATATTGACGACATTCTAGATGAATCAGATAGTGATGATGAAAATGAAGATTGAAAATGCTTTGTATTCTATTAATATTTTTTTTTTCATTATTTCATTCGATTCGAATAAATTCATATTATTGTTGTAGTAATATAACATTTTTCATTACACACGGTTTCACAAAATAAGAATTCCGTATGCTAATAAAAATATAAATCTTTAAAAAGAGTTTTTATATTTCTTTTGGGGTCACATGTTTGCAATCTACCAGGTATTGCAGTTGGTGTCCATGATATCATTACTGAGATAAAAAAAATGTGATAAAGTGAATTGAATGCAATAAGTAAAAAAAAACAAATAGTATTTTATTCAATATTAAGAACATTTTAGAGTTGGAGACTTATAAGTAAGATAAAATCAAACAAGAATTGGAGTTTAAGGATTTTCCCAAAAAGGTAAGTATTTTGAAACGGAATTTAATTCTCTTGCGATTTTTTAAATGAATCTTTAAGTTGAAAATACTTTATGCACAAATTATAATATAAATCTACGGGAATCAAAGCATAATCGTCATCATTTTGTTCGTTTTGCTGATTAATATTCGTGTTGTTATTTGGTGAATTGAGTGTAGGTTTTGTACTCCCTTGCCCTTGAATTCTTTTGCTCATATTGAAGTTCCCCACAATATTTAATTTATTCCCCCTTATATTATTTCATGACGATTATTTTGTAAATCTGAAATAACGTGCAAGAAATGAGTGAGCAAGCGGCTGGTGAACAGAATCGAAGATCTGGAGCAACTACAAAGCAAGAAAATGTAAGACCAGTTCCAAGAAGAAGTGCTAAGGAAATGGATAGCGCTTGCTACAGACTTTCACAATCAAATCCAACCAAAGCCCCGCCTCTAGAGAAAAACGAATCATATGTTGCAAGATATTTCAAAGAGCATCCTGATGCAGAAGTTGATAAGACAACACCTGAAGAAAAATTAGAAGGTGTCTCAAATCAGCTTTCTGGCGATGGAGAAATGGAATACAAGGAAAAACTCGAGTTACTTGTTAAACAAAAAGCATTAAATTTCATAGTTCATGGAGAATCTTCAATAGAATTATTAAAATCACTTTATCAGCTTGGATATCATTATCATCACAACGATCGTCCAGCATCTGCAATTCGTCATCTTACTAAAGCTAAGCAGATGGAACAGAGCGAATCAATACAGGAATCCATGAAAGAAGAACAAGATCTTGCTTATAATATCGATATTGAATGTGCAGAGTCATATTACGACAATGCATTATTACTGTTAAATCAAAGAGATGCCAAACCACGCGATATTTCCTCCAAGTTACACTCAGCTGTTTCAATTGCCTCAAAAATACCTCAGCAAGATGATTTCGATAAAGACTTCCGCGTTACAATTCTAAAAGCTCGTGCAAGTTCTACAAACCGTAAATATCAAAACGCTTCACAATTTTATGAAAACGCAATAACGATTTTGAAGAATCAGAGCGAAAATAAATCCACCGAACAAATTGCAGATGTTCTTGTTGAGCATGCACAGAATGAAGAGAAAAGTGTACCGCCAAAACAAAATACAGAGTCTTCAAATGATATTTTATCAAATGAGCCACAAATTAATACAAAAGCAGTTTGTTTATATTACGAAGCATTCAATATGTATCAGGAACTTGGATTAACAGGAAAAGCTGATAATCTTCGTCCAAAGATTCCAGAAAATATTGAAGAAATTGTTCAAGGCGAAAAAGACAAAGCCGAAGCTGAGAAACTTAGGAAGGAAGCAGAAGAAGCAGAAAGACAACAAAAAGAAGCTGAAGAAGCCGCTAAAAAGCAAAAAGCTGAGGAGGAAGAAGAAAAACTGGAGGAGGCCGATGCTCCCCCTGCAAAAACTCCTTCCCCGGCCAAGACTCCAGAAAAAGTACCAACAGCAAAAGGCTCATCGAAAGTACAATCACCACAAACAAAATCACCATCAAGGACACCAAAGAAACAATCTCCAAGAGAAGAAAAGAAGCCAAGTCTTTCAATTGGAGAAGCTGTCAAAGATAAAGTTGATGATATCGTTGATGATGATAATGCTGATGTAAAGAATGACGATGACTTCGAATCAAAGGCTGATGATGATTTCGAATCTAAAGAAGATGATAATAATTTCGAAATTAATGACAACGCTGAAGAAAAAGCAGATAATGATACTAAGAATGATAATGATGAGAACTTTGAAGTTCAAAATGATGAAGGAAACTTCGAAATGAATGATGATGCAGATGTCAAGCAAGAAGACGAAGGAAATCAACCGCCACCAGAAAACGTATACACTCCAATCACAACAGAAGAAAATCCGAAGTTTAAAGTTGATAAGCAAGATGATGACGCAGATAACTTTGAACTCGAAGACGAAATAGCGCCACCTCTACCTGATATGGGTGGTGATGTTAATGAAGGTGGTGATTTTGTTATGGATGACGATAAGAAGGACAATGCTGATCCTGATAACGAACTTAACTTCGAGGATGACTTTAACTAAAAATGATGTTTTATTTTTTCCTGTAATTAACATTTATTGCTATATTTTCTGGAATTAATTAGATATTATTGAATTCTCATTTAAATATCATGTTAATTCGCTGCCTTGTTTATGATTCTATCTCTTTATGTTGCTATGATTGGAAATTAGCACATTTCGGCGCCAAACTAAAAGAATTTTCATAAAATCTAGATTTGAAACTTAAAAAAGTTTAAAAATTGATATCACACCGAAAAAAATATAAAATAAAAATATTATATCCGCTTACCAATCTGCGCTTTCTTCGCTTAACTCCTCAATGCATTCATCATCTGAAATTAAATTGTTGCTTCTGATCTGTGTGAGTTTATCTTCCAATAAATCCAAGATATCATCATCTGATTTACGTTTTGGAGTTGGTGGCTCTTTTTCGACTTTGCGAAGCCCAGTTTTGACATTCGAGATGTCTTCAATAGTTACGTAATAATTTGTGCCATCAATCTTCTTTACTGGCATCAAAGTTTGTGATTCCTTTTTAGTTCTTGATGTAACAAGAACGTATTCTTTCCTTGGAGATGTAGGTGGTGGCGGTGGTGGAGGAGGTAATTCTGATGGTGACAATGGGCAATTATTCCTCAAAACTTGCTCTTTGTATCTCAATTCTTCAAGATGCTTTTGAAGATCTTCTTTTAGCTTTGTAGTGACTTGTTTCTGCTTTTCAAAGATCTTCTCAATTGAGGCTGATCTTCTCTTATTGCTTATTGTATGGGATTTCCTTGTTCTTACTGGTTTTGGAGATTTCGAAAATTGATTTTCAACATTCATTATGTTGTTAGCAATATCAAGGTTCTCACCACCTTTGACGAATTTGATTGATGCCGTTCTGAGTGGCTTAGCATTCCTAGAACGAGAGAACATTATAAAAATGAAGTAGACTAACGTCAAGTAATTTATAAATTTGAATTACTGGACGTTTATTTTCTTTCAAATTCCGATCATAAAATATAAAATTAAAATATAGTTATAAAAATATTCAATGACACATAATTAGATAAATTACTCGGAAATATTCTTTAATTTTTCTGAATTTATAATCCTCTTATCTCTTCATTTAAATATTATATAATGATAGATATATCTAAATCTTTAGTGAGTAAATTAAATTAGATTTTGTCATTTTGACGTTAAAAATAGAGAATTTGATAATTATTCAATACCCGGTAGTTTACGTATGAAAATACAGCTAAAGATATTAAGGTTCATCTTAATTTCTCTATTTTTATCTTCCAATTGCGAATTTCAAAAATTAATATCAATTAGATGCCTTTATTATGCTAAATCAATCTTGATATAAAAATTATTAATACTTACAGTAATTTTCATTGGTACATGTTGAATTTAATGAAAAAATAATATTGAATGAGCAATTCCGAAATAATCATTGAGTCTTTAATCTAATTTTTATAAAGACCTATATCTTCAAGTAATCATACGCAAAAATTAAATTTTCAAATCAAAATAATTATTTCACATCCTTAGGACATTTGAATATAATTATTTATATTGACATCTTTTAGCTATCTATTCAATCTATCAAAGATTGCCTAAAAATGAGGTTATGTGAACAAAACACAATATGGCAAGAAGTTTCACGTAATCACATGTAATTCAACCCTAACATATAATATGATTACAAATTTAAATCCAGAAATACAAATAGATATGCTCATTTCTTAATGACAATGGTTACTTTTCAAGGTTGGAATGAAATAATCTCAGTTCAGAAGATTTCTGTGGCAAAAATTGTATGCTTATCTCATTTTGGTTATTTGGAGCTTCTTCGAGATAATAAACTTTTACAGGAGTCTAATTATGAAATCTATGTTATGTGTAATTAGTTTTATTAGTGAATTTTTGAATGACTAGAATTTAACATCTTATGTAAAAGAAAAATGAAACATTTAAATTGGAATTTGATGCGTTTTTGAGAGAAAAATTATATCGTATAAACGATTGATGATTTAGTTTATTTAAAGTTATTAGGTTATTTATACTAATGCTATTTTTATCACTAATTTTGTGTTTTCATAAGAAAAAAGGTTTACTAAAAATTTTTTTCGAAATAAAAAGGTCTCGATCTAATATAATTAAGGATGTCAATTTGGAAGAAAAGTGAGAAAATTCCTAAAATGCTAAAAATGAATTTTCCAAACGTACTTTTTTATCTCATTTTTTTGATTTTGAAAAAAATTTGGAGAGAAGAACTCTTCGTTTTTGAATTTTGTCACGATGGTTTTAAAGTATATTAGACACATGTATTGATATTACTATTTTTGTATATTTTGAGAGAAAATCCCTAAAAAGTGAGAAAATCTGAGACGGTTTGAGAAAATATATAAACTATTGAAAATTTGAATTAAACTTCTAATTTGGAAAAAAGAAATTTGGAAAGAAGAAAATTCAAAAATCGAGATTTAGACTCAGTATCAAATGGAGAACAAAATGTTTCTTCATATGAAGGAAAAAATTTTCTTGAGAAGAAATAGAGTTTTTTAAAATTTTATTGTATGTAATGAAATAAACAAATATTAAAATTATTTTTTGATAACAAGAAAATTCCCAACAGAAAATATTTGAGACAAAGAAAAAAAGAAAATTAAAAAATATTACTCTCCTTTACATTTCATGAGATTTTCAATTTATTTTCATAAAATTGACAATTTTATACGTTTAGATGAAAATAAGTGATTTTGCTTGAAATAAAAATTATTGTTTGTTTACAGCTATCAAATAGATTTTTGCTATTTTGATTAAAATTTGTTAATCAAATTAATAATTTTTTTTCTAAATATCTTAAATATCTGGATCACTCACTGATACGATGAATTAAACGATAAAAATAATACAAACTCAACTAAGTTTCCTGTCTTTCAACCAAAAAATATTATGCAATTTAAATTAAATTGTTTATTCAAAGATAAAACAAAGATAAAGTAATTATAATTATCATATACTTTATGAATAACTCTCTAATTGGCTCAGATTTTCGTACAAATATTTTTATTAAAATCGATAAGAATATGTTTACCTACTATCACCACATATCTATAAACAAGAGTAGAGTGATTTTTATCATCGAAACTTTTTAAAAGCTGTAAGCTGGAAGTAAAAATCTTGTTTTTTTCTGAGTTAGTTGTAGAACTATTGATGCCCGAGTTATAATTGTGATGTAGAAGGATGTCAATGTACTGACTGAAGGATATGAAGTGAATTGAATTTTATTGAATTTCAATTTGATCAAATTTTGTTGAAATGATATGAATGTGTCAATTCCCTATTCTTTCGAGAACGAAGCTAGCTCAGCTTTCGCTGAGCGAATTGACACTTTTGATGCCCTAAACGTACATACTCTCAAATTTATCGAAAAAAATAAAACTACCTAAACTCGTATATTCTTATTTTAAATATGATATTATCCTTAGATTCCACACTAGAATATATTTAAATCAACTTTTAATAAAGTTCGAATCCTGCGCGTCTCACTTTTTAAATTTTCCAAACGGAAAATTATATTCTCCTAAAACGAAAACAATTTTCCGAATTGACATCCTTAATATAATTATACATGTCACGGCGGGCGCAAAAAGTGACAAAATAGAATACCTATGGTGGCAAGACAAAGGAAACATTTTTGTAAGGCAAACATTATATCAAATACCTTTACTTTGTAATAAGAAATATAATTATCACGAAATTACAAATAAATATTGTTTAATATAATTAATAGCAAAATTCTTTTTTATTATTTCCCTAAGACCTTACTTATTAAATACGTATAACAAGCTTGTACTGCATGTATTAGTTAATAGAACAAAAGAAAATGAGCTCAAATGAAAAAAAATTTTCATGCTATTTTGGAAATATGCATATTCGAAGTATGAGAGTTGTAAACACTGAGAATTTTAAGCTTTGGTTTGATTAGTCTTTAATTTTTCTTGAAGTATAAATTATTTGATATGAAAATTTAATGGCCAGCATAATCAATCATGCGTTTCGTTTCTTGATTGAGAAACGATGATTGTGTGCTAATGAATTATTGTGTCTGACAGATTATGATTATGGATACCTGAAATTAAGCTTTTATGGGAAACATCACGAGCGCCATTTGCGCCCTAATGCTGTTTCTATCGGTATGATTAAGGAGCTTTCTTATGCACTTTCATCACTTGAACTTGAATGCTACAAGATATATGCCCCCCTCCCAATGGGAGGTGGGAGCAAAAAAGAAATGTTTACATTGATTTTTGAATACTTTACAACGCCCCTCCAGTGGGCGCGGCGCAAGTGATCGGGTCAAAAAAAATCATAAAAATATTCAAAATTGCGATTTTAATAGATGTTTAAGAAGTAAATTTATTAATAACGATATTTCATAGTACAAAATATGTTCAATCTCTTCGTAAATCATTCAAAAAAATCAAAAGAATTTCCAAAATTCAATTTTTTTAGTAAAATTTATATCTTTTTCTATCGTCTCCTCCCCACCATTGGGAGTATAGATCCGTATTTTTCCCAAGTGAGCGGGGTATCTCCAATCCCAGCCCTATCGTCCTCCCAGTGTCAGTTTTCAATAGAAAATCCAAATTTTTTTTGAAAATAAAAATTTCGAGAAATTTTTCTGATTTTTTTCTTTGATTTCAATAATTCAAAATAAATTTGGGAGTAAAAAGACACTATTTAATGAAATTCATATGAGTGAATGTGGATAAATACTCTCAAAACATACAATTTATCTATTTTTTCTTTATATTATCAACTAATTAGTGATAATTTCTTTTGAATCAGATTTTTTTTCATTAAAAACATAATATATACACAACAATGATGCACACATACGTATCTACACATCAAATATAAAGCTTGTTTTGGTCTGGGCATCCCAACCCAAAATTCTTAAAAATTGAATAAAATTGAATACTTGGGGCTGGGATACCCATCCCAAAACCGAATTGAATTTTTTGAATTAAAGAATATATTTATGTATTTATAATATACATGTGATGTCTATAAAAAATACTAAATTCTAAAAAAAAATTCAATTTATTCAAAACGTATACTAAGTGATCACTTCATTAGTAGGATCAGCAATCCTACTAAATGGTGAGAACGCCACTAACTAAAAAGGGAGTCCTTGGAGCTCTTGATCTCTTGTCAGTAGAGTTCATAATGAGGCATGGCATCTACTGATTAGAGATCAGAGCAATCCTACCTTACCTTCAGGAGCTACAAAGCTCCTAATCGTTACGAGAGGGAGCCTTGGAGCTCCTGAAGCTCATCAGCAGAGGCTATTTACCATTTGGGCCTCTTCTGATGAAAGATGCGAAACACGTCTACGAACCAGGAGCTTCAAAGCTTCTAATCCTTACTAAAGGAGCTTTGGAGCTCCTGAGTCTCCATCAACAGAGTCCCAGATGGTAAATGTCCTTTTCTGATGAAAGATGCGAAACACATCTCCGAACCAGGAGCTCCAAAGCTCCTAATCCTTACGAAAGGGAGCTTTGGAGCTCCTGAAACTCCTTTTACTATAAAATAGGACAGTTTTCTTCTGAGGTTCTCATCAAATCTAAGACTTCAGAAGAAAGCTGTCCTATCAATGTATACTTACACTCTCATGGACTACAAGTGTACAATTTTAAGGCAGAGATTATCCGAGGCCTCTCATCAAATGAGGGACCTCGGATAATCTCTACCTTAAGTAGTCAAATAACTTTTCTCACTATTTAGGAACAAAAGAACAAGAGTTGGAGTACTTTAAGGCAAGATTCTTCCGAAATCTCTCATCGAATGAGAGACTTCGGAAGGACCTTGCCAAATCCTTGAACGCCAATATCCTTGGAACTGAGCTAGAACCAGGGAGAAGTAGCATACTATAGAGCACGATGATAATCTCGGAAATGCTTATATCGCCCCAAGCACAATATTTAAGAAGTCTAACTCATATATACAAGAAGTCAGGCTGAATAGATATTGTGCATATGGTTTGCAGAACTCTCATGATATTTAAAATTCATGTTATCCCAAAAAAGGTGACACTTTGGGTGTATCGTCCATCCCAGGGATGCAAAAATCAGATCACCTTGGATCTATAATTGGGAGCCACCGGAGGCGCGGGCGGCGCCGCTGGCGCCAAAAAAGTAGCGCCCATCGTGCCATGTATAAATATAATATTAGAAAATATAATATTAATACAGTTTATGGAGAAAATAGCCTTTTTGTTGGCGACCAAAATTTCAATGGCAGAAAAGTGCAACACTTGAAATATTTTATTTATTATATAAATATAAGATACTTTGAAAATTATGACT
Organism: Trichomonas vaginalis G3; assembly: GCF_026262505.1. Lineage (NCBI taxonomy): Eukaryota > Parabasalia > Trichomonadida > Trichomonadidae > Trichomonas > Trichomonas vaginalis. Next base: position 14,442,924 of record NC_067203.1, on the reverse strand, counting down.
GTCAAAAACTATAGAAAATATGAACATTCATCGGCTCAAAATTGAATGCCTGTGAAATCCGTATAGTGGGTTTGGGAACTAGTATCAATAACTGAATTAGAAAAACTACTTTTGGAGGGAAAATTGATTTGGCGAAGACGATCCAATTTAGAAAAAATTGTATTAATTCTGAACTGATACGACGATAAGGAAAAATTTAATCTTGTTTTGATCAAAAAAATCTAAATTCGATTTAGAAAATTCGAAATTTTTTCTCAATTTAAAATTTGAATAAATTAATTTTTATGAGTGGTTCGAATGCATGAAATAAATCCACATAATCCAATTTACATATATATCTGGTTAAAATCAAGGCTAATAAAATTTTAAACCAATTCAATAAGTTCTTGATAATTTGACATCTTTGATTGAAATATGAATAACTCTGATTTACATATATATTATTCATCCCGCTAAAATTTTCGCATTCAAAATTTCAATTCATGAGTCAATTTGAGGCCACCCTATTTTTGACAAGACCTAAAATATTTTAAAATGATCAATGAATGCACTTCATACGAGGAACTATTGAACAAGGATGATTTTCTACACAAGGTTAAGATAGGTAAAGAGCAAATATACAATATTAAAATGAATGACATCAACTTTCTAAGTTTTTTATGTGATAATGCCTTTTCTAGTGAGGCATCGACTCTATCTCGCAGATGTATCAACGCAATCAACATATATCAAGGAGTAATCGCCAAATTTTTATTGAAAGATTCTTCATTATTTGAAGCATACTTCTCATCTTTCTCACAATCAACCACATATAGAATGTGGGCATTAACAACTGTTCTTTCTCACTTTCTCTCTTCTTTCCCTGATGATGTCAATCAATTACTCAACAACTCGGATGTTATATTGCCAACACTGTTGCACCATCTACATGAATCATTTGTGCAAGATTTCTTTTACCAGCTCAACGATTTGGATCCAAAGTTGACAACTAAGCTATTCTCAGCTATTTTAAGGATTTTGTGTTCCAAAGAAGTCTCAGATGAACATTTGGCATCTATAATCAAGAAGTCTTTCATTGACGAAAGAAAATCATAATTAATTCCAATTTGCCTTAACTTTTTACATCCAAAGTACGTATCTACAGATGTATCAAGTTCCTTTGAGATCATTGTTCTTTCACATCCTACAAAAGTCCTAAAACTTGCTAAAAATATTGCAAGAAATGATGCAATTTCCAAATATTGCATCAATTTATGCTGCGAAGACTCTCCATTCACACAAACTAAGGTAGAAGCCCTTAATTATCTTGCCGCTTTCCCTTCAATCAATTGTACAAAGATTGTCAGGAATATTAAGAACCATTTCTTTAGCGAGAAGATAAACTCAATGCTCCACTGTGCCGTAGTCAAATTCATCAAAGCTTCCCTCGATATCAATGACCTCAAAAAGGCAATCATCCAAATCTTCGAGAACAATGTACAGAAGACATGTATCGCTCGCAACAAAGAGAACACTCTTCTCATTGGACACTGTTACACAATCAGCCAGGAGTTAAACAGGTTTATTAAGTCATCATCATGGCATATGTTCGCTGAATCACATTTATACAAGTGGGAAGAGAAGATATCACCTGTACAAAGCAAAAAGATGATGCCTGTTTATCCTAATGAAGAAGAAAATTTCAACCGAAATATTAATTCGAAAATTGACTCCCCTAAGTCTAAATTCGACCTGTATTCAGATGATAATGTGAATGACTATGACAATTCTGATGATGATTTGATGTTCGCAGACAATACGAATTATTCGTCTGATTCCGATTACTAATCTTATTTATTCGTTCATTTTATTTGATTTATTTATATACATTTGACCTTTGGCTAATGTATTTTTGATTATTATTTATCTTTTATTTATTTTTGTTTGTTATTAAATATTTTTATACGGAAATCATTGGTTTTTATTGCACCCAGATATTTTAATTGTCATTTTACTATGAGTTAACTCCAATTCTTTATAATTCTTTAAGATTCAAATGCATATTTAAATAAATCTGAATAAATCAGCTATTTTGAATGAACTTTTATCGTTACTGAGTTAGATTTGGATATTTGTACCATCTCAGCTGTTGTAAGGATGAATCTTATAAATTCATTTGATTATTGGAGCATTTCTTTCAAAAATCATTTAATTCTCAAAACTCCAAATTCGAAACTGCATATGGTCTTTAATATCTGTTGAGATAAACTTAGTTTTTGTAAAGCTCACAATTGAGACTAACTTTTCATAGAGTAGTGTAGAATATGAATTAAATCATGCTTTATTATAAATAAGTGTCCAGTAACCGATCAACAAACATTATTAATGGACCAATACGATACTATTTGCTTGATGCGACCAAAGGGAATCCTAAAGTTTCTTTTGAAGATTATTATTCATTTTATTATCCTTGTAATTCCACAATTTCATGCAGTCCATATGTTATTGAACTGCAAAGTGGCTCATACAGCTTTATTATTGAGAGTGCAACATATCCATCAAATTAATCGAATATTTATGTTAAAAATTATACAAAAGGAGTTTTGGAAATAAATGAACCAACTTCAATTCTTCTTAATATTGGTGTTCCATTTATTAAAGCGACTCGAAATAACCTCGAATTTGATAACAATTCATTTGAAACTAAAATACAATATTATGGTATTAGCAAACCAAAAAGAAGAGCAAATTCAATCAAATTAAATATTAATTTCAATATTTCCAATATCTCAAGAAAATTATTTTATGGAAGAAATAAAGAGTTTGGCAGTTTCCGTCTTAATTGTCTAGATGGTTATGATGGTTGTCATCCATACTTAGATAGACCATGCGATGGGTTAGATTATTGGTACAACGGCAATTGTTATGATAGTTGTCCATTTGGAACACATCCATCTAATCCTAGAGTAAATGATCCGGACGAAGGAATACCTCCACATGAAAGATTACATCCAGATGAAAGAATGCCTTGGCACGATGGAATGTTATTTCGGAATCTCAAAGGATATTCAAGAATACAATGTATAGAAGAATCATGCAGAATTTCTAACTGCGATACTTGTTCATTAAATACATGTGATAAATGCAAATCTGGATATTTCTTATATACTGGACAATGTTATTCAACATGTCCATCTGCCACATATAGATCTGGATCAAATTGTTACCAATGTCGAATTTCTAATTGTAATTCATGTTCTGAAAGTAGATGTGATAGCTGCAGATCTGGATATTTCTTATACAATAACCAATGCATCACAAATTGCCCAAGGGGAACTTACGCATCAGGATCAAAATGTCTCTCATGCAGCACTGGTTGCAATTCATGTTCATCGTCAAGCTATTGCTTTCAATGCAACAGCGGTTATTCAATGTATGATAGAAAGTGTTATATCAATTGTCCTTCAGGAACTTTCAAATCAGGTTCATCATGCCAACATTGTGGTTCAAATTGTCAAACATGTTCTTCTTCTACTACATGCTCAAGATGCAATTCTAACTATAAATTATTCAATGGAAGATGCTACGGTTCCTGCCCTTCTGGTACTTATCAATCTGGAACCAATTGCTATTCCTGTCATAGTAATTGTAACTTATGCAAGGATTCAAATATCTGCACACAATGCAAGATGAATTATAAATTCTATTAAGGCCGATGTTTTTCAATTTGTCCAGATGGAACTTATGAAGATAATAATAAATGCAGTGAATGTGAAGATAAAAACTGTCAAAGATGTACAAAAAACGGGTGTTCATTATGCAGATCTTTATTTTATAAATTTAATAAAAGTTGTTTTCAAAATTGTCCAACAAGAACTTATTCGGAGGTTCTCACAAGAGAATGCAAAAATTGTTCTATGAATTGCGAAACATGCGAAAATGCTTTACCAAATGCCTGTACTAGTTGTACACATAAATATAGATTATCACATGGTTTTTGTGTTGGAAAGCCAACAAATAGGCCTGGAAAACAAATAAATCGTATTTCAAAATTATTGCATGCATTTACTGCAAGAAATATTAAAAATAAATAAAAAAATTATGAAACATAGACATAAAATCAAATTATTTTAAATAAACTATCATTGCAATAAATGATGTTATTGATAAGCTGCTGATATTAATGCGATAGGAATCATTTGTTATATTTGCGTCCATTTTTTGACAATTCAAAAAAGTATCAATTTGTGATTAATTGTGATTTGTTATTTTATCACAATTGTAAAAAATTATTTAAATGATAAATGCAAAATAATATTAAAAAGTCGTATTGTGTGTTCTATCAATTTTTTTTTGTTGATAAAAAACCACCAAAATTCATTTTTCAAGATGTGTGACATCCTTGCTCAACTAGTTGAATCTTTGGATTCATTCGAATCTCCACCTATTAAGATATATATCAATAACCATGTATACGATACAAATATATATGTTGGATCTGCAATGTCGGATAAAATTAAAAATCAATATTATTTGAATCGATCTATCAAAGAATTTAGATTCAAAGCAGAAATAAAAGGCTCGGATGCATATAAAGTTCTCGAAAGTATTTTGAAGCTGCAAGTTCCAGAGAATGTCGAAGATAGTGTTTTCTATGACTTTCATGCACTTGGAAATGTAATGGAAAGTAAATATTTGATTTCATTGTATATGAAGAGATTCAATGATGATGACTACAACTTCGAAAACATAATTAGAAAGATCAAATATTGTAAAGAATCTGGATATAATAATAAGATATTCTGCTTCATAATCAATAATATTGATTCAATCCCTCATGATAAACTTATTGATTCAATTGTTGAAGCAGGTATTGATTTTGCTATACAATTATTAGTTCATTTCAAACAGCAAAATATCAATTCAAATGATTTAATATTTTCATTATTCAACAAAGATCAATCATTCTTTGACATTTTATCATATCTTAATGATGAATATATTGATGTTAAAGATGTTATTGAATCAATCAAAATATTATCAACAGTTAATAATCAATTAGCTAAGAATAACATTCAATCATATATCATATCAAAGTTCAAAACATTTCAAGAAAACATTAAAGAAAGTCACAATAAAATCAACGAATTAGAAACCAAAATTAGAGATTTGAGCCAAAACAAATCAACAATTAATGACGAACTCGCACAATTGAGGCGAGAAAACTCACAGCTTAAGAATAATAACTCAAGCCAAAATGATGAATTGACAAGATTAAAAAGGGAAAACACCACATTAAAGGATGAAAATGATAAATTAAAGAAGCAAAACATATCACAAACTGACGAAATCAAAAATCGTAAATCAGAAAAATCAGCATTAAATAGCAAAATATACGGATTAGAAAAGTCAAATGACTCAAATGAATGGAAGTACAAAAGTCAAAATTCTGAAATTGAAAAACTTAAAAAAGAGAATAGAGAATTAAAAGATTTAACTTATGTCATTACAAAACAGGCATTTTCAATAAATAACAGAGATTTCATAAGCATAATTGGAGAACATTTGCCTAAAATAAAAGAAATCAATGGAATGTGGTTAAATGAATCAAAATTTGATTATGTATATAGTCTAATTAAAGAAGCCTCGGACCAAAGAGATTTGGCAACCATTCTATATTATTTTAAAGTAATTGCGCCAACTATTCATACAAAAATTGTCGGCTGCGTTTATCTCAAGTCTGCATGGAGAGGAGATATCCAATTAACAAAAGATTTTATTGAATGCGGCGCTGATAAATTTTCCGTATGTAGTGAGGGACGAACATTTATTCATATGTTTTCAGAAAAAGGAAATATTGATGCAATTAAATATTTCCTGAGGTATGATTATGATATCAATCAGAAAACTAACGATGGAAATACACCACTTCATTTAGCAGTAATAAATAATGAGTACGATACTTGTAAATATCTACTCAATCTGTCAAAAATCAATAAATCAATTCAAAATAAAGATGGAGAAACTCCATTAAGCATTGCTGAGCGCAAATGTTATTATGATATTATCAATCTTTTATCATAATAACGTGTTTACTTTTATTTGATAAGAGAGAAATAAAAAAGGTAATCTAAATTGAAAGAAAATAAATATTTTTATTCTAATATAATAAGTTACTTATATTTCTGAGATAAATGACGAAGCAAACATCTGGGGCATTGCAAGTCAATAGAGTTCTGTTTGTAGTTGCTTTCTATGCATTGATACGACTTCTTCAACTTAGCAGTTTCGAAGAACTCTTTCAGAGAGAACAAAGAAGAATCTAACTCTGTCTGATTCATTACATGTGAACAAGAGAATGCAATTAAATCTGATTCTCTTGCCATTGATGATGAAATGATTGATGAACTTGACGGAGGTTTCAAAATACTCTGAACTAAGTCCATTGAACATCCCTTCTGTTTAATGACTGGTGGTAATAATTTAACAAGTTGATTTTGTTTGAGAACTTTCAAATCTTGTGGATGCTGGAGAAAAGCAGTTCTACAAACATCACTTGACAAAAGGATGTCAGGGAATGATGAACAATTTGTTGCAATTGCACGAATAGCAGCAATTGCATTCAATGTGTCCATTTTTAGCACAAATGGAGCAATTTCTTCGTATTTGCCTTCAATTTCATCAAATTTACCATACAAAAATAGGAGCATTGTACGGCATGCGTGATTAACAATCTTCAATGAGATGTCTGATGGATATTTGGAGACAATAAGTTGGCATTCTGAGAAATTAAAGTCATTAAACTCTGGTTGTGGCTGATTGATGAACATTGGTGATGCTGATGAACCAATTATCACGATATTATCATGTATATCATTGGTAATATCTAAAATTGTGCCAATTCTCTCGGAATAAGTTATTATTTTAACTGATTCTCCAAAAATTGCGGCTTTCCCATGACCAGCAACAACAGAATAGTTTTCGCATGACTTAATAACCTCTGGAACAAAGTCAAGTTGAATTTCTTCAGAATTATAAATGCAATTTTGGCCAGAAACGTAAACAATTCCGTTAGATGAAGCCGCAATTGCATTTATGAACTTGTTTGAATAAACTTCTTTCTTTGATTTGTCAGAGAAAGAAAATACAACGCCATGTTCGTCCAAACCATACATTGTTCCTTTGTAGAAGCAAATATCAACAAAGTCTCCATCGTATGTTTCGAAGAACCTTCCGTTTCCGAGTTTCAAGATACTTCCATTTACTGATAAAAATACAATGCTCTTTGAATCGCTTTGCATCATGAAAGTTTGAGGGCAGTCAAGTGGGTCAAACTTAATATTAGACAATGGAGAGGAATAGACGTTGAACTTCTCATCGGTAGTGAAAATTCTGTCTCCGAATATCTCGAAACTGAGATAATTGCGGTCGTCTAGTGGGTCTGTCATCGATCCGTTTGAATACAAGTGTCCACTGTGAAGATAATAATTTGAATTCTTTGTAAATTTCAAAGTAGAGCAAACTGGTATTGAGGAAAGTTCAGCGCATCCATCAGGCTTGCGGGCTGAGTGCATCAAAGCCTTGAATTCTGGAGAAAAGATTCGTGGCATTTCTTGTAAATCAAGTTGAGAAGCATATTCTAGGTATTTAGTGGTTTCTATCTGATTCTCCATTGTAAATCTGGCAAGTAAAGCTAATGGATATCCTTCTATTTCCTTGCCATCAACAAGATCTTTATAAAGCTGGGTTTGATTGAACGAAATCAAGGTTGGAAGGATACTACTTGGTCTAACAATGCGTTTCAATAGCAAGTTCATGCGAGAAAAGCATTGTTGCTTGTAATAAATTTTGAGAAGTAAGTTTTCGAAGATTTTATCGGTTTTGTCTTTTGGTAACATACTTGGACTTCTCAAAAGTAGGTGCAAAGCGTACTTTTCTTTACCTTCTGACAATAATCTCTGTAATGCTGAGCGAATTTCGCATTTTCCTTCTCTTAGAACCTCTAAAGCTGAATCACAATCACCGGATTTGATGCATTTCGTTGCAGCTTGTTCGCATTCAGATTTCATATCCAAATTAAAACCGTCGCAAAGGGCGAAAGCATCACGGTATTGATGTCTGAGCAGGAATTCGTTGAATAAGATCTTCGGTTCTGCTCTCAATGAGAAAATTGTTGCTGATGAAGGAGATAACAACAAAACTATGTCATTTTGAGCATCAACAACTGTCATTGATATTACATCACGCATTAGTTCATGTTTCCTTACATCAATTGACTTAATGAACTGAACAGAAGCGATTCCATCTGTAACTTCGTATAAAAAGTTCTTTGTAACAGCAAATGAAGTTGTTTTTGATGAATTTGTATCGAAAGAGGTTATAGGAATTGTTTGGATATCGTTATCGTAAAAAATAAGTTTTTGATTTAAAACTGTTAATAACCACTTTGAATCTTTCAATTCGCACATCTGTGTGAGGATCGGAATTGAGTAATCGTATAATATTCCTTCGAGAGTTGTAGTATGTGTGATTTCTTCGTTCTGTTGTTGAATTGTGATGATATGAGTATTTGTTTTAGTAAAAAGCGCAATTTTGCCGATGCCGTTCTCAAGGGCTGCAAAAGATCCAGTAACAACATCCGAATACTGTAGAGATTTGACGACAGTAAAAGAATGAGTTGAAATTATCTGAACTCCGTTGGATTCAATGATAATCAAATACTTCCTCTTGATTGGATGCCACCAGAAAGCATTTATTACATTGAATTTGAATGGTTGTGACTCTCTATAACCATTTGTGGATTTTTCTGGATTTAATGTGTATCCTAATGTAGAATGAGAGAACATAGGAGTATTAACTAAGCCGTTAATTGTGTTTGGTGATACGAAATTTAGAAAAGGAACAGTAGATAAAATGCATATTTTCGAGTCAGCCAAAAAGCATGCTAAAGATGACATGTCCGGTGATAATTTAGTGAGTAAAACCTTTGCATTATTAATATTTGCTTTGCAAATCATGTTATTCGGGAGATCTTTTGATTGGGCGATTAAGAAAACACTATTCGCTTTAGTAAGGATCGAAGAAAGGATCAGATTTCCAACGTTAACTGAATGTGTGTGAATAAGAAGGTCGGTTGATCCTGATGCTGAGACAAGTTGCTCTTTCTTGATCAGGTTCGCCAACATTTTTGATTGATTTTATCTATATTTGAGTGAAAATATGATGTGCATTTCTAAGATAATCCAATTTCATGATTATTTTTCTTCAATCTATCACTTTTAACATTGAAGAGAATTCAATTCATACAAAGCGTTACTAAAATCCTATAAATTTCATTTCTATAAGCTAATTCAAAAGATCATATGTTTAAATCCATAAACTATTTCAAATATAAAAAAATTATAGCTTTATAAGACAGATAAACAATGCTTTCTGATCTTAATGTGCGTTTCATTCACTATAACTTAATGTAGTAAGAGTCATAGGAGAGTGATGAATGATATAACAATGACATTTTTAGAATTTTATGTGATTTAGCATACAGATATTTATAATTTTTAGTCCAAAAAGATTACAATGAAAAATAAAAGCTGCAATAAAGCATGAATTCATTAAGGAATGCTTGAATTATAATTCGTACCAATGATGACGACTAAATGCAACTGAAATATGATGTAACATATTGTAGTTCTTATTTAATTCTTGACTTCGATCGGTTTTGGTTTATTTTGCTTGGATTTGATTTTTTTAGGTTTTTGTCTAGACATCTTGAAGCCAAAAACTCTTGGTACAAGTTCTTTTAATGGTTTGCTTGGAGTTACTGTTCTATATCTTTGCTTAAGAATATGAACATAATTTGGCCCGAAAAATGCGCCATCTATATTTTGGTACAGTGGAATATACATATCATAGACATCGCAGCAGCTTGGACAAAAGAGTTTGAGTGTATTTTCGCCATAAATTTCTGATGTTCCATAAGGAAGACATGAATGGCCATTACATAGGTATCTTGGACATTTTGGAAATTCACCATCGCTAAACTTTTCTTTCATATCGCCTATTCCATCTAAAGTTACAAGATATCTTGCATGAATCAAGCCATAAAGATGGATTGCTTGCTTGAGGAGATCTGGATCTTCTTCAATTCTAGGCTTGTAACTTCCACGGATGACTACCTGTGCTTCTGGAAATCTATCGAAATATTTTTTGAGTCCAAAGTAGTTGAAATTATCCATCAGATAATCGTGAGCAACAATTACAAAGAATTTATACTTTTTGAGTGATGTCAACCACTCAGCAAAAGATTTTCCCATATGTGAATTGATCAGATGTCACCTTTTAGTCTGACGCCTTTCAAATAAAAAGTCGGAAATAAAATATTTGCTTGTCCTTGCAGAAATTCCTATTTTATATAGAAAATTATTAATATTCATCTTTGAATGAAATTTATTAACCTTGTGAGAATTTTAATGACAATAGAATTAAATGTAAGCTTGTATGCTATGCTCTATGTTCCATCTCAGGATTTTAATCATAATGCTTTCACAAATTGCTGATTATTCTCTTTATTGATCAAATTTGAATCTAAAATAATCATTTAATTTGATATGTAACAATTATTATTACCATTTTCAGCATTAATGGTCTCTTTTAATGGTATATTTGCATGAATACTAAAAATTGGATCATAATTTACTTCACTGAATTCTTTCACCGAATATGATCAAAGAAAAAACTCTGAAAAAATTATTTCTTTTGAGAATATTGTATTTTTACTAAGTCATTTTATTGGAATTTATGTAAAATTTTGCAAAAAATGCTGAAGGGAATAGTTTCGAGGACTCTAACATCCATCCTCGATGAATTTATGAAGCCAGTAAAGTCCCGACAGATGAAAATGGATATTCTTAAAGGAATTACGGAGATTAGAGACTTAGAACTTCAAGAAAAAGCATTCGAAAAAGTTGGATTAGGTTTACTTGTTGAAAAGGGTATAATATCAAGACTTTACTTGAACTTTCCATGGACAAAGCTAGAATCTGCTCCTACTATTGTACAAATTGAAGATATTCATGTTTCTTTGAAAGTAGATTGGGATTACTTTGTACAGTCAAGTGATGAAATGACAAGCCAAAAAGTACGAGGTCAAAACAAGCAAAAAGATGTCGACAATCTCAAACAAGCATTAGGCTTTTTAGACAAATTTGTGGATAATTTAAATGTATTAGTTAAAAATATTTACGTTTCGATTACAGTTCCGACCGATGCAGGAACCAGTACAATAGGATTTGTCCTTCCTGAGTTCAAAATCGAATCTTCAAACCAAATGAAAATAGGCGATCGTTCTTTTTTCTCAAAAATCATATCAATTACAGGAATGTACATGTTCATGGATGCAAACATCCCAAGCATTCCTTTAGAATCTCCACTTGAGTTTGTCAAATTTTTCGAAAAATCACAAAGACAAATTATTTTAGATTATCCGCACATTGAAGTCTTTTATTCCCACTACAGAGATACTCTTACTCCTATCATGAACTCCATTGAATGTAACTTTAATGAAGTTGTATTTCAATTAACGCAAGAACAGATCAAACAGATCTCATTGATATCAGTTCTCTTATCCAAATCATTGTGCAGACAGAAATACGTAGAATGCGCTCGACCAAAGAACTTATACGATGAAGAAAAAATGTTATTCTACGCAATGAGATGTGCATCTGTTCAACATGGAAAGAAGTACTTTTCTGCTAAGTTGGCACTCGAATTTCTCAAGAATAGAAAGGAATATTACAACTTATACAAAAAATCTTTGGATCAAAATATTTTTACAAGAAAAAGTGCCAAAAAATTTGACAGCTTCATAACAAATCTCAGCAAATCGTCCAAAATTCTTTTGCTTCAATACGCCAAAGCGAGAAGGCGTGTTGAATTATCAATAAAAGTCAATCAATTGACAGAAGAAGAGAAAAGAGAATTGCAAAAACAAAGTGAAGGATTCATGTCAACTTTGAATTCATTTCAAATGTTCGGAATCATAAACAAGATCAATATCAAGCTGCTTAATAATGATAAAACAGATTTTGCTAATTTGGAAATCTTGAATTACTCAGTTCGTGGATTTATTTCTGATGTTTTGCATCAATATTCTATTTCTTTGCAAGATATAAATATTGATATACAAAACAACAAATTCATGACTGCCGTTCATAATGTAAGTACATGGATGACATTGACATTCAGTTATGGACATGATTTGGCAACAATTCAAGGAAGAACTGGACAATTAATTTTTAATTTTGACAAAGTTTTGGATTTCTTGAGATATTTGGATGGAAACGCTTTCAAATTTAAGTTCATTGATATAAACATGATACCGTTCGTCATCAATGTCTATAATCTAAAGAAATGGGATATGACATTCGACATGGAAACAATTTCTTTTGAACTAGACAAATTAAAGATTCAAACAAAAGTTTCTTTGATGAATGATGATAAACAAAAATCAAGAAAAGACGAAGATATATTTTTATCTATCTTTAGCAGCTTGAATATCATCAATGATGAATTCGTTTGTCTCGAGAAAATGGACACTGACGTAAAATTCAAATCAAAATTGGTCAATAGAGAATTTTTGATGTCAGATTTGACATGTAAACTTATGAATTTAAATCTGACAATTGATGACAAAACATTAGAATTTGTATTTAATTATACTAATTCTATATTGGAATGTTTGCATGCGCAGAAGTTAGATGATATAATTTTGAAGTCTTTTATGACAATTGTTGAAAGAAACAACAAACAATTTAATTTGTTTTTGCCGTTGTTCTCTTACGAAATTAATCAAGTGAAAAACAATGTTAAAACAATATCAAGGAAGAATTTCTTGAGAGATTTATTCGATCCACAATCGATGCTCATGAAATTAGATTTCAAAGTCTGCGAATTTTTCGTTTTGAAAGATTTTTCATGTCAAATTAATCAAAGTATTATGAGTGTTGATATTGGAAAAATTGCAGTAACTGCTTTTCCAAACATCATTGATTTCATTCCAGTACAGATCCAGAAACAGATAACAGAGACAATCAAAAGAACTTCCATTGATAATTTGTTGGATAGCAGTCTAATTAAAGATTTGGAAAAGTCAGAAGAAGCTGAACAATCAATTCTTGGAGAAGTAAATGATAGCACGAAATGTTTCATTGCTGAAGAAATACAAGAAAGTAAATGGCAGCCAAGAAAGAAATTCGATCTCAGTTTTCTGCCAAAATTTAAAACAAAAATTTCTGAATTTTTCCTTGAATGGAAGAACAACGAAAACAATGCTGTTTATTGTGATATCGTACTTCCAAACATCAAAATGTCTTGTATACCAAAATCATTGTCTTTCTCTTTATCTTTACCTGAAATGAGTATGATTTCTGGTCAGGAAAAATCTGTTTTTATTCAGCAGATCAAGATGTTCATGACTTTATCGACTTACGACAAGATTTGGTCGATGAACAAAAATGATATTTATGACTTTAATTTTGACACAAATGACAAAAACAATTTTCTCAATAAAATAACCGTTTTTGTTGATATTTCTGACATGAATGTTGTTTATGATCATTTAACAGCGAAATCATATGTTTCATTTCTTAATGAAATGATGCCAAGCATTGAAAAGCTGATGCCGAAAGAGTTCGATGTCAAATCAAATATTCCTGTTGATTTGAGTTTCGGATTGAACAAATTCCAAATGAATTTGAAAGAAATCGATTTCGGAATATTGACAAATGGTGTTGCTTTTTCGATGCATGGAAAAGAAATAGGATCTGAAGTGAAGTCATTCCAAATTTTACAGAACAAAATCAAATCAAAAATTATCACTCATCCTGATGATTTTTTGGTTAAAATTGAAACGATAGGAAAAGTGCCAAATATTACATTGAATTCATTAACATTTATTTTGCATCCTGCTGTTTTTACTCCATTATTAGTTTATCTTTGGAGAACTCCTTTCTGGAAACTTAAAATTCCAAAAGTCAAAGCAAATGTTGACTACAATTTTGTTGGAAAATTAAATGCAGATAGCATCAGAGTTCTACTTCCAAGTCAAGTAGATCTAGGAATGTCTGATGAAGTTTTGAGTGTTTATTTGTCTGCAAAAATGAGTGCAGATGAAAATTCAATAGATGTAAAGTCTATCGTTCGTGATGTCAGATTTGTTTCTTTGACGAAGAATTTCGAATTCCCACAGATCATTGATCATTTGTCTTGTTTCGCTTTAATAAGACAACCGAACTATTTAGCAAAAATGGCTAAAAAGTCAAAAGCAATCAATAGATCTGAAAGTGTCAAAATTGAATCAGATGAAAATAAACTGACAAAAAGTGACGGTCCTATAACTAAATCCAAATCAACATTTGAGATTTCTAAGACAGAAAAGAACGAAAAACCTATTCCTGAATCGAAGTCATATGATGCAAATCTTAAAAACAAAAATAATGATTTGGATGAATATTTGGGTGTCAAAACTGTGAGTTTTGGAATTGATGATGACGTCAACTTTTCATTCAGTCCTGAAGATGTCTATGGTGTTTATTCCATCTTAAAAGATTGGTTAAGTGTCCAACTTCCTGCAATGAATTTGCAAATGCCGAAAGCATCTCCACCACCTTGTTTATTCGTCACAACAAAAGACATCAAAATAAGAATTTGCCACAGCAACAGAAATTCTTCAAAAGAACAGGCAACAATCATAATTTACATGCCACCAATAGATATCGCTGCAAGTAATTCAAATGAAAGAACAACGTTTGTTTTACAAACTAAGTTTGGAGTGAATCATTTTAATTCTTGCACAGGAAACATTGATTCTATTGTTGATGAAACAGAGTTGATTTTGTCTTATACGTCAACAGATGACAAAGTAGACATTGTTTCATTGATTGATTCTCCTTTCACGATCTCTTTGAGTTATCATTTCATTAGAGAACTGAAATCATTGATCGAAGTTGCTGTTGAACCACGTCATTCTCATAACATAATACAGAATCCTGATTATTGGTTGAAATCCACATGTTTCGATGAAATCATTGTTTCTGTTACGGATGCAAGTACTTTGTTTTTATTCCCTGGTGATTTAATTCCTGCTTTCTTCATCACAGCGAATTCTTTCATCATTGTTACAATAAATAACAAATCAAAGAAATTTAGAGCGACTGATATTTTGTATCCGATTTCTTTGAGTGAAAGTGTTGTCATTGCCAAGCATCCGTACAACGGGGGAATGATGTTGGAATTCGCTTCGAAATACTCCATGAAAAACGATTTGAGTTTTGACCTTTATATTTATGTCAAAACGAACAGTGGATTTGTATTTTTATGTGTTCTTCCAAGACATGAAATTAGATCTCTTCTACCTTATTCAGGTACTTATTTTTTTGCCTCTTCTAAAAGAATGCCAACGAATAAACCGCATTTAACAATCCTTGGACCAAAAGAAAATACAAATAAATGCGATGTTTATTCAGATGATAATTACGTTCCATGTACAATTTCTAAACAAAAAAGTGATATTTTCGGTTTTGACATTTTAAGTATTACTGAAGAATTCACTTTGAAGAACTTAGTACCATATTCCATGCATTACAACATCAACAACCAGAAATTTTTGGCTAATTATGGTGAAACAATTCCGATTCCAAATTTCGGATCGAAAAATTATGTTTCAATTACTGCTTCTTACGATGATACCAATTATCCAACTTATGACTGGTTGTATTTCACTGGCAAGGATATCCAATACATTCCTGCTTATGTCTGCAAGAATATTTCATTGTTTTGCGTGATAGAAGACAAAACATTGATTGTTTATTCCCCTGTTGTTTTGTTTAATTCTACAAGTAATCAGTTGAAAATTGAAAATGAAATTTTACCACCAGGAAACTTCACTTTGTGGTCTTTCAAGACACAGAAACTTATTTCACTTGAAATCTTCCAGAAGTCAAGACAATTGAAGAACGCAATTGACCCTTCAATTGCTGGTGTTTGTGATGAATTGTTTTTGGAAAATTTGTCAAATGATTTGTATTATTCTTTGAGATACAAAAGTGAACGCCAAAGTAATGATTTCTATAGAACAATAGCTATTACTATAACTGATGGAATTAGAGTAGATAACAAACTTGATTACGGAATAACTTTGATTCCCAAATGCGAAATTTCTGATGCAGATTTGATGTCATTTTTCATCCCACCACAAACAATGAAAATATTCAACATCACATCGAAAGAAAAGAAATATTCATTGGGAATCGGTGTTGATAATTGCGATAGAACTATTATTCTTTCAAAGCCTCTTCCGAAAACAGTTTTTAAGATGAAAAGAGATGGAAACTTCGAATTCATCGAAATAGAAGTCAAAGATGAATTGACATCTATTTTTGTTACTTTAAGAAAAGTTTATCAAAGTCGTTTTATCATTTCTAATGATTTAACAATTCCTTTCTATTTCTACCAAGAAAACGAAGATGAAAAAGTTTTGGTTCAACCGAATTCTTTCGAAGATTTCGCCTATGAAGAACCATTCGGTCCGAAACAGATTTATTTCGTTTTACAAGAAAGCAAATTCTGTATTTCCTTGGATGACACGAATAGACAAATTATGTTGAACAAATCATTCGATCACAGGAAAGTTTATATTGTCATCAAATACGTGAAAGGACAATGTAGAATCTCTCTTGTAAACGAAGGAATACAGAAAGATAATCTTGTTAAAAGCGGACAATTCCAGTTGTCTATCAATTCAATTTATTTCTCTTTAATTGATGATTTGTTCAGAGAAATTTTGTGCGCGAACTTCAATTTGATCGATCTGTTGTCAGAGATGAAAGATGACTACATTTCATTGAGACTTAAAATAGATTCAATGACAGTTGACGATCAAAATGAAACTTCACCTCACCCGGCCATTATTCGATCAGAAAATCGGACATTCTTTGATTTACATTTCATTTTCCAGACAGATGTTTTGCAGAGCCACGAAATACTTTATATTTCGATGATTATGCAGCCTCTCCATGTTTATGTTGTTCCTCAATTTTTGAGTGATGTTTATTCATTCTTTTTGTCATTGGATATCGAGAAAGACTTGATGTCAATTATTTCTCCTGCAAGAAGCAGTTTCGGAATATCGAATGAGATCAAAATCGCATGGGCAGATATCTTCCCTCTCGATATATATTTGTCAATTACGAATGCAGACAAATACGTCCAAAGATATCCGTTCCAATCGATATTCAGACCTTTCATCTCATTGAGCGAAAGGAGACTTAGTTTGCCTGCTTTCTTCTTGACGGAATTCAACGGATCACTCCAAGAAATTGCAAACGAACTTACATTCGTTTATGCAGTTAATGGATTGGATTTCTTGTTATCAAACATGGGAACACTCGGAACATTGTTGAAATGGGTTGGCGTTGTTGGACGTGTTCGTTCTAAGTTAAACATCAATCATGATAAATTTAGGAACCTTCCAATCGAATTATCAACAGAACACAACTACGACAACAGAGTTACATGGCTTGGCTGTTTCAACAACTACACAATACAAAATGTTTTTGTTATCCAAAACAATTTCAATGTCACTGAATCTCTTTTGTCAAAAATTTTGAATTCTCCATCCAAAGAAATCACGGCATGTATTATCAACACAAAAGCTGTGATTGGATCAATTGTTGCACAGCCGAGAGTCAACAACCAATCAGTGACAATGTTCAGAAGAAGATTACCTTTGTGTTGTTTGACAAATTCTGTTACAAATTACAACGAGAAAATATCAAGATGCCAACAGATATTGATCGAAAAGAAGCTCGGAAGGCCGATGTTCTTCGGTAAGATGGTTGACAAGAACAACTATTTAGTGTTTGTTACAATTGATTACGTTTGTTGTTTGTCACCAGATTACTTAGTTGAGTGGAGTTGTCCTGTTTTAGGTGTCGAATCAATCTTGAATGATGGAAAGATTATTACAATGCATTATGCACGTGAAACTAGAGTTGTCGAATCTGACCATGCTGGTGCAATTGTTTTATTCATTTCTACTTCATAATCTATTTTATATTATTAATTTTATTCTTTTTGTTGTTTATATTGATATAAAAAATGAACTTGTTTGTTTTCATTATATTATTATTGATCTTAATTTGTGAGTAATTTTAAATCATTGAAAAATAATTTATTTATAAAAGGTCATTCTTTATGTTAGTGAATGAACTACTGTTTCTTCCAATAAATGTCAAATTAGATTAAATCGGATATAATATTGACAGAATTCATTCGTTTATGTAGTTATAGTATAGATTTCTTGTTTGTATTGTTGGACATGCTTTCTCAATTAAACATCAAACATAACAACTTTCAACAGAACAAAACGTATTCATTATTAGGAACGATTTTAGTGTTACTTCACCTTCCGTTTAAAAAAACCATGTATACTCATTTAATTGAGTAAAAGTTTTATATATAATTTCATCTTCAATGTTATTGTAAGCAATTTCAGATGTGCATGATTCAATCACGAAGGGGAAAAATGAAGTGAAATTGTTTAAAAATTTTTAAAAAATACCACCAGCTTTCAATTTTCAAATTTCAAAATGTTCGATATTTATGCTGATGTAGCTGCGTCATTAAACTCGAGTCAAGTTCCTTCTCTTAAAATATATATTAATGATTACATGTTCAAAACAAATATATACGTGGGTTCTGCAATTTTCCGAAAAATAAAAGATCAATATTATTTAAACCATTCACTTAATGAATTTAGATGCATGGCAAATATAAATGATTCAAATACATTCAAAGTGCTTGAAAGGATATTAAGCTTGCAAATTCCAGAACAAATCGAAGATAGTGTTATCTTTGACCTTTTTGAAATAGGAAAAGTAATGGAAAGCAAATTCTTAAAATCATTGTACACTAAAAGATATAATAATGACGGGTACAATTTAGAAAATATATTCAGGAAGATCAAATATTGCAATCAAAATGATTTTGATAATAAGATATTGGATTTCATATGTGAAAATATTGATTCAATAGATCATGATAAGTTGATTGATTCGATTGTTGAAGCAGGTTTCGATTTTGCAGAGAAGTTATTGAATCATTTCAAAATCAAAAATGTTAATTCGAATGATTTAATATTCTCATTATACAACAAAGATCCATCATTCATCGATATTTTATCATTCCTCAATGATGAATACATTGATGTCAAATATGTCACCGAATCAATCAAAATATTATCAATAACGAATGATCAAGATATTAAGAATAATATTCAATCATCAATCATTTCAAATTTCAAATCATTTCAAGAATTAGAAAAGACAGTTAAAGAACTTAATCTAATTAATACTTCATTCAATGCCGAATTAACAAAAATGAAAAATGAAAACACAAAACAAAACGAAGAATTAATAATTCTAAGAAATGAAAATATAGAACAAAAGAGTGAAATCGATAGATTAATGAAACAAAATTCTTCACAAATAGAAGAAAACAGAAAATTGATATCAGAAAAATCAGAATTACGTAGTAAAATTGATTCATTAGAGAAATCTAATAAAACCAATGAAACAAAGATAGCAGAACTTAACCAACAGAATACCATAATAAATTATGAACTTCCGAAGTTGAAGTGTGAAAATGAAAAACTTAAAAATAAAAACTCAAGTCAAAGGAATGAATTACAAAGATTAAAAACAGAAAACTCATTGAAGGATTCTAGAATTGATGAATTAAAATTCGAAAATAGAGAAAATCAAGAATTTATTAAAAATATTGGAGAATATTTGCCTAGAATAAAGAAAATCACTAGCATGAGTCTAAATGAATCGAAATTCTGGGATGTTTATTACATAATTAAAGAAGCATCGGATCAGCGAGATTTGGCAACAATTCTTTATTATCATAAATTTTTAGCATCAACTTGTGAAACAAAAATTAAAGGGAGTGTTTATCTTACATCAGCATCCAGCGGAAATATTCAATTAACAAAAGATTTTATTGAATGCGGAGCATATAAATTTTATACATCTCGAAAAGGTCAGTTACTCATCCATATATTTATTGAAAATGGATACATTGATGCATTCAAAGACTTTATGAAGTATGATTATGACATCAATCAAAAGGATAATAACGGAAATACTCCTCTTCATTTAGCTGTGATGAAAAATAATTATGAAATTTGTCAATATCTCTGTAATCTGAGGAAAATCAATAAAAACATCAGGAATGATGATTTTGATACCCCATTGGATATTGCAAACAGAAGAAACTATAATAATATTATAAGTCTTTTAAAGTGAAAAGTAAATATACACATTAATTATTGGAATTGTAAAACTATTGTATAGCAATATTCTGACTTAATATATATATATATATATCCAACCATTCAAATTTTTTTGGGCCCCTTTTTTCTATCGAATCATAATCCCAAAACTATTTGAAGGGTGTGATATATATATATAATTTGTTATTCTTTCACAATCTATATAAATATGAGATATATATAATAATTGCAAGCAGGTTATCATTTTGTTATCTTTTTTAACATACAACTTGCTATAATGCAACATAAATAATTCTCTTTATTTTGCTAAGTTGGAAGCAATGCCTACACATTTTAACTATCAATGAATGATTTTTATTATTTTGCTTTCAATGCCGTAGCGTTGAATCTCAATGGATTTATGGCATGCAAAAGTTATTTAAATATTGGAAGAACAAACACCATTCAGATTTGCTTTATTTTCGAGAATATATCTTGAATTTTGAATTTGCTTTATTTTCGAGAATTTTTGAATTAAAAAGCTGAAAAATATTTACCTATAGAATAAAGAAGATTAATAGCATGAGTCCATATAAATAATTGTATAGAATGTAATTCTATAGTCCATTTATATTATTGGAAGAATAAATATTATTCAGATTTGCTTTATCTTTGAGAATATATCTTGAATAACGATTTAAAAAAAAATAAACAATATATTTATTTATAAAATTTTGAGGGCGACGTGATTCCTTGTATTGGTCTGTTTTTCAAGAGAGTGATAGACATGTAATTCAAGAGATTTAGTCTTCAAATAAGCATCTAAAGTGTCATCATTTTTAAGTGTCACGTTTTTAGATTTACCAGCTAATGTTGTTACAGCATCTAAATGCCATTTTGAAACATCATCAACTTTGTAGATTGATTTAAGTTTTTCTTTCATTTCCTTAGCTGTTCCTCCTTCTTTAACTTTAAACAGTGTTGGACGAAACTCTTCACAGTCAGGATGAGACAAAGGAACTAAAAATTCTTCTTCTAAAAGTTGTTTTTGATCTTCAGGAACTAAATCAATTCTCAAAACTAATGAATCATCATTCAGTGTGTTGTTCTCTTTCAACAACTCCCAAATTGATGTGCCCCAAACTGTGAAATACCTGTATTCATTCATTTCATGATCTAAAACGTTTTCTTTCTTCAACATTTCGTAGATAGAATGAATTGCTGTGTTAATCTTCAAAATTTTAACAAATTTTTGTGAAATTTCGAATGAATTTTGAGAAATTTCGATTCTTTGATAAAGAATCTCTTCGTTTTCATTGATATCTTTGATCAACTCGAACTCAATTCCATTGGAATTCTTCAAAAACTCAATGTTTGTCTTCCTTTTCAGCTTCAATGGAATTTCTTCTTTTTCAAAAATCAAAAGTGTGTCTTTTTCTTTGTCGTAATCTAAATTAAACTTATGGCTAATAACCTGTTTCATGTCAGGAATACTCATATTCATTGGAACTTGGATGGATTTTATTTCGCTGTCACTTTTTGACTTCACTTTTAATTCAAATGAATTAAATTTCATTTCCAAATAATTTTGATAATTAGAGAGATCAAATAAACCACAAATCTTTGATAATTCTGATGTTTGTGTTTCTTTTGTGTTTTGGAAAACGAAAATCATTCCTTGATGAATGATGTTGGCAGTCAAAACAGTTTCTGGAGAGATTTCTACTGCGTGTCCTCCGTATTCTTCAATAAATGCTTTTGAAAATGGTTTTGTAAACAAATCGTTGACTGTTTTCGTTTTTTCGATGATTTGTGATCCTTCGAAATTAACTGTCAAACCGTCAAATGACTTCACAAATGTCAAAATGTGGTCAGAAATGTCAGAAACTTCTGTTTTTTGGATGTAAATCGTTGATGTTCCTGACATGAATTTTCCGACTGCTCCTTCTGAAGATTTCTCGATGATTCTCGTCGGATTTCCGTAGGCACCACATTGCCAAAGAGTGAAACTGTCAAGTTTGTAAACTTCTTTGACGGTTTCGTAAAGTTTTTCTGACGGTTGTTGTAAATTTACATGGATTTTGTTTTTGACATCTTTGACAGAAAAATATTTTGTTTCGTTGTCAGAAATGTCAGAATCTGTCAAAATTTGGACATCTGTTTCATAAATTTGTTGAAGAAGTTGTTTCTGTTTTAGTTCTTTTTCTTTTTTGAGTTTTTCGAAGATAACTTCTAAATGGTGAGGAACTTTTCTTTCGTTTAAGTAAACATCCTTTTGTTTGTCTCTGTTGACATAAATCAACAAATAAGCTGAGTGATCAACTGTTCTCCTTCTCTTCACTGGTTTCCTTTTGTTCCTGTTTTTGTCAAACATGTTTTTCGTTCTGAAATTCCTCTTCGAAAATCTCTGTTTCGGCAAGACTTTCTGTTTTGGTTCGTCTTCTTCGTCATCTTCATCATTTTGTCCGAAATTCGCCTTGAAAACTTCGTCTTTTTTCGCTTTTCTTACAACAGAATCATTGAATTCATACCAATCACCATCAATTTCTGGTTTAATATACGCATAATAATGCCCGGAGTAATTAGTTCCACTATGTACTAAAACTCCTACTAAATCATATATTTGACTGTCACTTTTTACTTCCTCTTTGTCACTTTTTGAGATATATTCGTCACTTTTTGCTTCTTTGTCACTTTTCTTGTTTTCTTGTTTTTTAGTTACGTATTTTGATAAATCGATTGATTCTGGGTATTCGAACCAGTCGTTTATCTTAACAATCTGGTCTCTGTCGAAATCGTAAGTGAATCTGTTCAAATGAAGTTGAAGAACTGTCGGAAGTTCAGTAATTTCCATGCAAATGTCGGCATCTTGTTTTCCGTGGCCAGGAACATTGTATTGGTTTGATCCTTCCAGTCTGTCTACAGCCAAATATCCTTCAAATGCTTCATCAAGTGTTCTATTGCCTTGCACGTGGAGTTGGAGGTCTGTAAATGGTGTCTCTGTGAATGACTCGTAGTCGATATTCACACAGCGAATGGCATTTTGGTTCTTTCCTGTGAACAAAGAAGAAATTTTCTTTTCGGACTCAGTTCCTTTGAGTTTTTCTTCGAGAGTGCTCATGAGTATCCTGTTGAACTCTTGTACGTCGTGTTGGACCATGATATCTTGCGGTTTCCAGCCAAATGATTTTGTTAAGTCTTTTGTAGAGACAGCTTGCGACGAAAACTCGAGATTATAGAAGAGCATTTGAAGTTGAAGTGGAATGGACCTCTCTGGATCTTCAATTTCTGCTGTTGGAAGGTCATAAACAATTTGTCTGAAAGCAGGTAAGTGATAAAGCATTTGTAACATGCTATTCATGTAACATGTTGCTCCTTGGTTCTCTAGACCAACGTATCCTGTTGATTCTCGTGAAGTTGCTGTTCCCCAAATATTTGATTCGGTATTTGAAGAAGAAAACTTAATGTTAGCGATAAGTGTTCCATCTGTAATAAATCCTGGTGTTTCTTTCAGTGCTCTTAATGAGATGAAATTTGAAAAGTACATTACTGCGAAATTCTTTGATAATGTTGAGTTAGATTTAACTAAAACTGTTTCTTCTGACTTCTCTTTGTTGTTTATTGTAATTGAAATTGTAATTTTAAGTGGAGATTCGGGAGGATTGATTAAATTGATCTTAAAATCAAGAAATGGAACACTTCCAGTATTCTTAGTAGCAGTGGCTTTGAAATTAAATGGACCTACTGGTAATGTAATGCTTTCAAATGGACCATTTGAATCTAAAAAATTTGGAATTTGAAAAGTATGAGTGACGTCAAAGTCATAAGTCTCATTACTACCTGTCAATCCTAAATCTTCCATTAGTTGATTAGTTTCATCATCAAACATTGAAAGATCAAGATTTTCAGACAAAAAAAATTTTGAAAATCTTTTGTGACTATTTTTTTGTGTTTCCTGTCTGAATATGAAGAACTTTCTGTTGTCCTTTACATGATGGAAATCTGACTTTTTCTTCATAGTTTACAATGATATTTGATGAGAATTATACTTTGATATCCAATATTTTCCTTGGATCTTAAAGCAAAATGCTAAAAACTTTTAAAAAATAATGTTATGATATTTACAAACAATACAAACAATACAAACAAAAATAAATTTAATCAGACCAATCGGATTTATCGTCTATGAAAGGAATTGAATCTTTTGGCTTCCATACTGTCATGAGATTGTCTTCTCCGTATGAAATAATTCCGTCATTGATTTCTACAACGCCATTGACGGTTGAAATGTGTCCAATTAATTTTTTATCATTTTGGACATCGTAAACAGCATTTTCACTTGGAACAAATATTGTATCATCACGAAAAACGAGTTTAGTTCTTCGAGTTGATCTTTTATATTCTGTAGTTCTGTATTCGTTGAGTTCTGATAGGCCAGAATCGGATGACCATTCTCTAATAACTCCATTTCTATCAGCAGATAGAAATGTTCTCCCTGATGAAGAGAAATTTATTGTTGTAACTTCGGATCCATGGGCTGAGAATGTTTCTGGCTGGTCAGTGATTTGTGATCGATACCAATCTAACTGATATGGACCTTTTGGATTCCTTATGTCAAACAAAAATAATCTTCCATCTGTATCTCCTGCAGCAATAAGAAAATTGTTGTCTTTAGAGTATTCGGCTATTGTCACTGGGTTATCGCGTCCGGTTTTTAGCGCATTTAAGTTCACGCTTTGTCGTAAATCGAAAATTCGAATTGATCCTTCGTTTAAACTAACAATTACAACTGGTTCATTTGGAGAAGCTGATATACTACGTACAATACCATGGCAGTTACACATTTGGGCTGATTTCCTTGCGTCATTAATGTCATAAATTCGTAAATAGCCATCTACTGCAGTGGTACAAAAAATACCACCATCAGTTTTAAGTATAGCTACATCTGTAATACAGCATAGATTTTTGCATGGATATGAATAGATTTCTTGTCTTTTATTTAGATCATAACAGAAATATCTTCCATTTTCTGTTACTCCAATGACTTTAGTCTTATAAATCGGATCTATATCAATTGAATTAATGCCGCCGGAATATTGAGGATTTGAATATTGAGAATCGATAACAAAATCTCCAATCATTATATAAAAATGATTAAAAAAATATGCCATTCGTTTCACTATCTGGAACATTGTTACAGGGTATTATAAATTTATCTTCTAATTAATAACAATTTTTGACTAAAATGATATAATTGTATGACCTTATTGATATTACATAAATAAATGGCTGGCATATGAATAAACGTTAAATCTAAAAGTATCCAAAACATAAAACAAAATTTTAATAGAAAAAAAGAAAAAGAAATAAAATAATTAGATAGAATCAAAACCCTCAAGAGGTGTTTCGATTTCCGAAAACGTGCGTCGATGGCAGCAGGAGCAGCTGCAATCACATGGATTATCCTGGCAAAACCAGTATCTTCCAACAATTGATGTCCTTGTAACTACAGGGAAGAGCTCTGATGAACCTAAAAACATAAATATCAGCGAAGGAATGCCAATTAAGAAACTGGCAAGAACATATGATGCTTTGTAAATGAAATCAAACTTTCCCATTAATCCACTTAATCCAAATGAGATTGCGAACATCATGGGAAGCATTGACCAGTAAAGATAGAAAAATCCTTCATTATGTGTGACTTGTTTGTTTTTCTCTAAGCATTCAAGCTCTATAACAGCATCATTTTTAATTTCCATATCTGCAAGTGTTGTATCTTCAAATAAAATATTATTATATTTTAATAATAAAACGTAATTCTCCATTTCTTGAGGGAATATGTTTCTTATTTCCTTGATAATTTCTGTTGTAGTTTTGCTTAATGGTTGATTTACGAATAATCTTTGTCCGACAATAAATAATCCGTCTTTCTCCGAACTTGGAATAGAATATGAAACAATAAAGCGTACTGATTGTGGTAATGTATTGTGTGGATTTAGATTTGGTGTTTCTATTATCATATTACTTAGATCTTGATTCATTTTATATAAATGATTATCAAATTTCGATGAAATATTAATATAATGATCTTGATGTAGTAATTAGATATAATTTCAATTAAAAAGTTGGGAAACCCTTATAAATAATGAAATTTGATAATGATCTCTAAAAAAGCTGAAGAATATAATAATAAAGAAATACAAACAATTTTATATAAAAATAATCAGCTAATAACAAAAGAAATAGAGCAAATAGAATCTTTGAGAACTTTATCGGAGGAGATAACTTTATCTATTATAGCTACATAAGTCATCCAGCGCTGGCAAACTTTTTTTGGCAAAAAGTTACTTAGTATGTCAGTTTTGAAAAATAATTCTCTCATTAAAAGGAAAATTCTAAGTACTGATGATCTATCAACAAGGAATATTGCTATCTGGTATAACGACACCTTCAATTCGAATTCTGTATCTTTAAAATCTACAATTTCATCAATGTTCATGAAAATGTAAGACAAATTCGCAACAACATCTCCAAGAAGCATGCCTGGAAAGGTTGGCAATAGATGGAGTAAATTAGTATAAGACTTGTAATCAACAAAATCTCCGATATCTTGCCAAGTTTGGTCCATTATTGCAATAACGTTAGCATGAAATAACTCTACGATACTTGGCGGTATCGATGGAATAACTCCTTCGCAAATAACAAGTATCGAACAAAAAATTGTGAGAGAATTGAAATCTTCTGGGGAACCGAAGCAAAATGACTCCATAAGTCTGGGTATGTCGCCAACAGAAACCTTGGGAAACATCTTTTTGACTGTTTCTTTGAAATAAATTCCGGAAATAATATCAAATAAATGTTTCACGTGGCATTGAAAGGATTTTATATGCTCGGCTTCGTATCGAACTGTTATGTAATCATCTAATAGTAAAATTTCTTCGGTTTTTTCTATTTCAAATAAATCTACTCTTGATCTTGGAATTGGACGCTTAGAATTCTGGAAAAACGTAATAGTAAATGGTTTGAACCTATAGCAACCAAGGTTCTTGGCCGAACTCTCAATTGTACTCCACATCGGAATATTTTTCTTTGCCATCGCAGTAACTGAAACTAATATCTGTAAATCGACTGGACTAAATACAACATTCTCTGATGTACCTCCACATCTCTTCCAAATTGATGGAGCTTCGTAACTTGTAATAATTTTATTAAAAAACAGTTTTCGTAGTATGTCGCCGCATTCTTTGGACTCAATGTACTGAGAAACTTTGGTTGTTGAGACTAATCCCATTGGAGAACCACTTTGCCAAATATTAAATGTTAATGAAAGAAAATTTTGCAGAATTGATAGCATTTTTTTCGGATTTTTGCCATTGTATGATGATAATACGAAGTAAACGTGGGATGGAAGATTTGGTAAAGCAGTTGTAACTGAATGAATAAATCGATTTCGAATAAATGATTCATCATGAGTTTCTGATATAGGGCGTGCGAAAATACATGAACAAAATGTGTTAATGAACGAATATGATGAAAATAATATTGATAAAACGAACTTTTCTATGAGTTTTTGGTCTTCTCCAGATTGTATTAGATTAATCATGAATACCGCTGCTGATTCGCAAAGCTCTTGCGTGGAAAAAAATCCGAATAAAGCTGGAAACGTAGAAAACGCTAAAAAATTAAGTGAACCGACACTCTTTGTCTTATTCATCGAATTTATTAGAAGTAATGGATCTGCGTACATGGCTTTTAAGAAGCCTGAAAGTACCTGTGATGTTAAAGTATCGATAGGTGAAGCTGTCCCTTTACTTGCGTAAAAAACGTCATCTAACATATCATTGTGAGATATTGCTGTGGAAGATTCTTTTGGAAATAAAATGAAATAAAGTAAAATATAGTAAGATCTAATAAATAATAAAGTTCTTGTTTGATCTTCCACGCTCTTTTTTCGCAATTCATCAATAACTTTATCAAAACCGCCTTTAATTGTAAGATTTTTAAACAAATCAGGTTGGTCGGCGTTAAAGGATGAATCTGCCGAAAACATAAATAATAAATTGACAGGATAAATTATTGACAAAGAGATGCTTAAAAAAAAAAAAAAAAAAAAAAAAAAAAGGTAGTGGGGCTTCCAGGCACTTCGTGCCCTCTAGAGGTCAGGTATGAGGGGCTTCCAGGGGCTGCGCCCCTTCTAGCCCTGAAGATGTTTAGTATAACTTTGTCCGGACAAGTAAGGGTCTATCGTCGCTACAGGAAAAGTTACAGGCGTTCCAAGGAAGTATACTTTGAGAAGCCTTCTTCTGGGTCGAAAACATTATATAATGTTTCGCTTTTCACAAATTATATATGTTTTCATGTTTTGTCATGACTTCTTCGTATATGTTTTGTCATGACTTCTTCGTATATGTTTTTGTCATGATTTCATCGTAAATGTTTTGTCAAGACTTCTTCGTAAATGTTTTGAAGAACTGAAGGTGTCACCAGGTCCCTCGGTCCCTCGGTCCCTCGGTCAACTAACATCTTTTTGAAAATGGTGACAACATGACATTTTGACAACAGTCCGCTTTTTAACTTCACTTAAAATGCCACGTAAGCTACGTAAGAATATACGTAAGAGGAAGAGAGCATTGAAACATCCAATAGTAAAACTGACACCACAACAACAGTTGCAACAACAAATGCTGAATGACCCCACTATGTTGCAACAAATGTCAAGCAACCCTATGCTTTTAAACCGAGTTCTTGGTGCACAGAGTGGAGGTTTAAGAGCGGCACTTTTAGCGAAAATGGCAGGCTATGGTGGAGCTGCAGACGGAACAGCCTATAACCCTCAAAGTCAAATGAATTTGAGTTCACTCAAAAATCAAATATCAGATGTCAAAAAGTCAAACATAGACATACAGAAGCAAATAAGTGAAAACGAAAAGAAACTAGAATATGACAGACACACAAAGAAACTCAATGAGTTAAACGTAGAGAAAAAGAAGAAAGAAGAACAACTGAAAGAACTAAGTACAGAGGAATATGCGAAAAAAGTGTCAGAAAAAGCAGCAGAAGTAGCAAAAATGGAACAAGATGTTGTAAATTTGAAAAACCATACTACTCAATATAAAGTACTGAAAGATGAAGAGATAAAACAAAAAGCCCTGAAGACATATATGGATAGCGATGAGTATAAAAAAGAAGTTGAAGCAAATGTAAAGGCAGAAAAACTTTTACAGTTGCAAAACCAAACCGTACAGTATGAAAACTTAGCACAAGAAAGTAAAAATAACGACGCAGCCATGCAAAAGGCAATGAAAAGCGCAGAATATATAAAAGCTAACAATGACTGGTTAGATGCCCAAGCCAACGCTAAAGCAGCCCAGCTTATAGGGTCATAAGGACAAAAATACAAGCGGATGAAGACAGTTCAAATGAAGCTTTAACAAATGCTGACTTTAAGAACGCCTTCGAAGCTCTTCATAGTAAGGTGAAACAAGTGAACGACTTCTCATCTGGAAAGAAACTGAAGTCTGAAGGTTTCGACAAAGAGTTAAAAGAAGTAGCACAAAATATAACGAAAATAACAGATGCAGCAACGAGACAGGCAGTTCAAAGTGCCTATGACGCCGTTAGAGCAACTGTTGTGGAAAGTCAAGAAAAAGAGTTACAACAGACCAAAACAGACCTAGTAAATGCTTTCTTAAAAACGAAAAGTCAGGTAGGACATTATGCTGCAGATGGAACATATGTGCCAGCTGGTGGAACTTATATACCAGCTGGTGGAACTTATATACTAGCTAGTGGAACTTATATACCACCAAACCCTCCAAGAGAAGCACCTGCACCAGGACTACCTAAAACATTTACATCGTCACATGGACACAGACACAGGCATGCACCACAACAACAACCAACACAACAACCAACAGTTCAAAACCCTGCACCAAAACCAACAGTTCAAAACCCTGCACCAAAACCAACAGTTCAAAACACTGCACCACAACAACAACCAGCACAACAACCACCTCCACAACCAGCACCACAACCAACAGTTCAAAACACTGCACCACAACAACCACAAACAGAGCAAGGACATAAAAGAAGTAGAGAACAAGGAAACCAAGATTTCTTAAAAATGCTTAAAGAAGACTATGGTTACCCAGATACTCTTGACTTTAGTGACAGATATAAAGAAGCTATTAGAAAGTTCAAGGAAGGAAATACTGACCCGAACCTATTTAGCTTTATGGCTCAGCACCAAACGGGATATAATTTCAAACCTGGAAAATACAAGCTCGCTAAGGGATATGATTTAATAGCATATCATCCAAATGACATGACTGAATTTACTCCGAGATATTTGGTGTCAGAGCTAAATGACAATTCAACTCTCTTCATGAAACGCGTAAAAAATAAAGACGGAACGAAAGAAGAAAGGTTTATGAGTCCGGATGACTTAGATAGGGAACTTGTTAAAAACGGTCTCGGAATATATGAAATGCCAGCAGATGAGGTACAAGAAACTCCACAGGAAGAACTAGTTCAGATACAACCAGACATGGAAAAATAGTTCAGCAACAACAGCTAGAAGAGCCTGAAGGAAACGAACAAGTCCCTCCTTTGGAAAACTAAATTCACAGAACTAGATGAAGATTTGGAACAGCCGAAAATCTTGACCCTCAACAAGAGTATGAGGTGAATATGGAATCTTTCCAAGAGTCTAAGAAAAATTCGGCTGACATGGTAGAAGAATATCGAAAAATGTTTGCCGACATACAAAAGACTCCAACATCAGATGAAAATATTCAGCATAGAATGGAAGAACTGAAAGAAAATGTACACAAATACAACAACCCTTTTT
This sequence comes from Trichomonas vaginalis G3, assembly GCF_026262505.1. Classification (NCBI taxonomy): domain Eukaryota; phylum Parabasalia; order Trichomonadida; family Trichomonadidae; genus Trichomonas; species Trichomonas vaginalis. The sequence continues at coordinate 14,411,767 of NC_067203.1, read as the reverse complement.
ACTTACGAGCATATAACGTTCAATCTTTGGATGAACTCGGTGAAAATAAAAGGTTAAATTTCAACAAAACATATAGAAATGAAAATTGTTTAAAGTTCATTCAGAACCTAGCCAATATGGAAACAAACCTACTTTTGTTTCTGCAGACTATGGAACTACAATGAGATGGGGTCATAAAGCTAACCCGGATAGGTGGTTCATAAACTTACAACCACAATTCCAAGATGTTGTAGACGCAATGGAAATGAATGGTGAACCAGATTTAGCTGGTATTTTCAGCGCGGCTTTAATGCCATTGAAAGATATGAAAGATGCAGATATTTTGAACCAGTATGAAATGAACATGGCTGATGGAAATATAACACTGACGTTCTAAAACATTTATCTCAAAGAACTACACAGAACCATAGAGATGGTATATTTGGTGAAGAGTTTAGAAAGAGAGTTAGGGAGAGAGAAGGAAGAGAACCTATTGTACATGACCTTGCAAACGAAAGTTTACAAAATGTCATAAAAACTTACTTTGCAGACAATGAACCGAGAAGGGATGAATATTTAAGAAAACTCAAATGGACAGTACCAAATGAAATGTTAGTATTGAAAACATGTTCCTTGACAAAATAAAACCAACTACAGAAATAAATGACCCAAGACTGAAACATTGGGTAAAAGCTTTCCCATTCACAAAAGATATAATTGGTAACATGGAAAGAAAACCAGAATGGCTACAAAAAATATATTGGAAACGAGCTTATTCCATATGGACAAGCTCTGTTTGAAGAGCTTGAACCGGAAACTCAGGAAAGAGTCATGCAAACAATACGCGAAGACTCAAATACAAAACTATGACAAAATCTTTCTAGGATATAGGTTACCTGAGATGGGCGACCAGAGCCCAAAGGCAAAAAGGACATGGAAATTTACAAACATACTAGGTGAACATGAGGCAAAGATGCAACAACTTGAAGCAGAGGGCAAGTTACCAAAAGCGACACCAAAGAAGAAGAGAAGAGTAGAACAAAGTGAAAGTAGTGAAGAAGTAACTTCATCTAGTGAAAGTAGTGGCAATGAAGGAAAAAGAAGAGTTAAAAACTCAGCCAGGAAGAAAGTAAAGCTTGGTCCACGTGGGTTCTATTATGACAAATAAATCCAACTATTCTATATTTTTACCCATATGAAATGTACGCCGCTCAGAATATAACGCCAACAGTTTTGGATGCCATGAATGGAAATGTTTCCGAATGGTATAACGAATGCGACAATGCCATTAGAAGGTCAGAAATAGTTCCTGGAACTTACGAATATACAACTGCTGTTTCTTATGGAAATGTAGGTGAGTTTGGAGAAGGTTCTTCAACAACAGTAGATATTGCTTGCGACAGGTTTCATATAATTCTATTGACAACTCATTCTTATACGTGGAACAAGACATTGAAATAAAACCTTCTGCCAAGTTGTCTGACAAGAAAGGTTGCAATGGAATTTTCTATGTCGGATACCAATATGCTCCAGAAGTTTTCATGGGATATAAGATATATTCTAACTCTGACTTAGTTCAAACAGTAACATGGGCAAACTATGAATGGTTCGCTTTAAGAAACTCAGTACAACCACAAGCTAGAGAACAAACAGACCAGTATGCAACTATTGAGAAAATAAGAAGACTTGACCCTAACGTTCCAGGAGTTTATGTTAACCTTTCTGGTTCAGATGGAAATGCTGTCACTAAAGTAAAACTGAAACTTAGAGTTCCTTTGTCATCTTTCCTCATCTTCAGGTTTTTAAGATACTTGCCAAACTGGGCAGGAAAAATTTCTATTGAACTTACTCCAAGCAAAAATAACTTAGTCATTGCACCAACGCAAGACCCATTCACTCTTACAGACGTAAAGGGAGCAAATCAAACGTCATTCGCCGAATTTTGCAAAGACAAAGTTGACTTAGACTTTGGTTTCTCAAACCTCAACACTGAAGTAAAGTATTATTTCAATGCTGCTGGAATGCTTGGACCCAGTTAGGTTTACATGCGAAAAATTTGAATGCAAGAGAATAGAAAGCAGACTTGCAGTCTATATGTTGGACCCAGATATTTCAAATGCTTTAGCTGCCAAATATATTGCAGTTCCACTTATGTTCCCTATACACCAAATATCTGTCAAAGACTTTGCAGGTGAAGTTGGAAACCAAAATCCAGGAACCGCAGGTGCAAGAACAGATATTGCTTTAACAACTGCAATGAAACACGCAGATACTATGTTTGTACTGTTCAGACGAACTATAAATGACTATTCTTGTTTCTACAACCCCGGTATTAAATATCATATAAACATAGATGGCAAATATTATCCAAGAGAAGAATATTCTACAGTTGAGGATATGAGGTCATACAACTTGACATTAGATGCTATGAACTTTAACAACAACTTCACAACAACCATTAACCCTGAAATGCAAAGTTCTATTATGCCATATGTGAAAGTATGGACCCATACAGGAAGTCAAAAAACTCAATATACAAATGGAGACCGTTCAAACTTTTGGCTTGGCATTCCATTTGCTGACTCAGAAGACTTTATGGGTGGTATTTCAACTGTTGGTACTGTACAAATACAATATACTGGTGACAGAGACGGTCCATATGAACTGAGAGCAAAGAAGTTTACAAAACCAATAGCACTTTTCACGGAAGATGCTCTTTTGAAGATTCGTTCGATGAAACCTGCTGGGGCTCCTCAGATTGGCATAACGACAGCTTCCATCGAGCAGATTTTGGCAGCAGGTCAGTAAGTTGTTCTTGAACTGACTTCTCTCCGTCAAATATTGACAGTACGCCAGTTTTGACATAAAATTGTATTATAAACTTTCCTTTAGAAATATCTGTAAGTTTTGTTGTTATATTTTTGTCTGCTTCAAGAACTTTCACCATTTCAGTTATACCAACTTTCTTTGCTTTATGAAAATATTTTGGTTCAGCAAAGACTGCTATTCTATAACATTTACCATTGTTTGTATAAAGAACTATTCTGTCAATGTATTTGTATTGTTTGTGTGTGTAAACTTTGTTCTGCTTCAATTCGAAGAGATATCCGAATACGTCCATCTTTTATTCTAAGTAAAATGTCATTTCCGAAAAATAGAAGCGTAAGTGTTTCAAAAGGTTTAATGGCGGTGGCAGATGTGAAGTTAAATTCACCAACTCAAACAAACAGTCAAAGTGTTGTTGTCAATGTCAAAGAAAGAGATGTTGAAATGGGGAAACCATACGAGGACGAAGATGGTATAAACAATTGTTCCTGTAAAAGAACAACCAACATACCCTGAAGTTAGCAGAGACTTAAGTTCTGTTGCAGATATTCGAAACGACTACCAACAACTGAAAGACAAACTTCAAACTCAGGAGAAGATTTGTCAAGCTTTAGGTATAATGTTAAACTTGGTCGAACACAACCCTGTAAAAGTGAACTCATATGTCATTGCACCTCATGAAGTTTTGAAAGAACTATTGAAACTTTTGACAGAGGCAGACGATATAAACATCAAAGAAATAGAACCCGACGTTAGTTGCTGTGGTGTTTCATATAATGTCATTGACAAGATATACGTTATGAAAGGAGGTGAAACGTTGAACTTAAAATATAGTTTCCCAGACGTTATAAAATATTTGACGACCACAACATTTCATTAAAATTTATTTGCTAAGTAAAATGGCAGAAGACACAATGGTTTATACTATTACGACTAAAAACCCTGAGTCATATAATTCTATAACAACAAACTTACAAAGTCCTCAAGGACGATATTGTAAACTAACTTTAAACACAATGACGACTAAAGCTTGTTTTGCTCTTTTGACACCAGAAGATTTTATTGTTGTGAATGGTAAAAAATACTCCTTTGAAGATACTTACTCAGATATACCACCAACAGGTTTTGTTGACTTATTTAATACTTTAAGGACGAGTGTAACATGTGCTGCAACTAGAGCAGGTTTCATTATGTTTGGATGTCCGACTGAGTTTACTATAAACAATATGAGCTATAATACAAAACTTATATCTGGTTTTTACTACCAACAGTTTCCTATAACAGGAAAAGGTGTCATACAAGGAATGTCTGTTCCATTGACTTTAAGTACACCTATTTTATATATTGTTTCAAACTTAGGTTCAAAGTGCTATTCGAATGTCGACAGAAACTACTATGACCAAAAGATACTTATGCGTATAAACAACACTTTCTCTGCTGGTTTGCCTATTGTTCATTCGAATGCAGAGTTTTCAGCTTTAGTAAACTCAAACACTTTAGCAAACATAAACTTAACCTTAGTTGACGCAAACTTTGTTCCTGTAAAACTTTTATGTCCTATGTATTTGTCAATGACGGCAGAAAGTTTCGAATTGGAAGATGCAACTGGTGAAAGTATTGTATTACAAGAACAACTTCAACAACAAATAGCTCAAGAACAACAAATGCAACAAATAGCTCAAGAACAAAGTCAAGAATAAAAAAAATATTTTTTTTATTTTTATATAAAATGTACAGAAATAGATGTTTCAGATTTTTATGACTTCCAAACATTCAGAAATATGTGTCCATTTAGAGACTATAACAAAGCAGTCGAGAATTTGAAACGTTTAGTCATTTATGTTGACTCTGCCCCAGAATGTTATGTTATGAAAGAATGGGATGTTGTCTTTAACAAACCAAGAGCAACAATAGTTTCAGAACAAGAATGTAGACAAAAACTTAAGAAAATAAAAGTCGTACAAGTTGGCATGAAGATGTTAGATGCTTGGGATATCTTATTGTCAAAACTTGAAGATTTTTCAGTTCGTGGTATAAAGTTTTATACACCTTCTCCAAACTTCTATTCTATCTTCACTGGATATAAATACGAACAAGTAGAATGGAAAGAAAATATTATAGAAGCTTGGTTAGACCATGTCAAAGAAATTATATGCAATGGAAACGAAAAGGTTTATGAGTATATCTTATGTTGGTTTGCAAACATCTTACAACATCCAAGTGCTAAAAATGAAACTGCTCTCATTATAATTGGAAAACAAGGAACAGGTAAGAACACATTCTTTACAGATATTTTGTGCAAACTGTTAGAAGGTTATTCGAACCCTAATATGACAAACTTAGAAAACATCTGTGGCAAGTTTAACTCCTCAATAGAGAATATGAAACTTATAGTTTGCAATGAACTTCAAAGTATAGATACAACAAAAGTTTTGAACTCAGATGCTTTGAAGAGTCTTATAACAGACAAAGTTGGAGTTGTTGAAAGAAAGTATAAAGACCAAAGAGTTTGTGAAAATGTTGCAAACTTCATTATGGTTTCAAACAATGTTGTTCCGATGAAGTTAGAAAGTTCTGACAGAAGATATGTAGTTGTCAGAACGTCAGATTCTCATATGCAAGATACAGAATATTTTGACGACTTAGCAGAAACTTTGACATCTGACTTTTACAACCACTTGTTCTCATACTTTATGACATTAGATATTTCTAAGTTCAATCCAAGACAAATTCCACATACCGAAGAGAGACAAACATTGTTAGAAGCAAACAAGAGTGTATATGAACTGTTCATAGATGAAACTGATTTTGAGTGTTTAGATGAAAGGTCATTGTACGATTCGTATAAACAATATTGTCAAGAATATGGTTATATGGCAGCTTCTAAACGTACATTCTTGGCAAATGTCAAAAGTCTTTTAGACGTACAGAATGGTGTATATACAAATAAAAATTTTTATGAGTAAATTTTAAAAAAAAATATTTTTTTTATCCGATAGAAAAGATGACAAAATTCATCTCAGTAAACAAGTACATGTCAGGACTTAAAGAAGAACTAGACCCATTCACATATTTGAATGTTTACTTCTACCATTTTGAAAAGTCTTCATTCAGCAAAGTTTGGAACATCGAACCAGTTAAGTTTGCTATTGTGACTAAAAATGGTGCGAAATTTGAAGACTTAGACATAGAAGGTTTGTTAGCAGTCAAAGAAAATTTTGACAGAAGGTTCTCAAACCTTAAAGAAGGCAAAGCATACAAACTTGTTATACCTTATGAACCAAAGAAAGCAGACGACTATGAATATTATGAGTCTAAAGTTGTAGAAGTTCAAGGTAAATTGGGTAAAAAGATTTTAGAGTCTAAGCCAGTGTTTACTCCTAAAGAGGAAGAGAACATTGACATTGACCCAGAAATGTTCTAAAAATAAAATTTTATTTTTACATGTCAAATTTCTTTTTCTCTGGAACTGGTTCAGGTTCTTTCTTCTCTTCTACTTTCTTCTCTTCTTCTACTTTCTTCTTCTTTTCTCTCTTCTTCTTTTCTGGTGGAGTTATGTCAAATTTCTCCGAACCATATTTATGTAAAAGTTCTTTGTCCTTTAATAGCTCATCTATTCTGTTTTCTATTTCATCTTCAAGAACAGCGCATGTGTCTTCTTTGCATTCTAAGAAGTTTTGTTGGACTTCATCTCTCCAAGAGGCGTCATCTCTGTCAACAAGTCTGTCATTGACAAATTTTAAGACTGCTCTGCTTAATGTTTTATGGTTCTTGTCATATTCCCAGAAACAGAACTTTAGAACAAATTCACCTTTCTTGTTTACACTATGTAAGATTTTATGGTCGACAGATGTTTTGCTGTCGAAAAGCTTGTCTCGAATATAGATAGCGAAATCGCTAGACATTTTCTAAAAGATAAAAATTTTAATTTTTCTAAAAATATGTTAGAAAAAAAGTTTGCTGACATTGACAAGAAATTTGAGAATGTTTTAAACAAGAACAAGAGGAAGTTAGAAAATGCTCAGATAAAACCTATACATGACAAGTTCTTATTTGCTCAGAATGGTATAACAGGTCTAATTGCACCACCTGGGTCGGGTAAGACTTTCACTTATCTTAAAATGGCTGCACAACAACAAGAACTAGATGAGAAGAACCCATTCTATGAGTTAGTTGTTATTTGTAGTACTTCTGGTCAATTTGACCAAACCGTCAATTCGTTCAAAGATATTATAAAGAAGTCTAAGTTAGTATGTATAAAGGATACTGAGTTGTTAGATTGGATAAAGAAGTACCAAAGAAGAGTTTTGAAGTATAATGCTATAAATGAGTATATAAATTCTAAGTTTAAAGACCCAAATGAGGAAATGCAGAGAATATTAGAGAAGAAACACTTCAGAAACAAACAGAAAGAGATAGAATACATTTCGAAGAAATTGCAATCTTACGATTGGAAGACATACCCTCATAGGTGTCTTCTTATCTTAGATGACTTTGCTTCTCATCCTTTGCTTAAGAATAGAGAACAAGATATGTGTCGAATTCTTAAGAAGCTCAGACACTTTAACATCTCAGTCGTAATATGTGTACAGACAGCAAAGAGTTTAAGTAAGGATGTAAAGAGAATACTTACTGACATTGTACTTTTCCCCGGATTGTCCGAAGACGATTTCATGGAACTTATGAAAGAGTCCATGGCAGGTAAGTTTGACAGACATGAACTATGGGAGAAGTACAAAGTCATACAAGACCCTCATACTTCTTTCAGAATTCATATCTACGCGAACAAAGTTCAAATTGTAAAAAGTCAATAAAAATAAAGAGTTCATTTACTCTGCTTGTTTGAAGTTGTCAAAATACTCTGTTATTTTTTCCTTTAACAATGGCAAATCTTCTTTGAAGCAGAAGACACAATGGGTTTATACTATTACGACTAAACCCTGAGTCATATATTTCTATAACAACCAAACTTACAAAGTCCTCAAGGACGATATTGTAAACTAACTTTAAACACAATGACGACTAAAGCTTGTTTTGCTCTTTTGACACCAGAGATTTTATTGTTGTGAATGGTAAAAAATACTCCTTTGAAGATACTTACTCAGAATATACCACCAACAGGTTTTGTTGACTTATTTAATACTTTAAGGACGAGTGTAACATGTGCTGCAACTAGAGCAGGTTTCATTATGTTTGGATGTCCGACTGATTTACTATAAACAATATGAGCTATAATACAAAACTTATAATCTGTGTTTTTACTACCAACAGTTTCCTATAACAGGAAAAGGTGTCATACAAGGATGTCTGTTCCATTGACTTTAAGTACACCTATTATATATTGTTTCAAACTTAGGTTCAAAGTGCTATTCGAATTCGACAGAAACTACTATGACCAAAAGATACTTATGCGTATAACAACACTTTCTCTGCTGGTTGCCTATTGTTCATTCGAATGCAGAGTTTTCAGCTTTAGTAAACTCAAACACTTTAGCAAACATAAACTTAACCTTAGTTGACGCAAACTTTGTTCCTGTAAAACTTTTATGTCCTATGTATTTGTCAATGACGGCAGAAAGTTTCGAATTGGAGATGCAACTGGTGAAGTATTGTATTACAAGAACAACTTCAACAACAAATAGCTCAAGAACAACAAATGCAACAAATAGCTCAAGAACAAAGTCAAGAATAAAAAAAATTTTTTTTTATTTTTATAAAAATGTACAGAATAGATGTTTCAGATTTTTATGACTTCCCAAACATTCAGAAATATGTGTCCATTTAGAGACTATAACAAAGCAGTCGAGAATTTGAAACGTTAGTCATTTATGTTGACTCTGCCCCAGAATGTTATGTTATGAAAGAATGGATGTTGTCTTTAACAAACCAAGAGCAACAATAGTTTCAGAACAGAATGTAGACAAAAACTAAGAAAATAAAAGTCGTACAAGTTGGCATGAAGATGTTAATGCTTGGATATCTTATTGTTCAAAACTTGAAGATTTTTCAGTTCGTGGTATAAAGTTTTATACACCTTCTCCAAACTTCTATTCTATCTTCACTGGATATAAATACGAACAAGTAGAATGGAAAGAAAAATATTATAGAAGCTTGGTTAGACCATGTCAAAGAAATTATATGCAATGGAAACGAAAAGGTTATGAGTATATTCTTATGTTGGTTTGCACAACATCTTACAACATCCAAGTGCTAAAAATGAAACTGCTCTCATTATAATTGGAAAACAAGAACAGGTAAGAACACATTCTTTACAGATATTTTGTGCAAACTGTTAGAAGGTTATTCGAACCCTAATATGACAAACTTAGAAAACATCTGTGGCAAGTTTAACTCCTCATAAGAATATGAAACTTATAGTTTGCAATAATATGCTCCAGAAGTTTTCATGGGATATAAGATATATTCTAACTCTGACTTAGTTCAAACAGTAACATGGGCAAACTATGAATGGTTCGCTTTAGAAAACTCAGTACAACCACAAGCTAGAGAACAAACAGACCAGTATGCAATATTGAGAAAATAAGAAGACTTGACCCTAACGTTCAGGAGTTTATGTTAACCTTTCTGGTTCAGATGGAATGCTGCCATAAAGTAAAACTGAAACTTAGAGTTTCCTTTGTCATCTTTCCTCATCTTCAGGTTTTTAAGATACTTGCCAAACTGGGCAGGAAAATTTCTATTGAACTTACTCCAAGCAAAAATAACTTAGTCATTGCACCAACCAAGACCATTCACATACTGTAGCTAACGGGAGCAAATCAAACGTCATGTGATTTTTGCAAAGACAAAGTTGACTTAGACTTTGGTTCTCAAACCTCAACATGAAGTAAATATTATTTCAATGCTGCTGGAACTGCTTGGGACCCAGTTAGGTTACATGCGAAAAATTTGAATGCAAGAGAATAGAAAGCAGACTTGCAGTCTATATGTTGGACCCAGATATTTTCAAATGCTTTAGCTGCCAAATATATTGCAGTTCCACTTATGTTCCCTATACACCAAATATCTGTCAAAGACTTTGCAGGTGAAGTTGGAAACCAAATGCGACCCAGGTGCAAGAACAGATATTGCTTAACAACTGCAATGAAACACGCAGATACTATGTTTGTACTGTTCAGACGAACTATAAATGACTATTCTTGTTTCTACAACCCCGGTATTAAATATCATATAAACATAGATGGCAAATATTATCCAAGAGAAGAATATTCTACAGTTGAGGATATGAGGTCATACAACTTGACATTAGATGCTATGAACTTTAACAACAACTTCACAACAACCATTAACCCTGAAATGCAAAGTTCTATTATGCCATATGTGAAAGTATGGACCATACAGGAGTCAAAAAACTCAATATACAAATGGAGACCGTTCAAACTTTTGGCTTGGCATTCCATTTGCTGACTCAGAAGACTTTATGGGTGGTATTTCAACTGTTGGTACTGTACAAATACAATATACTGGTGACAGAGACGGTCCAATATGAACTGAGAGCAAAGAAGTTTACAAAACCAATAGCACTTTTCACGGAAGATGCTCTTTTGAAGATTCGTTCGATGAAACCTGCTGGGGCTCCTCAGATTGGCATAACGACAGCTTCCATCGAGCAGATTTTGGCAGCAGGTCAGTAAGTTGTTCTTGAACTGACTTCTCTCCGTCAAATATTGACAGTACGCCAGTTTTGACATAAATTGTATTAATAAACTTTCCTTTAGAAATATCTGTAAGTTTTGTTGTTATATTTTTGTCTGCTCAAGAACTTTCACCATTTCAGTTATACCAACTTTCTTTGCTTTATGAAATAATTTTGGTTCAGCAAAGACTGCTATTCTATAACATTTACCATTGTTTGTATAAAGAACTATTCTGTCAATGTATTTGTTTAGTTGTTGTGTGTGTGTAAACTTTGTTCTGCTTCAATTCGAAGAGATACTCGAATACGTCCATCTTTTTATTCTAAGTAAAATGTCATTTCCGAAAAATAGAAGCTAAGTGTTTCAAAAGGTTTAATGGCGGTGGCAGATGTGAAGTTAAATTCACCAACTCAAACAAACAGTCAAAGTGTTGTTGTCAATGTCAAAGAAGAGATGTTGAAATGGGGAAACCATACGGAAGACGAAGATGGTATAACAATTGTTCCTGTAAAAAGAACCAACATACCTGAAGTTAGCAGAGACTTAAGTTCTGTTGCAGATATTCGAAACGACTACCAACAACTGAAAGACACAACTTCAAACTCAGGAGAAGATTTGTCAAGCTTTAGGTATAATGTTAAACTTGGTCGAACACAACCCTGTAAAAGTGAACTCATATGTCATTGCACCTCATGAAGTTTGAAAAGAACTATTGAAACTTTTGACAGAGGCAGACGATATAAACATCAAAGAAATAGAACCCGACGTTAGTTGCTGTGGTGTTTCATATAATGTCATTGACAAGATATACGTTATGAAAGGAGGTGAAACGTTGAACTTAAAATATAGTTTCCCAGACGTTATAAAATATTTGACGACACAACATTTCATTAAAATTTTATTTGCTAAGTAAAATGTCAAAACTTCTTGAAAAAGATGTTTGAAGAAAAATAATATAGACTTTTTAATTTCATGTAAAGGCTTGTTAGCAACACTTTTGAAACGATATGAAAGACCACTGTTTGGTTTTGTTCGGGTGGGTGATTTAAAACCGGAGGATCTGTAGTCCATAGACGCGTTCCACCGAGTTGTTGATCTTCGATCTAAGATAAGTGCAATTTTAAGCCGGTATATTGGCAGAGCTTCGGCTCATAAATAATACTGTGTGTTAGGTATCGCTGAGTTTGTGGGACCGTACGTGGTAAGGTCTTTGTTTAATTTAGAAGAGGGGTCGCTAAGTGTGGCCTTTGGTTTTGAATCTTGTTCTTGTTCTGTGTTTTGGTCTTTTTTCTTGTTTCGGATGGAGTCGGTGCCATATCGAGTGCCAGACTGACGGATATATTATTTTGCTTGATATAATTTTAAATATGGATGTTTGTTTTTTGCAGATCCAATATGAAATTACCGAAAAATTGAATCTGAAAAAAAAAAGTGTTATATTTTTAGAGTTCTCTATTTTATTAAAAGGCCTGATGCATAGAAAGTGGGTAGTATATGATAACACAAGTTCATATTAGTAATTGATATTTTTTGGAAAATTATTAGCTTGTTTTTGAACACAAAGGAAGCAAGATTCAAAAATTACTTCTCCTCTTATTATTCCCAAAGAGAATTAATTGTATTATCTTGATGATCATGATATTTTATAAGTTTGATTCAATTCAAACATAAAAATGATATTGATCACAGTATCTATGCCCTAATTTGATCACACCATCCTGGATTTGTTCATAGTTGAAATCTTTATCAAATTTGGGAATTCACAATTCAAAACAATTATCATGTCATCTAACAGTTTTTATACGAGCTTAAAGTGAGGTAATTAACTGGTGTTTTAATGTCATATTTATTTATCGATAAAACAAGCTTATCTAAATTCAATCAAGGATCATAATCCTTACTTAAATTGTGTTGTATTGGTATGGCTGTACAGGTAGGGTAAAAAAAGAAATTGATTTTATGCAGAGAAGTTTACTTTTTGTTGTTGCAATTCTTCGATTATGATGGAATGATTAGATCTCAATGCCCAAATGATTAGCCGCATTCATTGGAATAGACTATATTGCTTCTCAGAGTTTCAATTTTTTGAAAATTGTTATTGACACGCCCGTAAAGGTGGAGAAGATAAATTTCAAGCAAATGGACTAAAAATAATCACATGATATCTGAATAAATTTTTCTAGCATTTTTGGGTATCTTCGCGCCACAAGCATTTTGTGGAGAAATATTTTTTAAATTTTCCACTAGATAAAATATTCAAAATTAGAAATGAGTGATAATGAAACTATGAGATTAAAAAGTGATCTAGAAAATAAAAACTTAAAACTTGGAGATATTTGGGCTGACTATAATCGCGATTTTGATTCCGTAGAGTTTTTATTTTATAAAGACTTTTAGAAATCCAAAATCAGGTGACACAAGACATCATACCAACACAAGCAAATTCGGTTGAAACTGATATTCAAAACATGCTTGAAAGATGTGATACTTCAATCAGCAATTTGGAAAAATCTTCTGATAAACTGAAAAACAATTCTAACGACGAACATTACAAAAGTTTCATCAACCAAGTTACAAAGCTTAGATTACTTATTCGTAATTATGAACACTTACAGATAATTAATGCGGCTTTGCCGATTTTAAACCTAGGTACAATTGAAGAAAAAGATAAGGATAAAATTAAGAGCGTTGTTAGGATTTTGCCAAAGCTTGATTCTGGATTTGCTCAATCTTTATTTGATAAAGTCAGATTAGCGTTCTCGGTCGAAGGAAATAAAAAAATATTCAATGATGAGGAATTAAAGGAGATTAATGAGGTGATAAACGCGAATAAAAGTAACAATACGTGCATTTGTTGTATAATATTATCATACTAATGATTTAAATAAAATTGTATTGGTGTAATTTATTTTTGCAGCTTAGTAAAACATTTGTATTTGATTTAAAACCTTAAATTGTATATTTTTTTTGATAAATTTCGATTTCAATTATATACAATTAAAATTATAAGGAATGTATTGTTTTTATATTATCTTTGAGCAGTTATTAACGCTTGCATGCCAATGCGTTTATAAGATTTGATATTTTCCATTGGATTCTTCACTTGAAATCTCAGTTTTCTATGTGTATTTTATTATAATAAATAAAGTTGATATTTATCAACAGAATGCAGGAACTGATTAATCCAGAAATTAAAATTATCAAAATTTATATAAGAATTAAACATGGTCAAGAATTTGAATATATAGAATTGATTATATTTTAGAACGATTGGCTGAATGTGGGAACAAAATCTCAAAAAGTAGTGAACAAGTATGATGAAAGATGATATTTTTAAGAAATTTTTAGATTTTTTAATCTTTCTATTCAATAAAAATTGTATTTATAGAATTTATTTGGAATTCACTATTACATATTTATTTATATTTCCGAAATAATCAGAAAAATTCAATAAATTCAATGAGGCTACGGATGAATAAATAAATTTGTTGAATAACAATGTAAAGTTTACAAATCGGATTAAGATCAATAAATTGCAATAATGCTTATCAGATATTGGTCAATCTATTTATGTATGAAATTTTGGAAATTAATCAAAAGGACCCATTCAATGAAAAATTTTAAGATAAAGTTATCAAAAAATTGAGAACATTAGTCGCAGCATTTTTCGATAATGTCTCAACACTTCCTGTTCACCAGCGAATCTGTTACAGAAGGACACCCAGATAGATGTGCGATATCATCTCCGACACAGTTCTTGATGCATGCCTTGCTCAAGATCCGAATTCCAAAGTTGCTTGCGAACCCGCACAAAAACAGGTTTCATAATGCTTCTTGGTGAGATCACATCTAATGCACAACTTGACTACCAGAAGATCGTTCGTGATGCTGTTCGTAAGATCGGTTACACTTCTTCCAAGCTCTGCTTCGATGCTGATACATGTGCTGTCATGGTATCCGTTAGCCACAATCAGCTGATATCGCTCAGGCCGTTCACCTTAACAAAGCTGCTGAAGATCTCGGCGCAGGTGATCAAGGCATCATGTTCGGCTATGCTACAGATGAAACAAAGGAACTCTTCCCACTTACACATGTTCTTGCTCACAATCTTGCTCGCCGTCTTACAGAAGTCCGTAAAAACGGAACACTTCCTTTCCTTGGTCCAGATGGAAAGACACAAGTTACAGTTGAATACGAAAGAACCAATGGACACCTCAAGCGTTCGTATCCATACAGTTCTCATCTCAACAATGCACACAGATGATGTTACATTAGAAAAACTTCGTGTTGAAGTTAAGAGCACGTCGTTGACGCTGTCCTTCCTAAGGACTTTGTTGATGACCATACAATTCTTCATATCAACCCAGGTGGCCGCTTTGTTATCGGTGGTCCACTTGGTGACTCTGGTCTTACTGGTCGTAAGATTATCGTCGACAGTTACGGTGGTTGGGGCGCGCACGGCGGTGGTGCTTTCTCAGGAAAGGACCCATCAAAAGTCGATCGCTCTGCATGTTATGCTGCCCGTTGGGTTGCCAAGAGCCTTGTTGCAGCTGGCCTTTGCTCTCGTTGCTTAGTTCAGCTCTCCTACGCTATTGGTGTTGCCCATCCCTTATCTGTCTTTGTCGATACTTACGGAACTGGTAAAGGAAAGACCGACGAGGAGCTCGTTGAAATCGTTAACAAGAACTTCGATCTAGACCTTACGCTATTATCAGAGACTTAAATCTTCTCCGTCCAATTTACGCTCAAACTGCTGCTTACGGTCACTTTGGACGTACTGATATCGATCTTCCATGGGAGAAGGTCAAGGAGATCAAGTTCTAAGATTTCGCCTCGTAGAAAATGTAATTTTAATATAAATTTTATATAGATTTTCCATACTTACTCAGAAGAGTGGTACTTCCGCGGATGAATGGTTAGAATCCATTCTGTTTATTCTTTTTGCAGAGAATTTTATTCCGGAATACTCATTTCTTAGTTTTTTTGCTGAAATTTTTTAATTTTTAAGGATTTTTATTAATTGATACAGCTAATTTTAATATTTTTATTCATTTTTATTTTTCTGAGAATGAAAACATTGTTACCAATTCTTCAGTAATTGTGAAAGCATATCGATCTTAAACGAAACTACAATGTATACATGGGCAAATGGCGGGTTATTTGCCCGCCACACTCAATTTGAACGATAGGTGGCGGGATATAGGTGGTGGGAGGGAAAAAATTGCCCTTACAAAAAGTACAAAATTTTCTTTATTTTTTTGTTTTTTTGATTTTTTTTGAACAGTTTACTATCATTTCATCATGATATTAAACGAGAAATTATACTTTATTATTAAAGTTGATTCTATTTCTAAAGGAATTTGTGTTTTTAAATTTTTTCTAAAAAAATAACCCTTATTTTTTTTCTCCGCCGCCCGCCACTGGCGGGCTCTCAATTAGGGTAATATAAACTATTCAAAATTTCAGAATTTGAATAGGATGGCGACGCCACCTTCAAAGATGAGTCTTTTAATGCAATAAAAATATTCTTTTGGGCTTCTACTTCGATATACTATTGGAGGATAGGCTCCGCCAAATGGCGGTCGTTGACCACTTTGAACGAACTTTCGATTTTTCTATCAAATTCACATTTCCATCAATAGATTAGCTACAAGTCATGATTTATCGTATTTATGTGAATCTAGCCAAACCTACCATTAATATATGAGCGCTAATTATTTATCAATATCGAATTGTATTATCTTAAGAAATTCTCTATAGTAACTATAAACATAACTAAATTGGAGGTATCTGACTTACAAAAACTAGATAGATATCAAAATAAATCAAAATTTTATTTTTCATCAATTTAGAAAAGATTTAATAAGCCGTATGAGTACTCGAAAGCAAACTTGAGGAGCTTTCATTTGTATTTGGGTTCGATTACATCATATTTCTTTCTATGTTTGGGTAGAAAATAAGCTGATTATTTTTTTGTTTGGATTACTGCAAGCACAATGTAGGGATCATGCTGTGCTCCTTTAGTATTTGGTATCTTATTGTTTTCACAGATTAAAGAACTGTTCTATGATTGAAAAACCTTTCTTGTCAGACAACTTGGCAGAAGGTTTTATTTCAATGTCTTGTTCCACGTATAAGAATGAGTTGTCAATAGAAATAATATGAAACCTGTCGCAAGCAATATCTACTGTTGTTGAAGAACCTTCTCCAAACTCACCTACGTTTCCATAAGAAACAGCAGTTGTATATTCGTAAGTTCCAGGAACTATTTCTGACCTTCTAATGGCATTGTCGCATTCGTTATACCATTCGGAAACATTTCCGTTCATGGCATCCAAAACTGTTGGCGTTATATTCTGAGCGGCGTACATTTCATATGGGTAAAAATATAGAATAGTTGGATTTATATATCATAATAGAACCCACTCGGACCAAGCTTTACTTTGTTCTACTCTTCTTCTTTGGTGTCGCTTTTGGTAACTTGCCCTCTGCTTCAAGTTGTTGCATCTTTGCCTCATGTTCACCTAGTATGTTGTAAATTTCCCATGTCCTTTTTGCCTTTGGGCTCTGGTCGCCCAACTCAGGTAACCTATATCCTAGAAAGATTTTGTCATAGTTTGTATTTGAGTCTTCGCGTATTGTTTGCATGACTCTTTCCTGAGTTTCCGGTTCAAGCTCTTCAAACAGAGCTTGTCCATATGGAATAAGCTCGTTTCCAAATATATGTTTTTGTAGCCATTCTGGTTTTCTTTCCATGTTACCAATAAATCTTTTGTGAATGGGAAAGCTTTTACCCAATGTTTCAGTCTTGCGTCATTTATTTCTGTAGTTGGTTTTATTTTGTCAAGGAACATGTTTTTCAATACTAACATTTCATTTGGTACTGTCCATTTGAGTTTTCTTAAATATTCATCCCTTCTCGGTTCATTGTCTGCAAAGTAAGTTTTTATGACATTTTGTAAAACTTTCGTTTGCAAGGTCATGTACAATAGGTTCTCTTCCTTCTCTCTCCCTAACTTTCTTTCTAAACTCTTCACCAAATATACCATCTCTATGGTTCTGTGTAGTTCTTTGAGATAAATGTTCTAGAACGTCAGGTGTTATATTTCCATCAGCCATGTTCATTTCATACTGGTCCAAAATATCTGCATCTTTCATATCTTTCAATGGCATTAAAGCCGCGCTAAAATACCAGCTACATCTGGTTCACCATTCACTTCCATTGCGTCTACAACTTCTTGGAATTGTGGTTGTAAGTTTATGAACCACCTATCCGGATTAGCTTTATGACCCCATCTCATTGTAGTTCCATCGTCTGCAGAAACAAAAGTAGGTTTGTTTCCATATTGGCTAGGTTCTGAATGAACTTTAAACAATGCTTCATTTCTATATGTTTTGTTTGAAATTTAACTTTTTATTTTCACCGAGTTCATCCAAAGATTGAACGTTATATGCTCGTAAGTAAAAAGGATTGTTGTATTTTGTGTACACTTTCTTTCAGTTCTTTCCATTCTATGCTGGATATTTTCATCTGATGTTGGAGTCTTTTGTATGTCGGCGAACATTTTTCGATATTCTTCTACTATGTCAGCCGAATTTTTCTTAGACTCTTGGAAAGATTCCATATTCCTCCGCATACTCTTGTTGAGGGTCAAGATTTTTCGGCTGTTCCAAATCTTCATCTAGTTCTGTGAAGTTAGTTTCCAAAGAGGGGACTTGTTCGTTTCCTTCTGGCTCTTCTAGCTGTTGTTGCTGAACTATTTCTTCCATGTCTGGTTGTATCTGAACTTCTTCCTGTGAGTTTCTTGTACCTCATCTGCTGGCATTTCATATATTCCGAGACCGTTTTAAAAGTTCCCTATCTAAGTCATCCGGACTCATAAACCTTTCTTCTTTCGTTCCGTCTCTATTTTTACGCGTTTCATGAAGAGAGTTGAATTATCGTTTAGCTTTGACACCAAATATCTCGGAGTAAATTCAGTCATGTCATTTGGATGATATGCTATTAAATCATATCCCTTAGCGAGCTTGTATTTTCCAGGTTGAAATTATATCCCATTTGGTGCTGAACCATAAAGCTAAATAGGTTCGGGTCAGTATTTCCTTCCTTGAACTTTCTAATAGCTTCTTTATATCTGTCACTAAAGTCAAGAGTATCTGGGTCCATATCTTCCTTAAGCATTTTTAAGAATTCTTGGTTTCCTTGTTCTCTACTTCTTTTATGTCCTTGCTCTGTTTGTGGTGCAGTGTTTTGAACTGTTGGTTGTGGTGCAGTGTTTTGAACTGTTGGTTGTGGTGCTGGATTTTGAACTGTTGGTTGTGGTGCAGTGTTTTGAACTGTTGGTTGTGGTGCAGTGTTTTGAACTGTTGGTTGTTGTGTTGGTTGTTGTGTTGGTTTTGGTGCATGCCTGTGTCTGTGTCCATGTGACGATGTAAATGTTTTAGGTAGTCCTGGTGCAGGTGCTTCTCTTGGAGGGTTTGGTGGTATATAAGTTCCACCAGCTGGCACATATGTTCCATCTGCAGCATAATGTCCTACCTGACTTTTCGTTCTTAAGAAAGCATTTACTAGTCTGTTTTGGTCTGTTGTAACTCTTTTTCTTGACTTTCCACAACAGTTGCTCTAACGGCGTCATAGGCACTTTGAACTGCCTGTCTCGTTGCTGCATCTGTTATTTTCGTCATATTTTGTGCTACTTTCTTAACTCTTTGTCGAAACCTTCAGACTTCAGTTTCTTTCCAGATGAGAAGTCGTTCACTAGTTTCACCTTACTATGAAGAGCTTCGAAGGCGTTCTTAAAGTCAGCATTCATTAAAGCTTCATTTGAACTGTCTTCATCCGCTTGTATTTTTGTCCTTATTGACCCTATAAGTTGGGCTGCTTTGGCGTTGGCTTGGGCATCTAACCAGTCATTATTAGCTTTTATATATTCTGCGCTTTTCATTGCCTTTTGCATGGCTGCGTCGTTATTTTACTTTCTTGTGCTAAGTTTTCATACTGTACGGTTTGGTTTTGCAACTGTAAAAGTTTTTCTGCCTTTACATTTGCTTCAACTTCTTTTTTATACTCATCGCTATCCATATATGTCTTCAGGGCTTTTGTTTTATTTCTTCATCTTTCAGTACTTTATATTGAGTAGTATGGTTTTTCAAATTTATAACATCTTGTTCCATTTTTGCTACTTCTGCTGCTTTTTCTGACACTTTTTTCGCATATTCCTCTGTACTTAGTTCTTTCAGTTGTTCTTCTTTCTTCTTTTTCTCTACGTTTAACTCATTGAGTTTCTTTGTGTGTCTGTCATATTCTAGTTTCTTTTCGTTTTCACTTATTTGTTTCTGTATGTCTATGTTTGACTTTTTGACATCTGTTATTTGATTTTTGAGTGAACTCAAATTCATTTGACTTTGAGGGTTATAAGCTGTTCCGTCTGCAGCTCCACCATAGCCTGCCATTTTCGCTAAAGTGCCGCTCTTAAACCTCCACTCTGTGCACCAAACTCGGCTTAAAAGCATAGGGTTGCTTGACATTTGTTGCAACTAGTGGGGTCATTCATCATCATTTGTTGTTGCAACTGTTGTTGTGGTGTCAGTTTTTACTGGATGTTTCAATGCTCTCTTCCTCTTACGTATATTCTTACGTAGCTTACGTGGCATTTTAAGTGAAGTAAAAAAACGGTTTTTGACAGATGTTTATATGACACTTTTTGTTCAGCACAAAAAACTACTCGGTCAAAGTGTTGTCAGTTTTGTAAAATAACCGTCCTATCTCATTCTATAAGGAGAAAAGGCTTCTCAAAGTATACTTCCTTGGAACGCCTGTAACTTTTCCTGTAGCGACGATAGTCCCTTACTTGTCCGGACAAAGTTATACTAAACATCTTCAGGGCTAGAGGGCACGAAGTGCCTGGAGGCCCCACTACCTTTTTTTTTTTTTTTTTTTTTTTTTTTTTGCTTGGATATAATTTTAAATATGGATGTTTGTTTTTTGCAGATCCAATATGAAATTACCGAAAAATTGAATCTGAAAAAAAAAAGTGTTATATTTTTAGAGTTCTCTATTTTATTAAAAGGCCTGATGCATAGAAAGTGGGTAGTATATGATAACACAAGTTCATATTAGTAATTGAATATTTTTTTGGAAAATTATTAGCTTGTTTTTGACAACAAAGGAAGCAAGATTCAAAAATTACTTCTCCTCTTATTATTCCCAAAGAGAATTAATTGTATTATCTTGATGATCATGATATTTATAAGTTTCGATTCAATCAAACATAAAAATGATATTGATCACAGTATCTATGCCCTAATTTGATCACACCATCCTGGATTTGTTCATAGTTGAAATCTTTATCAAATTTGGGAATTCACAATTCAAAACAATTATCATGTCATCTAACAGTTTTTATACGAGCTTAAAGTGAGGTAATTAACTGGTGTTTTAATGTCATATTTATTTATCGATAAAACAAGCTTATCTAAATTCAATCAAGGATCATAATCCTTACTTAAATTGTGTTGTATTGGTATGGCTGTACAGGTAGGGTAAAAAAAGAAATTGATTTTATGCAGAGAAGTTTACTTTTTGTTGTTGCAATTCTTCGATTATGATGGAATGATTAGATCTCAATGCCCAAATGATTAGCCGCATTCATTGGAATAGACTATATTGCTTCTCAGAGTTTCAATTTTTTGAAAATTGTTATTGACACGCCCGTAAAGGTGGAGAAGATAAATTTCAAGCAAATGGACTAAAAATAATCACATGATATCTGAATAAATTTTTCTAGCATTTTTGGGTATCTTCGCGCCACAAGCATTTTGTGGAGAAATATTTTTTAAATTTTCCACTAGATAAAATATTCAAAATTAGAAATGAGTGATAATGAAACTATGAGATTAAAAAGTGATCTAGAAAATAAAAACTTAAAACTTGGAGATATTTGGGCTGACTATAATCGCGATTTTGATTCCGTAGAGTTATTTTATAAAAGACTTTTAGAAATCCAAAATCAGGTGACACAAGACATCATACCAACACAAGCAAATTCGGTTGAAACTGATATTCAAAACATGCTTGAAAGATGTGATACTTCAATCAGCAATTTGGAAAAATCTTCTGATAAACTGAAAACCAATTCTAACGACGAACATTACAAAAGTTTCATCAACCAAGTTACAAAGCTTAGATTACTTATTCGTAATTATGAACACTTACAGATAATTAATGCGGCTTTGCCGATTTTAAACCTAGGTACAATTGAAGAAAAAGATAAGGATAAAATTAAGAGCGTTGTTAGGATTTTGCCAAAGCTTGATTCT
The DNA here is from genome assembly GCF_026262505.1 of Trichomonas vaginalis G3. Lineage (NCBI taxonomy): Eukaryota > Parabasalia > Trichomonadida > Trichomonadidae > Trichomonas > Trichomonas vaginalis. The sequence continues at coordinate 14,389,985 of NC_067203.1, read as the reverse complement.
GGATTTGCTCAATCTTTATTTGATAAAGTCAGATTAGCGTTCTCGGTCGAAGGAAATAAAAAAATATTCAATGATGAGGAATTAAAGGAGATTAATGAGGTGATAAACGCGAATAAAAAGTAACAATACGTGCATTTGTTGTATAATATTATCATACTAATGATTTAAATAAAATTGTATTGGTGTAATTTATTTTTGCAGCTTAGTAAAACATTTGTATTTGATTTAAAACCTTAAATTGTATATTTTTCTTGATAAATTTCGATTTCAATTATATTACAATTAAAATTATAAGGAATGTATTGTTTTTATATTATCTTTGAGCAGTTATTAACGCTTGCATGCCAATGCGTTTATAAGATTTGATATTTTCCATTGGATTCTTCACTTGAAATCTCAGTTAATTCTATGTGTATTTTATTATAATAAATAAAGTTGATATTTATCACAAGAATGCAGGAACTGATTAATCCAGAAATTAAAATTATCAAAATTTATATAAGAATTAAACATGGTCAAGAATTTGAATATATAGAATTGATTATATTTTAGAACGATTGGCTGAATGTGGGAACAAAATCTCAAAAAGTAGTGAACAAGTATGATGAAAGATGATATTTTTAAGAAATTTTTAGATTTTTTAATCTTTCTATTCAATAAAAATTGTATTTATAGAATTTATTTGGAATTCACTATTACATATTTATTTATATTTCCGAAATAATCAGAAAAATTCAATAAATTCAATGAGGCTACGGATGAATAAATAAATTTGTTGATAAACAATGTAAAGAGTTTACAAATCGGATTAAGATCAATAAATTGCAATAATGCTTATCAGATATTGGTCAATCTATTTATGTATGAAATTTTGGAAATTAATCAAAAGGACCCATTCAATGAAAAATTTTAAGATAAAGTTATCAAAAAATTGAGAACATTAGTCGCAGCATTTTTCGATAATGTCTCAACACTTCCTGTTCACCAGCGAATCTGTTACAGAAGGACACCCAGATAAGATGTGCGATATCATCTCCGACACAGTTCTTGATGCATGCCTTGCTCAAGATCCGAATTCCAAAGTTGCTTGCGAAACCTGCACAAAAACAGGTTTCATAATGCTTCTTGGTGAGATCACATCTAATGCACAACTTGACTACCAGAAGATCGTTCGTGATGCTGTTCGTAAGATCGGTTACACTTCTTCCAAGCTCTGCTTCGATGCTGATACATGTGCTGTCATGGTATCCGTTAGCCAGCAATCAGCTGATATCGCTCAGGCCGTTCACCTTAACAAAGCTGCTGAAGATCTCGGCGCAGGTGATCAAGGCATCATGTTCGGCTATGCTACAGATGAAACAAAGGAACTCTTCCCACTTACACATGTTCTTGCTCACAATCTTGCTCGCCGTCTTACAGAAGTCCGTAAAAACGGAACACTTCCTTTCCTTGGTCCAGATGGAAAGACACAAGTTACAGTTGAATACGAAAGAACCAATGGACACCTCAAGCCAGTTCGTATCCATACAGTTCTCATCTCAACAATGCACACAGATGATGTTACATTAGAAAAACTTCGTGTTGAAGTTAAGAAGCACGTCGTTGACGCTGTCCTTCCTAAGGACTTTGTTGATGACCATACAATTCTTCATATCAACCCAGGTGGCCGCTTTGTTATCGGTGGTCCACTTGGTGACTCTGGTCTTACTGGTCGTAAGATTATCGTCGACAGTTACGGTGGTTGGGGCGCGCACGGCGGTGGTGCTTTCTCAGGAAAGGACCCATCAAAAGTCGATCGCTCTGCATGTTATGCTGCCCGTTGGGTTGCCAAGAGCCTTGTTGCAGCTGGCCTTTGCTCTCGTTGCTTAGTTCAGCTCTCCTACGCTATTGGTGTTGCCCATCCCTTATCTGTCTTTGTCGATACTTACGGAACTGGTAAAGGAAAGACCGACGAGGAGCTCGTTGAAATCGTTAACAAGAACTTCGATCTCAGACCTTACGCTATTATCAGAGACTTAAATCTTCTCCGTCCAATTTACGCTCAAACTGCTGCTTACGGTCACTTTGGACGTACTGATATCGATCTTCCATGGGAGAAGGTCAAGGAGATCAAGTTCTAAGATTTCGCCTCGTAGAAAATGTAATTTTAATATAAATTTTATATAGATTTTCCATACTTACTCAGAAGAGTGAGTACTTCCCGGGATGAATGGTTAGAATCCATTCTGTTTATTCTTTTTGCAGAGAATTTTATTCCGGAATACTCATTTCTTAGTTTTTTTGCTGAAATTTTTTAATTTTTAAGGATTTTTATTAATTGATACAGCTAATTTTAATATTTTTATTCATTTTTATTTTTCTGAGAATGAAAACATTGTTACCAATTCTTCAGTAATTGTGAAAGCATATCGATATCTTAAACGAAACTACAATGTATACATGGGCAAATGGCGGGTTATTTGCCCGCCACACTCAATTTGAACGATAGGTGGCGGGATATAGGTGGTGGGAGGGAAAAAATTGCCCTTACAAAAAGTACAAAATTTTCTTTATTTTTTTGTTTTTTTGATTTTTTTTGAACAGTTTACTATCATTTCATCATGATATTAAACGAGAAATTATACTTTATTATTAAAGTTGATTCTATTTCTAAAGGAATTTGTGTTTTTAAATTTTTTCTAAAAAAATCACCCTTATTTTTTTTCTCCGCCGCCCGCCACTGGCGGGCTCTCAATTAGGGTAATATAAACTATTCAAAATTTCAGAATTTGAATAGGATGGCGACGCCACCTTCAAAGATGAGTCTTTTAATGCAATAAAAATATTCTTTTGGGCTTCTACTTCGATATACTATTGGAGGATAGGCTCCGCCAAATGGCGGTCGTTGACCACTTTGAACGAACTTTCGATTTTTCTATCAAATTCACATTTCCATCAATAGATTAGCTACAAGTCATGATTTATCGTATTTATGTAGAATCTAGCCAAACCTACCATTAATATATGAGCGCTAATTATTTATCAATATCGAATTGTATTATCTTAGAAAATTCTCTATAGTAACTATAAACATAACTAAATTGGAGGTATCTGACTTACAAAAACTAGATAGATATCAAAAATAAATCAAAATTTTATTTTTCATCAATTAGAAAAGATTTATAAGCCGTATGAGTACTCGAAAGCAACTTGAGGAGCTTTCATTTGTATTTGGGTTCGATTACATCATATTTCTTTCTATGTTTGGGTAGAAAATAAGCTGATTATTTTTTTGTTTGGATTACTGCAAGCACAATGTAGGGATCATGCTGTGCTCCTTTAGTATTTGGTATCTTATTGTTTTCACAGATTAAAGAACTGTTCATGATTGAAATTGAATTTGAAATTCTTTTTCGTTTCATATTTCACAACTTATTTTGAAAAAAAGTTCATTTAGCTTCCGTGTGATAGGGAAATGCATTATATTTGTCATTTATTAGTGGGGTTTCTTATACTCAACTAGACAACAAAAAGTGTCATCCCCGCCACTACAAATTTAGGTTGTCACTTTTCCCGCCATTTGCCCATGTATACTACAATGATTATTTTCCTATGTTCTTTTTAATGGATATGTATATCTTTCATGAAACCATGAAAAAATAGATTTATTTATTTCATTAAACGATAACCTATGTATATTTTAAATATACTAAGCCAAGTATGTTTACCTGAAGCATTCTATTCATTATGTGGGTTCTGTTTCAAAAAAAAAATCAATTTTTTGTTGAGATGATTTTTTGATTGTATTCACACGATTGATAAAGGATCATAAATGAAAAACTGATTTGTTATATAAATAACAGGTATATAATATCAAAAGTTTACAAATATCTATAAATTTTCCAAAATATGGAATTTTAGCCTTCAAAATTGAAGGGAACCCTTTCATCTGATGCCAAAAAGGATTTTTCAAAGGCATAAATATAATCATTCATGGTATCGTCGCCAATATCTTTTAATTCTTCGATTTTTTCTACTCCACCGAGGTCTATAAACTTGTCTCTTATTGCTTTTGCATCTCCTGTAGGGAAAGCTGATGCATATTTGTTGATCGCGCAAAGAGAGTTGATAATAACTTCGCTGTCGTTGTAATCAAGACTATCGACCAAATAATCAAGGAAGTCTGATGGCTTAAGCAAAAGGACCTTTTCAGAGGTCAATGAACGAATAAATGTTCCGATAAATAAAATAATTTCTCTTTTTATCTTGAGATTTATCTGATTAGCTTCATATTTGTTTTTAATAAGATCTATCTTCTCGATTATCTCTTGTTGCATCACAACTGAATTTATTATTGAATTTGACAAAGTTTGGATGTTTAAAACGGAAACTTCTGGTGAGTAATCTCTAAGGAATGGCTCTACACGGAATGAAACAACTTTAGATGTATTCATAACAACAGTATAAATTAATTGTGAAACAAGAATATCTCTAAGGTTCGTAAATTGTTCCTGTATAAATATTTCGTCTTTTAGAATAGCATCTGCATGTTTTTGGTCGCTTGCGAAATCAATTAAAGCGAGATAAGTCTGTTTATGAAAAGCAGTTGTATTCAGCTTGAAAATGTTGAGAATGTCCTCAAATTCGGCGTCTTCCAATGGATAAAGGATATATGCATGTAATAATCTGATGATTTGTTTCTTTTCTCTTGGATTTTCAAGAATATTGAGTAAATTTGAAGCATCACGAATTTTTACGCATTCCTTAACCTTGTTACGGTACTCCTCGCTATGAGCAGCGATTGAAGTCAAACATCTTAAAGCAGGAAAATTAAGTAAAGAGCCATTCAAAGAAATTGCCTGGTATAGTATAGTAATTATACCTTCACCGTTGTATTTATCAAGGATAGAAAATGATTCTGATTGAAAAGAATTTGTTAAATAAACAATAATTGCTTCTCTGAGGCTTTCTGGATAATTAATATTAAGATAATGAATAGATATCTTGATTGTTTGTTCAAAAGCATAAGAATTATATGTTTCTACTGGGTTATCAAATGCATATAAAGCCAAATCACTGAATAACCGAATTAAATTAAAAATTTTATTTCTTGAATTATCATTTTTTTGACAATCAACTATATTTTCGCAAATTTTATTTAGTTTTGATGGAGTTTCAAATGTTTGAAGTGATTTTAATTGACTTTGTAAGATTTTTAATTGAGCTTCCTGAGCAGAATTGTGAAATTTGCCTTCCTTCAGCTGGTCAAGCATTTTCCGAGAGAGTTCTTCTGTTGGAGTTGGAGGAAGAGCACTCATTGTCACTTTTTTGAGCAAAATCGATGTCTTCTTCCATAATGTAAGAGGAAATACGCATGTCATTTAGTCATTTAGAGCATTCCTGAATTGCCTAACAAGTCTATGGCTTTGATGTGCTCTCTTATATTTCACATTGAATTTACACCTGCAAAAATATCTTCATATCTAAATTTCCATTTTTCAGGCAGATGGTGCAGTTTTTAATCGATATAAATTGATTGGTTATATACTTGAGGACATGTAGATATATCTTGCTATTAGTAATTTCTTATAGTACACTTCAAATTACAAGATATTGTCTCTCAAATCTCCTCAGATTTTGGAACCTTAAAATTTTAAAATACGTTAAAAAAATTTTCATGACCCAATCGAGCAGAATCAACCTTGAACAAAATCGTGTAATGGGCGTTGATTGCTCATCAAATTCAAGGATATATTCACTCGGTGAAACTACTATTGTTTATTTTGCAGGGAATAATATTGTTATTTATAATTGGGAGCTGAAAAAGCAGAAATTTTTACAATGCACTGATATATCACGTGGTGCCATTAAATGTACAGCGATTTCTCCATCAACTCAGAGTGGTCAAGTCTTTTTATCTTATACATTAGAACTAAATTCATCGATTATTTACATTGTAGAACTAAATTCGCTTAAGCATTATCGGTCTATTACAATTCCGAACTCAACAATATCATTTACCGCTCTCGCTTTTAGTGAAGGCGCACATTATTTAGCTGCATTGGGAAATACAGATTCACAACTCTTTATTTTCGATGCATCAAGCGGATCACTAATCACTTCCCAGAAAGTTTCGGAAAATTTATATAATACAAACGTTAATTTTGTTTCATTTCATCCATATGATGAAAATATGATTTGTTGTACTGGTAAGGGAGTTTACAAACTCATTGAACGTAACAATAAAGAATTTGATTACAAAGAAACTCCACAATTAGATCAATATAATATAAAAGAACATATTTTTGCTGGTACTGATAATTGCGTTATTGTATCTACTGTAGATGGTCATCTTTTTAATCTTGATTCTCCTGATACTCCAATGCAAATCCAATTAAAGAATAATTCAAACGAGCCTATTACAAATCTTACTCCAACACTCAAAGGTTTTGTTTGTATAACAGGTGGAAATACTATTCACTTCTTCGAAAATCAATCAGATTCAAAAAATTTCAACGAAATAAATTCAGTCGTTGTAGATGAGAACAGCACGATCATTTCCTTAACAATTTCACCAGGAGGAGATAATCTAGTAGTTCTTATGAACGATGCACGACTTATTGCATTAAAACTTGATAAAACAAAATCAAATTTAAATCCCAACAAAGAATTCATTACAATACTCCCATCCCATAACATTGGTTCTATTGTTGATATGGACACTGCATCAAGAAAGCAACTTCTAGTTACTTGTGGTGAAGATCAATCAATTCGAGTTTTAAACTACGATAAAATGTATTACGAAGTTGTCCATTACTGCAATGATACACCATTACTTGTTTCCTTCCATCCAAATGGTAATTTAATACTTGTAAGCTTCCCAGAAAAAATTTCTATTTTTGGAGTTTCAGGAAATGACTTAATTGTACAGCAAGAACTCAATATAAAAGGCTGTACTAACTTGAGATTCTCTCATAGTGGCCAGCACTTTGCTGTGGCTGTCCAAAATACTGTTTCTGTTTATTCATCAAATTCATTTAAACTTTCTATCACAATTAAGTCCCAAGGACAGAAGATTTCTTCATTCTCATGGTCCACAGACGATTCTCATCTCATAACATGCGATGTTAGCGGTCAAATTGGAATTTGGGTTGTCAGATCTGGAAAATCTCGAACTCCACCAGCCCTCCAACAAATAAACCACTTTATTTCCATTGTTGCAACCGATCCAACATGTACTCGTTGCTATGGAATCACTTCTCCTGATTTCACATTACGAGAAACAGAAGAAACTCAAACAAAGAACTTACTTGATCTTAAAGAGAACACGAATCAACTTCTAATGGGTCCTTCCAACAGATGTCTCTTTGTTTCAACGGGAAATGGCTCAATAAGGACATATTATTTCCAAGCAAACCAAGTTTTCCCTTCTTCCGATTCCTACAACGAAATAAAAATATGTAGAACTCCTGTAACACGTATTATCAGTTCTGGAGATAACCAGTATCTCTTTGCAACAGATGAAGAAGGAGTAATAACTATGTTAAAAGTAATTTGTCCTCAAACAAGAGTCATTAGATCAAAAACAGCAAATACAGGCGGAGTAAGAACACCAAGATTGTATCAAACAAGGGAAATTAAACAGAGTTACATACAACCAAGTAATTCTAGGAATATTCAAACATTGCAATCAAATGGTGATTTGAATCAAACATCATTACTTAAGACATTATATAATTCATTGATAGAAATCATCAATAAATTGTTGGCTCACAATAATGCAACAATTAGTTTTAGAACAGGAATTTCAGCTCAAGTTCAAGAGAACCAAAGATTGTTTGGTGCTTTCCTTCAACAATCAATCAAACAATTTAATACAAGTCCTGTTCTTCAAAGAGGTGTCAAGCCAGGAGATGTAGCATCCGGTGGATTGCAACAATCCGCATTTCCTTTCCTCAAATCGTGGAAAAACTTTGCGAAATCATTGATTGATATCCAAAATTCTGGTCCTGAAGCGATTCGTAAAACAATTGACCAGAATTTTACATTGATATCAACAGCTTTAGAAAGCGTTTCACAGTTTATCACTGGAAAGAGTACAATACATAATTCTCCATCAAGAAACATCATTGCGATGATAAAACAGAATAATTTGTTGTTGCAAGAATCACATGCAGCTGTTTCTAATACAAGCGATTTGGAACAACTGAAAAATTGTGCGAACAAAGTGAAATCATTCTCAAGATTATTGAATGATTGTTTCGCACAAGAAATAAGTCAGTTCAACCTTCCAAACAATGAAATTGTTAGAATCAGACAAAGAACATACACTGCGTGTTGCGATATCATTTCTTCCTTGAAAGGAGCTTATTTGTTCGAAATGGATATGGGAGCATTGTTAAATAATCTTGATGAATTCCAGGATTGTTTAACAATTATGTTGGAAAGATTAGATCTTCCAACAACTTACATTTATCGTAGAGACATTCCTCAAAAGAATGAAGAAGAAACTCGGGAAGTTGTTGAATTCGAAGAAGCAGAAGATATAAACTTTTCCGGTTTTTCAACTGCTTCTTTGCTCGCTCAATACGGATTAACAAATATCCAAGCAATCTATGGAAATGGTGACAGATTAACTGAACTTTTGAATTTACTTGGAAGTCTTGCAAAAAATACAGAAGATGAAAACGAAAATCTCAAAAACAAACAAGTCCAAATCGAACAAGATGATAGAGATTTGCAAGAATACATTCACAGAGAATCCCAGAATTTCATGAAAAAGCAAAAACTGTTGGAACAAGAAATAACAAGGCTTAAATCAATAATTGATACTCAAGAAGATGAAATAAATCAATTAAGAGATCGGAAAAACGATAATGAATATAAACAAGCTCTTAGAAACGTCGCAAGGAAACTTGGAGGCGTAATGAAGGAAGAAGAACTTAATTTCCCTCCTGATGATGACGATGATGATCAATTGATTTCAAAAGTTGATGCTTTAACTGTTTATGTTGTTGAAAGAAAATGTCAGAAATGTATACAACATAAAAGAGAAGAAGAAGCAATGAGAAAGATATTATCTGATATTGTTTATGATGATGACATGTCTTTCATGGATATTATAAAGCATGTCAACCAAAAATTCATTGACAAAAATGAAGAAATCCAAAAAATGGAAGAAGAAAAACAAAAATTATCTGAAAAAATTGAACATTTGATGCAAGCATTTAGAGAAATTTTGAAGTTCTATAGAAGACCAATTGTTGATCAAGACAATATCTATAACGAAGCAATAAATGCTGCAATGGATTTCAGCAATGAATTGCAAAGACAACTCGATAGTTTATCGAAACTTAAAGAAGAAGAATTGAATCATTTTGCGGAAAATATTTCCACGAAATTCAAACATTTAGTTGATATCAATAATCCTAAGGGAACTCCTGTCCAACAAGCAGTGCAAATCACTGATTTAGCGTTAGTTGAAATAGAGAAAGATAAGAAAGAAAAAGAAAACGCAAACGAGTTGTTGAAAGACGTAATTCGAAGAGTTTCTCAGTTCTTGAAAGTCGAAATAAATAATAGCCAAGAAGATGTAATTAAGAATATTATTGAGGCTTTCGATAAATGGGAAAATCCTTTGAAGAAACCTTTGTTCGAATCAGAAACACAAAACAAGTTTTTGATAACATCAATTGAAGTTATTAATAACAGATTCAGGGGAGTTTCAAGTGCTGAAGAGAAGAAAACACAGAAAATGTCTCCACAGAACTTAGTTAACCAGACAATAAAGATGCTCGAGAAGTTCCAGGATGATGTAGAGAAAAGAATTACTGATTTAACAGTTCTTCAACAAAAGAGACAGGATTTCAGGATTTGTCTTGAAAAAGTTGATCATTTAGCACATAAATTCATTGGCCTTGAAGATATCGATTTGTCTACATTGAGAGATGAAGAATTATGTGATAGATGTGTTACTTTTGTTGATAAAATCACATCTAATCAAGCAAATCCTCAATTTTTGTCTGCAAACGAATTGAATGAAATGTTCACAAGTGTTTATGATTTAGTTCCTGTAACAACAAGAAGCGATCCTCGGAAATATATACCTGAAGTTTGCGCAGCTTTTATATCATTAAACAACACAATAATCGCTTTGAAACCATTTGCAAGTATTTTGAATGAAATATTTACAACATTTGATTGCAAATTCTCATCTTACATTCCTGGATCTGAGCCTGCAAAGAACTTAAGAAATCAAATAATGAGATTACACTCAGCTTTGTCACAAATCCAGCCATCAAAGATTAATTCCTTTGTTTTCTTAATTGTTTCTAGATTTATCACACTTTTGTCTTCTTTCTTATCTGCTTTAACCGCTTTCTCCTACTCAGAGAATGATGAACAAGCAAAGTCGTTCATGTACGCACTTCAACAAGAAAATGAGAAGCTTAATTTACAATTAAAGCAAAGAAAAACAACCTAACTTTTATTTTTAATTATTTTGTATGAATAAATTGTTTGTAGTTTTAATTTATTACCCACTTTTATAATAGCAGAAATGTAATATCTTTAAAGGCTTAAGAGATTGTGGTTTTAAAAACGTTACGAAGACTTTTTCGGATTAAAGTCATAGATATAAAATGACACAATGAAAATGGGATCATATCAATAAACTTATTTTATTTTCATATTATAAAGTTTTTCTTATTTCAGGCTCAATAAATATTCTACAATGCATGGATGGCTTCTGATTCAGGGACTAGTGTCACTTGAAATGTTATGTAAGAAAAATTTAATCCAATATTGTGCATCCTCGAGAGCACATAATAAACATTATTCTGTTGATCAAAACCATAATTTTGACAAAAGTTTTAAAAAGGGAAAAAATTTGAGTGGTTATTTTAAAAAGTGTCATTACGATTTTTTTATGGAAGATGATTTTATTGCGAAACAGATTAAGCTTGAAGATCAGATTTTCAATATGGATGAACATAATATAGATGAAATACTTCATTTTATTAAGTCAAATCCGCAATTTCATAAAGAAAACATCAGATTAATTGTTGAAAATTCCTCGAGATATAGATTTGTTAATAGAAGCCTTTATAATAAATTTTCCGAGATAGTTGGTGGAGAAATTAAATGTTTTAGTGACAATAACTCTTTATCAAAACTATTTTTAGCAGATAATTTATCAGAATTAACAGCAATGGAAGACCAAGATCCAAAAAATCTAATAGACTTAGCAGCCATATATGGAGCCGTTAATTGTTTTAAGTATCTCAAAATGAATAATTGCCAAATCCAAATATCTACCTTAAAATGGTCAGTTTATGGCGGAAACCAGGAAATCATTGAGATGCTGCTTCAAGAAGGATACTCTTTTGTTGATTGTATCGAGAGAGCTATAGAAACCCACAGAAATGACATTTTAGACTATTTTATTTCCATTTATGAAAAACAAAATTTCAAGATTTCAGATAAATTTTGTATTGAGCATTATAACACATATGCGATGATGAAATATGCAAATATAAGAGATATGCATGCATGTGAAACTGCAATTAAAATCACAAACTTCGCAATTTCAAATTATTTATTAATAAAATTTTATTCTTTATACAAAACTGAATTGGATAATATCTTAGCAAGATGTGTATATTGGAATTATAGTTTTGGATACAAGATGATTATTGAAAATGGTTATAAAACTAAAAATGCAGCTATTTTTCATTATGCTTGCACATCACCGGAAAATACTGAAGAATTAGTTAAGTACTTAATTGAAAAAGGATTTCCGATTAAAAGTAACTCAAGATCTGTTATTTCTGGCTTTATTCAATGTTTATGGAATAAAAAGCTTAAAGAAGCTAAAGTTATTTTGAATTGCGTCGAAAACATTAAACAGGTGCACAATGAATACGAATATCCAATAATAACTTATCTTACTAAATCAATTGACAATATTGAACTATTGCAATTGATGATTGAGAAAGGTGCTGATGTAAATGAAACGCAATTAGGATCATTTCCTCTTGTTATTGCTGCTCAGGGCGGAAAATATCAAGTTGTAAAAATTCTTCTTGAAAATGGGGCAAATCCTAAAACAAGATATATGGGTAAATCTATTGATCAAATTACTTACAATTATGAAACAAAAAAGCTTATTGAAAAATACATTAAAGATGAATCTGAATAAAGATTTATTTAAAAGGAAAATGGATATTCATTCAATTCAACTGAATTCTTCATCTCATCATTGCATCAATATCATGAAGTTTTTCGATTGATTTAAAAATATTTTTTTCTTCCATATATATTCATTAACCGAATCAATAATACTTTAGATCCTACTAGAAAATTTTCGTGAATTTCATAAAAATTCCAGTATTTTGATATTTATTTTTTCGAAATTTTTTCTAAATTAAGTATCACTTATTGGAATGTGGACATTATGGATGACTTAGATGATTGACAGTTAAAGATGTTAAAATCCAAAATTATATGAATGAAAAAAATATCAATATTAAATGAGTAATCATATACCGATATATTGTTGCATGGTTAGATTAAAATAATAAATTAAATTCGGTTAAAATATTCGATATTAAATTTAGAAAGTGAAGTAAAAGCATATAAATATTTAACATGATATCTTGATGAAGTAATGTCGACTTGTATCGATTTATTATTCATTAATAGGATTGATTGTAAAATATAAAAATAACTTTGATATTTCACAATTTTCATTTATCTTTTTTGCAATCATGTCATATTTAGTAGTGAACTGCATAAAACAAATGATTTTCGCGAACAGTAAAGTAATTTCTCGAAAACGATTTGCGGTTCCAAAAAAATTTGAAATGACACTTTTGATGTTCTATTGAAATTTTGAATGGATAATAGCGATATAATTGAATTGATAATGAGAAATTTGATTTTAAGAAAAATTAGTAACTAATTCCTCTTAGATACATGAAATATATAATCAATGAAAAGAATTGAGATATTTAATTATAGAAAGTGCTATATTTCTTCATCATTAGAGAAAATAATGTTAGATATTAAAAAAATAATATATTTCCAGAAAATATTCTATATGCATTAGTGATTACTTGTTATTGGCATATTTAATTTGATATAATATTGATATTTGAATGATCAATATAATATCAAACTTAATGCAAAGTATTGTTTGTTGCTCTCTGTATTTTTGGAACATGGTCTTCATTCTATAGAAAGATAGAGAAAAAGTTATTGGCAATTGATCGAATTCAAAATTTTTATTAAGTCATTATATATTTTGCAATCATTCATTTTATATAAAATAATTTGTAGAATTGTATTTGAAAAAATTGAAATCTCTTTGAAATTGAGATAATTGAAGTGTCATTGATTGAAACAAATATGTATTCATGATTAAAGATAATATTTGACTTGGTTTCTAAATAAATCAAAATTGACTCATTGATTTTGAATTTTTTAAATGTTTATAATTTCAATCAATCATATTCTACAGTTTGGAAATTTTACATAATATGAATTCTTATATAGGTATTATTTGATGAGAACCTTATTTCTTTACAAAATCATTTTATGAATATTTCATTTAATAAGCACAAATAAATCCAAAATTGTTAGATGTGATTATTCAAAATCGATGATTTGGGCGGTTTCATAAAATGTCGGTTTATAGAGTGTATATCAATTGTATATATTTTAACAAAATTATAATTGAGACCGTTAAATAATTTGAAATCACACAATTTTATTCTATTTCATTTCTACTTCTATTAATATTCCTTATCGATTTGCATCAATCGCTAATTGTCACAATCAATTCAAAAAATTGAAAGCATATAAATTATTAAATGAATGGTTTAAATTTCTTTGCTTTACAAAATGTTCATATATGTTTTGTGATGATCAAGATGATGACAGTAGTTGTAGTAAGCCCCCGGATCTCACCAAGCGCAAGCGCTTCTCAAAAGAGGAGGACATGCGTCTAAAGCAACTAGTTAGCGGAGGAAGAGATCGCAGCTGGGATCAAATTGCGAGGGAGATGCCGGGGAGAACTGCTAGGCAGTGCAGAGATCGTTATAATAAGTATCTCTTCAAGGAGATTAGTTCCGCGTCCTGGACTTCGGAAGAAGATGAAATTATTCTTCAAATGCACAAGATACACGGACCGAAATGGTCACTTATATCGAAAAGTCTTGATGGACGATCAGGTAACAACGTCAAAAATCGTTGGTACAAATTTCTATCAAAACAGCAATCAAACTCTGCCAATCCACAAATTTCAACCGAACCTGAAAGCGAAAATGATGTGGAGGGATCAATAATAATGCATAATTTAAATCACGAGTTTGGTTCATTCATTGGAACTGTCTTCGAACAAAACTATGACACATTCGATGAATGGGAAACATTCACTCTTTAATTAATTAAATTCCTTTTTATTCTTTTTCCTTTTCTTTACCAAGAATTCGATCGCAAAAAAAGATTTAAATGATTCGTATTATGTATTGCATTTGCATGCAATAGATGCTGAGTAGATGTAGTTGCAATGATTCTAAGAGCAAAGAGAAAGAAAAAAAATTGAAATATTATAAAATATTCATAATTGATTAATTGATCGATTCTAATGAAATATCTGAGGATTTTTGCTATTAATTAAATTAATCTTATTCGATGAAAAGGGAAAATAAGGCAAAAGATTAAAATGAGGATTTACCAAATCAATCTTATGGCTGTCTAATGTCTATTGATGTAAGATAATAATCTTATTATCCTCATTCTATCAGAATTATTTCATAAATAAAAAAACTCGCGATTATTTTGACTTATAATAATGTGAAAATGGTTTTACTTAATAAGGAAATCCGAAATATAAGTATATTTATCTTGAAAATGTATAATAACTTGATAAATAACGTAAATTATGGCCAGTTCTGAATAAAAATGCAATATGATATTGATATGTGAAAGTTTTTCGAATATTAGTAGGTAAAATCATTGTAATAATCATAATTTCTAAGTATTTCACAACAAATTTAGTGTTAACATTAAAATATGGACTCTTTAATCATAAGTATCAATATAATGATCTGAAATCAAGAAAATGAATTCCAAATTTTTTTCATTTTTGAAAAAATAATCACAAAATCTAATGAAAAACATTTGAAAAATGCAAATCCGAATATTTTTTGGAAAAATAAAATATGAAAATTGATCTTAAAATTGCTTTTAATTACAATTTTCTCGTTAATATTATTATAATTTTGTGTTTTTTTAGATCAATTTTTTTTATTTTCTCATTAGCCAATTTCGGACTGATAAATCTGACTGACATTGGTTTTTATTTGTATATTATACTGTTCGATAAGATTCAAAAGATGATAAATTTATAGATTGTAAAAATAGTTATATAAATGTTTGATAGTTAAAGCATTTTATTAGTAAAGTCTTCTTACAAGTATTTTTAGTCGCTTTAATAGTCATCACCTCTTGAAAGGACTTCTTTGTGTGTAGGAAGTAAAATGAAGGTATGTTCGAACTGAGCAACGTAAGAGCCCTTAACATCAGAGAGTGATGGATAATCATGAACAGCGCGGCATTCAACGAGGTGGCGAAGGTTAAGTTGGTATTTCTTTTCTCCGATACGATCGATGAATCTCTGTGAGAAGGCGAGTGTAGAGAAGTTTTCCTGAAGTGTCTTGAGGAGTTTTCTGGCAGCTGGTGTTCTTGGTGTTGGTGGATTTCTGGCAACCATGAAGTGGCTGACATTGTCGCCATCATTGTGGACAATACCCTTGCCTGTGGAGCCGAATGTCTCGCAAGCGAAGAGTTCGCCTTCTTCCATCTTTTCGGCGTTGCCACCTTTGGTGATTGGGATTGACTTACCAGCGTGAACTGTGTATGGGCCAAGGCTGTGGCCACTGAGGTTGGAGATTGGCTTGATGTCGTAGTGCTTTCCGTCAATATCAATGGAGGAAGCGTCGAAAACTTCTTGAATGGCATCACCAATTTCGTTCATACGGGCATCGATACCGGCTATCTTGACACCTGTGTTTGTAGCTGTCTTGGCTGCTTCAAGAAGTGGCTCGAACTTTGGATCAAAGCAAACTGTGAAAGCAGAATCGATGATGTTGCCATTGATAGCGACACCGAAGTCGATCTTCATGACATCACTCTTGCCAAGAACTCTTTGGTCGGTGTTGTACATTGGAGTGTAATGCGCTGCACAATTGTTGATTGAACAGCCACATGGGAAGGCAAGACCACGGAAAATTGGTTCATAGCCAGAAAGCTTACGAACAGCTTCTTCAATCTGTGCGCACATGTCGTAAAGCTTAACACCTGGCTTGATTACATTTTCCATGGCCCATCTGCGGACGCGACGATGGATTTCAGCACCTTCTCTGAGATCTGGAAGGATAGAAGTAGCATATTGGATACGTTCGACTTCAGCTAATTCTTTAGATGTTGATCTGTAGCCATTGTGTTCGTTGTATTCATATGTTTCGACGGCTGGCCAGTCTCTAGCTGGATTCTCTTCCTTTGGAAGCGGTGGGAGACCTGGGCACTCGAAAGCGAGTGGGTTTTTCTCAACCTTTGTTACTTTTGCAGGGCCTGCTGCTTTCTTAGCTTGGGCAGCTTGGAGGAGGAAAGCCATTTGCTCGGCTTCCTCATCTTCAGCAGATTGTGGTTTAGCATCCTTACCTTTGCCTTTGTTAGACATTTCTCAAAAAATGACCAATTTAAAATTTTTTCTGTTTTTTTCTTCTCAATTTTTGTTATCTTCTCAAATTTTTTTGATCCCCAAAAAATTTTTTTTGATCGACATTTTAGATTTTTTTTTATGGTATTCCTTTACGGTTCATATGCAGATTGACTTTACTAAACTTTCCTTTACAAAATACTTCTTCCCCAATGCTTTAACAAACAACAACGAAACATTTCATATGAAGTCTTATGAGTTTGACTTACTATGAATAATAAGATACAAATTCCAACAACACATAATACAAAGATCAAACCCTTCACAATGTTTTATGGGTAATTCGTATATTCGTATTCAATTTAATTTTTTTTTTATTTCTTTGGCTTTCATTGAACATTTGCAAAATAATGGCAGAGAAATTCCATATTGTGCTTACAATCATCATTGAAAGCAACTTTTAAAATTTATTTTTAATCCTTACCGAAATACTATAAAATGAAATTGAGTATGTTCAAATCTCTTCGTTTTATCTATACTATGCTTTACAAAACCTATATTTCTCAAATTTATATTTTCTTTGAGAAGCTCCTTAGATATTACACTAATTGTCTATTTGTGGTGAGTATTAGAATAATTCTTAACAATTTCGTTAATAATTATGATATATTTTTAATGATGAAAATCCAGTCTTCATACCTTTGTATTAAGCGTGCAAATGCTGACTTAATTAGTTTTGTATTAATGAAGCCTAAATATTCAAGGAAAAATATCGTTTTTTGTTCTATATTACATTTTTCTTTATAAATAAGGGGTAGGGTTTTGCCATTAGCTGCATGTATGATAAGACTACTGTTTTTAACAATTTATCCATTGATCGCAAAGGGCAACATTGTATCCATTTACCAACCTAGTAATTTATTGGATAATCTTTCATGGCCAAGTCGTTTGATCAATGAAATATCATTTTCAATCTAAAGAAGTCAAAGCAAGGTTCAATAAGAATGAATCTCCAGAAAGGATAACCTCCAAATGACAATTTACATTGCAAGAATTATTAGCATTTGCACATTATAAATGGATCGATATACAATAGCAGAGAAATTCAATACACGAGTTGTCAGAACTTTCTTCAGAAATAAATATTTATTCCGATCTTCTGAAAGATCCCAAGAATATGATTCCTGACCCTCATGAGATGTTGAATCCAAGCAATTCAAACCCGAAATATCTAATCTTTTTGAAGGTTTGAGAATTGAGAAAAGAGAAAACATAATTTGTCTCCGAAAAATTAACCTATATAATTTTGGAACTAATACAGAGTTTAAACCAATATTTGATGATAGTCATATCGTTTACATAAATCTAAAAAAATATTTGAATTGAGTTGAAATACTTCAACGTTCAGTTTCTGTTGTAATTTTATTTTAAGTTTAATATAGACTAAGTTAGTACATAAATCTTTCAACGTAAATTTTGAGAATGGCAGTTTTCATAAAAACGATTTTTACAACTTATTATTTTTGCATAACTCGAATGTTCAATATAGTATCTGATATGATGTCTAAAATATAAACTAATCAAAACTATCGATATGTACTCAATTTAGATTTTGAATTAATTTTCCAGTTGACTTCACTTCATTTCTCTCATGCATTTCAATTTTTTACAATGTATTGATGTTCATACTGATATCAATCAATGTTGTGTCATTTTTTCTTGAATATTTTGAAAGTGTCAGAAAAGCAATAATTGATATATTTTAGTTTTTTAAATGGATATTGACGATATTGAAGATCAAAAAGAAGTTAAAAACAGTCGCTGCACTGGTCACTTGAAACTGTTAAGCGAAACCGATTTGGAGGGCTACCTTCAACTTCGAGATCGTTTTCATACAGAAGTGGCCAACGCTAAACGTGGCGAGAAAGTCGAGATGTTCAACAAAAGACTTAAAATAATTAAAGAATATGTTGTAAAACATGACGAAAACGACTGGAAAAGGAGTTTTGCGACAGGTGTAATTTTTCTCGAGAATTCCATTGCGATCAACATCAAGCAATTGATCCTTTTAATGGGCAAATGCAAGTCATCCATAAATGGATCGCTACATCAGCTTGGCTATATCGCAAGGCCAGCATCAAAGGAAACAGATGAGCAAATCATCCTCTCTATTCCAATTTTCAACAGAGACAGGCGCGAGTTGAAGAAATGGACAATAAGGCAAAAGCGAAACGCTCGCAGAAGACAGAATGCCAAGCCTAAGAGCCCAATTGAAACAGAACCAACGCCAGAGGAGCCAGAAACAGTCGTTGAGGAGAAGAGAGAACAGCCTGTTCTTGCAAAGACTGCCGAAGACGTTTGGGCTAAAACTATCAATTTCCCTGTTCCTGCCAAATTTAGGTATAAGATGTTTAACTCCTATTTCCAATCAATTCCAATTGTTGCTCAAATTTAAACTTTTATCTACGGACTGCTTATTAATCAAAATCTTTTTAACGGTATTTTTTCCAACATTCAGATTTTTTTCTGCTCACATTTTCTATATGCATGCAAATACAAACAACAATATATGTAATTGAATATCTCAATATCATTGTTTACCATTGTGTAGATGCATTTCATATCTTTTCCATTTTCTCCACGGCTTCACTTCACATTATACTTATACTTTACGATATTTCATATTAGATTATCAGAGATTTTATTGATTGAGTTCATGACTGAACTGTATATTTGATATTTCAATTGTCCCTGTTCAAATATTAGCTCTGTGATCATTCTCTTTATAATTTATGATTACATACAATTCTTGTCAATATAGACTTCGTGTTGCTCGCTGTTGAAGACCTTGTTCAACTCATGTTCACAATTGTAAATGAAGACTTGTCAATGATAATACTTAGTTGCTGCTATATATATTCATCTCCATCGATTTATACTGATATTTCTTATTGATTAAATTGAATTTATTTTGATTGAGTTATATGAGTTTTCATTGAACAAAATATTTACCCATATCTATCTAATGAACATTTTTGTTTCTTTTTCATAAATTCATAAATCAAATGATTTCAAGAAATTTATTTAGCGGTGCTAGTGTTAACAAGGACCATAGATTTGACAAAATCCGAGCTAACCAAAAAGTGAAATTATCCAAAAGCATCACAGAGTCTCTTTTAATCGATAAAATTAATTATGATTCATTTCATCCATGGGTTCATGAACAATTATCATCAATGACTGATGACGAATTTGTTGAAGATATAATAATGGGCTTTCTTCAAGCAGATACAATAAATTCGCACGATCTTGCAGAACAATTACAATCACTTGTTGGGGATAAGGCAGTTCCATTTATTGAAAAACTTTGGCCATTACTAGAGGATGCTCAAAATTCTGAAACCGGAATACCTTCTGTATTTGTTGAAGAAGCTAAAAGGAAAATTGCTGAAAGACTCAAATCAAATCAAAATATATCGAACAAACTTGACGAATCAGAATCATCTTCTTCATATACGTCTTCATCCTCATATAATTCTTCATCTTCATCAAGTGACGCTGAAACTACCGATCTATCGAAAGACCAAATGCATAACAACGCAGAAGTTAAAGCTATCAGTAACCAACCAACCATTACACAAAATACTCCCATTAAACCAAAAATATTACCCTCCAAACCACTTAAACCACCTGTAATTCCACCAAGGAATGTAAAAAAGCAAGAACTAAAACCAATATTAATAGAAAACACAAAATATCCGTATAATGAGGAAAATAGTTCTGAATTAAAACAACATCATAGTAATCATCAGCATGGCCATCATCATTCTCATAACCGTAGACGACATGACAGCTCATCATCAAGTTCTTATTCTAGCTCAGATTGAAACAAATTATGAATAATAGAGAAAACTTATAATCATATTATGAGTAAATATTATATTTGTATGAAATCTCTATTTGATGAAATTGGTTGAGAAATATTGTTGATTCTTTTTAAACCAAATATAAATTTCATATTTTCATTATAAAAGATAATATTCTTCTTCAATCGTCAAGGTTTCGTAGCTCAGTAGGTAGAGCGTAGTGCTGATAACGCTAAGGTCTTGGGTTCGAGCCCCAGCGGAACCATTTTTTAAGTACTGAATAGCTTTATTCTATTTTTTCCCCATCTAATTACAAAAATACTATCTTGCCACAATTATATCTTTTTTTTAAAATTTCGTTCAAATAAAGTTGTATCTAATGAATCAAATTCAATTTTGTAAAGATGAACATGAAACACAATAAGATTCAATAATTAATTAGCTTGGAAAAAAGTTATTTATTAATTACATTCTGTTTGCTAACAACAATTTGATTTTGTAATATTTGATGAATATGATTTCAATATCTAATGAAATTATACATCCAATTGAAACATCATTTGAATAATATTCGTTTTAGGGCAATCTCCACTCCTAATTTTGATTTGATTTTTTTGTTCCCGCCTTAATTATCTGCTAACTGTCTTCAATAGAACAAAAACAAAAATATATAATTTCGCGTGCAAAATTCGATTTATCTATCTCTTTCCAAGGTATTACAGCAGAATATCTCTGATACTTCAAACTAAACTGTTTCGTTATGGTCCACCTAAATTAAATGTGGAAAATTTTAAGTTCGAAGCTATTTGGCTGCATAAAGTTGGACTTTTAGATTTTTTGAATTCCTAAATCCATGGATAAAGTATGATATTTACATATTTTTATCTATGATATGAATGTAAAAGCTAAATGAAGTTAATACATTGACCAATAGGAACAGTTTACAAATGCCTTTAATGATTTGGGGGAGGTTTTTTGTGATATGGAAAAATGTTCCTTGCTCAATTATCTCACTATTGGATGGACTTTTATCGAGCGAAATTTTGGCTGTAAAGACAATTCTGATATTGGTAACATGGTGATAAGAACAAATAGTCAGTTTGCATGGTTTATGATGAGATAATTTCGATTTAAAAAAAACATAAAAATTGATTTTAATGAGCGATTATATTTGAATATGCTCTCCTAATTTGAAGGAACTGTTTAAATCATGAATTGATCATGAATAATTTTTTTCAAAATAACAATTATAATTTCATATTCATTATAAGTTGAAAATATATCATAAAGACTTTATGAATGATAAATTCCTAAAAAACAAGTTAGTTTGTTTCTGAAAATAATAATAATAAAAACCAATTTAGACCCAATAATTTTTGGCGGGATAATTGAGATGTTTAACAAAAACAGAAAGGTGTCATTATTATCTATGACCAACAAGCAACTGACCTAGTCTGGATTACAATATTCGGTTCATCAAACCGCCAATTTGATGAATCAAGCCAAATTGTAACAAACCAGTTGTTGATTGCATGGTATCATTCATCGAACTGCCAATTTGATGAATTACATTTCTTAGTCATCAAAATAGTGGTCATGTTACTATTCGTTAGGTTAAATTACTTTTAATGCCCATTCAAGGAAGTACATGTCAGTTACAGGGTTTATAGTTTTACTCGAATTGAGTAAACCTCTTGGAAGCAATTACCACAAGAGCCAAGACTTCTCGTTTACAGACTTTGAAAGCCAGGAAGGAGCCAGGTAACAATAATGGGCTCTCTTATGATAATTTGGGATATTTATCAACAATTTGAGTTTCTACCTATTGTCTTCAATGAGGATTTTTTAGGCCAGAAGTACAATACCTGTACAGTCTAACTACTAGGGCAATGTAGTCAAACTGTGCACGTATTGAACTTCTAAGGCTATTATTTATCTGCTATTGACATCATTCTTTTGCATTACCGTCCTCTGGTCCTTAGAGGACCATAGATTCTGAAATTACTTGTGCAGAGCAAAGTTCTTCCGAGATCTCTCTATCCTTCATAGATCTCGGAAAAACTTTGCCTTAAACTACTGCATTAATGTTTCCTAGTATTCAAAGAGCTATGAATTCTATAGTTGATCTTATAAGGTAGAGTTTTCCCTAACTTTCTCATTCGTTGAAAGGTTTTCAACAAAGCTATACCTTAAAAATCTGTGCTTGTTATATCTGATCATTTGTGTGTTAGGGGATGTAAATTTATTCCACTAGAGCAAATTTTTTCCGAAGTTTCTCATTCGATGAGAAACCTCGGAACAACTCTTCAATAGTGTAATGAATTTGTGGTATTTGTCCTGCAAACAGCGAGAGAACTTGTCTGTAATTCGTTTATGATGAAGTTATCTGGATGTCTCTCAGATAAGGAAGGAAGTCCAGAAAACTTCACCATAAGTTAATACTTGTGTATTTCTATGACTCTCTTCACGTCAGAGAATGTAAATTTACTCGAATAGGGCAAAGTTCTGCTCAAGTTTCTCATTTGATGAGAAACCTCGGAAGAACTTTGCCCTAAAGTAATGTATATGTGATTGTTGGCCCGCAGAATCTATGGTCCTCTAAGGACCAGAGGACGGTAATGCAAAAGAATGATGTCAATAGCAGATAAATAATAGCCTTAGAAGTTCAATACGTGCACAGTTTGACTACATTGCCCTAGTAGTTAGACTGTACAGGTATTGTACTTCTGGCCTAAAAAATCCTCATTGAAGACAATAGGTAGAAACTCAAATTGTTGATAAATATCCCAAATTATCATAAGAGAGCCCATTATTGTTACCTGGCTCCTTCCTGGCTTTCAAAGTCTGTAAACGAGAAGTCTTGGCTCTTGTGGTAATTGCTTCCAAGAGGTTTACTCAATTCGAGTAAAACTATAAACCCTGTAACTGACATGTACTTCCTTGAATGGGCATTAAAAGTAATTTAACCTAACGAATAGTAACATGACCACTATTTTGATGACTAAGAAATGTAATTCATCAAATTGGCAGTTCGATGAATGATACCATGCAATCAACAACTGGTTTGTTACAATTTGGCTTGATTCATCAAATTGGCGGTTTGATGAACCGAATATTGTAATCCAGACTAGGTCAGTTGCTTGTTGGTCATAGATAATAATGACACCTTTCTGTTTTTGTTAAACATCTCAATTATCCCGCCAAAAATTATTGGGTCTAAATTGGTTTTTATTATTATTTTCAGAAACAAACTAACTTGTTTTTTAGGAATTTATCATTCATAAAGTCTTTATGATATATTTTCAACTTATAATGAATATGAAATTATAATTGTTATTTTGAAAAAAATTATTCATGATCAATTCATGATTTAAACAGTTCCTTCAAATTAGGAGAGCATATTCAAATATAATCGCTCATTAAAATCAATTTTTATGTTTTTTTTAAATCGAAATTATCTCATCATAAACCATGCAAACTGACTATTTGTTCTTATCACCATGTTACCAATATCAGAATTGTCTTTACAGCCAAAATTTCGCTCGATAAAAGTCCATCCAATAGTGAGATAATTGAGCAAGGAACATTTTTCCATATCACAAAAAACCTCCCCAATGATTTGTGAAATCATCGTACTATTTTACTAAAAATATATTAGTGAATACCTATTATTTAAGCCAATCTCATGTATGCAAAATAATTAGGATAGCAATAGAATTTATCGGCTTTATAAATATTGAAAATTAAAAAATCGGATTTAATTATCGTCTAATATATTGGTAATATAAATCTTTCATTTTTAAAGCTTCGTAACTGGTAGCATTCAATTTTGAATCTCTCACAAATGATGCATATAAAAACTACAAAATCTAAGAGTTATATTCTATACTATGTATGCATTAAAAAATTTTTATCGCTTTTTATTAATCTTATTTGATAAATTAATTATCAAAAATTCAATGAATATATTCATAAAATTCATATCCATTTTTCTAGTTAATATTAATTTATACCTATTATACAATATAAATTCCGGAATTTAGTCGGGTTCTATTCAATACAAAAAATTCAATAGCCTAGGTCATATTTTCATCCATGAATAACGAGCCTCTCATAGAGCATTCAGATTTCTCAAGTACACTCCAGGATGGTGCAGGAGAGGCAGAGAGACTTGGAAAGAGATCTCCACTTGTAACTTTCCTTGATCTTTCGATTGGACCAACAATATCACAGCTCGTATTCAATGTTTATACAATCGTTAATCAGTATTGGATTAGTAGAGCACTAGGTGAACCCGGTTTACAAGTTATATCTTCAATGTTTCTTTATGATATGTTAACATTTGCATTTTATAACCTATTTTTGATATCCACAAGCACACATATATCATACTTATGTGGGGCCTCAAGATTTTCTGAGATTTCTCAAGTTGTAGTAGATTTACTCCGCTTTTCAGTCATAATCGGTGCTGGTTTTGCTGCTGTCATCATTCCAACCACAAAATTAATAGTTAAGTTCCTTACTGGTGACGATGGCATTGCTTTCAAGGCCTTTGTTTATATGGCAATTCAGGCAGGCGGCTCAGTCATCAGTTTCTTCTATTACACAATATGCGGCTTATTAGAAGGTGAAGGAAGAGCTTGGCTTTTCAGTATGGTCCAATTTGCCACTTTAGTTCTTGATATGCTTGTATTCCTTCCAATATTCCTCTTTGTTTTCCACTGGGGTGTTTGGTCTGCTGCATTATCAGGCCTTCTTGCGCAATTCGTACCATTAGTTGTAATGTGGATTATGTTGATGAGAGGAAAACTCTCAATTATGATCAGAGGACCACAGTTCACAGCCAAGTTTTCAAAGGAAACATGGAAAGCTCTCAACACAGGTACCGCTTCGTTCATTTTGAACTTTTCCGAAGCATTTCCACATATTTACCTTCAAAAGTTCGTATATACAGTTGCTGAACATAATGGAATTAAAGATGTTGTTATGTCCATGTGGTCTACAATGACAAGACTTTACATGTTCTCATTATCTATTTTAGCAGCCTTAGACTCCGGCTTTTTACCACCAGCATCATATGCATATGGTGAAAAGAAGTACAGCAGAATCAAGGCATTGCTATTCCATATGTCTTGGATTTCCTTCATTTGGGCTGTAATTAACGCCGTTGGCATTTCACTTTTCCCACGTCAAATATTCTCATTGTTTACAAAGGACAAAGATGTTTTGAACTTCCTTCCAAACACTATTTGGAGAATTTGGGCAACATTACCTTTGTATCTTATCCATGAACAGGTTATTTCATATTTACAAGCTGTTGACAGACCACATCGTGCTACAATTGTATCAGTTCTTACAATGGCTATTCCTATTCCAACAATTTCTACAATTATTTACTACACAAAGAAAGACGATATCCATTGGATGTTCAATACATATCTCTTTGAAGATGTAGGAACATCCCTTATCGCTCTTTCTGGAGCAGCTACAACTCTTTGGCAGATGTGGAGATTAAAGGATGGCAAAACCTTCCAGGGTGAAGAAACTAAGGAAGGAGATGCTGCTTCCAAACAGCTTGAATCATACCAGTCTGTTCCATCTTCTGTTTTAGATATTCCTTCTCTTATGGAACCAACAACATCTAATACATGATGTATCTTGTTATATTAAACTCTCTCTATATATGATATGAATATTTACCAAATCGATTTTTTTTTTCAATTTTGAAATTTCTTCATTTTTTATTTCTAAGATTAATAATACCAGACAAAGCATCCAAAAACATCGAGAATTATATATTAATCTAGATATATTTATACATGTAAAAAAGAAAAAAATAAATTATACAAAAAACACACGAAGTTATACCATTTGCTTAGATGACCAGCTAACCCATGGGAAAACTGCTGGATAGAAGCAAAGAAGGAAGCACAAAATTGCTACAATAAGAAGTAATAAGTGATACCAAATTAGAACACCAACCAAACCAAGTGCAACAGCGGCAAGGATAATCATTGCTAGGCACTGACCGAAAGCATGCGCTTGAATTTCCATACGGCCACAAGTATTCATTAAGTGCCAAAGTCTATCTATAGTTTCCATTCTTTCGAGGATATACTGATGTAAACAGCATCCAAATGGACCGAAACCCAATGGGAAGAGGAAAATATAAAGGAGCGGGATTGATATGATAAATACGATAATATAAAGAATTAAGAAGAGAAAGAAGCCTAAACCAATGTAAAGTCCCTTTAACACCATAATTCCTGCATGATTTGAATCTGATAAACTTAAACATGAGCAGCAATTTCCTTTTGTCATTTTTTCCCAAAGTTGATAAGGAGTTCCGATTGCTAATATAAGATAGTAAACAATGAATGGAAGCGTGAACAAATAGTAAAGTGGATAACCAATTGTCATGCATATTGCTGCGAATAATCCTAAAACGTAATTATCTGCGATCGTTTCTATAATATTTGTTGTAAATATGAATATTCCGAAGAATATCATGCCAATCACGTAGTGAACACATATTGTTGTGTAGCAAATAATATTGCGGGTTGAATGTTCAGCTGCTGACGATGAGTAAATAAAGCAAATGAAGAGAATTACAGCTATATTTAATAAAAATGGGCATACAAATGTGCCAAGCCACACAAAAAAGTGTGGAGGATACCCATTTTCAGTATTTTTCAACATTTTTTATAAAATAGCCGTTTTGAATTTTAAATTTTTATATGGCCATAATTTAAACATGATCAATATGATCCTTATAACTAATACAATAATTTTTCTCATATAATTATCCTGAATATACATATTTGATCGCGAACTTTTCGTAATCGATCCATTTTGGAGTATCAATTCTATAATAATCTTATTTCTGAGACCGATGAGTTGCATTTAGTCAACTTAATGATTGAAATTGAAGAAAAAAAAATTTTAATAATTAATTATTAAAACAAAGGTTAACTTTATAAAACAATAGTCAGATATAGCTAAATTACAGTTGATATTAAAATGTTTCTCTAAATTCAGAGTTGATAACGGTGTAAATCTGCTGAGCCTTATCATGAAGCTCAGAATTTCCAGGAATCCTTGTAAGTTCATCGCAGATCAATCTACGAACAAGGTGGAAGTAAGTATCATCTCCAGACGATATAGAGTGTGCATATCTCAAAATGAAAGGAAGATGCGGAAGAATTCTTTCAATATAATCATTACCCAATGAAAATATACCAGAAAGAGCTCCATACAATACATGAATCGAGTTGTTTTCTGAAAAGATTATATCGTTGAAATAATTAAAACATTCGATATCAGCGTTTGGAAAGCTATTCAAGCATCTGCTTGTTATCAAGCTTACAATATTCGCACCGATATCTCTAATATAGCAATCTTCTCTTGCGCATTTTGTAATTACTTCTTTTGTGGCCAAACAAATTCCGATCTTCATAAATGAGTGTGCGTATATGTCTATCTGAACGGATCTGTTGATAAGAAGTGCTACAACGGCTTTTCCAACTGCTTTCATCGCTTCAATTTTATCAAGAAAAGAAGCTATCTGGAAATAGAAGAAATGTAAGAAGTATGGAATAAGTGGTTGAATTCCACCTGTTTGGCTCAATTCTTCGTAAACAGTTTCGTTTTCAACTGGATTTGATAATTCAGAAACAATACTGGTGTAAAATGATTTGAGATCTTCGGTTAATTCATTTTGCTCTTTATCTTTGGACATTGGATCAAATGTATTACCGCTTTTATTAAATTGGTCAAAAATAGACTTAATTCCATTGTCATTTGATGCGGGATTACTAGTACGCATATTGTTTATTATCTGGCCGTTAATTAATTTGTATGATGTCTTAATTTCACGAGGTCTATTTTGAGTTTGAGTTGTTTCGTTGCAAATTTGAGACAATTCAACTTTTTTATCGATGTATGCATAAAACGTAGTATCTTGTGTACTCTGTGGTGGAGTTAACTCTAATTCACTTTTATTTGTGAAGCCAAAAATTGGAGGAATTGCTTGTACTCTAAGTATATGATTTATATGGTCTGTAGTAAGATATTTATCAGCTGAATTTTCAAAATAATTAACTAAAGGCTGAATAAACTTAGAAACACGATATTCAGCATCTTGAGCAAGAGATTCTGCAAGAGCATCATTTTTGATTTTAATACCGAGCTGGTCAGCAATGGATTTAACTGTTTTGAATGCAGCATTGGAACATTGCATCTCTTAATAAGGAATTTGTCACTTTTTATTTAAATCGTATCCAATAATTTTCCGTCATTCTGTTGATGAATTGATTATATGAAAGCAAAGGATAATCATGGAAATACTCCACTCATTTATGCATCAAGATATAATAAACTTGACGTTGTTCAAAATCTTATCACAGTTGGAGCTAATAAAGAAGCAAAGAGATATGATGGAAGAACGGCACTGATGTTTGCAACAGGTAAAGTAAGAGATTACTTAAAAACTATTTGTACCAATTAGCTCAATCATTTACTTAGTTAAAAATTCATTATGTCAACTTTTCAAAATATTTTAATTTTTAAGGGTGTATTTACCACTTTCTAACATCCCTATCTTAATATCCCAATTTCTAAGGTGAAGAGTTAGTATTTTTGGTCGATAAAAAGTTATTATAAAACATTATATAGTTCCTAATATGGTTGTTATACTTTTTTTGTTATTCATTAAAATGCGTCATATAATAATGTCATTAGAAGCTCGTATATTATTACATTGAAGCCCTGATAGAATTAATTGAAAAAAATTTACGGTATAAATAGAACATTTATTAATCAAACACAAGCACTAATATAGTTATTCCTTTTTCTCCTCTTCTTCAACAACTTCAAGAGTAATTTCATCAGAACTTTGATGTTCAATAGTTCCATCAACACTTGCAGTATCAAAACAAGTAGTTCCATTTGACCAACAGTCAGTGAGCTTATTTTGTACTTTCAAAGTTAAAATGGAGAATATCAAAACACTTGGAATGATATAGAGCAACGCTGGCTGGCCAAACTTAGTTATATTAACGGCCACGCTTGCAAGAATGACTCCAACAAGGTATCCAATAATTCCAATTTTGAAAGAAGAAGTTTTTGCAACATAATCATATCTGATGAAGAAATTTAGTATAAGTCCTGGTAATACGATGTCACCGAGACCCAACATGTTAGTGTTATGTTTTGTTCCGGCGGAGATCAGAATTGGAAGATGGGAAGCTGATCTTGCAGATTCCATCATAACACTTTTGTTGAATATTCTATCCGAATAAAATACCCAATAAATATCATGAATCATGAAACCAATTCCGAAAAATAATAAAGTTTGTAATTTCGAAATCTTAAGGGATTGAATAGCTGTAATTGCCATAGCATGAGCAAACGAATTGATAGCAATCTGATTTTGCGTTATATAACAGTTAATTCCGTTGATTAGAGATAATATTATCGCAATTGGGGTTGAAAACTTAGATGGTTGTATGTAATCTATGTAATAGAATATAAATTTGTAAAATGAATAGCATCCATATAAAGCGACGTCAATTGTAATGAAAATTAACATGTATTCCTTAAAATAAAACATTAATATAAGTACAATTGATGCTAATATTAACCAATATACAACATAGCCGTTCGTTATTTCATTTTCTTCGTTGTTTTGCATACGATAATCTATTAGTGACTGAGGAAATATTGCACCGACTGTCATACCACATGCATATAGAATGCACGCAGTAGATTGAATATGAATTGACAAGAAATTTTTGTTAAAGAAGGTGCTTAGGAACGACATCACAATATTTCAATAAATTTTTTGAGAAATAAACACAAATTCTTGATAGATACATCCTCCCGAGTTTGCAATTGTTAATGATAATGCAGGAAAGAAATCACAAAAAGTGACATAATTGATTTTTTAAAAAGTGTCAACTTGAATGTCTCGACAGGAAAAGATTGATGAGAGGTATAAAGTAGAGAAATATGCAGACAGTACTCATGAATTCAACAGAATTGCAAAAGATCTTAATGATGCATTCGACGAAATAAATCAATGTCCATGGGGAATTAATTATCAAAACGAAATTTTCGAAAATTTGGAAGATTTAGAGCTAACATTGAACTCGATTCCACATCCTACCATAGAGTCATCAGAAATGTCGCAATTATTATGTCTTTGCTTATTTTATGAAGATTTAATTAATAACAGAAACGATATATCTTCTGAAAAACTATTGGAAGGCGCAATACCACCATCTTTTAAAGCAAAAGTCATACACATGGCAAAATACGTAAATGCATTGGATATAGAAGCAAATAAACTCCAGTCATTATCTAAATTACATAATAGTATTATAAATCTCCCAACAGATGAACTTAAACAACTTTATTATTCAATAAATAAATCAGTTGCGTTAGAAGAAGCCCAAAATACAGGAATAGAAGAAATTAAAAATAGCTTTCTATCATTAGATACAGACACACTTATGAAAATTGTTATTAAATTAGATATACGTGATCTTTCCAAAAGACTTGACGATTTATCGAAGACAATCAATGAATATTAGATGTTATATTATGTTTATTAATAAATGTTTGATTATACTAATTAATGTAAAATTATAATTTTTTCATTTAATTTTATCGGTAATATGACATAGAATGACTCATGGACTTGCTTATTGAACGCTTTTGCTTTAATCAATGATAAGATTTTTTCTTCAGGAAGTTCAATGAAAAGATTTTTTCTTCAAGAATTGATATTTGCATCATGTGAAAGCAAAATTCAAATAATTTGATATCTAAAATATCTGTTAGATGTGAAAATACGCTATTTTTCGTTATAATTATCGAATTCTCAAAAAATTATCATGGTATTACTAATTAAATATAATAATATCGCATGGATATTTACTAACAATAAATATTAAACATCAAAACAGATTCAACAATCAGTTTTGCAAAAAACAAACTAAGATTTTCGATGTTTGCGTTGAGGAGTTGAAACTTTGATTTCTTCTTCATCTTCTTCCTCATCATCATCTTCGGTTTCTTCTTCTTCAATTGATTCCTTCTGATTAATTTCGACGGAAGGAGTTTCTTCCTCTTCTTCATCACTCTCATCATTCTGTTGCTGATTAAATAGAGGACTATCTTCTTCATCACCTGGGTATCCTTCTGGAATCAGTTTAGAATCAGAAATTGTAGTTTCTGGTTTATTTTCTGGTTCCGGATTTTGTTCTGCCGAATCAGCCTCGACACGCGCATTATTAAGTCTGTGGAAGTAAACAAACCCAACAATAGAAGCAGCAAGTTGGAAGATAATGAGAATAAAAATTATTGAAATATATTTCACTCGTTTCTTGAATTTGTATTCAAATACAACGTCACAGGTGTAGAGTCTTTTATCACAAGCTGTGTTATTACGCTTAGGATATCCGCAGCATTGTAATTGGTTCTCAATCCAATAATCAAATTTAAAATCTTTGTGACCCCAAAATTTTCCAACGGCAGTATATACGGCTGATCTTTTTACCATGAAAATGAGTACAATTATCAGGTAAACCAGGAAAATTAGCAACATCAAAACTCCGTTTATTACGTAAAACACTCTATGGTGAACGCAAATCGGAATACAGCCGATTCCTATCGATATAGTTGATATAATGATTAGTACTGATAGAAAGCAAAGTACTAAAATCGACGGTTTATAATCTTGAATTGTGAAAATGTACATAAAGAATGCAACTATAAACATGAAAAGTGTCCATGATAGGAAAGAGGCAGATGCAATCGTCAGATTTCCACATATGGACGATTTCGCTTTTCGTTTTCCCATGTAATCTTGATGCCTATTTTTTGTTTGTTTTTACCGGAGTTTGTTTCAATACAAATAACGGTTAATCCTACCGCGATTTAAATAGTACTGTAAACTAGATATAACATAATATTTCAAAAGAATTCTCATCGTTTTTCAAATTGCTCAATTTTCACAAAAATGTGTCGTAAAATTTTCTTCCGTAAAATCAAGATATATAATCTCTACTAGTATAAGAATCAATTCACCATAAAATTTATATGAAAAGTTTAAACAATAAATTCGATCATTCGTCAGCACTTGAATTTATCTAAAAGAATGGCAAAAATCTAGTTGCATAAAACAATATTGACTGGTAAGAAAGTGAAATCCATAGAATACTGATTATGTTTTCAATATTCAAAAATTTGGAAAGAGATATTTTCATTTTTCATAGCAAAATAAAGGTTTATTCACATAACAATTGTTTATACTTCTAATTTCATTCCTCCTCTTCCTCTTCTTCTACATTTTCTGTAAAATTATATAAAATTTGAACAGCTCCAACAAAATTATCAATACAGGCCTTCGCTTCCGGCTTTAGAGCGATATCCTTCCAATGGAATAAGAATCTTGCAATGGAAACACAGTTGCAAGGTGGAGCAATTGATAATAAACAAAGCAACAACACATTCATGTCTTTTTCTGAAAGAATTCCTGCATCTGATGCAAAGTATTGCTTAATGTGCATGCATGATTTGTAGATATGGATCATTAAATCAATAGGATTTATCATATACTCTAATTCCTGCAAAAGACCAACAGATTTCTTCTTAAACATAGTCTTTACAAGGAGTCCTTTCGTGTAATTTCGTACAATATACTTTGGAAGCATGTCGGAAATATCTCCGATAGTTCTGTCAGAAAATGCATAACAACGAGACAAAAATAGTAGATTTGCCTTGCGAAATAGATTCAATTCAGGATATATAGCATAACTCTCCTCGAAAATGACTCTAACAAGTGAAATATACATAACATATTTTCCGATTGATTGAATGTTCTGAATTTCAGCCATTAACAATTCGGTAAGTTCTGACAATGCTATGAGAGCTGACTTGATATTGCCATCTGCTATAACTCTGCAAATTGGGTCGATCATTGTTGAAAAATGCGAATGATGGAGATACATTGATAAAGCTCTATCGAAAGGAGGATAATGAATGTAATTTAATGTATCATCGTACTTATAAAAGGCAGAGGAGTAAGTACTTTTCAATTCATTTATTAATAATGGCAAAGGAAATGCAGAAATCATATCATTCATCTTTGCATTAAGTGAATTCTTATAAAATCTGAGCTGTAAAAGTTCTTTGTTCTTTAGAATACGACTTTTCATATCTGAAATGAATTTTTTATCGTTAACATATATTGAATTATCTTTCTTAAGCTTGTTCATAAGTAGTCTTGTAACTTTTTTCGTTTCTTCAGAGAATTCCATTGCTTTTTTCAAGATTTCATTATCAGTTTCCTTAGAAAAGTAATTAAGAACATAAAGATACATATATATCTTATCGTCATAGGAGGATGGATCGATAATTTTGAAGTCCATAGCTTTTTCTTTTTCTTGTTCAATAGAATTATCAATGAAATCAAGATATTCAGCTAGTGATATTAAAGAGCGAGAATTTTGATCTTCTGAGTTGGGCTGATCTAGAGGACTTGTGTATAAAGATAGAATCGATTCATACTGGAAATCCTCTTCGTCAGACATTTTTTACTTTTGTAAAACAGAAGACATCCAAAATCCATTGAAATGCAAGAAATTGAATTCAAGTTAGAAAAATCAAAGAATACATTATACCTTACATTTTCAGCATATATCGAGAGGAGTTTTGTTTTTTACCTCACATTCTCCAGATTTGTGAACCAGACATTTAATTGAGTCATGATATCAATGTATTGGTTTAATTTTGTTATGAGACAGATTTCTATCGATAAAGATTCATGAAATATCTTTTTATTTGAAAATCAATTTCATATATTCAACTCATTCTCAATGAATATCATTCCTAACCTTCTATTATTATGTGTATAAATTATTCACTTAATGATATTATTCTAAGTCATACTCATGCAAATTTGAAGATCAAAATTCATTGAAATTGTTCAAAACTGTGAAGAAATAGCCATAAATACATCTCATCATACATTCTATCTACTAATTCTGTGATTTTAATCTTCTGCGATTATCCGAAATCATTGTTTTCTACATGTATAACGTAATATTTTTTTCTTCTAATGAATTTAAGAGGTATTTCATATGGTAGATTGCAAATGCGTCTTTTTTAAAAATTATTAATGTCGGACCATGACGTTGATCTAAACGAATACAACGAATTACGAAGTATCTATAAGTACTACATCGATTCATATCTTGCATTGTATCAGCTAAAAACGGAAAAAGAAGAAGAATTAAAGACAATTTATAAAATGATCAAAACAGAATTGATTGATTCAAAGAAATATCCCCCAACAAATGCTATTAAAGACATTTTAGATATCATTCCGTATAATAATCGCTATACAAAGTCATATTTATTCCTTGCCAAACTCATATCTGATGATTACCATGTCACAGAGGTCAGAAGTGTTGTACCTATTTCAAACTTCCTGTTTTATAAAGAATACGGAATTAAATTAGACAAATCAGCCGATTTTAAAGAAGTTAATTCTGAAAAACTCGATATTCATACAGAAAATACAATTTACAGAGCAATTATGAATAATGACATAGAAAAATTCATCTTATTCACTGAAACAGAAGGATTTGATAAAAATCAAAAACTTGAAAGCAGTTTATATCCAAACTCTGACAAAGGATATTCATTACTTGAATTATGTTGTTACCATGGAGCTGTTGATTGTTTCAAGTTATTAAGAACAAAATTCAACGCAGAAATAACTAAAAATTGTCTCGGATTTTCATTTTTAGGAAGAAACAATGAGATCATGAGTGAATGTTTGAAATACAAAAAACCGAAAAAAGAATGCATGAAATATGCAATTATTTCCCACAACATTGATTTTGTTACATTCTTGATGAATGAATACAATATAGACATCGATTTAGAATACTGTGGAATTTACAATAATATTGAATCCTTTTTAGTTTATTTCGATCAAACTGATGATATAAACAAATGCTTTGTTTATTCACCGATTTTAAATATTCAATCCTTTTTGGAATACTTCCTTTCACATGGTGCGAATATCAATGAAAAAGCTGAATATGGAAAAACCGCACTTCATATTGCAGCAGAACATAATAGTAAAGAAGTTGCTGAAGTTCTTCTTTCACATGGCGCAAATGTCAATGAAAAAGATAGACTTGAACTAACTGCACTTCATATTGCAGCAGAACATAATAGTAAAGAAACTGCTGTAGTTCTTCTTTCACATGGTGCGAATATCAATGAAAAAGATGATTGTGGAAAAACCGCTCTTCATATTGCAGCACAATATAATAAAAAAGAAACCGCCGAAGTTCTTATTTCACATGGTGCGAATATCAACGAAAAAGATGAATATGGAGAAACCGCACTTCATATTACAGCAGAATATAATAGTAAAGAAGTTGCTGAAGTTCTTATTTCACATGGCGCAAATATCAATGAAAAAGATAGACTTGAACTAACTGCACTTCATTATGCAACAAAAAATAATTGTGAAGAGATCGCAGAACTTCTTATTTCACATGGTGCGAATATCAATGAAAAAGATGATTGTGGAAGAACCACTCTTCATATTGCAGCACAATATAATAAAAAAGAAACTGCTGAAGTTCTTATTTCACATGGTGCAAATATCAACGAAAAAGATGAATATGAAGAAACCGCACTTCATATTGCAGCACAATATAATAAAAAAGAAACCGCCGAAGTTCTTATTTCACATGGCGCAAATATCAATGAAAAAAAATGAACGTGGAACAACTGCACTTCATATTACAGCAGAACATAATAGTAAAGAAGTTGCTGAAGTTCTTCTTTCACATGGTGCAAATATCAACGAAAAAGATGAATATGGAAAAACCGCACTTCATATTGCAGCACATGAAAATAATAAAGAAACCGCTGAAGTTCTTATTACACATGGTGCAAATATCAATGAAAAAGATCAATCTGGACGAACCGCACTCCATGTTGCAACAGAATGTAATAGTATAGAAACTACTGAAGTTCTTATTTCACATGGTGCCAAAAAATAATGTTCTTACATAAGATATTCTTTAATTTTCTGGTATTTTCGAAGAAGATTTTACATTTTGAGAGTAAATTGAATATAAAATAATCGTTTTTGTGCATTTTTTTTGCATTAGAGTTTGTTAGATATGATATGTTATATTATATTCATCCTGATGAAGTTGCCCATGAATTCACGTGATAAAGTCTTCCAAAAACGCACAACATGATTAGTAAGAGATTCAATCTGGATATTACGCCAACATATCATATATCGTGCTTTTGGAAAAAATAAGAACTCTTGGAATCGAACCAGGATCACAGAATAAGAATTCCAGAATTGCTAAAAAGGGAATAAGAGATTTTACCTGTATTCTCCCATTGAACTAAGCCCCCATCATTATATTATGTCTCAATGTGTATTTATAATGGTCCAAAGATACATTTTTTTTCTAAACAAATTTTCTATTTTTTCATGATGGATAGTCCATTAACAGCAAATCTTTGGGATAATAATGGTGATAATCAAGATGGTGATAATTCTCCTAGTATATTAATTGATATATCTCAAGTTACAAAAGACGAACCAGATGTAAATCAAAGCCCTCTTTTATTCAATCTTGAAACTCCGCCAGATCCTATTTCAATCGAAGACGTTACACACGATATCATAGAAACTGACGATAAAGATGACGACGAAACAGATACGGAAAATGATTCGGCACAATCAAGCAACGATCCTTATTACAAACCAAGCTCTCCACTCGCACTTCATAAAGTAGAACGAGTATCGTTAAAAGATACAAGAAATAATTCAGATACTGGTTCAGCTTTCTTCAGTTCATATTTTGACATTAATAATAGCTCAAACGAATATCCATGGATGGATTACCATATGGATGAAATACCAACTACAGATGATACTGAAATTTTACAAAAGATTGATTCAGAATTTACAATTCAAAAGTTAGTTGAAGCTATTCGCTCCAGCTAATTATGTATTAATCATTTATTGCAATCTTTATTGTTATAAAAATTTGATTTTAAATTATATATTAAAATTAATCACAACACGTCACATACTCTCACATGTCTTTCGGATTCATTAATTTATTCTTTTAACATTTTTATAATCATATGGAAAATTTAATTCTATGTACTGTGGTTTAGAATGAAAGATATGTCTATACGATCTGATTGCTAAAACAAACATTACAACATAGTTAGTAAAATCAAATACGAATGAATAAAATGATAAAAATATGACTATGGAGGGCTTATTTTCACATCTTTACCTTGAAATGGAGAGCTTTAATACAAAAAATTCCCTAAAACCAGCTGCCTGCACTTATAATATTGTAAAAAGCTTGAGGGAGCAAAAAATACGTTAGTAAAATAAATTTTTTTATCATAAATAAAAATTAAAATCTTGTATTAATAGCATTATATTAAAATATATGCAATGCAAATTATTCAAAAACTGTTTCTTTCAATCAAAATTTTGAAATCAAGATTTTGTTTTTTTGATGAGCGTCTTCGATGATCCATATCTGATCATGGAAGCTGCCCATTGGAGGTCTACATTTGCAGATACTTGTGTAGAATCAACAAAATCTCCATTTTTTTCCAACTTTGGAAGCAAATTTGAAAAGAAAGATATCGAAATTGACACAGACGCAATTCTAAATTCAATATGCAACCAGATGGCACCAGAAATACTTGTTTCTTGGAAACAAGATTCAAATATTCCGCAAAGATCTAAAACAGCTCAAAACTTACGTGAAGGCAGATCTAGAGGACGCAACATCAACCCATACAGAACTCCTCTTGTTACTCCAAATCAAAGTAGAAGAAATCAAAATAATAATAATAACAACAACAATAATAATCCCACTTCTTCAAAAGTTCGCTTTTTGGCACCATTTTCATGAATGTACAATCCTTTTGAATCAAATTATTTATTTTTTACAAATTTAGAATCACCACATTAACGTTTTACACCACGTTTTAATCAAACCACCTCATACCCGAATAAGTTTACTCGATTGCTTGACATAGTCTTGCTTATTATTTCAAATTTTTATCTTTTATTTGCTCATTCAATTTAATTGAGCATCTCATTCTTGTTTGTATTTATATGTTAATTTAGATATATTAGTAAATGTTTGTTTGTAGTTCTATTTAAAAGCTATATTCATTATCTTTTTTATACAAGCTTTGATCATGCATTCAATCAAGAAACTAGATTAAGGTATTATCCACCATATTGCTATTGCAATTCTTGATCAAACTTTTTCAAAATTTGATCAAAGAGAAATCTTGGTAAAATATAATTCGTTTTATTAAGTGAGTTTATAAATGATTCCAAATTTTATTTACATAAAACTAATTTTTTATGACGGATGAAAATGGATGGATATCTCTATTTTCATCCGAGCTTTCTCCTGAAAATTCAAATGCAATGGATTGGGGACCTTGCGGATTTGCTGCATTTGCAACAGGTTCTACAATACATTTCTTTAATATAGAAGATTCTCAAATTAAACGATTATATAGCACAAATTTCAGAGCAAAGTCCATTACTTCGATTAAATTTCATAATTCTTCCCGACGCTTAGCAATTGGAGATGATTCTGGCAGAATAATTTTATGGGATGTTGATTTACGAGCCGGTTTTGGTTCAGCTATAGTTTTTCCTAATCAAAATTCTTCATGTATTGACTTAAAATGGGTTAAAAGTACGCTTTTCGCTCTATTTTCAAATAATCATTTAGTATCATTAACACATTCTTCAAATAAACATTCAGACTTCTACGTAAACATGTCTTTACAATGGGATTTAAGCTTACCAGTACCTTTTAATAGATTTTCTGTTCAATTTAATGAAAAAGTTGATATTTTATTGACAAATTCATCATCTCAACTAGCTTTTTATAGTACAGATTTGCCAACAACACTTCCCAAGCAGAAATACGATGTCTTGGAGCTTTCTAAGACTCATCAACTAATTGATGCCCAATTTTCATATCATTTTCCTGATTTCATCTTCATTATCTTTGAAAACGAGATCAGTCTATTTCATTTGCATACTCAGAGCATCATTACTTTAATTGTAACACGAGGAGTTGGCTCATCTTTTGTAAATTTTCTACAAGACCAAGAAGATTACTTAAAACTCACAACTCTTCTTAAGAATGGCATTATCAACATATACAAGGCAAACGAAGAACTCAAATATGCACTTGACAATGAGATAAAACCAAAATATGTCACTTCACAAATGTCAAAAATTTTCCAGAATTTTTTAGTTCCCAAAAAACTTTTAATTTATTTAGATAAATTCGGTTTTTCTTTGTTTGATGTCGAAAAGAACGCCATTGTTAGTTTACTACCTTATTTTCCTTCATCTATTTCTTGTTCTGATTCTTACAAAAATAAATACGTTCTTGGAAATTCCGACGGTTTTGTCATAACCGGAAATTTCAATGACAATCAAATACAGAGATATTCTGTGTCTAAAGAAAGAATAGAATATGTTTTCATGTGCCAGAATTCACTAATTTTCTGGGCAACAAAAAATTCAGTTGGCAAAATCGACATTTTGACACGTAAAGTGTCAGAATTCAAAAGCAGGCTTAAAACCATCAGAAAGATCAAAGCAACAAGAAATGGAGGTTTAGCTGTTCAAAGGGAGAAAGATTTATTGAGCTTGTTCATAAATGACAAAGAAATTCCTCAAATTTTACAAAAACCGTTGATTGACTTCTTTTTGGATGAAAATTCTGACAGCCAAAGAGGTTTGATATCGTTTATTTTGTCTAACAATGACATTTTGGTTTATCCTTACGATAAAAACGGTTTTCAAAAACTAACAGGTAAAT
Organism: Trichomonas vaginalis G3; assembly: GCF_026262505.1. Lineage (NCBI taxonomy): Eukaryota > Parabasalia > Trichomonadida > Trichomonadidae > Trichomonas > Trichomonas vaginalis. Next base: position 14,349,471 of record NC_067203.1, on the reverse strand, counting down.
TTAAGATCAACAACAATGATGCGATTCCAAGATCATTATCTATCAATAAAAATGACATTTGTATCTCGTTTGACAACGGAACAATTATTTTATTTACTATTGGACAACAGAATTCTACAAGAATTGTTACAACTATGAAAGATATTTACTATATACAACACTTAGACTATCCACAAGGTGTAAACAGATCTGTGAGTAACGAATCAATGAAATACGATGATTCTTCTTGCGAAAATTTATCTTCAATATCATTAAACGATGATAACAACCAACTTAATCTTGATGAACCAACAACAGATAATCCAAATGAAGAAATAATCCAAAATAAACCAATTTCAAATGATTCAAAAAGTGACAAAACTCAAAATCATGATAAAAATGAAAAAATTTCTAAAAGTGACACAAATCATAAAAGTGACAAAAATGTTGAAGAAATTTCTAATGATAAAGATCAAATTTCTTCGATGAATGGAGATAAAAATAGAATAAATTTGAGAGAAACGAAAATTAATCATGACAAACAAAATAAAAGAAGTGAAAGAAGAGTAATTTTAGGAATAAGTGAAAAGAATGAATTGTTTATTTTGGACAAAAGAGTTAGAATTTGTCCAATTCCTGTTTTGATGGCTTCTCCTTGTGGATATGACAATGATTCGGTCTTAGCTCTATGTACAGATGGTGTTACTAGATTGATAAGATTAAAGGATTGGCAGCCTTATTCAAAACTTTCTTCAGGAATTTCATTTTTGTCACCTCCAAAAATTGACAATTTCAACAGAAACAAAATTGTCAATTATGAATCCGAGTATTTGAGATTTGATAGTTTCGAAATAAGGAATGCAATGAAGAGTAATCCTCCTTTATCAGTAATGTTGAAATACTCTTGCGGATCTAATACTTTGCAAGTTCCAAAAACTTTATTGATTTTATTAGAAAAAATTACAAAATCTTCTCAAAAAATTGAAAAAATGAAATTCAATGCAAGTTTATTTAGTGATGACTTCGAAAAGGCATCAGATTACTTGTTATCAATTGGACCAAATAGTAATGGTTTTGTTAAAAATGCAGCATTGAGTGGTTGTTTGGTTTCATCGAATTTACAAAATGAAAAATTCATTGCACATTTGAAATCAATTGCTTCTTCTCTTTTCTTGGCAAATCGTTTTGAAGATGGCAGCTTATTCATGAGAATAATTAAAAATGACTATGCAGCGGCTGATTATTTGATTGAAGTTGGTCAGCTCGATATGGCGAAGAGTTTCATTTATTTACTTGGAAAAGAAGAAAAGAAATCAATACTTTCCAAGATGGCTTTGTTCCTTTACAAGAAAGGAGACAAGAAAGAGTCAATTTGCCTCTTCCTTTCTGCGGAAGAGTTTCATCCAGCTCTCTGTGTGATGCAGGAACTAAACATGGTTTTGGACTCATATCACATCAAGAAAATTGCTGAAGAAAGAGGTCTATTGAAACAAACAGAGAACAAGACTCTCAAGCAAATAATAAGCTTGTTCGATTTCGAAACATTGTGCACGAAAATAGATATGGACTATACAAACATTTGCACAAAATTAGGAATAATTTAATTTATTTATTTTGTTATTTTATAAATAAACATGTTTCTTTTTTGTTCTTTATAATTTGAGACATTCTTCATGTGTCAGTACCACTTTTCCAGACGTGAGATGCCTATTCCAGATTTCATCACCGATTTAGTATTAGTTTTAGACTAAGTTCCAAAAATTGAATATTTATTCATTTTTTCATCTATTTTTGATAAATGATTAATTAAAATTCATTCACAAAGATCACAAAGATTCAATATAATGTTTTATATTGGTAATTGCATAGTCAGATGCTTTTTTCCCCTCTTTATTCTTTACTTCTTTATTAGCTCCAGCAGAGATAAGATATTTAACAACTTCAAGATGACTAGCAGATGATGCTTCAAAGAGTGGAGTATTTCCTTTATTATCCTTTGTTTCTTTATTAGCTCCGACAGAGATAAGATATTTAACAATTTCAAGATGACCTTTCCATGATGCATAACTGAGTGGAGTACCTCCATATTTATTCTTTGCTTCTTTATTAGCTCCAACTGAGATAAGATATTTAACAACTTCAAGATGACCATATTCTGATGCACAAATGAGTGGAGTAGATTCAGTATTATCCTTTGTTTCTTTATTAGCTCCGACAGAGATAAGATATTTAACAACTTCAAGATGACCTTTCCATGATGCATGATATAGTGGAGTGGAATCACATTGATCCTTTGTTTCTTTATCAGCTCCAGCAGAGATAAGATATTTAACAATTTCAAGGTGACCTTTTTCTGAAGCTATTATGAGTGGTGCATATTTAAATGAACCCTTTGTTTCTTTATCAGCTCCAGCAGAGATAAGATATTTAACAACTTCAAGATGACCTTTTTCTGATGCCTTAAAAAGTGGAGTATAATCCCAATAACCTTTTGCTTCTTTATCAGCTCCAACCGAGATAAGATATTTAACAGCTTCAAGATGACCGTTTTGAGATGCATAAATGAGTGGAGTATTGTGATCATTATCCTTTGCCTCTTTATCAGCTCCAGCAGAGATAAGATATTTAATAACTTCAAGATGACCATTTGATGATGCTAAATTGAGTAGAGTCTGATTATTTTTGTTTTTAACTTCTTTATCGCAGCCATGTTCAATAAGAGATTTAACGAGTTTAAGATTACCTTTTTCACATGATTCGAATAAGATATTATTACGAATTTCATCATCATTCACTATTTTTTCACATACCGCTTCAAATAAAGTTTGATCTCCTTTTCTTGACAGTTCATCAAGATATTTATAAACGTCTTGACTATCGCGTGGAATGAAATAACGAGTATGATCGTGTTTGTTATTTCTTGATCTAAGTAATGAATCATGAAGAGATTTGATAATATTGAAGTAATTGTTTTCATCACTAATAACAAGATTTTTATTGATGACTTTTTCACTGCAAAATTCGAAATGAATGCATTCAACGAGTGGTGAGAAAATTTCACTTTCGTTCACGAGAGAAAATATGAAATTTGCTATCGAATCCTCATCTTTGATTAATAGTTTATCATTATGAAAAATACTTTGAATGATATCAAATCAGAGTTTCTTCGAAATTGATTTTAGATCATTTTGATCAATCTCGTAGAAATGAGAAGAAATGAAATCAACACATTCTGATATTTTACTCTCAGAACAAATATCAAAATAAATCTCGAGTAGTTGAATACAGTTATTTTTGTCAAGAACCATTTTGTCAATAACATGTGTTTTATATGGATCAATCAGTTCTTGTATTCCGAGTTTATTTCCAATGTAGAAAAGATCTTTCGATATTGTATCATTGCATTCAAATTCTGTTTTATTATATTGTAATATCTCTTTCAACACTTCATATGTTTCTTGTGATTCTACTTTCGTTTTGATATCGATCTTTAGTGTGTTGTTATCTAATACATAAGTATTGTAAATCATTTGAGAAATTGCAACAGCGAAATATTTATTTATTTGTATTTCTACATTGTTTACAGTTAATATAACGCTTTCATTCATTTTGAAACCATGAACCCGTTCCAACATATGATTCTTTAGTTGGATTATTACCATTTTTGTTTTTGTTTTATTCAAAAAAATTGTTGGAATATTTATGGGTCCCGGCCAGGCCAAATAGAACCTATCGTCGTTCCAAAAATAGTGGTCGAGATGGTGTTTTACTAAGACGAAAACGAAGAATTTAATTGTTAAAATTAACATCATATTCCTTGAATTCCAAAATGATAATTATTCTCGCTTGAGCTAAAAAGAGATAATTTGCTCGAAAGCCACCCTTAAGGCTGCACATAAAGCCCAATTGGGTTTAATTCAATATTTTTATATATAAAGTTAAAAATTTTTAACCCCTGATGAACCTGGTCTACGTATTTTCTTGACTACAAGAAAATTTTGTCATGACTACATTTGATGATGCTAAATTGAGTAGAGTCTGATTATTTTTGTTTTTAACTTCTTTATCGCAGCCATGTTCAATAAGAGATTTAACGAGTTTAAGATTACCTTTTTCACATGATTCGAATAAGATATTATTACGAATTTCATCATCATTCACTATTTTTTCACATACCGCTTCAAATAAAGTTTGATCTCCTTTTCTTGACAGTTCATCAAGATATTTGATCTCAAGAATCATGAAGAGATTTGATAATATTGAAATAGTTGTTTTCATCACTAATGACAAGATTTTTATTGATGACTTTTTCACTGCAAAATTCGAAATGAATGCATTCAACGAGTGGTGAGAAAATTTCACTTTCGTTCACGAGAGAAAATATGAAATTTGCTATCGAATCCTCATCTTTGATTAATAGTTTATCATTATGAAAAATACTTTGAATGATATCAAATCAGAGTTTCTTCGAAATTGATTTTAGATCATTTTGATCAATCTCGTAGAAATGAGAAGAAATGAAATCAACACATTCTGATATTTTACTCTCAGAACAAATATCAAAATAAATCTCGAGTAGTTGAATACAGTTATTTTTGTCAAGAACCATTTTGTCGAGAACCTGTGTTTTATATGGATCAATCAGTTCTTGTATTCCGAGTTTATTTCCGATGTAGAAAAGATCTTTCGATATTGTATCATTGCATTCAAATTCTGTTTTATTATATTGTAATATTTATTTCAACACATCATATGTTTCTTGTGAATCTCCTTTTGTTTCGATATCAATCTTTAGTGTATTGCTATCTAATACATAAGTATTGTAAATCTTTTGTGAAAATGCAACAGCGAAATATTTATTTATTTGTATTTCTACATTGTTTACAGTTAATATAACGCTTTCATTCATTTTGAAACCATGAACCCGTTCCAACATATGATTCTTTAGTTGGATTATTACCATTTTTGTTTTTGTTTTATTAAAAATAAGGATGTCAATTTGGAAGAAAAGTGAGAAAATTCCTAAAATGCTAAAAATGAATTTTCCAAACGTACTTTTTTATCTCATTTTTTTGATTTTGAAAAAAATTTGGAGAGAAGAACTCTTCGTTTTTGAATTTTGTCACGATGGTTTTAAAGTATATTAGACACATGTATTGATATTACTATTTTTGTATATTTTGAGAGAAAATCCCTAAAAAGTGAGAAAATCTGAGACGGTTTGAGAAAATATATAAACTATTGAAAATTTGAATTAAACTTCTAATTTGGAAAAAAGAAAATTCAAAAATCGAGATTTAGACTCAGTATCAAATGGAGAACAAAATGTTTCTTTATATGAAGGAAAAATTTTTCTTGAGAAGAAATAGAGTTTTTAAAATTTTATTGTATGTAATGAAATAAACAAATATTAAAATTATTTTTTGATAACAAGAAAATTCCCAACAGAAAATATTTGAGACAAAGAAAAAAAGAAAATTGAAAAATATTACTCTCCTTTACATTTCATGAGATTTTCAATTTATTTTCATAAAATTGACAATTTTATACGTTTAGATGAAAATAAGTGATTTTGCTTGAAATAAAAATTATTGTTTGTTTACAGCTATCAAATAGATTTTTGCTATTTTGATTAAAATTTGTTAATCAAATTAATAATTTTTTTTCTAAATATCTTAAATATCTGGATCACTCACTGATACGATGAATTAAACGATAAAAATAATACAAACTCAACTAAGTTTCCTGTCTTTCAACTAAAAAAAATTATGCAAATTAAATTAAATTGTTTATTCAAATATAAAACAAAGATGAAGTAATTACAGTTATCATCGACTTTATGAATAACTCTGTAATTGGCTCAGATTTTAGTAAAAATATTTTTATTAATATCGATAAGAATACGTTTACCTACTATCACCATATGTCGATAAACGAGAGTAGAGTGATTTTTATCATCGAAACTTTTTAAAAGCTGTAAGCTGGAAGTAATAATCTTGTTTTTTCTGAGTTAGTTGTAGAACTATTGATGCCCGAATTATCATTGTGATGCAGAAGGATATCAATGTACTGACTGAAGGATATGAATTGAATTGAATTTTATTGAATTTCAATTTGATCAAAATTTGTTGAAATGATATGAATGTGTCAACTTCTGTATCATTCTCCTTCACTCCTTCCTTATTCTTTCGAGAACGAAGCTAGCTCAGCTTTCGCTGAGCGAATTGACACTTTTCATGCCCTAAACGTACATACTCTCAAATTTATCGAAAAAATTAATACCACCTAAACTAGTATATTCTTATTTTAAATATGATATTATCCTTATATTCCACACTAAAATTCATTTAAATCAACTTTTAAAAAAGTTCGAATCCTGCGCGTCTCACTTTTTAAATTTTCCAAATGGAAAATTATATTCTCCTAAAGTGAAAACAATTTTCCAAATTGACTTCCTTATTAAAAAAATTGATGGAAAATTTAAAGCTTCACTATAACATGACAAAAATTAAAGTCCCTTGAAATATATATTCTATGATGTATATCAATACTATATTGATCATTATTTTTAATTTTTAGTGACCACTTAAAAATACCACATTGTATACCGATATTTAATTTATTTAATTTGACTTGATTTTTCCGAAAATGGTAGACTAATATTTTTATGCATTGTAGAGCATATTTTTCATCTTTTTAAATTTTTTAAAAAATTTTTGCCATTTTTGTGAAGACTTAAGGGTGCACTTACAACTTTCTGACATTATCTCATTTTTTTTGGCATATAAGCTTTATATCCTAATTTTCTAAGGTAAAAAGTTAATGAGTCATCCTCAATGATAGCTGGAAAATAAAAAACTATTAAAAGATATAGATAATTGGTTAATACATATTTTTTGGTGATAAATTTAATTTTTTTCATGTCTGTTCATGACATTCACCCAAATAATTTCAGTGAATTACGAAATATAAACATATACCACATCAACTCATATAATGCAATATATCAATTAAAAACGGAAGATTGAGAAGAATTAAACTCGATTTACAGAATCATCAAGACAGAATTGAATTTTCTAAGAAAGAGCTTCCCCAAAATATTATGAAAGATATTCTAAATATCATTCCACATAAAAACCGCTATGCAAAGTCATACTTATCTCTTGCCATACATATATTCGATGATTATGATGTCATAAAAGTCACTAATGCTAATCCTATTTCAAACATCCTGTTTTATAAAAAATATGGAATCAAATTAAACACGTTTACTAATTTCGAAAAATTTATTTCAGAAAATCTCAATTTACAGAGCAATTATGTATAATGATATAAACACATTCATTGCATTCACAGAAAGGGAATGGTTTAATAAAAACAAATACTTGAAAGCAAATTAGATCCAATGCATTACTTCAATTATTGTTCGCTACTTGAATTATGCTGTTATCATGGAGCAGTTGATTGTTTCAAGTTTTTGAGCACAAAATTTAAATCGAATATAACTCAAAGATGTCTAGATCGATCATTTTTAGGTGGAAATTCAGAGATCATAAGCGAATGTTTGAAATATCAGAAACCAGATGATGAATGTATGAAGAATTGCAATTATTTCACACAAAATTGATTTTGTCGCATTCTTGATGAATGAATACAGTATAAAGATCTCGCTATATAATTCTCAATTCTATCATAATCTTGAATCATTTTTAGTTTATTATGATAATACTAATGATGTTAACAAATGTTTTATTTATTCAATAATGTTTAATATTCCATCCATTTGCGAATATTTCCTTTCAAATGGTGCATATTTCAATGAAAAAGATAATTATGGGCAAACTGCTCTTCATTATGCACTAGAATGTAATAGAAAAGAAATATCTGAGGTTCTTATCTCACATGGTGCAAATATAAAAGATAAAGATATAGATGGAAAGACAGCCATTCTTATTGCAGCAGAATATTATAGTTTAGAAACACTTGAATTTCCAAAAATCGAATGATATAAATAAAAGATATAAAAAGTCTATTTATAAATATCAATAAAAAAGATAAAGAAAGACCACATTTCATCTTGCACCAAGATATAATAAATAAGAAGGTTCAGCAGAAGATCTTCTTCCACATGGTATAAAATATTAATATTCCTTCACAAGATACAATAAACACGCATTAATTCTCTCAATATTTGATAACTTGGCACTAAAAGTATGAAAATAATCTTAATCAGCTAGATTTAGAAAATTATGAATCAGTAAGTTGGTAATGAACTAAAAAATATGCCACATTTGATCTCAAGGATGCTTTTAGCACTATTATAATTAATATCCTTATTATATTTCTATTGAATATAAGATAATTTCCTTTTTTTTTAAATTGCAATTAATTTCATATAAAACAAACATAAAACTTTACTAATTCAAAAAGTTCCACCACTTCTTCTAAGAATTTCAATAGTTTCGCCACAATTTCTAAATGAGTTTGAAGCTTCAGCCAAAGGTGTTCTATTACTATTATTATAAGCATATAAGTCTATCCCAGGCAAACTACAGAGATATCTACAAGCTTCAGAGTTATTATAATAAGCAGCGTAGTGAAGAGGAGTCCAACCATTATTATCTACATCATTCTTATCTATAAACTTTAAAGCAAACTTAATTGCCTCTGAATTTCCTTTTATACAAAATAAATGTAGAATTGATGCATTAACTTGGTCTCTAGTGGTCATATTGACACCATTCTTAGCCAATAGATTAGTAAGACGCATATTTCCTTTCATTGCCGACCAAAGTGCTACGTCTGCACCTGATTTGATGTAGCCATCACGAACTTCGGTGTATTTATTATCAATTGCGTATTTTATTGTCTGTTCATCATTCTGTGATGCTGCTTTTGCAAGGATTCTGTATATTTCATCAAAGTAAAATTCAGATTTTTGGCATTTTTCCAATTCTTTGATGTTATTCGGCAATACTTTGTCTTCATTTGTTCCAGTATTCAGAGATATACATCCAAGCACTGAACGCATATCGTAAAATATCTGCAAATTGAAAAAAATTCCAAAAAATTCTAACACTTTAGATATGTTTTCGATTTGATTATTGAAATCGACATGACTATGTTCTAGCATAGAAATGATGTCTTCTTGTTCAAAAAATGATGTTGCGATAGAGAAAATTTTATGAAATTGTTTTCCAGAAAGAATTGATCTGTCTAAAATTGTTATAATTTGCTTCCTTGTGTGTGTTTCTATGAAGTCATCATCATTACACCACTCATCAACATTCTGAGCGTAATATTCTGGATCAAAATTCATCAAAATTATATAAAAAATTGCCAACATAATTTCCATACTTGGATATGAAACCACTTAGTTAAATTTACTAAAAATATATTGTTAGGAGAATTATCTTGGTTTCGATGTACAATTTTGAATCGACTGAATGTGATGAAAGTTTCATAAGTAATATCCGACATTTTTAACACGAATACTATTATTCTTAGATGAAAGTCTTGTTTAAGCAGTCAATCGTGCTCAGGAACACACTTTTTTCAATCAATATCAACATTCAATATTTATTAGATTTTCTTAAGTTGTACTAATGAAAACAGCATGAAGGAATAAGTAAACAATCAGTTTAAAAACAAAAACAACAAGATAAAATAACTTTTCTTATTTGAATGATTTGCAAATCCATTCCGGATATGTAGGATAGTATTTGGACGTACCTTCGATATTTAAGTCGTATGTTTGTTTCTTGATTTTGCGAAAAGTGAATTTTGGAAATTCTGGATTATTTTGAGGAGGAACATTTGTTGAAAAAGCATTATTATGAGTTTTTGCAGCAGAGCTATATAATTTGCAAATGTCTTTTCCGTATGATGCAAAATCCATTGGTTCCAAATTCGAAACTAAGCCATCGAGTTCTTCTTTTGTATAGTTTGGATTCTTGTTTTTAGAATTTTCATGTATTAATGTGCGTATTTTAACGAGATTATTCACATATAATTCGTTTTCCATTTTTTTTATAAAACGATATTTTTTATAAATTAGGGGGTGCCCGCTTTTTTTAAAATGGATAAAAGTCGGTTAAAACAGAAGCTAAACTCAAGAAAGTCTATATTCGAATACGAACCAACTACTGCTCAGAGAAACAAGCAATCAAGATTTAGTGCGTTAAAAGAGTTTGAAAACGAAACAGAGAAAATAAGTAAATTAACACAGCAACCAATTACTCAAAAATCTCCTAAAAAATCTCAAAGTGTTGGTGTAAAGACACAGATTAAGCATCTCAAGAAACAAGGCAACACTGTTAATAAATTTAAACCTGATGATTCAGATACTTGTATATTTTTCAAGGATGAATCAATTGAAGCAATGAAACCACCAGAATTATATGAGTTTGCAGTTGAATCTAGTGAGAAAAAGGAAATAACTACTTCAACTGAAGAATTCGAAATTATTGAAGAAAACGAAACAAATGATTACAACATTAATGATGAGCAAGATGAAATTGATGATCTAGAAGAAGATAATCAAGCTATAATCAATGAAGAAGAGGATAGAAAAGAAGTTATTCAACCTCTTCCAGAAAAGACATTAGAATCAAATCAAAGTCCTTTCTTTCAAAATACATCATCAGATAGTAGTGCAGAAGTTGAGTTCGTAGAAGCCATAATATCAAAACCGAAGCGCACAAGAAAATAATTTTGTATTTAGTAAATCGTATAAAGTTTTGTTTGTAATTTTTAAAATGTATTGGCTTATTGACAGCATGGTGCAAATATATTCTGCCCTATCATTTCTTTTTTATAATAATATTTTTCATAATTCATCATCAGCACATCCAAATAGATAGAAACCTTCAAAATATTCTGTACTTATGCCAGCCACATACAAATAGTATATTTGAATTTAGATATCAGATATATTCAGGAATATTTATGATAAAAGAAGAGAAAAAGGAGTTATATAAAGAACATAGTCTTCTTAATATTATAATACCATATTGCTTTCTATACTTTCACATTGTCATTCAGTCATTTCATATCTCTGAACTTCATAATTTGGACAAAGAAAAAATTTTGATAGTAAATTCAATAAAGCTACTGTTTTGCAGTATCCAAATAAATATCAAATGATTTATAATATAAAATAATATATAAATACAATATTATTAGAAATTCAGGACAGATTTCCATTTCTGAGCCTCTTCTTCTGTGAATATCCTCAAAGGATGTCCCTCTGTGTTAAATACCCACTGAGCTGGTGAGATAATGGATGTATCTGCGAAAGTAAGGTACAAATACTTCAATGTTTCAGCCAAGAAGAAACTTTCTTGAGGTCCTGGAGCTCCCCAAGAGTTCTTACTATCTACGTTACTTATATGTGAGAATCCTTTGCTTCTTCTAGCGTATGTATTAATTCCATTGAACATATTCCATGCGAATGCTCTAAACTTCGGCAAACCTGTGAATTTCCACATAACGTAAACACTTTCACTAGATTCTGGTCTTAACATGTATTCACAGTTTTCAATTTCGAAATCGTGGTCTTTGCTACGTGAAAATCTGATTTTTTCTGGTCCAACACCTGTCTGCGTGAATTCGTATGCTTTGGCATAACCAGTGACCAATTCATCGGCCAATTTCAAATCTTCAGTCGCATGAGGGTTTTCTTTAACAGTTCCTACTGCTATCATACCACCAGCGAATGTTCCTAAGTGTTCCTGCATCGGATCAGTCCTTCCATTCGAATAAACTCCGAGTCCTGTATAATTATTTTTTCCAGAATGGATAACAAGCTTTTCTTTTATATCCTTTACGATCTGAAGGTGTTTGTTAAGGAAGTTATTGGCTACACCTCTCGTCATTACGTAAATTTTAATAATATATTCATAATATGAGTCAATATTTGCTCCTACGTGAAGACTACCACTGTGGAAGTTCTCAGGTATCAATCCTTGATTCCTAAACTTACCCCACATGTGTTTATACGTCTTTACGGCCAAATCAGCGTATTTCGGATCTCCAGTTAACATAGAAAGCGAAATAAACTCAAGCTGGTATGTATTAGAATCAGCTACATTGTGTCCTCCACCTCCTCCGCCATTCGCAGTGATCTTTCCAGTACTGTCTGTCCGTAAACTGACACCTCCTCCGAAAATTCCGCCACTCATCAGAGGGAAAATGGCGTCTGCGCACATAACTGCCTTATCTAGGTAGAGTTTGTCGTTGGTAAGTTCGTACATAGAAGTAAATCCACCTACGAAACGTATAATGAACTCAAACAAACTCCAGCTTCCGTTTGGTCGGAATTCTGTTTGAATAAAATCGCGAGCTTTAATGTATTCAGTAGTTAAATTCATTAGATATAGGGTTGACAGGAGTTAGTATACATATCATGGGTACGGCGGCACTGCGCGCCTCCTTACTCATGATATGTGAATTTGACACTTTACGAAACCGTTAACGTATATTTTACAACACAAACGACAACATTAATTTAACCTTAAATATTTACAAAGCCACCAACCACTTCACCTCACTAATGTTTTCACAAACGACTTCACTAATGTAAAAATAAACGTTCTCACTTACAAAAGTATTGCAACTCCTCCCATTGCTGTGCTTCATATAACAGCTCATAATCTTCTGACTCACTTTCTTCTTCATATAGGTCAAAATCACTGTCATAGTTTATACCTGTAAGTTTTGACAAAGCTAATGAAACACGCTTACCGTTTGTATCATATGCTTGTATAAACTTTCCATTATGTTTGTTGTCATAAACGCTCAAACTAACTTTACCCTTTCTCCCTCGTATCTGATAGAATGTATTTTCACGAGGAACGAAGAACAAATTCTTGAACTCATGACCGTTGTAGTTTGTTATCTCAATAGTTTTCGTCATTTATATAAAAATAAAATAAAAAATAAACTTAAAAATTAATGATATCACCACCCTCACACGTATGAAAACATAGCACAAAAATAAATTTAGGGTAGATGGGTAGATCTACCCTCATTTCTACCCTCTTTTTTCACCCTGTTGAATTCATTGCTTTATAACTCTCTTCCTTGGTTTCTTTTTAGTTGCTTTCTTCACGTCTGTCTCCAACTTGACTGTCTTTCTTCTTCGTCCATAATGATACCAATTACTTCCACCAGTCAATGGGTCAAATGGTCGTTCATAAGGGTTTCCATACATTCCATAGGGACCATACGGAAGAACTACTGGTGGAGAAGAAACATTTTCTTTAGTTCCATCGACTCTATTTAAATGCATTGTTTCACCTTTCATCTGGTCATTAAAGTCTTTTGCATGTTTTGCAAACTCATCATCCTTTCCTAAAGCATTTTCGAAACAATAAGAATTACCGAAAAAGTGACAAAACATCAAAAACAGGGAGGAGGTCTCAATTTTTATTACTTATATTATTTTACAATATTTATATAAATACTCTTTAGAATATATTTTACTATAAAATTATACCTCAAATTCAAATATTTAAAATATTATTTACATAATTATCTCAAAATTATATTTTTATATATTATTTTTCATATGTATAAATCATATAATCTATATCTATGCAAATCTCATCTAATTTTTTGAAACAAACCGCTACCATTTTATAATGGTCCATCTTAAATTCATCATAAATTCTGGTACATGTTAGTACCAGAGTCTTCAAATCTCAAACACTCTGGTACTAACATGTACCAGACGCGAGTTTCCAATGCCCTCGTACGATTTTCTATTCAGATCTTCTTGAATGAGAAGGTCTTCATAGAAACTCGTACGAGGGCTTCTCTTTTAAATACTCTGGTACCTGCTGGTATCGGAGTCGACTTTACAGCCCTTTCCCCAATTTTGAAGCTGGGGAAAGTTTTCAAGCAATGAAAGGGAAGCTCTCGCTATGAGGTGAAAATCTAGAATTTTTACCTCATAGCGAGTAATCCTTTGTTAATTGCTTGAAAACTTTCTTCAAATTATCAAAATTTCGAGGAAAGTTTCCTTGCTTCAAAGTAGAGATGGAGCCCTTTGAGCCACTGCATATAGGTCAGTAACTCAAAATACTCCATCTCTACTAGAAATCGCCAAAATTTGGGTCGCAATCTTTGAAATGCGACGCAAGTTTGGGCAATTTCGCGAGGGACTTGCTCCATTTGGTGCATAGATTCACACTCTATGCACCAGATGGAACAATTCTTTCGCTGACAGCGGGAAACTTTGTCTGAATAGTTTAACATTCAGACAAAGTTTTCCGCTGTCAGAGAGGGAATGGAAGGGTAAGAGGTATATATTCATAATGTATACCGCTTACTCTTCTATTCCCTCAAGAAAGTTCAAAAACTTGGGTGCAATCAGAACTGATTGCACCCAAGTTTTTGAACTTTATATAAGGAATTGTTGGCTATGATGTACTGATCATGAATCAGTACATCATAGCCAACAATTCCTTCGCAAACAGTGGAAACTTTGTCTGAATAGTTTAACATTCAGACAAAGTTTCCCGCTGTCAGGGAGGGAATTAGAGGGTGGGAGATATATAGATAGACTATAAATCTCTCACCCTTTAATTCCCTCAAGAAAGTTCAAAAACTTGGAAAATGCTGAAGAAAAACTTTCTCAAATAAATGAGAAGATACAAAATTCAATTACATATTTAAGATCGTTTGAAATTCCAAATGAATTGTTAGATACGTATATGTTAGAAATTAATGAATTTTGTTATAATTCTCCGGGTTATATTTTAGAACATTTCGAAGAATTTTTGGAGGATTTCAAAGAAAAGAATAATTTAATAGACTAAAAAAATTATTATTTTTATTTATTGTGAATTTTAAATTGTCACTTTTTGAGTGTTACTCCCTATTGAAAGTGTCACTTTTTGGGTGTCACTTTTTCGGAAATTCTTATATACTCCTCTATTTAAATGCATTGTTTCACCTTTCATCTGGTCATTAAAGTCTTTTGCATGTTTTGCAAACTCATCATCCTTTCCTAAAGCATTTTCTGACTCAGTCGCAACCAAATTGGATGCTTTATTTATGAGCCCTATTTTATTTAATCTTAACTTCTTTGCAACCCAACCTCCAATCTTTCCTTTATTTGCATCTAATGTCTTCGAAACTCTTCCTCCACTCATTTTATTTACTGCGTCATAAGCTCCAAGTGCTTTTGCTCCAAATGCTAATGCTTTTGTTCCCATTGCGCCTAAAGCTGCCCAAGCCACCATTTACACCATATTAAAATCATCTCTCTTCAATATTATCTCATAAAAGTTCTCGTTACTGGAGAAAGTCAATGAAACATAAACATTCTCACGGGCTTCGCCCTCACCACTTTGCGGTCTATCTAACTTCTTTCTTATATCATCTATACGCTTCAAAATGTCTGAACAATTGCTAACATCTTCTACAACAGTTATTTCATCATGAATGACTTTCAAGAACAAACTCATTTAATATGCAATTAAAATCATCTCAATAATGAGTCCATCCTTTCCATCTTTAGGTAGCACAACATCTTTCATTGAAGAAGGTTCGACAAGTCTTATGTTAAACTTACTGACAAAGTTTGTTATACTATAATGCTTTGGCGGCGAATACATATAGTTTGAAAGACATAATATAGATTCTTCAGCAAATTCACTTATACTGGATTTTATAACAATGTTCTCACGAGACCAAATGCCACCAATTGAAAAACTTGTAAGCAATCCTGCTGAACCTTCAACTGTAAACGTCGATGGTAACATTCCACGAAGGTCATCTATTGACATCTTTGAGTCACTGAATTTAAAGATTTTCTTAAAGCAATCGTCATTATCTAACCATGCAATAGCTTTGAAGTTTTCATTCGAATATACATCTGCTTCATTAAATGTAAATCCTGACTTCTTTGCAGAGACGACTTTAAAATCTATTGAGTTTGTTTCAAAATTATATGCTATGGTAACTTCTGAAGGTAATGGATGTCCTTCCGCAGTAAGTTGTTCTCTCACTACCGTTTGAAGCTTTGTGTTAAAAACTTTCATGTCATCTCCTGTGTCTAGGTTCACATACACAGCAACAGGGAAACTATCTTGCTTCTTTGTTTCATCATTATATCTCAAAACATTAAAGTTCTTCAATAATATTGTTCTTCCTGCTGGAATACTTCGAACCTGTCTGATTTCAATAGCTTTCTCACCTCCTACATACTCTACCCAGTGTCTTGGATATTCATAAGTATACTGACTTTCTTGAATTTTGGTTGGTTTCATCATAACATGTTCATAGTATATCTTTATACTCTTGTCAGTTAGACTCGGTGCTATGTTCTGAATATTTCTGACTTGCATTTTTAATGGAGATAAAATGAAGCATTTAATACATGATGTAGATGAAGACATGAATGAAACTACAGACAAACTTAACTCTTCTCTTATTCTTCCTTTCAGCAAAGATTATGAATTCTGTTCAAATGGTGTGTATTTCTATTGTGGAAAGATGGGTTCAGGTAAGACATTTAACCTCATTCGTCATATACTCATAACAGAGCGTTTAGGAAACGACTCTTACTATGACCAAATCATTATATCAGCAACTTCAGACTCTATGGACTCAACAGCGAAAACATTTATGTCAAAAGTTCAAGCCTCTGTCGTTAAAGTTCCAGATAGCGAACTCATTGAATTTCTTCAACGTTACATTCGACGTAAGAGGAAATATTATGCTATCGTAGAGTTCATACAGTCAGGAATGCAAAAGACTTCTGAGGAGATGGAAAGAATTATTGACAAACACCACTTACGTCAATACTCAGGAGTTTACGATATGAAACGACTGACAAACTACATTCTATCAAAACTTTCAAAATACCCCTTCAAAAAATATCCTTCAAACACTCTGCTCGTTTGTGACGACTTCGCCGGAAAAGGTTTAGTGTCAAAACCAGACTCACCATTAGCTAACATCATAACTAAAGTCAGACATTACCATTTAACTGTAGCAATACTTATGCAAACATGGCGTTTTCTTGCTTTAAACATAAAACGTCTCATAACTGACTTCGTTATCTTTCAAGGTTTCTCACGCTATGATATTGAACTCATTTGGAAACAGTCAGGTATAACATTACCTTTTGAAGAAATTTGGGAAGCATATAAGTCTCTCATCTCTCCTCGTTCATACCTTGAGATTCATATCATGACTAATACCATTAAAGTCAAAAATATTCCATGGGAACGACCAACATTGTTTTAAAGTTTAACCTTCAATTGACTGATGGTAAACAAATTCCATGCATCTCTGTCGCCATTTCTGTTAATATTTTTGCTGTCATTCATATCATCCACTTCCCCATCCGTTAGCTTTTGAGGATATGTGTTAGAATAGCTGTTCTTAAATGAAGGCTTTTCACCTTTGAGAGCATAAACTCTATAACTTTCTGCATACTTTATGTTTGAACCTCCTGAGCCATCATTGACATAAATTTTTATAGGCTTCACCCTTTGTTCATATTCCTGCTTCTTCCCTTTGCTCTTTTGTTCAGTAGTTCTACATCTTTATACACAGCTCCTGTCTCAGTGAATTCAACAATATTTTCATTCGTTAGCTTTACATTCAAACCCTTGTCGAGTATATTGTTCATTTCATACATATAAAAGGTTTTTATTCTATATGAAATGAGAAGCAAATCCATCTTAGCTGGTGCCGTTAATGTTCCAATTGAACCAACATCAAATGTTGACTCACGAACGACAAACAATATTGTCATAAAGAACTATAGTTCGGAGTGTTTGAAAGAAAAAAGAACCAGATCTTAAGTCGGTGAATTTAAACTCAGCTTCAAACGCTAACGCTACATCAGATGTTAAGTTAGAGTATCCACCACTGGACCAAGTTCTTTCAAGAGAAGCCAACGACAACCCTTACACAAATGTTCAAACAAATCCTTCAGATAACGTAGACCATTACCTTCTTCAGTTATACCAAACAATTTTACTCAAAGACGATAAGAAGCTTTGACAAATCTTATAAGTAAGAACCAAATAATTCTAACAAAGGAGGACCTTGAAAATGTTATCTCACGAATAACAGGGAAACAATGTGTCATTGACTATCTCGACCCTGAAATCGAATGCTGTGGTCAAACTCCACTATTCATGAAAATAGGTAACATCCGCATCATTGAAACACCAGGAACTACAGGAGTTGAGTTTAAGTATAAATATTCGAACGAGTATACAAAACTTTCAACAGAATATAAACTTTGCTTGAAATATGTTTTAGTAAATTAAAGCAGTCAGGAGGGCTCTTTGAGCCCATCTTGGCGCTTTGCGCCGTCAGTCAAAAAATTTCAAGTTAGCAATTTGTAATATCTATCCAAAACTTCTTCAACAGTATCGAACTCATCTTCATAATACAAACCTAATCTTATTGACTTGGTGCAGTTTTCACTAACACAATATTTTTCTGTTCTCTTGACTGACATAACTAACTCATTTGTTTCATCAAACAGCAACAACCAAAGTTCATGACCTAATACATAACATTCATACTTTATATTTTTAGCTCTGAGTTCTCTTGTAAGCTGTTGCATTTAATATTTTCTAAAAAGTCAACTTCAACAGTCATTCGCACTGGTGCCTTCAGTTCTACAGGCTCTCCTTGAAAGTCAACAAGTCTGAATTGCATGTCTTTCAAATTATGTGGACTAATGCGAACCCATTTACCTAAATGAGTTGCTATGACAGGAACATTTGGAATGAACATTGAATTGACTGCATAACAGAAGGATTTATATTCTACTGAACCTTTACTATTAACTCCTGAAATACCTGTGACATTAGCTATTTTAGACTCAATGTATAAACAATTACCATAACATACGTATGGAACAGATTTCATCTCAATCGTTTTGTCAACACTTTTCAAAGGAAATGTCATATGGTATGCACCCAAAAGAAGTTGTACTCTATGACTCATCTTGGTATCTTAAACTCCTTCACATAACTGAACTTCAAAACTCCTGCAATAAGTTTAACATTCATTAAGTTTTCTTCGTTATCCTTGTTTATTGTAGTATTTATGAGAACATTTAACACTCCAGCTAATGTTTCCATCTTATATTCTACATTATTGTGAAATCTTATTTCGTGCTTCTTTCCATCTATTTCAATCTCCATGAAATCTGTTTCATTTGTTATAACGAATGAAGCGATAGTATTGAAGTCAACCATTCTGAATGCAAGCGCCTCATTCTGAAGACCTAAGTTTGTTTGTAGCTTTACTGTCCCGTATTCGTTTGGGTCTGTACTTTGCAAATAGAACAACATTTTATTCTTATTAAAATATGACTATTGCTGCATATGCGTATGAAGCTGACAGAGCTAAACGTTTATATTTTGGTCAATACTCTCTCACACTTACTGACAAATATATTGTTATTTCTGATGGAAATACTGAGAAATACATAACATGGAAGGACTATGAAAAGTTTGACCCTATTTTAACTCCATGTACTATGCCATTCATTGTAAATGGTGAAGTTGTCATGAAGAACGACACAACAGTATATAGGTCTGTTTATGAAGCATTAGAATATATGTTGAATTATAATCCCGAAAGATTTGACCCAAGCACTACGCCATGTGCAATGCCCTTTATTAAGGATGGTGAAATTGTAAGGGTTCCGGATTCAACGGTTTACACAGCTGTTCAAAACAGTTTACAAAACATTTTAGCGAATATCTTTAATTCAGAAACTACAGAAATAAAATTACCATATATAACAGATGCTAAAGAAATTAAATCAAAAACGACAACATTATTTACGTCACTTAATGATTTAATGACTTATATCATTAATATTCCTGCACCAACTACAGCATTTGATCCAAACTCGACGGTTTGCAGTGTACCTTTCATAAATGACAGTTCATTAATTGCTTTAAGGGATTCAACAGTAAATGAATCATTAAAGGCGTCATTAATGAAAATCATTGATTTTAACTCATTCACGAATACATATAATTCATTCATTAATGTTTCATATGCTTCTAAAGAAGGTGAGCCAAAAACTATCGATAAAGCGGTGTATGAAATAAAAGCATCAACGACGAAATTGAATTCGTTAACTTTTGACGGTGATAGTTTCGTTAATGACATAACATCGGGGAAAACAATTTTAACGAAAGAATACTTAAAATCTCATGTTAGTGAGTTCGTTGAAATTGAAAAAGAAGGTGGAATTAAGTTCGATCCACTGAATTTCATTTTCAGCTTAGCGAATGCGGGTGTTAGTTTCGCTGAATGGACAACTATACAGAGTGAAATAAATGCAATATGGACGTTTTTGGGGTCAAAAGCGGGAATGGGTGAGCTTGTAAATGTTGCAAGAACATTAGGTGAAACAGGAAATTTTGTAGATGGTTTTAAAAGACTTGTTTCAAATGTTTTAACAAACACAAAGAAATTATTTAGATATACCGTACATAACGGACGGATTTTCGAACAGATAGCAACAAACCCTCCGGTTATGGCTGCGTTGATGATGGTTAGAGATATAAAACCACGTAACGACGGGAACGAAGAACATGAACAACAGGATACTGGTCGGGTTATTCGAGACATTAAAAACGTGTATCCTGAAGTTATTGATTTATTTAGAGGAGTTAATGATTCAATTTCAAAACATTCTATAACCCTCGATGAAGAGAATAAATTAACAGATTATATATTCGTCATTATTGCAGAATTAATGAAGAGAATAAATGAAAAAGGAATTGGTGATATCATTAATGTCAGCGATGTAATGATGAAAAGAAATTTTGACTCATTATTTACAAAACCGAAAACAGAATATAGTCTTTATGACGTAATTACCGAATTAATGAAAAAGATTAATGATAATAAGAGTTCTGGCGGAAGAGTTGAACTTGAAATAAATGAGATAGAAGAGAAATTAGCCGAAAAAGCAGATAAAAACCATGTTCATTATATAAGTTCAGACAAACAGATTATAACGGACTACCATGGATATTTAACACAGGATGAACAAATAAGCACTGAAGATGTTAATGAAAGAAGATATAAATACATTCGTGCTAAAGGTTATGACATAAGCTGTACTGTACAGTATGACACGGGTAAAGCACTAGAAGCATTTGGTTATAACGATGAAATATATGCCTCTAGTTTCTTTGTTAACGGTGTATTAGTTGAACCAAGATTTACTTTGAGAGTTAAGGCAAAAATAACTTTTGAAGATGCTATTAAAAGTAAAGCTGACAAAGATGAACTTGACGCAACGAACAAAGTTTTGAAATCTCATAAACACAATATCTCCGATATAAATGAACTTCAAGCTACATTAAATAGTAAAGCTGACAAAAACCATACACATGAATCCTTCACTACTGTTAGAGCAGACGACATAATATTGAACTTTGACCTTGGTTCAAGTGCACCTTTAGAGAATCCAAGCACTAGTGTAAAAGACACGCTTAACAGTTTAGATAACAGTTGCAGGAACATTGAAGGTCATGCCAGAAACTTTGAAGCACATGAACTACCAGCAATGTTAGATAAGAAAGCAGACAAAAACCATACACATAACTCCTTCTCAACTGTTGCTATAGAAAGTATTGAAGGAACGGTTGGCGGAACTGGTGGGAATGCATTATATTATAAACCTCCTAACTTTCCACAAGGTTTAACATCGAATGAAAACATAACAACGAAGAAAGAAATTAGCTGTAAAAATGTTTATGTCATGGATGATGAAAATAATGTTAAATTCACTGCTCAAGATTTATATGATAATAAAGCTGACAAGAACCATACACATAAATCCTTCACTACTGTTAGAGCAGACGACATAATATTGAACTTTGACCTTGGTTCAAGTGCACCTTTAGAAAATCCAAGTACAAGCGTAAAAGATACTCTTAACAGTTTAGATAACAGTTGCAGGAATATCGAAGATCATGCCAGAAACTTTGAAGCACATGAACTACCAACAATGTTAGATAAGAAAGCTGACAAAACAGAGCTTCAAACATTAAAGACGGAAATACTTCAAACATTATATCCTGTTGGTTCTATTTATACGTCAATGAACTCAACAAATCCAGCAACAGTTTTAGGTTTTGGTATGTGGAAGCAGATTGTAGACAAATTCCTCTATTGTGCGAACTCTTCAAAGCAAACAGGAGGTTCGAAGAAAATTAAAGAAGCAAACCTTCCACCGCACACTCATACAGGAACTACAAACACAACAGGAAATCATTCACATTCAATAACAAAAAGAGGTTATATAAATCTTGCAGCGGGTTCGGATAGATGGGGAATGAATAGATATGATATCACAACTGACCCAGTAGATTCAAGCGCAGGTATTTTCTGTGGAACCGCAGGTAATCATTCACACACTTTCACAACAAATCCAACAGGCTCGGGTGAAGATTATATGCCACCATTTGTGACTGTATTCGCATGGTATAGAGCTGCTTAAAATCTTTAACTTTACATAAATGAGCTTGAAAGAAGTATTCGAATCATCACCGTGGAGGTCATTTAAGAAGTTCAATGAAGCTGCAAAGAGTTGGGGATTTACTAACAGAGCTGAAGTTAAAAAGTTCTTTGACAAAAATGTTGTACATCAAACAAAAATAAACCCTTACGACTACTTTTTACCAATTTACTCCAACACTCCTGACGCATACCAATTTGACACTCTCATTCAAAGCAGAAAAGGAGGACATAAACCATTCCTCATCTTCATAAATGTTAACACTCGTAAAGCATATGCATATCCAATGAAAAATAAAGGAACTCGTGAAGTGTTAAGAGTTTTACAAAAGTTTGTAGCAGAACATAGCCCAAGTACTTTAACATCAGACCAAGACAGTGCATACCTCAGCAATGAAATCACAGAATTTCTCATTAAGCATAACATAACTCACTACACTACTGAAGACCATAACCATAACATACTCGGCATCATAAACCGCTTCATAAGGACTCTCAGAGATTTAAATCAAGAGCGAGACTTTACCGAAGAAACAATGAAACATTTTCTCGAAGTATATAATTCCTCAACACATTCTACAACAGGACATACACCAAATTCAATGACACAACAACAAGAAGAAAAGTATATACAAAAGAAACAAAGTCAAACACAAAATATCAGAAATTCAACACAATTTACTCTCATTCCTGGTACAAAAGTTCGTGTAGTTCTTGACGACAAACCGTTGACAAAGAAACGTTTAAGGTTAAGTCGAAATTATTATATCGTAGACTCTACGCAAGGTAATGGATATCTTATAAAAGCTGCCGACGACTCTATTGCGTTTTATCCTCGTCATAAATTAGTCGAAAGTAGTAATGGCAAACTTACTGAAACCATTGACGAAGCAAAGCGAGGAGTGGTTATTGAAATACTTGGCTATAACACAAACGATGACACTTATAAAGTAAGATATGAAGGAGGCGTTGAAGATGTTATACCATCTAAGAACTTGAGAGAGTCGAAGCCAACACATCTGGGACCATTAGAGTGGGAGTTCTGGAAAGACAAAAATATGCCAGAAAGAATAAGAAAATTCTTCTAAACTTTTTCATTAGATGTAAATCAGACATGAACGAGAACAGTCATGATATCATTAAAGGTACCATTTATTTTAACATAAAGACGCAAAGCGGCGGGGCATAGCCCATGAACAAAAATAATTTTTGCTGAATTCAGCACAAAATTCTGAGTAAAATGACATATGGCACGTGTCAAACCGTTGAGTTTTCACAAATTTTAAAAATTGCTGCGGAAAGTTCGTCAAAAAGTGAAGGTTCCCGACGGTTTCAAACCGCCATACTTTACATGAAGATAGTTTACAATGTCAACTAAATATCATGTACGATAGAAACGGTTATGTAAAGTTTACATTTTGTACAAAAATATTGTGAGTAAATGAACTCATTATTTTTGCATCATGACACGAAGTGAAGATTTGCACTTCGTCAAAATGTGATGCAAAACAAGCATTTTATGAGCTTACTAAGGGCGTTATAAATGAATTCAAAGGTATTTACATACATTCTGACCTCGTTCATTTTGTTGCTGAATTCAGCAAAAATAATGTTTAGGGTAGATGGTTAGATCTAACCTCATTTCTACCCTCATTTCTACCCTCATGAATTTTCATGAATTTCCTTAAGATAGAAAAAAATAAAGTTAATTTTATTTTTATTTATTTTTTTTATTTTTATATAAATATGATTACAAAAATCGAAACATCAGCACTTTCGACAGCATGCACGGCACCAAATTCATTAATCATGAATCCTACGTCAATGTTGGTAGAGATGAAAAACTTCATTCCTTCTTCATATACTTTTGAAACAGAAATACAAAGAATAAAGCAAGAACTTTTAACAAGTAATTTAGACTGTAGTGCGAAAGATGAAACAAATGGAGAGGAGCTATATGAAATGCAAGATATCATAGACCATTTGCCTAAATTACCGGAAGTTCAGCAACAAAAACTAACTATTCCTGAATTCGATGAAATTGAAGTTAAAGTTACTGATTCAGTAGAAATAAAGAAGTTCATACGTAAAGTAAATTATGAATTCCTTGGTTTTCATTGCAACCATAAAGTTATGAACAAAGATTGCGACATGGTTTATAAAAACATTTCTGACATATATAAATCTGAGGAGTTTAAGACTTACGATAACTTTGTTTCATTAGCTGCTGAATGTGTGTGGCAGATAAGAGATAAAGACAGAAGAGGCAAAGTATGGAACGAACAGATAAAACCAACAACTTTTGAGTTAAAGAAAACCATTGACGCCTTAGTTGTTCTAGCAGGTCAAATTTCAATGTATAACGCAAAAATGAATCCGCAATGCTCAAAATGTAAAGCAGCAATGAGGAAATATAACTACTCAGTAAAAGAGATAGAAAGAATGAGAAACGATTACGCAGACTTAAAGAAAGAAGCAGAAAAGCCAGCAGAAGATAAAATGGACATGTTGACATTTCTTAATAAAAACTATCCCACAGCTGATGATTTCCTTTTATCTGATGTCAAGAAGAAGTATAAAGAAACTTTCGGCATTGTTAAAACTTTTGACATACTAATAGAAGAAATAGAAGCTACAAAAATATTTAAAATTTCACGAATTCATAACGTTTACCATGTAAAACGGTTATAAATAATGAGGGTAGATATCAGGTTAGATCTAACCATCTACCCTAAACATTATTTTTGTCTGAAAAATAACCAAATTTCATGAATTTCATTAGTTAGAAAAATAACGCTAATTTTTTCTAAGAAAATTTTTTATCTTGTATGTAAAGACAGTAATGTCAAACATTGAGTTTGAAACAGTTAGAAAGATAGACAATGACACCAAAGTGGTTAGAATAGGTGATTTAAACGTAAGATACTCAAAGAAATACAACAAATATTCTTTGTCAGACATTATATCTCCATCTGAAAAGAAAACAAACCACTGGGTTAGAAATGCTTCAACTCAGAAAATTTTGACAAGAAATCCTGAGCTTATGATATCGGTAAGATTCTATGGAACTACAGCATATCTCATTGACAAAAGTCTTATACCAATAGTTTTGTTATGGTTAGACCCAGTTGTTGGATATAACTTCATAACTTATGGTTCATTCGACTCAGAACGTTGCAGTGAAGGCTTACTTTACATCGTTCAGAAACCGAAGGACTTCAATACAAAGAGATATAAGATAGGAAGAACATATAATATAACTCAAAGATATGACAGTACAGTCAATAGAGTCAAGGTTGTGTTCGTTAATGATATGAGAGCTGCTGAAACAGAACTACTTGAAAAGTTTGAGAAAAGGTATGGTGCTCCCATGAAAGGTAAAGAAACGTTTGAAGTAGATGAGATAGATAAAGCTATAAAATTATTTGACGAAGTTGCTGAAAAATACATGTAAAGCGTTTATTTTTGGTCTTTTGTGAAAGTCAGAAAATAAAGTTAGTTTTTTTATAAAATATTTTTTTATTTTGTATGTAAGAACAGTAATGTCAACAACAGAGAACACAACAACTGCTATCGTTCATGAAGCCATAAATGAAGAATACGAATACATACAATATAACAAACAACTTCGCCTCATTCGTTCGGTCAAAGATGACATGTACCAAATGCAAAGTATAATGAATGCTCTTCGTTCTACAAAGCAAGCATATCATTGGTTTGAAAACCAACAGACAAAAGAACTTTTAGAAGAATTTCCTCATATGATTGCTTCCCCCGGAAAACCGAGAGAAGAGATTCCGTACGAAAATCGCAAGAATTTGGCTCCTGGTTTGAAAGGATATTATGTTCATAGACTTTTAGTAAATGCTGTAGCAATGTGGGCTTCACCTCGTTATGCTTGTTATATTTTCATGATGTTAGATGAACTATATAAAGCAGAACGTGGAGAGATGGAAAAGAAACTTCAAGCAAAAGATGAAGTCATTGAATCCAAAGACAAAAGCATACAGAAAAGAATACCGCGTTCAGTACCAAAAGGAAAGGAAAAAAGCTATAAGTATATGATTTACGCTGAAGAGTTGGAGAAAGAAGAAGATAGAGATATGGTTATGTTGCATTTAGTGAGAAGAAACAACAAGAGCTTTTATGACTTAGCTAAAATATATAAATCTGACAGAAACTGGTTCTATCGTGACAACTTACCGATTTCAATGACACCGAATGAAGATGTTAAACAGATAGTTCAAGACACGCTTCCTCAAACACACTATGATATCAAAGGTTGCACAATACTTACATTCAAAGAAGACTTACCGCTACTGAAAGAAAAAATAACAGAATATTTCGACAACTTCAAAGAGGAAGAATTAACAAAAATATATTTTTGCTTAAATGACGTCAGGGTCAATTTCTTCAACCATTTCACTTTCTTCGTCAATGTCAATAGAAGCTTCTTCAACCTTTGGTATGAATTTCTGTATAACATCTTTGTTCGTTATTGTCTTCAGAGATGAAGGATAATATTTCACAGATGTTTCACCCTTCTTATATTCTTTCTGTTCGGAAAGATTTAAAGCAATACTGAAGAAGTCAATGTTAGAGTTCTTTATGACAGTATAATGAGTATCTTTGACATTCACGAAGAAACTCTTTTGTTTCAAAACTACTGCTAACTCTTGTGAAGTATAACGTTTGCGGTCAATGACGATAGCTAATGGTCTGACATACTGACCAAACTTAGATTCTTTCACAAACTTCTTGTTAAAGATAACATTAACATTTAAAGCATTATTGAACTCATTCTTGATGGCAGTAGCGAGAGCATTGTATGAAAAGAACTTGCAATCTTGCATGTGTTTCATTAAAATAAAAATATTAAATTATTTTGAAAAATAACTTTAAAAAATCTAATCTAATTTTTTCAAAAAAATATTTTTTTATTTCCTACTAAAGATGTATCGGAAGTTGTCTAAGTTAGAACACTCGGAAATAAAACAACTTCTTACAGAAGCTAATATAGATGTTGCAAAGCATTACGCAACAAACAAAAAAGCACTCGCTGACATCCTCAATGACTATAATGGTGCAATAAGTTATGATAGAATTCATGAGTTCATAAAGCCGCAACGCGGCGAGGACGAAGTCCATGCAAGAGAATTGCCTTTAAATGACATTGTTATTGACTTATATCATAGACGTTCAGTACCTCATGAAGTAAGAAGAGAAATGTTTGACATAACAAATGCGAACGTTGGTCATACTCGTAAAGCTCTTTCGCATGATGTTCGTCAAGAGATGTTTGACATAACAAATGCAAACGTTGGTGAAACACGAAAGAGAGACGACACACTGAAACAACAGAGAAGAGAGATGTTTAAAAGTGCTATAGAACAAGTTCGCAAAGCTAACGATGTCATTCGTTCCATTGACGACAAACCAAAAGAAGGTGAGAGATAGTTAAAGAAAGATGAAGAGAATAGGAAGAGAAATGTTAAGACAGGCAATAGACTCATTGACTTTAACATCGAAGCTTTAGATGAACCAAACAGAGACTACTTACACAAACATTTCGGTAAGGTTTTCATGAGACTCTTAGAGAAGATTAAAATAAACTCCCAACAAAGATGGATGGTATGTTATAAACTTGGTGGAAAGTATGAATGTTCTACGTTAAACCTCAATAATATTGGAACATTACTACATCAGCTCTTGAAGGAGAACTTTATATCAGAGATAGAAGCAAATGCTGCAGGTATTGTTGAAATGCACTATGACTTCTTCTTGACAAACATAAAGAATCTTACCGAAATAAAGATGTATGATTTAACAGAATATGAAGGCTTAACGATGTCAGATGTAAAGAAAGGCAAACCAAAAAAGAGACCATATAGAGATGAAAGCACACTGACAGAAAGACAGAAAGATTATTGAACAGACTTAAACAAACAGGAGATAAACAAGATATAGATGACTTCTGGAATGAAATCCTTGGTGAAAAGAAGTTTTATAAGAAGAGAAGCGGTCAGTTCTGGAAGTATCTTTGCACATTACCTATAAAGCTTGAACGCTACCAAATCTTCAATGAACTGAACAAAAGAACTGCAACACTTATGACAGAAGATAACTGCTTCGTTTATGCTTGCATTCAGGCTGGAGTAAATGAAGAAACTATTGACCACATGAGAGAAGTCATTCGTGTTAGAGACTTTCCTCAAAGTAAAGTACAAGAAATTTCTGACGCAACAGGTATAGCATTTAATGTTACCATTGGTTACTTCAATGACTCAAGACATAATGAAATAAAGAGATACATACCAAAAGAATGTAAAACTGTTCGAACTATTGACTTACTTCTTGTTGAAGACCACTACATGCTAAATGAAAGACTTCCAATGACAACATATTTCATTCGCAACTATATAGAAATCTTGAAGGAGTGTGGTGGAATGAACATTGAGAAACAGATGAAGATTTATACAAAGAGAGAAGATAAATATGTAGTTCGCATGGATAGAACTACACCGCTATGGGATGTTATGAAAACATTGTGGGAGTGCAAATATTTCGAACCTATTTCTTATGGAGAACTTTTCACATATACGACTGACTTATATAAACAGAACCTTGCACCATTTAAAGATTTGACATATGCTCCAAAGTATTGTGTACAACTGAAGAAGAAAGCCGAGTCAAAAGAAGTAAATAAAAATAAGTGCAAGTTCATTCCTGAGCACGTTTTCTTTGCTGACTTTGAGTGTAGTACCGATGGCTTTCATAAAGCTTTTAACATCTGTTACGACAGTGAAGATGGTTCAGTGAGTCAAAGCATTTGGGGTCAGAACTGTGCAACAGAATTTTTGGAACGACTTCCTGACAAGAGTTTAATATATTTCCATAACCTCAGCTATGATATAAACTTCATCTTAAGACACATGACAGAAGTGAAAGGAACTCCCATCATTAAAGGTTCACGAACAATGCAAATAACTGGCTTATATAAAGGAAGGGCAATTATTATAAAAGACTCTTACAGTGTTATAAATAAGAAGCTTAAACTATTTCCTGCTATGTTTAACTTACAAACAGGACCGAAAGAAGTATTTCCATACAACTACTACAGCAGTACTTTGTTAGCAAATGACAACAGAACTGGTGTCATTTCTGAAGCGTGTAAGTTTATCCAGGATGCAGATACATTTATGAAAAACATAGATTCCATCAAAGGTTGCAGAATAGATGAAAACCACTTCGACTTAGAAAAGTATAGCACATTTTATTGCAAACAAGATGTAAGAATTTTAAGAGAAGGTTTTGTTAAGTTCCGCAATGATATATTAAAAGAATTTGATTTAAACGTTTATGACTACGTTAGTATTTGTTCTATTGCTAACAAATTGTTTGAGAACAGAGTATACTTCCCGAATGGAAATTTATATGACCTCTCAAATAAACCAAGAGAATTTATTTCGAGATGCATTCAAGGTGGAAGATGTATGTTGTCAGATAACATGAAACAAAAGAGCGAAAAGAAACTCATTGCTGACTTCGACGCTGTTTCATTATATCCATCCGCTATAGCAAGACTTTATACTTTAGAAGGAATTCCAAAAGTATTGAAGGATGAGATGTTAAGTTCTGAATATTTGTTAAAGCATTTATTCGATGACGACCAAAAGGAACCCATTGGTGAAAAGTTTATGTCAGGCTTCTTTGTTCTCATTAAGATAACAAAGATTGGAATACATAGACACTTTCCTTTAATAGTTTGTGACCCTGAACTAAATCCAGAACTTAACGTTCCCAGAAGTTCAAACACTTGCTGTTTAATGTATGTTGACCATATAACATTACAAGACCTCATAAAATATCAAGGTGTCAAATGTGAAGTGTTGCAAGGATACTATTACGATGGAAACAGAGATATTAGAATAAGAGATGAAGTAAAGAAGTTGTTTGAGTTAAGGTTAAAGTATAAGAAAGAAGGAAATCCTTTGCAAGAAAATATAAAGCTCATTCTGAACAGTATTTATGGCAAAACTATTCTATCTCCTATTGAGTCAAAAATAACCATAGTAAATGACAAAGATGCTATAAGATATGCCATCAGAAACTACAACCATATAGTGAAGTTCGAAGGTTTGGATGGTTCAGATAAAACTATTTTCAAGCTAACGAAAAGCATTTGCAGACACTTTAACTTCTGTCCACTTTGTGTTAACATTCTGTCTATGTCGAAGAGAATAATGTGTGAAGTATTCTGTACTGCTGAAGACTTAGGAATGGACATCTTTTATAGCGATACGGACAGTATGCATCTCTACAATGAAGATATCCCTCGTTTAGCTGAAGAGTTTGAGAAACGTTATGGAAGAGTTCTCATTGGTAAAAACCTTGGTCAATTTCATAGCGACTTTGCAGAAATCACAAAAGATAAACAAAGTTTAGCATACAAGTCAATATTTTGTGGAAAGAAGACTTACATAGACTTACTCACGAATGATTTAAATGAAGTTGCATTTCACTGCAGAATGAAAGGCGTGAAGCAAGATGTTATTGCTTTAACCGCTAATGAAATGTTTCCTGACTCTGTTCAGTGTTTCTATGATGAAGATAAAGGTTTAATGGTTCCGCAAGGAAAATTTGACAAAGACTCTGAGTTCAGTGTTATGAAGTTATATAAAGCACTTTATGACGGTCAAGAGATTGGATTTGACTTATGTAAGTCTTCTAGTCCTTGCTTTGCTGAAAAGTTTAACTTCTCAATAACGACTAAAACAAGCTTTATTCGTAAGTTGAAGTTCTGAGGTCATTTATTTTTGTCAGCAATGAGGTCATGAATGAGGTCAGCAATGAGGTCATGAATGAGGTCATGAATGAGGTCAGCAATGAGGTCATGAATGAGGTCATTTATTTTTGTCAGCAATGAGGTCATTCGTGATAAAAATAAAGCTAGTGTAGATTTTACAATACTGCAATGGTAGAGTTTAAGAGTTGTGCTTCAATGTAGAGACAGTCCTTCCCATCTGGAGGCAAGAACACTGGACATTTATGGTCGTGAGTGGAGAACATGTCTATCCAAAACTCACGATTGAAGCCAGTTAATTTATAGTATTTGGGATTTGGTAATGGTGAATTTCTTGTATGACCAATGAACTCATTTTCAACTCCCTTACTTAAGTTTGAATATAATATAGCTTGCTTTCTATCCCAAATGCCAGGTGTTACAATCTTTGAAAATTCATTTTTCCTCGGAAGCATTGCATCATAATTGAAAACATTCTTGAAATCATCACTTGGTTCAGATATTTGAAATCTTATACGTAATGGATTTTCTTTCTCTTTAGCGACTTCATTGAATGGTGAGAATACAACAAACTGACAGTCATGTGTTCCATCTTCATTTTCATTAAATTCATAATGAAAGTCTATAAGTTGTGGCTGACTACCTTCTTCTTTCAGTTGTGCAAGAAACTCACGTAAAGGCTGTAAAGTTTGTACTTCAATGTTGAACTTTTTCTCGAACATCTCATTAAATGAAATCATACATTGTTGTAATGTTGTATCGTCTTTAAAGTATTTGTATATGTGAATGTTTTGGGCGCTTAAAGACTGTTCGTCATTTTCTATCTCGACTTGAAGTATAAAGTCAACCTTTCTGAAAGCACGTGTTATATACATAGATGTTATGCCAATGTACTTCTCTTCATTTATGTTCACAATCCAGTCTGTTGGAAACTTAAACGTTACTCTGTTCCCCTTTATTTTGACGTCAGGGTTTTCACTACTGAACGCAACAGATAAAGGTATTTGTCTATACATTTAATTCGGATAAAAATAAACCATTTACTCTTTCTTTGCTTCAGCTTCTTTAGCTTTTGCTTCAGCTTCTTCTCTAGCTTTCTTCGCCAGCAAACGTGGGTTCTTTTGTCTTCCAGCAGCTAATGCAGCAAGTTGTTTTTCACTAAGTTTTCTCTTTGGTCTCTCTGGCTTTTGTTCTTGTTTTTGTTCCTTCAGTTCGGATAAAATTTGCTCGCGAATTTCTTTCTTCAATGCTTCAACATCTATGACCCCT
This sequence comes from Trichomonas vaginalis G3, assembly GCF_026262505.1. Lineage (NCBI taxonomy): Eukaryota > Parabasalia > Trichomonadida > Trichomonadidae > Trichomonas > Trichomonas vaginalis. The sequence goes on along the minus strand of NC_067203.1, from coordinate 14,316,890 downwards.
TGGGTCTTGTCCGTAGGGCTTGTCTGAGTCATTTGACTGCAGATAAAAAACAAAATTAAAACTTTAACCGATGTAAAATGAGCTTGTCAAAATCAGAGCGAGAGTCTATTATATTAAATGACGCAAGAGGAATACAACATCCTTTCTATTACGTAAGTCAGAGTAAAGATGGTACAATATACGTAAGAAAAAGAAAGGTTCCATTAGCGAATGCAGAAAGCGACAACATTAAGGTGTATGGCAAGGGTGAAGTCCACGAAGCCCATATAAAACCTTCTGTTCAAACTGAGCCACCAAAGAACCAGAAGAAAAGAAGCCAGATGTACTTTCAATAACGAACCAAGAGCTTATTGCAAAGTTCGTGAATTTCATTGAAAAACAAACCGAGTCAAAGAACCCTGACCCCCAGTGAAAGAAGTTGAGACAAAAGAGAATGTACAGTTCATTGAAAATGTCAAGAAACAACTTCCACCACGAATGCCAAGAAGAAGAGTGAGAATAATGAAGTAAATAGATATTTTTATCTGAAGTAAATACATGCAGAACGAACAGCTAAACGAATTTACTCCAGCAGAGCATATTCATCAGATTCGCTCATATTTCGATATCATAGACAATTCAGTTCAAATTGGTGACACTAATAGAAAATATTCTGACGCAAAGATTCCATCACAACCTGGAACTGCTAAAGATAACACATGGGTAACATTCAATCTCTCACCTCCTGGTGAAAATATGTTGGACCTTTACAATACATTCATTACGTATAAAATGGAAGGTCAATTTATTGCAGATAAAGAAATTGGTTCAGGTTCAATAAAACAAACCCACCAGGATTTTGGATTGGTTTCGATGACGCTTTCTATGCAGTTGCTGGATATCAAATCCTTGCAAATGGTCGTATCGTATATTCTCAAGACAACGCAAGAGAAGAAGCATATATAACTTCAAACTCACAAACTACCGAACAAATAAAGAAAGTAGATGTTTTCTCAAAGACTCGACATGAAGATGTATGGAGTCATTCGGGAACATGCAGAACAGGACAAATTGTTAGTGGTCCAATTACAGCAGGAAAATCATTTGATTTTAAGCTTCGTTTAAGAATTCCTGTTAGAAGATTCCTTCCATTAGAAGCTATTCGATTTATTCCAGCTTTTGCAGGAAACATTCAGCTTAAAGTAAAGTTCAGTAGCGACGCCTTACAATGCACATCTATATCTGTAAATGATATCATTGCTTTCAATCCAACTCTTAAAGTTGCATTTGCTTCAGATTCAAATCCACCGACAAATAAATTTGTTCCATGGAATGAACCATTCACTATGATAACGAAGGCAGTAGAAGCTAGTGGAACAGTTACTATTACAACTGTAACCCAGCAACTATTTCGAACAAAGATGGATTTTAATGAATGTTTTATTCATCCAAAGTCATTCTCTTTAGACCCTAACATTTATACAGAACTTGTAGAACATTATACAAACGAGGCTTTATTTTTCCTGTTAAAGTTATGGATTGGATTCCTATGGACGGTTCATTCTCAAAGAATACAGATAGTTCAAGTGCAACATTTACAGCAGCTTATACGCCTATTAATGTTAAAAGTATTTGGGCACTATTTAGAAAGAAAGACAACTATTATGTTAATTTTGAGAACCCTAAGTTTAAATATCTTCAGCTTTCCATGGGAGCTTATGGAAATATGCCTGCAGAACCTGAAAAATCATATGGACCTGTATTTTATGAAATGGTTGCGAACGCTTGCAATACAAACAATGATATGATAGGATTTAATGAAGATGTTATGAGGTCATTGGTGGATGATGGTAGTGTGGAACATAAATGGGATAGCTATGACAACACACATTTCTTATGTGGTTTTCCAACAGAAGTGGACTTTTGCTTCCAGCAAGGTCAAACATCTACTGCTCCAATAACATACAAATTGTCTGTTAAAGGACCTATTGAACTAGCAACTGAAAATGTACCAAAGCCACTTATTGGATTTATGAGGGATTGTTGCTTTGCCATTCAGGTGCGTGCTAATGGCATCCCCATAATAAGATTAGATGACTATAATATCATAAGACAAATTACGGAAAGTGAACTCAAACAAAAAGTGACACAATGCATTTGCCAACCAAATAACTTTACAAAGCAAAAACTTAAATTACTTGTCAAGCTTACTATTCTTATTTAACAATTAAAAAATTAAATTTTATTTTTTATTTAAAAAAATCATCTTATATCATCTGATATATATATATCTTATTTAAAAAAATCATCTTTGTCTGAATGTTAAACTATTCGGACAAAGTTTCCCGCTGTTTGCGAAGGAATTGTTGGCTATGATGTACTGATTCATGATCAGTACATCATAGCCAACAATTCCTTATACAAAGTTCAAAAACTTGGGTGCAATCAGTTCTGATTGCACCCAAGTTTTTGAACTTTCTCGAGGGAATGAAAGGTAAGAGGTATACATTATGAATATATACCTCTTACCCTTCCATTCCCTCTCTGACAGCGGGAAACTTTGTCTGAATGTTAAACTATTCAGACAAAGTTTCCCGCTGTTTGCGAAGGAATTGTTGGCTATGATGTACTGATTCATGATCAGTACATCATAGCCAACAATTCCTTATACAAAGTTCAAAAACTTGGGTGCAATCAGTTCTGATTGCACCCAAGTTTTTGAACTTTCTCGAGGGAATGAAAGGTAAGAGGTATACATTATGAATATATACCTCTTACCCTTCCATTCCCTCTCTGACAGCGGGAAACTTTGTCTGAATGTTAAACTATTCAGACAAAGTTTAGTATACAAGTCTTGGGTATGGTGGCACTGCGTTCCACTTTACCCAATACTTGTGAATTTGACACTTTACAAAACCGTTAACGTATATTTTACAACACAAACGACAACACTAACTTAATCTTAAATATTTACAAAACCGCCACCCACTTCACTTCACTAACGAACTCACTAATGTAAAAAATAAACGTTCTCACTATCGTTCTCACTAACGACTTCACTAATGTTCTCATAAATTTTCCTCAATATCTTCATCATCAGTGTTAACCCTATTGTAGTCATACTTGAAGCCATAAACTTTCTCTAACTTCTTAACGTACAATTTACATAACTTACCTTCGTCATCGTATGGTTTAATGATATAACTATTTCTATCTTTATAAACAGTCAATGAAAAGTCAACTGGTCTCGGATGTATTTGAAAGAACATGTTATGCTCAGGAAGGAAGAATAAATGTTTAAATGTATGTTTGTTATATGTTTTGATTTGTATGAGTTGTTTTTGTTCTGTCATTTATATAAAAATAAACTTAAAAATAAAATAAAAATAAACGTTGTCAGAGGTGAAAAAATAATGTTTATGTTAGAATGTTAGATCTAACACGTTTTCTAACACGTTTTCTAACACGTTTTCTAACCTTGTGAATTCATTGCTTTATAACTCTCTTCCTTTCTCCAACTCTTCTAACTTCTTCTTAAGTTCAGCAATGTTGTCCTCATGAAGTTTAATCTTTCTCAAAATTCCTTCTTTATCTAATGGTTGCTTTATCTTTCTAAACTGAACTCTACCATCCTTCATAGTATGAATGTAAAAACCTTCTGGAATAATTCCTGATTTAATGTATTCTACCAAAAACTTTTGTTTCATTGCTTCAGTGACTTTAGTCGTCATTTCAATCAAATAAAAATTTTAATATTAAATAAAAATAACGTTATTTTTTTCAGTAAGGAAACGCAGGAGTTTTACGATTTATTTGAGGAGTAGGTTCTGGTTTAAATGTTGGAGTCGGTTTAGGAGTTGACTTTTGAACAGGAGTTTGTACTTCCATAGGTTCAGGAGTCATTGAAGGTTTTGCTTGTGAAGGCGTTGGTTTTGGCGAAGGTGTTGGAGTTTGTTTAACTTCAGCTACTTCAGTATTATTTATAACATTTGCTTTATTTCTTTTCAACATCATAACTGCTCCTGCTGTAGCTAGCAAACCTAGTGGGAGACCATATCTTATATAAGGACTTGACCAAATGCTATTTTTGACAGGAGCTGGTGGAACACCTAACCTTGGTGAGACTCTTATATACGAAAAAAAGAGATCTGACATTGTGTCAGATCTCAGTAAAAGTGACATTTACATGTCAAAAAAATAGAATGAGTTTAAGTAATTAAAATTGAGGGTGAGAGTAGTATTGTATGAAATAATATCTCTCACCCTCCAATTCATCCTATGGCGCCGAAAAAATTTTGGTGAAATGCGACCACATTTCACCAAAATTTCTCGGCGCCATATAGAGAACTAGAGCCTGTGAGGTACTGATACTATCCATGTACCTCGCAGGCTCTAATTCCAAGCCAAAATGGCTAAAAATTGCCCGCAATTGTTCACATTGCGGGCAATTTTTAGCCATTTTGGCTGGGAATTGGAGGGTGAGAGTAGTTTGTATGAAATAATACTCTCACCTCCAATTCATCCTATGGCGCCGAAAAATTTTGGTGAAATGCGACCACATTTCACCAAAATTTCTCGGCGCCATATAGAGAACTAGAGCCTGTGAGGTACTGATACTATCCATGTACCTCGCAGGCTCTAATTCCAAGCCAAAATGGCTAAAAATTGCCCGCAATTGTTCACATTGCGGGCAATTTTTAGCCATTTTGGCTGGGAATTGGAGGGTGAGAGTAGTATTGTATGAAATAATATCTCTCACCCTCCAATTCATCCTATGGCGCCGAAAAAATTTTGGTGAAATGCGACCACAGTTTCACCAAAATTTCTCGGCGCCATATAGAGAACTAGAGCTGTGAGGTACTGATACTATCCATGTACCTCGCAGGCTCTAATTCCAAGCCAAAATGGCTAAAAATTGCCCGCAATTGTTCACATTGCGGGCAATTTTTTAGCCATTTTGGCTGGGAATTGGAGGGTGAGAGTAGTATTGTATGAAATAATATCTCTCACCCTCCAATTCATCCTATGGCGCCGAAAAAATTTTGGTGAAATGCGACCACATTTCACCAAAATTTCTCGGCGCCATATAGAGAACTAGAGCCTGTGAGGTACTGATACTATCCATGTACCTCGCAGGCTCTAGTTCCAAGCCAAAATGGCTAAAAATTGCCCGCAATTGTTCACATTGCGGCAATTTTTAGCCATTTTGGCTGGGAATTGGAGGGTGAGAGTAGTATTGTATGAAATAATATCTCTCACCCTCCAATTCATCCTATGGCGCCGAAAAAATTTTGGTGAAATGCGACCACATTTCACCAAAATTTCTCGGCGCCATATAGAGAACTAGAGCCTGTGAGGTACTGATACTATCCATGTACCTCGCAGGCTCTAGTTCCAAGCCAAAATGGCTAAAAATTGCCCGCAATTGTTCACATTCCCATCTTTTGTTGGTAAGACGAAGAATATGAAATAAATTATGAAGAAGATAATGATGAATAAAATATCACTTTTTATATTTTTGACACGTAAAGTTGTCACTTTTCTGTCAAACTGTTTTTATCGTTTTCGTATATAACAAGACTGCTCTTTGCCATTGTGCAGCTCGTAAGAAATATTCAATAGGTGCTCCATAATCGTTTGGTAAAGTTTGTTTCATAGATGGTGAAGGTTCGCGAGAGCTTGATGAAGAACTCATTTATAAGCTTTAAAAATAAACGTTCATCCTTTATTCCTCACTGTCGTCCGTGGCTAAGTTATAGTCATCTAATCTTATTATTGGGATTCCATTAGCACGCACCTGAATGGCAAAGCAACAATCCCTCATAAATCCAATAAGTGGCTTTGGTACATTTTCAGTTGCTAGTTCAATAGGTCCTTTAACAGACAATTTGTATGTTATTGGAGCAGTAGATGTTTGACCTTGCTGGAAGCAAAAGTCCACTTCTGTTGGAAAACCACATAAGAAATGTGTGTTGTCATAGCTATCCCATTTATGTTCCACACTACCATCATCCACCAATGACCTCATAACATCTTCATTAAATCCAATCATATCATTGTTTGTATTGCAAGCGTTCGCAACCATTTCATAAAATACAGGTCCATATGATTTTTCAGGTTCTGCAGGCATATTTCCATAAGCTCCCATGGAAAGCTGAAGATATTTAAACTTAGGGTTCTCAAAATTAACATAATAGTTGTCTTTCTTTCTAAATAGTGCCCAAATACTTTTAACATTAATAGGCGTATAAGCTGCTGTAAATGTTGCACTTGAACTATCTGTATTCTTTGAGAATGAACCGTCCATAGGAATCCAATCCATAACTTTAACAGGAAAACATAAAGCCTCGTTTGTATAATGTTCTACAAGTTCTGTATAAATGTTAGGGTCTAAAGAGAATGATTTTGGATGAATGAAACATTCATTAAAATCCATCTTTGTTCGAAATAGTTGCTGGGTTACAGTTGTAATAGTAACTGTTCCACTAGCTTCTACTGCCTTCGTTATCATAGTGAATGGTTCATTCCATGGAACAAATTTATTTGTCGGTGGATTTGAATCTGAAGCAAATGCAACTTTAAGAGTTGGATTGAAAGCAATGATATCATTTACAGATATAGATGTGCATTGTAAGGCGTCGCTACTGAACTTTACTTTAAGCTGAATGTTTCCTGCAAAAGCTGGAATAAATCGAATAGCTTCTAATGGAAGGAATCTTCTAACAGGAATTCTTAAACGAAGCTTAAAATCAAATGATTTTCCTGCTGTAATTGGACCACTAACAATTTGTCCTGTTCTGCATGTTCCCGAATGACTCCATACATCTTCATGTCGAGTCTTTGAGAAAACATCTACTTTCTTTATTTGTTCGGTAGTTTGTGAGTTTTGAAGTATATATATGCTTCTTCTCTTGCGTTGTCTTGAGAATATACGATACGACCATTTGCAAGGATTTGATATCCAGCAACTGCATAGAAAGCGTCATCGAAACCAATCCAAAATCCTGGTGGTTTGTTTTATTGGAACCTGAACCAATTTCTTTATCTACAATAAATTGACCTTCCATTTTATACGTAATGAATGTATTGTAAAGGTCCAACATATTTTCACCAGGAGGTGAGAGATTGAATGTTACCCATGTGTTATCTTTAGCAGTTCCAGGTTGTGATGGAATCTTTGCGTCAGAATATTTTCTATTAGTGTCACCAATTTGAACTGCATTGTCTATGATATCGAAATATGAGCGAATCTGATGAATATGCTCTGCTGGAGTAAATTCGTTTAGCTGTTCGTTCTGCATGTATTTACTTCAGATAAAAATATCTATTTACTTCATTATTCTCACTCTTCTTCTTGGTATTCGTGGTGGAAGTTGTTTCTTGACATTTTCAATGAACTGTACATTCTCTTTTGTCTCAACTTCTTTCACTGGCGGGTCAGGGTTCTTTGACTCGGTTTGTTTTTCAATGAAATTCACGAACTTTGCAATAAGCTCTTGGTTCGTTATTGAAAGTACATCTGGCTTCTTTTCTTCTGTTCTATTGACTTTTCAGTTTGAACAGAAGGTTTTATATGGGCTTCGTGGACTTCACCCTTGCCATGCACCTTAATGTTGTCGCTCTCTGCATTCGCTAATGGAACCTTTCTTTTTCTTACGTATATTTTACCATCTTTACTCTGACTTACGTAATAGAAAGGATGTTGTATTCCTCTTGCGTCATTTAATATAATAGACTCTCGCTCTGATTTTGACAAGCTCATTTTACATCGGTTAAAGTTTTAATTTTGTTTTTTATCTGCAGTCAAATGACTCAGACAAGCCCTACGGACAAGACCCAAGGGTCATAGATGTTGAAGCATTGAAGAAAGAAATTCGCGAGCAAATTTTATCCGAACTGAAGGAACAAAAACAAGAACAAAAGCCAGAGAGACCAAAGAGAAAACTTAGTGAAAAACAACTAGCTGCATTAGCTGCTGGAAGACAGAAGAACCCACGTTTGCTGGCGAAAAAAGCTAGAGAAGAAGCAAAAGCTAAAGAAGCTGAAGCAAAGAAAGAGTAAATGGTTTATTTTTATCCGAATTAAATGTATAGACAAATACCTTTAACTGTTGCGTTCAGTAGTGAAAACCCTGACGTCAAAATAAAGGGGAACAGAGTAACGTTTAAGTTTCCAACAGACTGGATTGTGAACATAAATGAAGAGAAGTACATTGGCATAACATCTATGTATATAACACGTGCTTTCAGAAAGGTTGACTTTATACTTCAAGTCGAGATAGAAAATGACGAACAGTCTTTAAGCGCCCAAAACATTCACATATACAAATACTTTAAAGACGATACAACATTGCAACAATGTATGATTTCATTTAATGAGATGTTCGAGAAAAAGTTCAACATTGAAGTACAAACTTTACAGCCTTTACGTGAGTTTCTTGCACAACTGAAAGAAGAAGGTAGTCAGCCACAACTTATAGACTTTCATTATGAATTTAATGAAAATGAAGATGGAACTCATGACTGTCAATTCATTGTATTCTCACCATTCAATGAAGTCGCTAAAAAGAAAGAAAATCCATTACGTATAAGATTTCAAATCTCCGAACCAAGTGATGATTTTAAGAATGTTTTCAATTATGATGCAATGCTTCCGAGGAAAAATGAATTTTCAAAGATTGTAACACCTGGCATTTGGGATAGAAAGCAAGCAATACTTTACTCTAATATAGCCAAAGGCGTTGAAAATGAGTTCATTGGTCATACAAGAACTTCACCACTTCCTAACCCTAAATACTATAAATTAACTGGCTTCAATCGTGAGTTTTGGATAGACATGTACTCCACTCATGACCATAAATGTCCAGTGTTCTTGCCTCCAGATGGGAAGGACTGTCTCTACATTGAAGCACAACTCTTAAACTCTACCATCGCAGTATTGTAAAATCTACGCTAGCTTTATTTTTATCACGAATGACCTCATTGCTGACAAAAATAAATGACCTCAGAACTTCAACTTACGAATAAAGCTTGTTTTAGTCGTTATTGAAAAGTTGAACTTTTCAGCAAAGCAAGGTTGACATGACTTACATAAGTCGAATGCAATCTCTTGACCATCATGAAGTGCTTTGTAAAGTTTCATTAAACTGAACTCAGAGTCTTTGTCATATGTTCCAACAGGTATGTGAATGTTCTTATCTTCATTGTAATAGCATTGTATAGCTTCAGGAAACATTTCATTAGCGGTTAAAGCAATAACATCTTGCTTCACGCCTTTCATTCTGCAGTGAAATGCAACTTCATTTAAATCGTTAGTGAGTAAGTCTATGTAGGTCTTCTTTCCACAGAAAATACTTTTATAAGCTAAACTTTGTTTTCCAGGTGTTATTTCTGCAAAGTCGCTATGAAATTGACCAAGGTTCTTTCCTATAAGTTCGCGACCATATCTCTTCTTAAACTCTGCTGCAAGCTTTGGGATGTCTTCATTATATAAGTGCATACTGTCGGTATCCTGGTAAAAGATTTGAAGTCCCATGTCCTCTGCAGTACAGAATACTTCATTCATAATACGTTTTGACATAGACAGAATATTAACACCAAGTGGACAGAAGTTAAAGTGTCTGCAAATGCTTTTCGTTAGCTTGAAAATAGTTTTATCTGAACCATCCAAACCTTCGAACTTCACTATATGGTTGTAATTTCTTATAGCATATCTTATAGCATCTTTGTCATCTACTATGGTTATTTTTGACTCAATAGGAGATAGAATAGTTTTGCCATAAATGCTGTTCAGAATGAGTTTTATAATTTCTTGTAAGGGGTTTTCTTCTTTCTTATACTTTAACCTTAACTCAAACAACTTCTTTACTTCATCTCTTATTCTCATATCTCTGTTTCCATCGTAATAGTATCCTTGCAACACTTCACATTTGACACCTTGATATTTTATGAGGTCTTGTAATGTTATATGGTCAACATACATGAGACAGCAAGTGTTTGAACTTCTTGGAACGTTAAGTTCTGGATTTAGTTCAGGGTCGCAAACTATTAAATGAAAGTGTCTGGGTATACCAATCTCTGTTATCTTAATGAGAACAAAGAAGCCAGACATAAACTTTTCACCAATGGGTTCCTTTTGGTCGTCATCGAATAAATGTCTCATGAGATACTCTGTGCTTAACATTTCTTCCTTCAATACTTTTGGAATACCTTCTAAAGTATAAAGTCTTGCTATAGCTGAAGGATATAATGAAACAGTGTCGAAGTCAGCAATGAGTTTCTTTTTGCTCTTTTGTTTCATGTTATCTGACAACATACATCTTCCACCTTGAATGCATCTCGAAATAAATTCTCTTGGTTTATTTGAGAGGTCATAAAGATTTCCATTCGGGAAGTATACTCTGTTCTCAAACAATTTGTTAGCAATAGAACAAATACTAACGTAGTCATAAACGTTTAAATCAAACTCTTTCAATAAGTCATTGCGGAACTTTACAAAACCTTCTCTTAAAATTCTTACATCTTGTTTGCAGTAAAACGTGCTATATTTTTCTAAGTCGAAGTGGTTTTCATCTATTCTGCAACCTTTGATGGAATCTATGTTCTTCATAAATGTATCTGCATCATGGATAAACTTACATGCTTCAGAAATGACACCAGTTCTGTTGTCATTTGCTAACAAAACACTGCTGTAGTAGTTATATGGAAATACTTCTTTCGGTCCTGTTTGTAAGTTAAACATAGCAGGAAATAGTTTAAGCTTCTTATTTATAACACTGTAAGAGTCTTTTATAATAATTGCCCTCCTTTATATAAACCAGTTATTTGCATTGTTCGTGAACCTTTAATGATGGGAGTTCCTTTCACTTCTGTCATGTGTCTTAAGATGAAGTTTATGTCATAACTGAGGTTATGGAAATATATTAAACTCTTGTCAGGAAGTCTTTCCAAAAATTCTGTTGCACAGTTTTGACCCCAAATACTTTCACTAACTGAACCATCTTCACTGTCATAACAGATGTTAAAAGCTTTATGAAAGCCATCCGTACTACACTCAAAGTCAGCAAAGAAAACGTGCTCAGGTATGAACTTACATTTAGCTTTATTTACTTCTTTTGACTCTGCTTTCTTCTTCAGTTGTACACAATACTTTGGAGCATATGTCAAATCTTTAAATGGTGCAAGGTTCTGTTTATATAAGTCAGTCGTATATGTGAAAAGTTCTCCATAAGAAATAGGTTCAAAATATTTGCACTCCCACAATGTTTTCATAACATCCCATAGCGGTGTAGTTCTATCCATGCGAACTACATATTTATCTTCTCTCTTTGTATATATTTTCATCTGTTTTTCAATGTTCATTCCACCACACTCCTTCAGATTTCTATATAGTTTCGAATGAAATATGTTGTCATTGGAAGTCTTTCATTTAGCATGTAGTGGTCTTCAACAAGAAGTAAGTCAATAGTTCGAACAGTTTCACATTCTTTTGGTATGTATCTCTTTATTTCATTATGTCTTGAGTCATTGAAGTAACCAATGGTAACATTAAATGCTATACCTGTTGCGTCAGAAATTTCTTGTACTTTACTTTGAGGAAAGTCTCTAACACGAATGACTTCTCTCATGTGGTCAATAGTTTCTTCATTTACTCCAGCCTGAATGCAAGCATAAACGAAGCAGTTATCTTCTGTCATAAGTGTTGCAGTTCTTTTGTTCAGTTCATTGAAGATTTGGTAGCGTTCAAGATTTATAGGTAATGTGCAAAGATACTTCCAGAACTGACCGCTTCTCTTCTTATAAAACTTCTTTTCACCATTATCTTTCCAAAAGCTTTCTATAAGTGCTGGGTTTCCTGTTTGCTTAAGAGCTTCCAAAATGGCTTTCTGGTCATTTGTCAGTGTGCTTTCATCTCTATATGGTCTCTTTTTTGGTTTGCCTTTCTTTACATCTGACATCGTTAAGCCTTCATATTCTGTTAAATCATACATCTTTATTTCGTAAGATTCTTTATGTTTGTCAAGAAGAAGTCATAGTGCATTTCAACAATACCTGCAGCATTTGCTTCTATCTCTGATATAAAGTTCTCCTTCAAGAGCTGATGTAGTAATGTTCCAATATTATTGAGGTTTAACGTAGAACATTCATACTTTCCACCAAGTTTATAACATACCATCCATCTCTGTTGGGAGTTTATTTTAATTTTCTCTAAGAGTCTCATGAAAACCTTACCAAATGTTTGTGTAAGTAGTCTCTGTTTGGTTCATCTAAAGCTTCGATGTTAAAGTCAATGAGTCTATTGCCTGACTTCACATTCTCTTCCTATTTCTTCATCTTTCTTTAACCATCTCTCACCTTCTTTTGGTTTGTCGTCAATGGAACGAATGACATTTAGCTTTGCGAACTTGTTCTATAGCACTTTTAAACATCTCTCTTCTCTGTTGTTTCAGTGTGTCATCTCTCTTTCGTGTTTCACCAACGTTTGCATTTGTTATGTCAAACATTTCTCTTCTTACTTCATGTGGTACAGCTCTTCTTGTTTCACCAACGTTTGCATTTGTTATGTCAAACATCTCTTGACGAACGTCATGTGAAAGAGCTTTACGAGTATGACCAACGTTTGCATTTGTTATGTCAAACATTTCTCTTCTTACTTCATGAGGTATTGAACGTCTATGATATAAGTCAATAGCAACGTCATTTAAAGGAAATGCTCTTGCATGGACTTCGTCCTCGCCGCGTTGCGGCTTTATGAACTCATGAATTCTATCATAAGTTATTTCACCATTATAGTCATTGAGGATGTCAGCGAGTGCCTTTTTGTTTGTTGTGTAATGCTTTGCAACATCTATATTAGCTTCTGTAAGAAGTTGTTTTATTTCCGAGTGTTCTAACTTAGACAACTTCCGATACATCTTTAGTAGGAAATAAAAAAATATTTTTTGAAAAAATTAGATTAGATTTTTTTAAGTTATTTTTCAAAATAATTTAATATTTTTATTTTAATGAAACACATGCAAGATTGCAAGTTCTTTTCATACAATGCTCTCGCTACTGTCATCAAGAATGAGTTCAATAATGCTTCAAACGTCAATGTTATCTTTAACAAGAAGTTTGTGAAAGAATCTAAGTTTGGTCAGTATGTCAGACCATTAGCTATTGTCATTGACCGCAAACGTTATACTTCACAAGAGTTAGCAGTAGTTTTGAAACAAAAGGTTTCTTCGTGAATGTCAAAGATACTCATTATACTATTATAAAGAACTCCAACATTGACTTCTTCAGTATTGCTATGAATCTTTCCGAACAGAAAGAATATAAGAAGGGTGAAACAAATGTGAAATATTATTCTTCATCTCTGAAAACAATAACGAACAAAGATGTTATACAAAAGTTCTTACCAAAGGTTGAAGAAGCTTCTATTGACATTGACGAAGGAAGTGAAATGGTTGAAGAAATTGACCCTGACGTCATTTAAGCAAAAATATATTTTTGGTTAGTCTTCATATCGATATTTTACAACAATTCCCCAATGTATAAACTTTTCATACGCTTTTTCATAAGCTTTATATACCTTCAGAAATTTTGCATAATCTTTAGAAGCATTTAGATATTGTTTAAATGCTTTGTATGTCTTCAGAAATTTTGCATAATCTTTTACATGTTGTTCGTTCTCTTCTTCTGTCATGAGTTCCGAATATTCTAAATTCATGTTCTTTCATATGAGATAAAATTTTATAAAAAAATAAAATTAGCTTAGATTTTTTTATTCTTCCTCTTTGAAGTTATCGAAATATTCTGTTATTTTTTCCTTCAGTAATGTTAAGTCTTCTTTGAATGTAAGTATTGTGCAACCTTTGATGTCATAGTGTGTTTGAGGAAGAGTATTTTTGACAATTTCCTTTATTTGCTCATTCGGTGTCATTGAAATCGGTAAGTTTTCACGATAGAACCAGTTTCTGTCAGATTTGTAAATCTTAGCAAGGTCATAAAAGCTTTTGTTGTTTCTTCTGACTAAATGCAACATAACCATATCTCTATCTTCTTCTTTCTCCAACTCTTCAGTATATATCATATACTTATAACTCTTTTCCTTTCCTTTTGGTACCGAACGTGGTATTCTTTTCTGTATGCTTTTGTCTTTGGATTCAATGACTTCATCTTTTGCTTGAAGTTTCTTTTCCATCTCTCCACGTTCTGCTTTATATAGTTCATCTAACATCATGAAAATATAACAAGCATAACGAGGTGAAGCCCACATTGCTACAGCATTTACTAAAAGTCTATGAACATAATAACCTTTCAAACCAGGTGCCAAATTCTTGCGATTTTCGTACGGAATCTCTTCCCTCGGTTTTCCGAGGGAAGCAATCATATGAGGAAATTCTTCTAAAAGTTCTTTTGCCTGTTGGTTTTCAAACCAATGATATGCTTGCTTTGTAGAAAGAAGAGCGTTCATTATACTTTGCATTTGATACATGTCATCTTTGACCGAACGAATGAGACGTAACTGTTTGTTATACTGTATGTACTCGTATTCTTCATTAATGGCTTCATGAACGATAGCAGTTGTTGTGTTCTCTGATGTTGACATTACTGTCTTTACATACAAAATAAAAAAATAAATAAAAATAAAACTAACTTTATTTTTCTGTGATAAAGAAATGTTAAAAATTCATGTTTACATATGTGAAAAGAAGTCACGAACAAATGAAGGTCATAAGATTCAGCACATAATTCTGAATTGAATGGTGTGTCATACATGTCAAACCGTCAAGAATTGAAGGAGATACGAGGCTATAAAGATTTTGGATATTTTCTGACACACACCCTGAGGGAAAAGTGACAAAACACGACGATAGAAAAAGTGGCAAAATTGAGAGAAAGTTGTCCCCGACCAAAATGCAATCATGTTGAAAAAGTGACATTTGTAAAGTTGGACGATAGGATTTCCTGAAAAAGTGCAAGACTTGTCTTGAATCAGGACAAGATTTGTCTTGAAAAAATACAAGACTTGTTCTGAAAAAATACAAGACTTGTCTTGAATCAGGACAATTGTTCTCAAATTTGAGAACTTTACAAGAAAAACTGACTAAAAAGTGCAAGTCTTGTTCTGAATCAGGACAAGACTTGTTGTCTGAAAAATACAAGACTTGTTCTGAAAAAATACAAGACTTGTCTTGAATCAGGACAAAACTTTACAAAATGTAAACTTTACATAACCGTTTCTATCGTACATGATATTTAGTTGACATTGTAAACTATCTTCATGTAAAGTATGGCGGTTTGAAACCGTCGGGAACCTTCACTTTTTTGACGAACTTTCCGCAGCAATTTTTAAAATTTGTGAAAACTCAACGGTTTGACACGTGCCATATGTCATTTTACTCAGAATTTTGTGCTGAATTCAGCAAAAATAATGTTTATGTTAGCATGTTAGATCTAACACGTTTTCTAACCTCTTTTCTAACATAACTATTTACAAGCGTTTTACATGGTATATGTTGCGATGGTTCATGACTTTAAACAGTTTTGTAGCTTCTATTTCTTCTTTTAGTACATCGAATGTTTTAACAATGCCGAAGGTTTCTTTATATTTCTTCTTGACGTCAGATAGAAGGAAATCGTCAGCAGTTGGATAATTTTTGTTCAGAAATGCTAACATGTCCATTTTATCTTCTGCTGGCTTTTCTACTTCTTTCTTTAAATCTGCATAGTCGTTTCTCATTCTTTCTATCTCTTTGACGGAGTAGTTATATTTCCTCATCGCTGCCTTACATTTTGAACATTGCGGGTTCATTTTTGCGTTATACATTGAAATTTGACCTGCTAAAACAACTAAGGCGTCAATTGCTCTCTTCATCTCAAACATAGCGGGTCTTAGTTGTTCGTTCCATACTTTGCCTCTTCTATCTTTATCTCTTATTTCCCAAACACATTCAGCAACTAATGAAACAAAGTTATCGTAGGTCTTAAATTCTTCAGATTTATATATGTCAGAAACATTCTTATAAACCATGTCGCAATCTTTGTCCATAACTTTATGGTTGCAATGAAAACCAAGGAATTCATAATTTACTTTACGTATGAACTTCTTTATTTCTA
This sequence comes from Trichomonas vaginalis G3, assembly GCF_026262505.1. Classification (NCBI taxonomy): domain Eukaryota; phylum Parabasalia; order Trichomonadida; family Trichomonadidae; genus Trichomonas; species Trichomonas vaginalis. The sequence continues at coordinate 14,300,808 of NC_067203.1, read as the reverse complement.
CTGAGTCAGTTGTTTTGACTTCAATTTCGTCGAATTCAGGAATAGTTAGTTTTTGTTGTTGGATTTCAGGCAATTTGGGTAAATGGTCAATAATGTCCTGCATTTCATAAAGATACTGTTCATTTGTTTCATCTTTCGCACTACAGTCTAAATTACTTGTTAAAAGTTCTTGCTTTATCTTCTGGATTTTTGTTTCGAAAGTATATGAAGAAGGAATGAAGCTTTTCATCTCTACTAACATAGATGTTGGATTCATGACTAACGAGTTTGGTGCTGTAGTTTGAATTGTTGTTGTGCCGATTGTTGAAATCATATCTTTACATACAAGATAAAAATTTTTCTTAGAAAAAAATTAGCGTTATTTTTCTTTCATAAGGAAATGTCAAAAATTCATGATTTTCGAGAGTTTTAGACCATGTTAGAAAAGTGGTTAGAAAACGTGTTAGATCTAACATTCTAACATAAACATTATTTTTGGTGTAAATAAATGGTACCATTGTTATATACGAAAACGATAAAAACCGTTTGACAGAAAAGTGACAACTTTACGTGTCAAAAATATAAAAAGTGATATTTTATTCATCATTATCTTCTTCATAATTTATTTCATATTCTTCGTCTTACCAACAAAAGATGGGAATGTGAACAATTGCGGGCAATTTTTAGCCATTTTGGCTTGGAACTAGAGCCTGCGAGGTACATGGATAGTATCAGTACCTCACAGGCTCTAGTTCTCTATATGGCGCCGAGAAATTTTGGTGAAATGTGGTCGCATTTCACCAAAATTTTTTCGGCGCCATAGGATGAATTGGAGGGTGAGAGATATTATTTCATACAATACTACTCTCACCCTCCAATTCCCAGCCAAAATGGCTAAAAATTGCCCGCAATGTGAACAATTGCGGGCAATTTTTAGCCATTTTGGCTTGGAACTAGAGCCTGCGAGGTACATGGATAGTATCAGTACCTCACAGGCTCTAGTTCTCTATATGGCGCCGAGAAATTTTGGTGAAATGTGGTCGCATTTCACCAAAAATTTTTTCGGCGCCATAGGATGAATTGGAGGGTGAGAGATATTATTTCATACAATACTACTCTCACCTCCAATTCCCAGCCAAAATGGCTAAAAATTGCCCGCAATGTGAACAATTGCGGGCAATTTTTAGCCATTTTGGCTTGGAACTAGAGCCTGCGAGGTACATGGATAGTATCAGTACCTCACAGGCTCTAGTTCTCTCTATGGCGCCGAGAAATTTTGGTGAAATGTGGTCGCATTTCACCAAAATTTTTTCGGCGCCATAGGATGAATTGGAGGGTGAGAGATATTATTTCATACAATACTACTCTCACCCTCCAATTCCCAGCCAAAATGGCTAAAAATTGCCCGCAATGTGAACAATTGCGGGCAATTTTTAGCCATTTTGGCTTTGGACTAGAGCCTGCGAGGTACATGGATAGTATCAGTACCTCACAGGCTCTAGTTCTCTATATGGCGCCGAGAAATTTTGGTGAAATGTGGTCGCATTTCACCAAAATTTTTTTCGGCGCCATAGGATGAATTGGAGGTGAGAGATATTATTTCATACAATACTACTCTCACCCTCAATTTTAATTACTTAAACTCATTCTATTTTTTTGACATGTAAATGTCACTTTTACTGAGATCTGACACAATGTCAGATCTCTTTTTTTCGTATATAAGACCATTAATAATTCCATGACTGTTCTCATTCATGTCTGATTTACATCTAATGAAAAAGTTTAGAAGAATTTTCTTATTCTTTCTGGCATATTTTTGTCTTTCCAGTACTTCCCGCTCTAATGGTCCCAGATGTGTTGGCTTTGACTCTCTCAAGTTCTTAGATGGTATAACATCTTCAACACCTCCTTCATATCTTACTTTATAAGTGTCATCGTTTATGTTGTAGCCAAGTATTTCAATAACCACTCCTCGCTTTGCTTCGTCAATGGTTTCAGCAAGTTTGCCATTACTACTTTCAACTAATTTATGTCGAGGGTAAAACGCAATAGAGTCGTCAGCAGCTTTTATAAGATATCCATTACCTTGCGTAGAGTCTACATATAATATTTTACTTAACCTTAAACGTTTCTTTGTCAACGGTTTGTCGTCAGAACTACACGAACTTTTGTACCAGGAATGAGGGTAAATTGTGTTGAATTTCTGATATTTTGTGTTTGGCTTCGTTCTTTTGTATATACTTTTCTTCTTGTTGTTGTGTCATTGAATTTGGTGTATGTCCTGTTGTAGAATGTGTTGAGGAATTATATACTTCGAGAAAATGTTTCATTGTTTCTTCGTAAAGTCTCGCTCTTGATTTAAATCTCTGAGCGTTCTTATGAAGCGGTTTATGATGCCGAGTATGTTATGGTTATGGTCTTCAGTAGTGTAGTGAGTTATGTTATGCTTAATGAGAAATTCTGTGATTTCATTGCTGAGGTATGCACTGTCTTGGTCTGATGTTAAAAGTACTTGGGTTATGTTCTGCTACAAACTTTTGTAAACTCTTAACACTTCACGAGTTCTTTATTTTTCATTGGATATGCATATGCTTTACGAGTGTTAACATTTATGAAGATGAGGAATGGTTTATGTCCTCCTTTTCTGCTTTGAATGAAGAGTGTCAAATTGGTATGCGTCAGGAGTGTTGGAGTAATTGGTAAAAAGTAGTCGTAAGGGTTTATTTTTGTTTGATGTAACAACATTTTTGTCAAAGAACTTTTCACTTCAGCTCTGTTAGTAAATCCCAACTCTTTGCAGCTTCATTGAATTTCTTAAATGACCTCCATGGATGTTGTTCGAATACTTCTTTCAAGCTCATTTATGTAAAGTTTAAAGATTTTAACCAACTCGTATCCAAGCGTGCATTGTTATATAAGGAGGCATATAATCTTTTTCCATTACCTGCTGGGTCTGTAATACCAGCTACAACATGTGTATGATTTCCTGCAGTTCCACAGAAAATACCTGTGCTAACATCTTTGGGGTCAGTTGTGATACTATCTATGCATTCCCTGTCTATCCGAACCCGCTGCAAGATTTGTATAACCTCTTTTTTTATTGATGTGAATGGTTTCCTTCCACAGATGTTTTTCCACTGAACCTATGCATATGTGAAGGAAGGTTTTCAATACCTATTTTCTTTGAACCTCCCATCTTCATTGACTGAGTATTAGTGTAGAATGGAAAACTGTCAACTATTTCATACCATCTACCACCAAATAAAGTGTTTGGATTTATTGGATTCATAGACGTATAAACAGCTCCTATAGGATATATTAAATCATATATGCTCATAACTCTATAAACATATTCTAAAGAACTTATGTCATTAAATACCATTTGGAATGTATCTCCCGGATGAAATGTTGCATTTGTTCCACTTTTATAATGTAATGTTAGTTCAATAGAATTATCCAAGAAAAATTCAAAAGTATCTGGTTGAAGACCTCTAACAAATTCAAATGGAGTTGCTGGTTCACCATTTATAATTTCTGTTGTAAATGTCATTGTATCTGGTTTCGAAAATTTCTTTGATAGTTCTTCATCTACATAAGTTTTGTCTGCTTTCTTATCTAACATTGTTGGTAGTTCATATGCTTCAAAGTTTCTGGCATGACTTTCAATGTTCCTGCAACTCTTATCTAAACTGTTAAGAGTATCTTTTACGCTTGTACTTGGATTTTCTAATGGTGCACTTGAACCAAGGTCAAAGTTCAATATTATGTCGTCTGCTCTAACAGTAGTGAAGGATTTATGTGTATGGTTCTTGTCAGCTTTACTGTCTAATGTAGCTTGAAGTTCATTTATATCGGAGATGTTGTGTTTATGAGATTTCAAAACTTTGTTCGTTGCTTCGAGTTCAACTTTGTCAGCTTTACTTTTAATAGCATCTTCAAACGTTATTTTTGCCTTAACTCTTAACATAAATCTTGGTTCAACTAATACACCGTTAACATTGAAAGTAGAGGCATAAATTTCACCGGTATAACCAAATGCTTCTGGTGCTTTAGCTACATCATACTGTACAGTACAGCTTATGTCATAACCTTTAGCACGAATGTATTTATATCTTCTTTCATTAACATTTTTTGTCTTCGCTTCATCACTTCGTGTTAAATATCCATGGTAGTCCGTTATAATCTGTTCGTCTGAAGTTATATAATGAACATGGTTCTTGTCCGCTTTACTATTTAATGTAGCTTGAAGTTCATTTATATCGGAGATGTTGTGTTTATGAGATTTCAAAACTTTGTTCATTGCGTCAAGTTCATTTTTGTCCGCTTTACTATTTAATGTAGCTTGAAGTTCATTTATATCGGAGATATTGTGTTTATGTTCTTTATCTGCTTTTTCGGCTAATTTCTCTTCTATCTCATTTATTTCAAGTTCATGCCTACCACCACCTCCCGAAGAAGTATTTTTCTTCAGCTCTTGAAGAACGTCCACTTCGCCATCTTTGGTGTCAATAATGAGACTTTGAGTTAAAACCTTTCCTGTCTTAATGGATGTTTGTAAAACTTCTTCTTCACCGTGTTCGGGGTCATGGTCGTCATCATATCTTGTGAAATCAGAGATGTTGTCATACATTAAGCATATCTGTCTCAAAAGTTCTGCTATTTGAAACTGGAACGAAAGATATACAGAACTTTCATCATCTCCTAAAGTCAAGTCTGCTTTCTTAAGTATTTCTTGAATGTATGCAATGAGAACAGAGTACCTTGGAAAATATTCGAACAATATTTCATTAGCTGTTGGTTTTGGTGGTTCTTTTGGAGTTTCTGTTGTTTCAGTTCCTTCTGTAGGTTCTGTTGGAGTTTCTGCATCTCTTGACTTCAATGCTCTTGCTCTCAAAGACCTAAATGTTAGAGCACCGGGTTTTACAAAGGACTTTATAAATGCTTTAATAGTTCCTGGTAAGTTATTGTTAGCATTAAGTAAGTTCCTTATGCTTCCATCATGTACGTCCATAGCACTATGTAAAAAATCTATACTTTTCTTGTAGTCAGCAATAGACTGACTGTGATTTTTTAAAGATTTGTCAATACCTTTAAGCCAATCTTCATGCATGTCTGATACTGAGCCAAGAATATCATTTGCTTCCTTTAGTGTATTTTGTGCTTGTCGTAAAGTATCCAATCCCGTACGTGCATTGTTTGCTATACGTCTTACAGTATCTATTTGACTCCTTGTTTCTTGCATCCAACCAGATAAAGTTTTAATAGTATCCGAACCATTTGAAATGAAGTTCAAAGCATTTTTAACGTCATTTAAAACTTCTTCACCAAGTACCGCCCATATCTTTCCGATTTGGTATTGAAGAACTCCATATGAAGCAGCTGTTAAACCAGTATTTATAAGGTCCCATATCCATGATTTAGCAGTTTTTCCATCCTTTCCATCCTTTCCATCCAAACCGTTTTCGCCTTGAGGTCCTTGTATTCCTTGTATTCCTTGTATTCCTTGTATTCCTTGTGGTCCTTGAGGTCCGTGTCACCCTTCTCTCCTTTCAGTTCATCTTTATGTTCGTTATAATATTCTAATGTCATAAGGTGTACATCATTACTGCTACCAGCAACGCCGAGAATTTGTTTCTCATTCATGACTAAATTCTTTAGGCATTTAATGTTGTCGTCAAATCGAAAGCTCTTTAACAATTCAATGAGAACATTTAATACTTTCACTAATGAGGCATCTACTGTAGAATTTATATATTGCACCGTTCCATCATTTATGATGGGAACCTTGCTTGTTGTAATGAATGGGTCATAAGTGTTAAAAGTATCGAAATCAATGACTTTTTTAGTTTTTCCATCGTCAATGACTAAATCATTGCCTTCAATGGTTAAAGTTGAGTTTTCGTTTACTAGTTCATGTGCTCTTCTTGCTTCATTTGTTTCATACGCATATGCAGCAATAGTCATATTTTAATGAGAATAAAATGTTGTTCTATTTGCAAAGTACAGACCCAAACGAATACGGGACAGTAAAGCTACAAACAAACTTAGGTCTTCAGAATGAAGCGCTTGCTTTCAGAGTTGTTGACTTCAATACTATCGCAACTTTTGTCATAACAGATGAAACAGATTTCATAGAGATTGAAATAGATGACAAAAGAAGTGTTGTAACATTTCCTAACAGAGCCGAGTACAGAATAGATAAAATTGCTGGAGTCATAGATACTCTCATAAATGAAGAAACTATTGACAACATAGATGTCGAACTCTCTTCTGAGGGAACATTGAAGTTCAGTAGCAAGAAAGAGTTCAAGATACCAAGAATGAGTCATAGAGTACAACTTCTTCTGGGAGCATACCATATGACATTTCCTTTGAAAAGTGTTGACAAAACGATTGAGATGAAATCTGTTCCATACGTATGTTATGGTAATTGTTTGTACGTTGAGTCAAAATAGCTAATGTCACAGGTATTTCAGGAGTTAATAGTAAAGGTTCAGTAGAATATAAATCCTTCTGTTATGCAGTCAATTCAATGTTCATTCCAAACGTTCCTGTCATAGCAACTCATTTAGGTAAATGGGTTCGCATTAGTCCTCATAATTTGAAAGACATGCAATTCAGACTTGTTGACTTTCAAGGAGAGCCTGTAGAACTGAAGGCACCAGTGCGAATGACTGTTGAAGTTGACTTTTTAGAAAATATTAAATGCAACAGCTTACAAGAGAACTCAGAGCTAAAAATATAAAGTATGAATGTTATGTATTAGGTCATGAACTTTGGTTGTTGCTGTTTGATGAAACAAATGAGTTAGTTATGCCAGTCATTCGAGGGAAGCAATCAGTATGAGGGAAATTCCTTTGCCCTTCTAAAAAAAAGTTTTTTTCCTTTTTTGCCCCCCTGGTTTTTGGTGTTTCAAAAACCAATATATCTTGCTTTGTAGAAAGAAAGAGCGTTCATTATACCTGTTGCATTTGATAACAGTGTCAATCTTTGACCGAACGAATAGACGTAACTGTTTGTTATACTTGATGTAACTGCGTATTCTTCAATTAATGCTTATGAAACGGATTAGCAGTTGTTGTTGTTCTCTGATGTGACATTACTGTCGTGTACATACAAATAAAAAGAATAAATAAAAAGATAAATACTGAACTTTATTTTTCTGTGATAAAGAAATGTTAAAAAATTCATTTGTTTAAATATGGAAAAGAAGTCAACGAAACAAATGAAGGTCATAAGATTCAGCACATAATTCTGAAATTGAATGGTGTCATACATGTTCAAACCGTCAAGAATTGAAAGAGATACGAAGGCTATTAAAGATATTTGGATATTTTCTGACTACAACACCCTGAGGGAAAAAGTGACAAAACACGGAACGATAGAAAAAGTGGCAAAAATTGAGAGAAGAGTTGTTCCCGCGACCAAATGCAAATCATGGTGAAAAGTGACATTGTAAGAGTTGAGACGAAGGTTTTCCTGAAAAAAGTGCAAGACTTGTCTTGAATCAGGACAAGATTTGTCTTGAAAAATACAAGACTTGTTGCGAAAAAAATTACAAAGCACTTGTCTTGAATCAGGAACAATTGTTCTCATAATTTGAGGAACTTTACAAAAAAAACTGACATGAAAAAGTGCATATCTTGTTCTGAATCAGGACAAGACTTGTTCTGAAAAAATAAAAGATTGTTCTGAAAAATACAGAGACTTGTCTTGAAATCAGGACAAACATTTAACAAAAATGTAAACGTTACATAAACCGTTTCTATCTACAATGATATTTGTTGAACATTGTAAACTATCTTCATGTAAAAGTATGGGGTTTGAAACCGTCGGGAGACCTTCAACTTTTTTACGAACTTTCCGCAGCAATTTTTTTAAAAAATTGTGAAATCCTCAACGGGTTGGAACGTGCCCATATTCATTTTACTAGAATTTGTGCTGAATTCAGCAAAAATAGATGTTATGTTAGGCATGTTAATCTAACACGTTTTCTAACCTCCTTTTCTAACATAACTTTATACACGTTTTTAAACATGGTTATATGTTGCGATGGTTCATGACTTTAAAAGTTTTTGTACTTCTATATTGCTTCTTTTAGTACATCGAATATTTTAACAATGCCGAAGGTTTCTTTATATTTCCTTTCTTGACGTCAGAGTAGAAGGAAATTGCTCAGCAGTTGGATATTTTTGTTCAAAATGCTAACATGTCCCATGTTTATCTCTGCTGCTGTTTTACTTCTTTCTTTAAATCTGCATAGCGTTTCATTTCTTTCTAATCTCTTTGAACGGAGTAGTTATATTTCCTCCATCGCTGCCTTACATTTTGAACATTGTGCGGGTTCATTTTGCGGTTTATTACAGCATGAAATTTGACCTGCTAAAACAACTAAGGCGTCAATTGCTTCTTCACTCAAACATAGCGGGTCTTAGTTTTTCGTTCCATACTTTGCCTCTTGCATCTTTATCTCTTATTTCCCAACACAGTTCAGCAACTAAATGAAACAAGTTATCGTAGGTCTAAATCTTCAGATTTATTTATGATGTCCAAGAAACATTCCTTATAAACCATGTCCAATCTTGTCCATTAACTTTACGGTTGCAATGAAAACCAAGAATTCATAATTTACTTTTACGTATGAACTTTCTTATTTCTACTGAGTAAGTTTTTTTGTGATCTCAATTTCTTCGAATTCAGGAATAGTTAGTTTTGTTCGTTGTGTATGTCAGGCAATTTGGGTAAAATGGTCAATAAATGTCCTGTCATTTCATAAAGATACGTGTTCATTTGTTTCCATCTTGCAGCACTACCAAGTCTAAATTACTTTGTTAAGTTCTTGCTTTATTCTTCTGGAATTTTTGTTTCGAAAGTATATGAAGAAAGGAATGAAGCTTTTACTCTACAAACATAGATGTTGGATTCCATGACCTACGAGTTTTGTGCGTAGTTTGAATTGTTGTTGTGCCGAGTGAAATCATATCTTTACATACAAGATAAAAATTTTTTCTTAGGAAATAAAATTAGCGTTATTTTCTCTTCATAAGGAAAATGTCAAATAATTCATGATTTTCGAAGAAGTTTTAGACCATGTTTAGAAAAAGTTGGTTAGAAAACGCGGTTAGATCTAACATTCTAACATAAACATTATTTTTTGGTGTAATAAAATGGTACCATTGTTAATATACGAAAACGATAAAAACCGTTGACAGAAAGAAGTGACAACTTTAGCGTGTTCAAAAATATAAAAATGTGATTATTTTTATTCATCATTTATCTTCTTCATAATGTTATTCATATTCTTTCTCTTAACCAAAAAAGATGGGAATGGTGACAATTGCGGGACAATGTTTTAGCCATTATTGGCTGGAATCTAGAGCCTGCGAGGTAACATTGATAGTATCAGTACCTGTCACAGCTCTAGTTCTCCTATAATGGCGCCGAAGAAATTTTGGTGATTGGTCGCATTTTCACCAAATTGTTTTCGGCGCTCATAGGATGAAGTTGGAGGCTGAGGAGTATTATTTCATACAATACTACTCTCACCCTCCAATTCCCAGCCATAAATGGCTAAAAAAATTGCCCGCAATTGTGAACAATGTGCGGGCTAATTTTTAGCCATTTTGGCTTGGGAACAGAGGCCTGCGAGGTACATGGATAGTATCCAGTACCTCAACAGGCTTCCTAGTTCTCTATATGGCGCGAGAAATTTTGATTGAATAGTTGGTCGCATTTTCACCAAAATTTTTGTTCGGCGCCATAGTGGAATGAATTGGGAGGGTGAGAGAATATTATTTCATACAATAACTACTCTCACCCTCCCAATTCCCTCAGCAAAATGCTAAAAAATTGCCGCAATGTGAACAATTGCGGGCAATTTTAAGCCATTTTGGCTTGGAACTAGAGCCTGCGAAGGTACATGGATAGTAATCAGTACCTCAACAGGCTCTAGTTCTCTATATATGGCGCCGAGAAATTTATGGTGAAATCATGTGTCGCAATTTCACCAAAATATTTTTCGGCGCCAAGATGAATTTGGAGGGTAGAAGATATTTATTTCGATTACAATACTACTCTCACCCTCCAATTCCCAGCCAAAATGGCTAAAATTGCCCGCAATGTGAACAATTGGCGGGCAATTTTTAGCCATTTTGGCTTGGAACTAAGAGCCCTGCGAGACAATGGATAGGTAATCAGTACTCACAGCCTAGTTCTCTATAGTGGCGCCGAGAAAATTTGGTGAAATGTCGTCGCATTTCACCAAAATTTTTTCGGCGCCATAAGTAATTGGAGGGTGAGGAAGATATTTATCAGTTACAATACTAGCTCTCACCCTCAAGTTTTAATTACTATAATCTCATTCATTTTTTGACATGTAAATAGGTCACTTTTACTGAGATCTGAAACAAATGTCAAGATCTCTTTTTCGTATATAAGACCATTAATAATTCCTGACTGTTTCATTCATGTCCTGATTACATCTAATAGAAAAAAGTTTAGAAAGAATGTCTTATTCTTTCTTGCATAGGTTTTTGTCTTCCAGTTACTCCCGCGTCTAAATGCCCAGATGTGTTGCTTTGACTCTCCTCAAGTTGCTTAGATTGGTGAATAACACTTCAGAACCTCCTTCATATCTTAGCTTATAAGTGTCATCGTTATGTTGTAGCCAAAGATTGTCAAGTACACCAACTCTCGCTTTGCTTCGTCCAATGTTCAGCAAGTTTTGCCATTACTACTTAACTAATTTATGTCTAGGTTAAAACGCGAATAGAGTCGTCAGCAGCTGTTTAAGAAATAGTCCATGTACCTTGCGTAGAGTCCTTATATATAATAGTTTCTACTTTAAGCCTAAAACGTTTCTTTTGTCAACGGTTTGTCGTCAAAGAATACACGACTTTATTGACGCAGAGCAGAATGGATGGTAAATTGTGATTGAATTTCTGATGATTTTTGTGTTGGCTTCGTTTTTCTTTTGTAAAATACTTACTTCTTCTTGTTGTGTGTGTCATGAATTTAGGTGTATGTCCTGTGTAGGAATGTGTTGAGGAATTATATACCTTCGAGAAGGAAAATGTTCATTTGTTTCTTCGTAAAGGTACTCGCCTTGATTTAAATCTCTGAGCGTTCTTATGAAAGCGGTTTATGATGCCGAGTAATGTTATGGGGGTTATGGTCTTCGGTAGTGTAGTGAGTTATGTTATGCATTAATGGAGAAATTCTGTGATTTCAATTGCTGAGGTATTGCACTTGTCTTTGTCTGATGTGATAAAGTACTTGGGTATAGTTCTTGCTACAAAACTTTTTGTAAAAGCTCTTAACCACTTCCACGAGTTCCTTTATTTTTCAAGTGGATATCATATGCTTTACGAGTGTAAACATTTATCGAAAGATGAGGAATGGTTTGATGTCCTCCTTTTCTGCTTTTGATGAGAGGTCAAATTTGTATGCGTCAGGAGTGTTGTGGAAGTAAATTGGTAAAAAGTAGTCGTAAGGGTTTATTTTTGTTTGATGTACACATTTTGGTGTCAAAGAACCTTTTCACTCAGCTCTGTTAGTAAAATCCCCAACTCTTTGCAGCCTTCATGAATTTCTTAAATGACCTCTACATGATGTTGTTCGAATACTTCTTCAAGCTCATTTATGTAAAGTTAAAAGAATTTAACCAACTCGTATCCAATGGCGTGATGTTAATATAAGGAGGCATATAAATCTTTCCATTACCTGCTGGTCTGTAATACCAGCATACAACATGTGTATGATTTCCTGCAGTTCCACAGAAAAATATCCTTGTGCTAAACACTTTGGGGTCAGTTGTTATTATATCTATGCATTCCCTTCTATCCGAACCCGCTGCAAGATTTGTATAACCTCTTTTTGTTATTGGAATGTGAATGGGTTTCCTTCCACAGATTTCTTCCACTGAACCGTAATGCATATGTGAAGGAAAGGTTTTCAATACCTATATTTCTTTGTAACCTCCAATCTGTCATTGAACTGAGTATTGTGTGTAAATGGAAAACTGTCAACTATTTCATACCATCTACCACAAATAAAGTGTTTGGATTTATTGGATTCATAGGACGTTAAACACTCTATAGGATATATAAATCAATAATGCTAATAACTTCTATAAACATATCTAAAGAACTTATTCATTAAATACCAATTTGGAATTATCTCCCGGATGAAAATGTTGCATTTTGTTCCACTTTTATAATGTAAGTTAGTTCAATAGAATTTATCAAGAAAAATTCAAAAAGTATCTGGTTTGAAGACCTCTAAACAAATTCAAATGAGTTGCTGGTTCACCATTTATAAAATTTTCTGTTTAATGTCATTGTATCTGTTTCGAAAATTTCTTTGATAGGTCTTCATCTACATAAGTTTTGTCTGGCTTTTCTTATGCTAACATTGTTGGTAGTTCATATGCTTCAAAGTTTCTGGCATGACTTTCATGTTCCTGCACTCTTATCTAAAACTGTTAGAGAGTAATCTTTTACGCTTGTAACTTGGATTTTCTAATGGTGCAGCTTGAACCTAAGGGTCAAAGTTTCAAATATTATGTCGTCCTGCTCTAACAGTAGTGAATGGATTTATGTGTATGGTTCTGTGTCTAGGCTTTACTGTCTAATGTAGCTAATGAATATTCATTTATATCGAGATTTGTGTGTTTATGAGTTTTCAAAAACTTTGTGTCGTTGCTTCGAGTTCAACTTTGTCAGCTTTTACTGTTGTAATAGCATCTTCAAACGTTATTTTTGCCTTAACTCTTAACAATAAAATCTTGTTTCAACTAAATACACCGTTAACATTGAAAGTTAGAGGCTAAAATGTCACGGTATAACCGAAATGCTTCTGGTGCTTATGCTACATTCAATACTGTACAGTACAGCTTATGTCATAAACCTTTAGCACGAATGTATTTATATCTCTTTGATTAACATTTTTGTCTTCGCTTTCATTCACTTCGTGTAAATACGCATGTAGTCCGTTAATAATCTGTTCGTCTTGAAAGTTATATAATGAACAGGTTTCTTGTCCGCTATAACATATTTAATGTAGCATATGCAAGTTCATTATATACTCGAGAGATTGTGTTTATGAGATTTCAAACACTGTTGTCATGCGTCTAAGTCATTTTTGTTACAGCTTTACTATGCTTAAGAGCTTCCAAAATGGCTTTCTGGTCATTTGTCAGTGTGCTTTCATCTCTATATGGTCTCTTTTTTGGTTTGCCTTTCTTTACATCTGACATCGTTAAGCCTTCATATTCTGTTAAATCATACATCTTTATTTCGTAAGATTCTTTATGTTTGTCAAGAAGAAGTCATAGTGCATTTCAACAATACCTGCAGCATTTGCTTCTATCTCTGATATAAAGTTCTCCTTCAAGAGCTGATGTAGTAATGTTCCAATATTATTGAGGTTTAACGTAGAACATTCATACTTTCCACCAAGTTTATAACATACCATCCATCTCTGTTGGGAGTTTATTTTAATTTTCTCTAAGAGTCTCATGAAAACCTTACCAAAATGTTTGTGTAAGTAGTCTCTGTTTGGTTCATCTAAAGCTTCGATGTTAAAGTCAATGAGTCTATTGCCTGACTTCACATTCTCTTCCTATTTCTTCATCTTTCTTTAACCATCTCTCACCTTCTTTTGGTTTGTCGTCAATGGAACGAATGACATATTAGCTTTGCGAACTTGTTCTATAGCACTTTTAAACATCTCTCTTCTCTGTTGTTTCAGTGTGTCATCTCTCTTTCGTGTTTCACCAACGTTTGCATTTGTTATGTCAAACATTTCTCTTCTTACTTCATGTGGTACAGCTCTTCTTGTTTCACCAACGTTTGCATTTGTTATGTCAAACATCTCTTGACGAACGTCATGTGAAAGAGCTTTACGAGTATGACCAACGTTTGCATTTGTTATGTCAAACATTTCTCTTCTTACTTCATGAGGTATTGAACGTCTATGATATAAGTCAATAGCAACGTCATTTAAAGGAAATGCTCTTGCATGGACTTCGTCCTCGCCGCGTTGCGGCTTTATGAACTCATGAATTCTATCATAAGTTATTTCACCATTATAGTCATTGAGGATGTCAGCGAGTGCCTTTTTGTTTGTTGTGTAATGCTTTGCAACATCTATATTAGCTTCTGTAAGAAGTTGTTTTATTTCCGAGTGTTCTAACTTAGACAACTTCCGATACATCTTTAGTAGGAAATAAAAAAAATATTTTTGAAAAAATTAGATTAGATTTTTTTTAAGTTATTTTTCAAAATAATTTAATATTTTTATTTTAATGAAACACATGCAAGATTGCAAGTTCTTTTCATACAATGCTCTCGCTACTGTCATCAAGAATGAGTTCAATAATGCTTCAAACGTCAATGTTATCTTTAACAAGAAGTTTGTGAAAGAATCTAAGTTTGGTCAGTATGTCAGACCATTAGCTATTGTCATTGACCGCAAACGTTATACTTCACAAGAGTTAGCAGTAGTTTTGAAACAAAAGGGTTTCTTCGTGAATGTCAAAGATACTCATTATATATTATAAAGAACTCCAACATTGACTTCTTCAGTATTGCTATGAATCTTTCCGAACAGAAAAGAATATAAGAGGGTGAAACAAATGTGAAATATTATTCTTCATCTCTGAAAACAATAAGAACAAAGATGTTATACAAAAGTTCTTACAAAGGTTGAAGAAGCTTCTATTGACATTGACGAAGGAAGTGAAATGGTTGAAGAAATTGACCCTGACGTCATTTAAGCAAAAATATATTTTTGGTTAGTCTTCATATCGATATTTTACAACAATTCCCCAATGTATAAACTTTTCATACGCTTTTTCATAAGCTTTATATACCTTCAGAAATTTTGCATAATCTTTAGAAGCATTTAGATATTGTTTAAATGCTTTGTATGTCTTCAGAAATTTTGCATAATCTTTTACATGTTGTTCGTTCTCTTCTTCTGTCATGAGTTCCGAATATTCTAAATTCATGTTCTTTCATATGAGATAAAATTTTATAAAAAAAATAAAATTAGCTTAGATTTTTTTATTCTTCCTCTTTGAGTTATCGAAATATTCTGTTATTTTTTCCTTCAGTAATGTTAAGTCTTCTTTGAATGTAAGTATTGTGCAACCTTTGATGTCAATAGTGTGTTTGAGGAAGAGTATTTTTGACAATTTCCTTTATTTGCTCATTCGGTGTCATTGAAATCGGTAAGTTTTCACGATAGAACCAGTTTCTGTCAGATTTGTAAATCTTAGCAAGGTCATAAAAGCTTTTGTTGTTTCTTCTGACTAAATGCAACATAACCATATCTCTATCTTTCTTTCTTTCTCCAACTCTTCAGTATATATCATCTTATAACTCTTTTCCTTTCCTTTTGGTACCGAACGTGGTATTCTTTTCTGTATGCTTTTGTCTTTGGATTCAATGACTTCATCTTTTGCTTGAAGTTTCTTTTCCATCTCTCCACGTTTGCTTTTATATAGTTCATCTAACATCATGAAAATATAACAAGCATAACGAGGTGAAAGCCCACATTGCTACAGCATTTACTAAAAGTCTATGAACATAATAACCTTTCAAACCAGGTGCCAAATTCTTGCGATTTTCGTACGGAATCTCTTCCCTCGTTTTCCGAGGGAAGCAATCATATGTTCTTCTAAAAGTTCTTTTCCTGTTGGTTTTCAAACCAATGATATGCTTGCTTTGTAGAAAGAAGAGCGTTCATTATACTTTGCATTTGATACATGTCATCTTTGACCGACGAATGAGACGTAACTGTTTGTTATACTGTATGTACTCGTATTCTTCATTAATGCTTCATGAACGATAGCAGTTGTTGTGTTCTCTGATGTTGACATTACTGTCTTTACATACAAAATAAAAAAATAAATAAAAAATAAAACTAACTTTATTTTTCTGTGATAAAGAAATGTTAAAATTCATGTTTACATATGTGAAAAGAAGTCACGAACAAATGAAGGTCATAGATTCAGCACATAATTCTGAATTGAATGGTGTGTCATACATGTCAAACGTCAAGAATTGAAGGAGATACGAGGCTATAAAGATTTTGGATATTTTCTGACACACACCCTGAGGGAAAAGTGACAAAACACGACGATAGAAAAAGTGGCAAAATTGAGAGAAAGTTGTCCCCCGACCAAAATGCAATCATGTTGAAAAGTGACATTTGTAGTTGGACGATAGGATTTCCTGAAAAAGTGCAAGACTTGTCTTGAATCAGGACAAGATTTGTCTTGAAAAAATACAAGACTTGTTCTGAAAAAATACAAGACTTGTCTTGAATCAGGACAATTGTTCTCAAATTTGAGAACTTTACAAGAAAAACTGACTAAAAAGTGCAAGTCTTGTTCTGAATCAGGACAAGACTTGTTCTGAAAAAATACAAGACTTGTTCTGAAAAATACAAGACTTGTCTTGAATCAGGACAAAACTTTACAAAATGTAAAC
The DNA here is from genome assembly GCF_026262505.1 of Trichomonas vaginalis G3. Lineage (NCBI taxonomy): Eukaryota > Parabasalia > Trichomonadida > Trichomonadidae > Trichomonas > Trichomonas vaginalis. Next base: position 14,284,333 of record NC_067203.1, on the reverse strand, counting down.
TTTACATAACCGTTTCTATCGTACATGATATTTAGTTGACATTGTAAACTATCTTCATGTAAAGTATGGCGGTTTGAAACCGTCGGGAACCTTCACTTTTTTGACGAACTTTCCGCAGCAATTTTTAAAATTTGTGAAAACTCAACGGTTTGACACGTGCCATATGTCATTTTACTCAGAATTTTGTGCTGAATTCAGCAAAAATAATGTTTTGTTAGCATGTTAGATCTAACACGTTTTCTAACCTCTTTTCTAACATAACTATTTACAAGCGTTTTACATGGTATATGTTGCGATGGTTCATGACTTTAAACAGTTTTGTAGCTTCTATTTCTTCTTTTAGTACATCGAATGTTTTAACAATGCCGAAGGTTTCTTTATATTTCTTCTTGACGTCAGATAGAAGGAAATCGTCAGCAGTTGGATAATTTTTGTTCAGAAATGCTAACATGTCCATTTTATCTTCTGCTGGCTTTTCTACTTCTTTCTTTAAATCTGCATAGTCGTTTCTCATTCTTTCTATCTCTTTGACGGAGTAGTTATATTTCCTCATCGCTGCCTTACATTTTGAACATTGCGGGTTCATTTTTGCGTTATACATTGAAATTTGACCTGCTAAAACAACTAAGGCGTCAATTGCTCTCTTCATCTCAAACATAGCGGGTCTTAGTTGTTCGTTCCATACTTTGCCTCTTCTATCTTTATCTCTTATTTCCCAAACACATTCAGCAACTAATGAAACAAAGTTATCGTAGGTCTTAAATTCTTCAGATTTATATATGTCAGAAACATTCTTATAAACCATGTCGCAATCTTTGTCCATAACTTTATGGTTGCAATGAAAACCAAGGAATTCATAATTTACTTTACGTATGAACTTCTTTATTTCTACTGAGTCAGTTGTTTTGACTTCAATTTCGTCGAATTCAGGAATAGTTAGTTTTTGTTGTTGGATTTCAGGCAATTTGGGTAAATGGTCAATAATGTCCTGCATTTCATAAAGATACTGTTCATTTGTTTCATCTTTCGCACTACAGTCTAAATTACTTGTTAAAAGTTCTTGCTTTATCTTCTGGATTTTTGTTTCGAAAGTATATGAAGAAGGAATGAAGCTTTTCATCTCTACTAACATAGATGTTGGATTCATGACTAACGAGTTTGGTGCTGTAGTTTGAATTGTTGTTGTGCCGATTGTTGAAATCATATCTTTACATACAAGATAAAAATTTTTCTTAGAAAAAATTAGCGTTATTTTTCTTTCATAAGGAAATGTCAAAAATTCATGATTTTCGAGAGTTTTAGACCATGTTAGAAAAGTGGTTAGAAAACGTGTTAGATCTAACATTCTAACATAAACATTATTTTTTGGTGTAAATAAATGGTACCATTGTTATATACGAAAACGATAAAAACCGTTTGACAGAAAAGTGACAACTTTACGTGTCAAAAATATAAAAAGTGATATTTTATTCATCATTATCTTCTTCATAATTTATTTCATATTCTTCGTCTTACCAACAAAAGATGGGAATGTGAACAATTGCGGGCAATTTTTAGCCATTTTGGCTTGGAACTAGAGCCTGCGAGGTACATGGATAGTATCAGTACCTCACAGGCTCTAGTTCTCTATATGGCGCCGAGAAATTTTGGTGAAATGTGGTCGCATTTCACCAAAATTTTTTCGGCGCCATAGGATGAATTGGAGGGTGAGAGATATTATTTCATACAATACTACTCTCACCCTCCAATTCCCAGCCAAAATGGCTAAAAATTGCCCGCAATGTGAACAATTGCGGGCAATTTTTAGCCATTTTGGCTTGGAACTAGAGCCTGCGAGGTACATGGATAGTATCAGTACCTCACAGGCTCTAGTTCTCTATATGGCGCCGAGAAATTTTGGTGAAATGTGGTCGCATTTCACCAAAATTTTTTCGGCGCCATAGGATGAATTGGAGGGTGAGAGATATTATTTCATACAATACTACTCTCACCCTCCAATTCCCAGCCAAAATGGCTAAAAATTGCCCGCAATGTGAACAATTGCGGGCAATTTTTAGCCATTTTGGCTTGGAACTAGAGCCTGCGAGGTACATGGATAGTATCAGTACCTCACAGGCTCTAGTTCTCTATATGGCGCCGAGAAATTTTGGTGAAATGTGGTCGCATTTCACCAAAATTTTTTCGGCGCCATAGGATGAATTGGAGGGTGAGAGATATTATTTCATACAATACTACTCTCACCCTCCAATTCCCAGCCAAAATGGCTAAAAATTGCCCGCAATGTGAACAATTGCGGGCAATTTTTAGCCATTTTGGCTTGGAACTAGAGCCTGCGAGGTACATGGATAGTATCAGTACCTCACAGGCTCTAGTTCTCTATATGGCGCCGAGAAATTTTGGTGAAATGTGGTCGCATTTCACCAAAATTTTTTCGGCGCCATAGGATGAATTGGAGGGTGAGAGATATTATTTCATACAATACTACTCTCACCCTCAATTTTAATTACTTAAACTCATTCTATTTTTTTGACATGTAAATGTCACTTTTACTGAGATCTGACACAATGTCAGATCTCTTTTTTTCGTATATAAGACCATTAATAATTCCATGACTGTTCTCATTCATGTCTGATTTACATCTAATGAAAAAGTTTAGAAGAATTTTCTTATTCTTTCTGGCATATTTTTGTCTTTCCAGTACTCCCGCTCTAATGGTCCCAGATGTGTTGGCTTTGACTCTCTCAAGTTCTTAGATGGTATAACATCTTCAACACCTCCTTCATATCTTACTTTATAAGTGTCATCGTTTATGTTGTAGCCAAGTATTTCAATAACCACTCCTCGCTTTGCTTCGTCAATGGTTTCAGCAAGTTTGCCATTACTACTTTCAACTAATTTATGTCGAGGGTAAAACGCAATAGAGTCGTCAGCAGCTTTTATAAGATATCCATTACCTTGCGTAGAGTCTACATATAATAGTTTCTACTTAACCTTAAACGTTTCTTTGTCAACGGTTTGTCGTCAAGAACTACACGAACTTTTGTACCAGGAATGAGGGTAAATTGTGTTGAATTTCTGATATTTTGTGTTTGGCTTCGTTTCTTTTGTATATACTTTTCTTCTTGTTGTTGTGTCATTGAATTTGGTGTATGTCCTGTTGTAGAATGTGTTGAGGAATTATATACTTCGAGAAAATGTTTCATTGTTTCTTCGGTAAAGTCTCGCTCTTGATTTAAATCTCTGAGCGTTCTTATGAAGCGGTTTATGATGCCGAGTATGTTATGGTTATGGTCTTCAGTAGTGTAGTGAGTTATGTTATGCTTAATGAGAAATTCTGTGATTTCATTGCTGAGGTATGCACTGTCTTGGTCTGATGTTAAAGTACTTGGGTTATGTTCTGCTACAAACTTTTGTAAAACTCTTAACACTTCACGAGTTCCTTTATTTTTCATTGGATATGCATATGCTTTACGAGTGTTAACATTTATGAAGATGAGGAATGGTTTATGTCCTCCTTTTCTGCTTTGAATGAGAGTGTCAAATTGGTATGCGTCAGGAGTGTTGGAGTAAATTGGTAAAAAGTAGTCGTAAGGGTTTATTTTTGTTTGATGTACAACATTTTTGTCAAAGAACCTTTTCACTTCAGCTCTGTTAGTAAATCCCCAACTCTTTGCAGCTTCATTGAATTTCTTAAATGACCTCCATGGATGTTGTTCGAATACTTCTTTCAAGCTCATTTATGTAAAGTTAAAGATTTTAACCAACTCGTATCCAAGCGTGCATTGTTATATAAGGAGGCATATAATCTTTTCCATTACCTGCTGGGTCTGTAATACCAGCTACAACATGTGTATGATTTCCTGCAGTTCCACAGAAAATACCTGTGCTAACATCTTTGGGGTCAGTTGTGATATCATATCTATGCATTCCCTGTCTATCCGAACCCGCTGCAAGATTTGTATAACCTCTTTTTGTTATTGAATGTGAATGGTTTCCTTCCACAGATGTTCTTCCACTGAACCTATGCATATGTGAAGGAAGGTTTTCAATACCTATTTTCTTTGAACCTCCCATCTTCATTGACTGAGTATTAGTGTAGAATGGAAAACTGTCAACTATTTCATACCATCTACCACCAAATAAAGTGTTTGGATTTATTGGATTCATAGACGTATAAACAGCTCCTATAGGATATATTAAATCATATATGCTCATAACTCTATAAACATATTCTAAAGAACTTATGTCATTAAATACCATTTGGAATGTATCTCCCGGATGAAATGTTGCATTTGTTCCACTTTTATAATGTAATGTTAGTTCAATAGAATTATCCAAGAAAAATTCAAAAGTATCTGGTTGAAGACCTCTAACAAATTCAAATGGAGTTGCTGGTTCACCATTTATAATTTCTGTTGTAAATGTCATTGTATCTGGTTTCGAAAATTTCTTTGTTAGTTCTGCATCCACATAAGTTTTGTCTGCTTTCTTATCTAACATTGTTGGTAGTTCATATGCTTCAAAGTTTCTGGCATGACTTTCAATGTTCCTGCAACTCTTATCTAAACTGTTAAGAGTATCTTTTACGCTTGTACTTGGATTTTCTAATGGTGCACTTGAACCAAGGTCAAAGTTCAATATTATGTCGTCTGCTCTAACAGTAGTGAAGGATTTATGTGTATGGTTCTTGTCAGCTTTACTGTCTAATGTAGCTTGAAGTTCATTTATATCGGAGATGTTGTGTTTATGAGATTTCAAAACTTTGTTCGTTGCTTCGAGTTCAACTTTGTCAGCTTTACTTTTAATAGCATCTTCAAACGTTATTTTTGCCTTAACTCTTAACATAAATCTTGGTTCAACTAATACACCGTTAACATTGAAAGTAGAGGCATAAATTTCACCGGTATAACCAAATGCTTCTGGTGCTTTAGCTACATCATACTGTACAGTACAGCTTATGTCATAACCTTTAGCACGAATGTATTTATATATTTTTTTCATTAACATTTTTGTCTTCGCTTCATCACTTCGTGTTAAATATCCATGGTAGTCCGTTATAATCTGTTCGTCTGAAGTTATATAATGAACATGGTTTCTTGTCCGCTTTACTATTTAATGTAGCTTGAAGTTCATTTATATCGGAGATGTTGTGTTTATGAGATTTCAAAACTTTGTTCATTGCGTCAAGTTCATTTTTGTCCGCTTTACTATTTAATGTAGCTTGAAGTTCATTTATATCGAGATATTGTGTTTATGTTCTTTATCTGCTTTTTCGGCTAATTTCTCTTCTATCTCATTTATTTCAAGTTCATGCCTACCACCACCTCCCGAAGAAGTATTTTTCTTCAGCTCTTGAAGAACGTCCACTTCGCCATCTTTGGTGTCATAATGAGACTTTGAGTTAAAACCTTTCCTGTCTTAATGGATGTTTGTAAAACTTCTTCTTCACCGTGTTCGGGGTCATGGTCGTCATCATATCTTGTGAAATCAGAGATGTTGTCATACATTAAAGCATATCTGTCTCAAAAGTTCTGCTATTTGAAACTGGAACGAAAGATATACAGAACTTTCATCATCTCCTAAAGTCAAGTCTGCTTTCTTAAGTATTTCTTGAATGTATGCAATGAGAAAGAGTACCTTGGAAAATATTCGAACAATATTTCATTAGCTGTTGGTTTTGGTGGTTCTTTTGGAGTTTCTGTTGTTTCAGTTCCTTCTGTAGGTTCTGTTGGAGTTTCTGCATCTCTTGACTTCAATGCTCTTGCTCTCAAAGACCTAAATGTTAGAGCACCGGGTTTTACAAAGGACTTTATAAATGCTTTAATAGTTCCTGGTAAGTTATTGTTAGCATTAAGTAAGTTCCTTATGCTTCCATCATGTACGTCCATAGCACTATGTAAAAATCTATACTTTTCTTGTAGTCAGCAATAGACTGACTGTGATTTTTTAAAGATTTGTCAATACCTTTAAGCCAATCTTCATGCATGTCTGATACTGAGCCAAGAATATCATTTGCTTCCTTTAGTGTATTTTGTGCTTGTCGTAAAGTATCCAATCCCGTACGTGCATTGTTTGCTATACGTCTTAAGTATCTATTTGACTCCTTGTTTCTTGCATCCAACCAGATAAAGTTTTAATAGTATCCGAACCATTTGAAATGAAGTTCAAAGCATTTTTAACGTCATTTAAAACTTCTTCACCAAGTACCGCCCATATCTTTCCGATTTGGTATTGAAGAACTCCATATGAAGCAGCTGTTAAACCAGTATTTATAAGGTCCATATCCATGATTTAGCAGTTTTTCCATCCTTTCCATCCTTTCCATCCAAACCGTTTTCGCCTTGAGGTCCTTGTATTCCTTGTATTCCTTGTATTCCTTGTATTCCTTGTGGTCCTTGAGGTCCGGTGTCACCCTTCTCTCTTTCAGTTCATCTTTATGTTCGTTATAATATTCTAATGTCATAAGGTGTACATCATTACTGCTACCAGCAACGCCGAGAATTTGTTTCTCATTCATGACTAAATTCTTTAGGCATTTAATGTTGTCGTCAAATCGAAAGCTCTTTAACAATTCAATGAGAACATTTAATACTTTCACTAATGAGGCATCTACTGTAGAATTTATATATTGCACCGTTCCATCATTTATGATGGGAACCTTGCTTGTTGTAATGAATGGGTCATAAGTGTTAAAAGTATCGAAATCAATGACTTTTTTAGTTTTTCCATCGTCAATGACTAAATCATTGCCTTCAATGGTTAAAGTTGAGTTTTTCGTTTACTAGTTCATGTGCTCTTCTTGCTTCATTTGTTTCATACGCATATGCAGCAATAGTCATATTTTAATGAGAATAAAATGTTGTTCTATTTGCAAAGTACAGACCCAAACGAATACGGGACAGTAAAGCTACAAACAAACTTAGGTCTTCAGAATGAAGCGCTTGCTTTCAGAGTTGTTGACTTCAATACTATCGCAACTTTTGTCATAACAGATGAAACAGATTTCATAGAGATTGAAATAGATGACAAAAGAAGTGTTGTAACATTTCCTAACAGAGCCGAGTACAGAATAGATAAAATTGCTGGAGTCATAGATACTCTCATAAATGAAGAAACTATTGACAACATAGATGTCGAACTCTCTTCTGAGGAACATTGAAGTTCAGTAGCAAGAAAGAGTTCAAGATACAAGAATGAGTCATAGAGTAAACTTCTTCTGGGAGCATACCATATGACATTTCCTTTGAAAAGTGTTGACAAAACGATTGAGATGAAATCTGTTCATACGTATGTTATGGTAATTGTTTGTACGTTGAGTCAAAATAGCTAATGTCACAGGTATTTCAGGAGTTAATAGTAAAGGTTCAGTAGAATATAAATCCTTCTGTTATGCAGTCAATTCAATGTTCATTCCAAACGTTCCTGTCATAGCAACTCATTTAGGTAAATGGGTTCGCATTAGTCCTCATAATTTGAAAGACATGCAATTCAGACTTGTTGACTTTCAAGGAGAGCCTGTAGAACTGAAGGCACCAGTGCGAATGACTGTTGAAGTTGACTTTTTAGAAAATATTAAATGCAACAGCTTACAAGAGAACTCAGAGCTAAAAATATAAAGTATGAATGTTATGTATTAGGTCATGAACTTTGGTTGTTGCTGTTTGATGAAACAAATGAGTTAGTTATGCCAGTCAAGAGAACAGAAAAAGGCGTCAAAGGCGCCGAGCGCAAAGCGCTATATTGTGTTAGTGAAAACTGCACCAAGTCAATAAGATTAGGTTTGCATTATGAAGATGAGTTCGATACTGTTGAAGAAGTTTTGGACAGATATTACAAATTGCTAACTTGAATTTTTTTGACTGACGGCGCAAAGCGCCAAGATGGGCTCAAAGAGCCCTCCTGACTGCTTTAATTTACTAAAACATATTTCAAGCAAAGCTTATAGTAAGTAGATAGTTTTGTATACTCGTTCGAATATTTATACTTAAACTCAACTCCTGTAGTTCCTGGTGTTTCAATGATGCGGATGTTACCTATTTTCATGAATAGTGGAGTTTGACCACAGCATTCGATTTCAGGGTCGAGATAGTCAATGACACATTGTTTCCCTGTTATTCGTGAGATAACATTTTCAAGGTCCTCCTTTGTTAGAATTATTTGGTTCTTGCTTATAAGATTTGTCAAAAGCTTCTTATCGTCTTTGAGTAAAATTGTTTGGTATAACTGAAGAAGGTAATGGTCTACGTTATCTGAAGGATTTGTTTGAACATTTGTGTAAGGGTTGTCGTTGGCTTCTCTTGAAAGAATTTGGTCCAGTGGTGGATACTCTAACTTAACATCTGATGTAGCGTTAGCGTTTGAAGCTGAGTTTAAATTCACGGCGCCATGCGCCAAGATGGGCTCTTTGAGCCCTCCCGACTTAAGTTCTGGTTCTTTTTCTTTCAAACACTCTGAACTATAGTTCTTTATGACAATATTGTTTGTCGTTCGTGAGTCAACATTTGATGTTGGTTCAATTGGAACATTAACGGCACCAGCTAAGATGGATTTGCTTCTCATTTCATATAGAATAAAAACCTTTTATATGTATGAAATGAACAATATACTCGACAAGGGTTTGAATGTAAAGCTAACGAATGAAAATATTGTTGAATTCACTGAGACAGGAGCTGTGTATAAAGATGTAGAACTACTGAACAAAAGAGCTAAGGGAAGAAGCAGGAATATGAACAAAGGGTGGAAGCCTATAAAAATTTATGTCAATGATGGCTCAGGAGGTTCAAACATAAAGTATGCAGAAAGTTATAGAGTTTATGCTCTCAAAGGTGAAAAGCCTTCATTTAAGAACAGCTATTCTAACACATATCCTCAAAAGCTAACGGATGGGGAAGTGGATGATATGAATGACAGCAAAAATATTAACAGAAATGGCGACAGAGATGCATGGAATTTGTTTACCATCAGTCAATTGAAGGTTAAACTTTAAAACAATGTTGGTCGTTCCCATGGAATGTTTTTGACTTTAATGGTATTAGTCATGATATGAATCTCAAGGTATGAACGAGGAGAGATGAGAGACTTATATGCTTCCCAAATTTCTTCAAAAGGTAATGTTATACCTGACTGTTTCCAAATGAGTTCAATGTCATAGCGTGAGAAACCTTGAAAGATAACGAAGTCAGTTATGAGACGTTTTATGTTTAAAGCAAGGAAACGCCATGTTTGCATAAGTATTGCTACAGTTAAGTGGTAATGTCTGACTTTAGTTATGATGTTAGCTAATGGTGAGTCTGCTTTTGACACTAAACCTTTTCCGGCGAAGTCGTCACAAACGAGCAGAGTGTTTGAAGGATACTTTTTGAAGGGGTATTTTGAAAGTTTTGACAGAATGTAGTTTGTCAGTCGTTTCATATCGTAAACTCCTGAGTATTGACGTAAGTGGTGTTTGTCAATAATTCTTTCCATCTCTTCTGAAGTCTTTTGCATTCCTGACTGTATGAACTCTACAATAGCATAATATTTCCTCTTACGTCGAATGTAACGTTGAAGAAATTCAATGAGTTCACTGTCTGGAACTTTAACGACAGAGGCTTGAACTTTTGACATAAATGTTTTCGCTGTTGAATCCATAGAGTCTGAAGTTGCTGATATAATGATTTGGTCATAGTAAGAGTCGTTTCCTAAACGCTCTGTTATGAGTATATGACGAATGAGGTTGAATGTCTTACCTGAACCCATCTTTCCACAATAGAAATACACACCATTTGAACAGAACTCATAGTCCTTACTGAAAGGAAGAATGAGAGAACTGTTGAGCTTTTCACTGCTTTCATTCATGTCTTCATCTACATCATGTATTAAATGCTTCATTTTATCTTCATTAAAAATGCAAGTCAGAAATATTCAGAACATAGCACCGAGTCTAACTGACAAGAGTATAAAGATATACTATGAACACGTTATGATGAAACCTACCAAAATTCAAGAAAGTCAGTATACTTATGAATATCCAAGACACTGGGTAGAGTATGTAGGAGGTGAGAAAGCTATTGAAATAAGACAAGTTAGAAGTATTCCAGCAGGAAGAACAATATTATTGAAGAACTTTAATGTTTTGAGGTATAATGATGAAACAAAGAAGCAAGATAGTTTTCCTGTTGCTGTGTATGTGAACCTAGACACAGGAGATGACATGAAAGTTTTTAACACAAAGCTTCAAACGGTAGTGAGAGAACAACTGACTGCGGAAGGACATCCATTACCTTCAGAAGTTACCATAGTATATAATTTTGAAACAAATGCAATAGATTTTAAAGTCGTCTCTGCAAAGAAGTCAGGTTTTACATTTAATGAAGCAGATGTATATTCGAATGAAAACTTCAAAGCTATTGCATGGTTAGATAATGACGATTGCTTTAAGAAAATATTTAAATTCAGTGACTCAAAGATGTCAATAGATGACCTTCGTGGAATGTTACCATCGACGTTTACAGTAGAAGGTTCAGCAGGATTGCTTACAAGATTGTCAATTGGTGGTATTTGGTCTCGTGAGAACATTGTTATAAAATCCAGTATAAGTGAATTTGCTGAAGAATCTATATTATGTCTTTCAAACTACATGTATTCGCCACCGAAGCATTATAGTATAACAAACTTTGTCAGTAAGTTTAACATAAGACTTGTCGAACCTTCTTCAATGAAAGATGTTGTGCTACCTAAAGATGGAAAGGATGGACTCATTATTGAGATGATTTTAATAGCATATTAAATGAGCTTGTTCTTGAAGGTCATTCATGATGAAATAACTGTTGTAGAAGATGTTAGCAATTGTTCAGACATTTTGAAGCGTATAGATGAGATAAGAAAGAAGTTTATGAATGAGAATGTTTATGTTTCATTGACTTTCTCCAGTAACGAGAACTTTTATGAGATAATATTGAAGAGAGATGATTTTAATATGGTGTAAATGGTAGCTTGGACAGCTTTAGGCGCAATGGGAACAAAAGCATTAGCATTTGGAGCAAAAGCACTTGGGGCTTATGACGCAGTAAATAAAATGAGTGGAGGAAGGGTTTCGAAGACATTAGATGCAAATAAAGGGAAGATTGGAGGCTGGGTTGCAAAGAAGTTAAGATTAAATAAAATAGGGCTCATAAATAAAGCATCCAATTTGGTTGCGACTGAGTCAGAAAATGCTTTAGGAAAGGACGATGAGTTTGCAAAACACGCAAAAGACTTTAATGACCAGATGAAAGGTGAAACAATGCATTTAAATAGATTCGATGGAACTAAAGAAAATGTTTCTTCTCCACCAGTAGTTCTTCCGTATGGTCCTATGGAATGTATGGAAATCCTTACGAAAGACCATTTGACCCATTGACTGGTGGAAGTAACTGGTATCATTACGGACGAAGAAGAAAGACAGTCAAGTTGGAGACAGACGTGAAGAAAGCAACTAAAAAGAAACCAAGGAAGAGAGTTATAAAGCAATGAATTCAACAGGTTAGAAATGAGGTTAGAAAACGTGTTAGATCTAACATTCTAACATAAACATTATTTTTGTGCTATGTTTTCATACGTGTGAGGGTGGTGATATCATTAATTTTAAGTTTATTTTTTATTTTATTTTTATTTTATTTGGATGTAATGACAGAACAAAAACAACTCATACAAATCAAAACATATAACAAACATACATTTAAACATTTATTCTTCCTTCCTGAGCATAACATGTTCTTTCAAATACATCCGAGACCAGTTGACTTTTCATTGACTGTTTATAAAGATAGAAATAGTTATATCATTAAACCATACGATGACGAAGGTAAGTTATGTAAATTGTACGTTAAGAAGTTAGAGAAAGTTTATGGCTTCAAGTATGACTACAATAGGGTTAACACTGATGATGAAGATATTGAGGAAAATTTATGAGAACATTAGTGAAGTCGTTAGTGAGAACGATAGTGAGAACGTTTATTTTTTACATTAGTGAGTTCGTTAGTGAAGTGAAGTGGGTGGTGGTTTTGTAAATATTTAAGATTAAGTTAGTGTTGTCGTTTGTGTTGTAAAATATACGTTAACGGTTTTGTAAAGTGTCAAATTCACAAGTATTGGGTAAAGTGGAACGCAGTGCCACCATACCCAAGACTTGTATACTAACTAGTTTCCCGCTGTTTGCGAAGGAATTGTTGGCTATGATGTATTGATTCATGATCAGTGCATCATAGCCAACAATTCCTTATACAAAGTTCAAAAACTTGGGTGCAATCAGTTCTGATTGCACCCAAGTTTTTGAACTTTCTCGAGGGAATGAAAGGTAAGAGATATCCATTTCCTTTCACCTTCGTTCTCAATAATTAACTTATAAATTTTTTAAAGCAAAAAAAGTCTGATTTTTTTTGACAAGTAAATATATAGGGAATTTATCCGACCAAATAAGTGTCACTTTTTCGGTTCACCTCACTTTCCGTAACTCGTCTTACAACAATAACTTAGCTACGGACGACAGTGAGGAATAAAGGATGAACGTTTATTTTTAAAGCTTATAAATGAGTTCTTCATCAAGCTCTCGTGAACCTTCACCATCTATGAAACAAACTTTACCAAACGATTATGGAGCACCTATTGAATATTTCTTACGAGCTGCACAATGGCAAAGAGCAGTCTCACCAAGGTTAGGTGTTCCACCAGCTCCTGTCAAAAATAGCATTTGGTCAAGTCCTTATATAAGATATGGTCTCCCACTAGGTTTGCTAGCTACAGCAGGAGCAGTTATGATGTTGAAAAGAAATAAAGCAAATGTTGTAAATAATACTAAAGTAGCTGAAGTTAAACAAACTCCAACACCTTCACAAGCAAAACCTTCAATGACTCCTGAACCTATGGAAGTACAAACTCCTGTTCAAAAGTCAACTCCTAAACCGACTCCAACATTTAAACCAGAACCTACTCCTCAAATAAATCGTAAAACTCCTGCGTTTCCTTACTGAAAAATAACGTTATTTTTATTTAATATTAAAATTTTTATTTGATTGAAATGACAAATAAAGTCACTGAAGCAATGAAACAAAAGTTTTTGGTAGAATACATTAAATCAGGAACTATTCCAGAAGGTTTTTACATTCATACTATGAAGGATGGTAGAGTTCAGTTTAGAAAGATAAAACAACCATTAGATAGAGAAGGTATATTAAGGAAGATTAAACTTCATGAGGACAACATTGCTAAACTTAGGAAGAAGTTAGAAGAGTTGGAGAAAGGAAGAGAGTTATAAAGCAATGAATTCAACAGGGTGAAAAAAGAGGGTAGAAATGAGGGTAGATCTACCCATCTACCCTAAATTTATTTTTGTGCTATGTTTTCATACGTGTGAGGGTGGTGATATCATTAATTTTTAAGTTTATTTTTTATTTTATTTTTATATAAATGACGAAAACTATTGAGATAACAAACTACAACGGTCATGAGTTCAAGAATTTGTTCTTCGTTCCTCGTGAAAATACATTCTATCAGATACGAGGGAGAAAGGGTAAAGTTAGTTTGAGCGTTTATGACAACAAACATAATGGAAAGTTTATACAAGCATATGATACAAACGGTAAGCGTGTTTCATTAGCTTTGTCAAAACTTACAGGTATAAACTATGACAGTGATTTTGACCTATATGAAGAAAGTGAGTCAGAAGATTATGAGCTGTTATATGAAGCACAGCAATGGGAGGAGTTGCAATACTTTTGTAAGTGAGAACGTTTATTTTTACATTAGTGAAGTCGTTTGTGAAAACATTAGTGAGGTGAAGTGGTTGGTGGTTTTGTAAATATTTAAGGTTAAATTAATGTTGTCGTTTGTGTTGTAAAATATACGTTAACGGTTTCGTAAAGTGTCAAATTCACATATCATGAGTAAGGAGGCGCGCAGTGCCGCCGTACCCATGATATGTATACTAACTGACAGGGAATCTACGATTGTTAGACCAGCATGAAGGTGCGAATGGCATCGATCTCCGCTTGGAATGTATTCATCTTCACCCCAGCATCGATCTTTGTATGCATTCCATGCATGAAGAAATGCTTCTTTAACTGCTTCTGCCTTTTCTTTATTCTCTTTGATTAAAGGAAATGCTCTTTCGTATAATGGATTTGTCAACATTTTGCGATCTGGATAACGCTCTATTTTTTCAGTAATTTGTGGTGAATCAGATAGTATTTCATAATTACTTGATCTCCGAAACTTATCCGTTTGAGCAATTGTGATATTTAAATCTTCAGCAACTTTTGGATCAGGCATTATCATAGTAGCTATTTGGGATCCCATAAATAACAATAGTATGAATGTTGTTATGCCTAAAAGTGATTGATTATGCTTTGTTTGCCCTTCTTTATATGCTTCCATTTTCTGGTTGCGATTTGAAATTGAATGATATCTGAAATATAAATTATCGGAATCGAAAAAAAATTTCAAATATATCTAAGTGCACTATTACCAAACAACATTAAATAAGGATGTCAATTTGGAAGAAAAGTGAGAAAATTCCTAAAATGGTAAAAATGAATTTTCCAAACGTACTTTTAGGGTTGTTAGATTCCCGACGATAGGTGTCTTGGAAGATTTGCCTGGTGTCATCATAGTGTCTTTAAATCAAAAATTTTATTTTCGAGTTAGTTTTAGGGATTTTTCAATAAAAAACATTTCTAAAACAAGAAAATAAAAGGATAAAATATTTATATTTTATATAAGGATCTTATATATTTAAAATAAATATCATTTTATTTTTTTCATTAGTGTCTGTCAAACCATAATACACTATTCAAAAATTCAAGGTGTCTTGAGGTTTCAAAAGACACCTTCAAATTGAACGATAGCACAGATACTATTGAATTTTACCCATTTTATTTAGTTTTTACCCTTTTTATTTTTAAGAATTAATGACTGAAACAGCCGTTTTGCTATGACCTCAATCACTTTTATTTATTATTTTAAATATTATTTAATTTTATTATTTGAATAGGCCAACTTATATTTGAGAAGCTCAATTTGAGACCACTTAATACATTGAAATATCATAAATATTGAAATATTAAAAAGTGTATTTCAAAATATTGAAATTATAAAAATTTATAATACTGAAATTGAGACAAATTAATAAATTCAATGCGTTTTTTTTTGAAATAACTCTCAAATATTATTTTTTTGTTTATTTAATGATGAATAAATATGATTGCTTTAGTCAATCATAAAAACTAATTTAAGTTTAAAATAATGAAAGGATAATTTGATCGTTTTTTAAATACAATTATTTTTGATGATTTGCAAGAATCTTTGAAAAGAATATAATATAGGTTCTATTTTTGTAAAATTTATCCAAATCATGTATTACATAAATTATAAAACGATGAAAGAACCAAAAAGTGTGTTTTGTGTTTTGTTGTTGCGTGTTGGATGCGGGATCCTGTTATTTCCGAAATCGACAAAAAATTTGGAAATTTAATTTCCGAAATCGAAATTATATTAATGTTTTTAATATTCTTATATCAAAAGGATTAAAGTTCATTAAGAGAAAAACAATTCTTCTTCTTCAATCTATTGGCGCATTTATTTCTACACGCCAATAAGGAAGGGAAAATTATAAGACACCATGGTGTCTTCAAAACGCTAATTTTTGATATTTTTAACAACCCTACGTACTTTTTTATCTCATTTTTTTGATTTTGAAAAAAATTTGGAGAGAAGATCTCTTCGTTTTTGAATTTTATCACGATGAAAAAAAAAAAAAAAAAAAAAAAAAAAAGGTAGTGGGGCTTCCAGGCACTTCGTGCCCTCTAGCCCCCCGTCACTTTTCTGTCACTTTTCAGGAAAAAACATTTTTATTATATATATAAAATGAATTTTACAAAACCACCGTTACCCTTCTTTGGAAATAAGAGTAGATGTAAAGATATTATATTGAGAGAACTTAAGAAACTACCGAATGGTCTAACATTTGTAGATTTGTTCGGTGGAAGTTTCTATATATCCCATTTGTGCCATATAATATTCCCAGACTCAAAGATTATATGCAATGACTTCGACAACTATATGGACCGTCTCAAACATATACCAGATACAAACAATATATTGAAAGATTAAAAGAAAAGATACCTATAGGTAAGATGGAACGTATACCATTAGATAACAAAAATATTGTGAGAGAGGTTTTGAAAAAAGCAGAATATATAGACTGGGATAGTATATCTGCTAGACTATTATATAGTGGTTCTATAAGAGTTCATGACATTGAAACACTTATGTCAAAAGTTTTATATCTTAACTATACAAATGTTTTCAAAGAGAACATAGAAAAATATATTGAGGGTATAGAGTTTGTGAGATGTCATTGGACAGAGTTGTATGAAAAATATAAAGACAAGGAAAATGTTTTCTTTATAGTGGACCCGCCGTTCTATAACACATGGGATTTTCAATACCAAGTAGACTGGACTTTGAGAGACTCTTTAGAAACTTTAGACGTTATACATAACCATCCATGCTTTTACTTTACATCCGATAAAAGTGGTTTGGAAACCGTTATGAGATGGTTAGAGGACATACATGACTATGAGTTTATATATGACAAGATAGAATATGAGAGAGGTCCTATAAACTGGAGAAAGTGTCACAATAAAGAAATTTTATTAGTAAGTAAATGTGGTTTGAAATAGGACTACTTGTTTTAGGTTTTTTCCATTGTGTCATTTATTTATTTGACGTGGCAGAAAAGTACAGAGAATATGAAGATGAACCAATGCCTGCAAATGTTCAGTATATGTACTCGTAAGAGATATTTTTATCTAATATTAAATGGACGCACAGAACTTAGCGAATGCACAGCAACCTGGACAACCAAACCCAGAGAATATTCCAAATGAAGTTAGAATACAAACTGCAATGGCAAACTATGGTCAAGTGCCAACAGATGTACAAATGCAAACTGCCATGTCAAATGACGCTGCGTTAGGTTTGCCACCATGGTATGCAAATATGAGATGGAAAGAGTTTTATACAAACCCTGAAGTGGGATATAAACAACTCTATGCAGATGACGCGAACACAGGAGTTGACCCAGAATATGTTTTCTACCAGAGGAGAAATAGAATGTATGAGCTCCAGTTAAGAATGCAATGGAACTCAGAAGGAAACGTAAGAGACTAGGCGGACATTAGATTTTTACATATAGTAAAATGGGTTTCTTCAGTAGTATTGGAAACTTCTTTCGAAATGTTGGAAGAGGTATATGGAATGGAATAAAAACCGTAGGAAGAGGAATTTGGAACAGTCAAAATATTGGTAAAAGAGTAGGTCAGTTCGTTGGTATTATACCTAAAGACCCTGAACCAGAAGAACAAGCTCCTGTTATACAACAGCCTGAACCTGCACCACAGTCTAGTTGGCAACCAAATCCAACACCTCAACCGTATTAAAAATTATATTTTTACTGTTCGATAGTAGTTGTATATGAGACTAAGTTCTAAGTAAAACGCATGGTATAATGGAACTATTCTCTTTCTTCCATCTGTTGTAAACCATACTTGAAAGTCTGAAATACTTCCACTCGGTGGTTCATATAGCTTTGTAGGTTTTTCGTAAAAGTCATTTGCCAAGCATAAAAAAGAGTTTTGTGCACCAGAAAATGAAGCATGAACTATAATAGCATCTGAGTCGAAAACATTTTCATATGTTCCATTAGGGTTTTCGACTTCATAAAAGTTCGGGTGTACTGGATATTCTGCAGGCTGATTTAACATCCTCAAAAATCTATACCATGCCAAGTTGTTATATTTTGTAGAAATATAAACGTCTTCTCCAAGGTCTTCTATTCTATTGAATTTAACAGTTGCATTTTTCCTGTCATATAAAATATCGAGATGGTACTCTCCTTCGTCAATGTTGTACTGTTTTGCATATTCGAGATAGATATCGTTTATTTTTTCTTGAAAAGCTTGAAGAGTTGTTTCTAAGTTTACAAGCAAATTCACTTGTAAAAGTTTTCCCTGTTCAAATTTCTCATACGTACGTTTTTCTTTGTTATAGTATCGAACTTCAAAAGCGACCGTAAATGGGAAACCATGTATGGCTTCTGAAATGAACTTCATTCTACGAAAGCCAATAGCTTTTGTGACGGATGGGTCTCTTAACCATCTAAGTGGGTAGTCAAAACGATAGCCTTCATGCTTTACGGTCTCTGTCTCAAACTTTTGACCGACATTAGTAAAAAGTTCATCTAATGGTTTAGTTGTAGCAACTCTTGAATTTTCTTTTTCTATTGAAAGCATATTTTATCTAGAATAAAAATGTCGAAAGAAACAGCGTCTATGAGAGAAATACAACACAACCGACAACTCATTGTGCAAGCTCTAAATAAGAACACAACAAACTTTTCAAACTATTCTAAGATATCTGAGTCATTGAAAGAAGGAAACTTAAAACTGACGATAAACCCATTGACAGACGAGTTTCTGTTTCAAGACAGTAAGAACCATACTGTTTGTATAAATCCAACAAAAAGAACTTTAAACGAGAAACCTATAGATGAACTTCTTATGAAGGCAGATATTGACAACAAAGCTGACAAAGAGTATGTAGATGCAACAAGAGACTATATTCTCGCATGGACAGATAGAACATACCCACAAAAACATCATACACATAACATCTATGACGTAGATGAACTACCAGCAATGTTAGATGACAAAGCAGATAAAACATATGTTGACAATAAAATGTCAAGTGAAGTGACAAGAGCTGACAAAGAATATTCTAAAAAGACTCATACACATACCATATCTGATATTACAAACTTACAAGAAACCTTAAACAGGAAAAGTGACGTTGGACATACACACGATTTCTTCGCAACTGTTGGTATAGAAAATATTGAAGGAACGGTTGAAGAAACTGGTGGGGATGTATTAAATTGGAAACCTCCTAACTTTCCACAAGGTTTAACATCGGAAAAGACATAACAACGATGAGATACATTAGATGTAGAAATGTCTATGTCATGGAGGATGAAAACAAAGTTAAATTCACTGCTCAAGATTTATATGATAAAAAGCTGACAAAACATATGTTAACGATGAGTTAGATAAAAAAGCTGACAAAACATATGTTAACGATGAGTTAGATAAGAAAGCTGACAAAACAGAGCTTCAAACGTTAAAGACAGAAATACTTCAAACAGTATATCCTATAGGCTCTATTTACGTCAATGAACTCTACCAACCAGAAAGTACTTGGTTTTGGAACTTGGACTCAAATAGTCGACAGGTTTTTGTATTGTGCAAACTCTTCAAAGGAAACAGGTGGAAGTAAAACGATTTCAGGTGAAAATTTACCTGCACACAGTCACTACATAATTTAAGTACATCTCAAGCAGGTTGGCATAAGCATAGATTTTGGGATTGGTCAGGAATGACAAAAGGTAAAGGATATGATGTTAAAGACGACGTTAAGTTTGCTATAAATTGTTACTGGAGTGACACTCAGGGAGGAAACCATACACATCGCGTTTCAGGATATACGCAAACAACGGGACAAAGTAAAGACTACATGCCACCTTACATGACAGTTTACGCATGGTATAGAATTGCTTAGTCGTCATTTTCAACTTCTTTAGCATATTCGTCAGGAGTTGTCTTATATTTGTTAGGAACTGTCTTTGAAAGTATACCACCTTGAACTTTGACAAGTTTGAAACGAGGTCTGACAATAGTAGTTTTATCTTCTGCTTGCAGTGTGTACATTTTGCCATGTTTGCCTAAAACTTCATAATATTCTCTTGTATACTTTCTTCTATTTTTACGAACACGAATGTGAGTACCTGTCGAGTTCCCATTGTTGTCATAGTCAATAGTATTTTCATATGGGTCGCGTTTAGGTATTTCTATTTTTACTTTGTCACCTTTCTTAAGTTTGAAGCCTGGCATTCTTTCTTGTTTGTCTCTTTTGACTAAACTATTAAATATATAGTCTTTCTCTAAGTCGGGTTGTTTTTCATTTCTTCGGGGGAGTGGTTTCCCAAACCTTTTTGTTTACGGCTATTGTAAATATTTAAAACTTGTCTCATCTTTGCCATGGAGAAGTGTCTATATTTGTCGTCATATGACATTTCATCTACCTCACCACCTTGTGGTTGGTTTAAGTCTCTTAAGATTTTTATACAACTGTCAATGACACCAAGAGCAGAATGGTTTTGGTCGACAATGAAATATTGGTTTACATTTTTTGAACGCAGATAGTTTTTAATATCGTCTGATTTGAAAGAACTTTCACAGTCAGATGTCAGTTTTGTTGGATGGTATTTGTCAACGAATATTGTCAAAGCAGTTTTCACATCTAAAATATTTTTGGACTGTAATGGTATGGCTTCACAGTATCTTGTGTTTTGACCGACAAATATTAGCCAGTATGGTGGTCCATCTTCTCTATACTCGGAATGTTTTCCAAGATATCCATAAACCAAGCATTTGGTGTTGAACTAAAGATTTTTACATGAGTGCTTTCTTTGTCTTTAGAAACATAGGGGTCCTTGTTTGGATTCGTCATTTTTTAACCCATAAGAAATGGGTTTATTTGGCGCATTAGCAGGAGTTGCATCCAGATTTTTGCCCGCAGTGGGAACAATAGCCAGAGGTGCATTTGGAATTGGAAGGAAGATTTTGAGTA
Source organism: Trichomonas vaginalis G3 (assembly GCF_026262505.1). Lineage (NCBI taxonomy): Eukaryota > Parabasalia > Trichomonadida > Trichomonadidae > Trichomonas > Trichomonas vaginalis. The sequence continues at coordinate 14,263,633 of NC_067203.1, read as the reverse complement.
CATTAGGTATACTTAAAGAGAAAGCACAACCTATTATACAAACTGTACAGAAAGGTTGGGAGTAGCACGAGATGCAGCAAATCTTATTCCAAATCCTGAAACAAGAGGAAAAGTTCAAGGATGGATGGACAATGTAGGAAGACAAGCAGGAAACTACTATAACAAAGCAAATGACTACTATAACCAAGCAGGGCACTATATGGACCAAGGTGAAAGATTCTTTAACAGAGGATATAACCATGCACAACAGGGTAAACAATAACCAACCAACCGCCTCAAACGTGGGGAATGTAAATTTTTTACTGAGATGAAATGAACAATACAGCATTGAGACAAATGGGTTCAAGATGGATTTGTCGACTTCCAGCAGTTACACAACCACGTGTTTGTCAAGTTCTTCCTATACCTCAGGAAGTTTTAGACCGACTTAAAAAACCTAAACAACCAGTTGAAAACAAACCAAACTAAAATTTTTTACTGAGATGAAATGACCGAAGAAGTTGAAACGGTAGATTTGACACCACAAACAAAAAGTTCAGAACCATTGTCAAAACCTGTCAAAGAACTTACAGATGAAGAGAAAAATTCAATAATAGAAAGTGCCAGGTCTGGAAATACAAACCCTAACTATAAAGTCACTTTTCATAGAAATGGAACGGCTAGTATCTCAAAAAAGAAACAGACTCTCACAAATAAAATATTGAAGTCTGAAGGAGCTTTCGAGACAACAGATGGAAAAGTTTACTTCACTGACCAACAGTTCATTATAGAACATCTCATTGACTTAGAGTCGAAATATTCTAAACTTTACAACAAACACAAAAAGTTGAAAGGAAAACAAAAACAAATGGCATATGATATTTATGAAGATGTTGACGACACAACTACCTGCAAGTGAGGTAAAGTCAGAGGAACCGAAAAGTGACGAAAAACCGATAGAAGAAGAAAACCAAAAACTGAAGATAAACCAAAACCAAAGTTTAGTTTCCAAACTAAACCAAGTCAACCTTCATTAGCTGGTATGGGTTGGCGTCAAAGACTTATGGCAGCAGGTGGTTATGTAAAGTAAAGAAAAAAATATTTTTTATTTTTATAAAAATGCCCCCATATAGAATGGATAGAAAATCTGCTAGAATAAAAGCAGAGTTAGAAAGATATGGTTGGAAAGTTTCGAAGAATTTTAAATATAGGAAGGGAAGACCCATAAAAGTCTATGACAAATTGTCTGGTCTTCGCTACGAAATGGATTGGAAACAGCACGCGCAAATTATCCAAACAGACTAGAGAGGTTAGAAGAAGAACGTCTTATGGACATGCCTTTCGATGTTAGAACCTCAAGTTGAAGGACACGACGGCTTTGCCAGATTCTACTGGAAACATGACGAACAATTGCATCCTTTGAGAAGGAAAAAAGGAAAAGGTGAAGACAAACATGCTCCCATGGAAAGAACAAGATATGCATATGAAAAGTACGTGAAGTTAGAAGTCAAATTACATCTGGTCGAACCTTTACAGTAAACTTTGACGAAGGAAAGAACAAAGAAGGCTTCATGGGTGTACTTGCTGCCATACAAGACGGAAATAAGAAAGGATACAATCTCAGACTAACCGTAACAGATTTGGACGGTCATACTATGCACATGGCAATGTCACAACAGCTGCAAACTTCTTGACGCTTTCAAGACTACAAAGAGAGAACAAATGGTTGACTCCGACTCAGACATTTTGAATGCAATTGAAGGAATTGCAAGTGTCAAGTTCGAATGGTACCAACCTAACCCTCAAGCAGTCAGACAACATGCTGGATACTTCCCGTTCATAAATAAGTCTGACATTGACTTGACAAGGTATGGAATTTACAATTCAATTGAAACAATTGTCAATGAACCTTGTATTCTTACATGTCTCAGGAACTCTGGTCTTGTTACAGAGAGAAGATGAAGTATCTTGAGTCATGTGTGAAGACAAGGTACATCTCAGAGGTCAATTGGCAAAAATTGCACCGTTGGCAAATGTCAATATCCGAGTCAACATACCTACAGCTAAAGGTTCTTCACATGACGACTATGTTGTTGACAAAGACTTACCATGGTTGAAGATTGTAATTGTCCACAACCACTTCATGTTGAACGAAAGTCTTACAAACCCATTGTTCGGAAAAGGCAAGTGCAACATTGTCAGAGCTGTAAACATTCTTTTCGAGAAAGGTTTGTTGGAACCAATTCCAGATGACAAGCTGACAGAAACTTTTGTACCAAAAGACGAAACAAACTTTTCACTGTTAGCAAGACCAAAAGTTGTTCCAGACAAAGTTATAGCACAAAAGAAGTACACAATTCCAAAGGAGTTGGATTGTTCGGATACCAACCTGAACCAGAAGAACTTCCAATGAGGTTGCAAGAACTTCAAGATGCTATAAACAAACTTCCATTGAGACATCCAATTGACGTCAAATTGTATTGGAGAGCATCTGAGTTAGGTCAGAAGGTTTTATATGAAACAGGTTGCTTCGACGATGTTTATGAGATAACAGGAGAAGTTTCTCAGAAGATAAGAGACTCACTTGAATTTCCACAAACTGGACCATTGGTTGCGACAAGTTCGACTCAGATGAAAAGATATACTATGTCGACCTTAACGCTGCGTACATGAGGTTCGTCCAATATATTCCGACTGGAATTCCAAACGAAGATGGTGAGTTCCCAGGAAGGAACTATACAGTTGGAAAAGTCATACAACAACTGTATGATATTAGGAAAGCTTCAAACCCCAAACTTGCAATGACACTCAAATTGCTTATGAATTCGACATGGGGATATTCCATTAAGAAACCTCAAAGATGAAGAGTAAACATTATGAGAAGGTCGACAACTTTGTTGAAAGGTTTTCTCCTTTTGTTTTGAATACGAATTACTCAAGGTCAAGGTGGCTTAGTAACCACATAAAACCTATTGTCGAACATTGGTCTTACCTCAGTTCGCAAAGCAGTCCTTGACAACTACAACAAATTCTTCTCCGAAGTCAAATCCAAAGTTGTGGTTTACTATGAGAACATTGACGCACTCATGACGAACGAAGAAGGGTATAACAAACTCATTGAAATGGGATGGTCGGTGAAAAGATGGGTCAATTCAAATTGGACAAAATTTTCACCGAAGTTCATGTCCTCTCCAAGCGTAAGTACTGGGGCATACTTGAAGACGGCACAGAAATAAAACATTGCATGAAATAAAAAATTTTTATTCGAATTTGAATCGGACAGGTCGAGTTACACCATTCTTGGTCTCAAACTCATATATAACCTGTTTGTTGTATTTTCGTCGACTATGGCACGAGACACGAACATTGACCAAACGGACAAAAAGTGTCATTTCAGATGGTCACGCAGCCAATCGCATTCGAGCACTTCGAAGAAGCCTTACGTTCCAAGGGAGAGGGTGTCTGGTGCAAGGCAGAGGTCATGAAACTCTACGAGCAGTACATCCTCAATGCCTGGGAGGACAAATCGTCCTTGGATTGGCAATTCTACCAACTCCTCTGGGACGACCTCCTACGCAACTGGGATGACGAAAGAGTCCAATTCAGAGGTCAGGAACTACTTGTCCAAATTACCTTAATTTAACCCTTACGCAACTAAAACTAAATTTACTCGGGGTTTCCCCCTAAAATAAAATTTTTTTACTCTTAGAACCACTCGAGGTTCTCCTTACGGTTGTTGAGCTTGTCACCGTCAATGTGTCTGACCTTCGTCTTCTTGTTGGATTTGGAACCCATTGAATTGCGACAAGCTTGCCCATGGAGATTGAACCGCGATTCCGAAGGTTAAGGTTCAAGTGTCCCAAGTTGTTGAGGACTGGGGTAAGAACCTTGCCTGTCTCCTTGTTGCGGATTTTGTATGGGTAGGGTTGGGAAATTTCGTAAGTGTCATCGGCAACAAGAGTTGCCCAAACTTCCTTTTCTTCGTGTTTCTCTTCTTCGTGTTTCTCTTCTTCCTCTTCTTCCTCTTCTTCCTCGACAATTCCTTCTTCAATTTGGTACTCACGAATTACGGTGTTGGAGGTTCTGTCCTTTCCGAGTACCTTCCAGATGGCGTCTATCTCTTCGAAGAAACGGTAGATGAGTCTGGCAAGGTCTCGGTTCTCTCTCGCGTAAATGCGCAAGGTTTCCGTCAAATCATTCAGGCATTTCTCATTGGAAGCTTGGTTCATGAGGACATCGGCTTTGAGCTTGGTCATCTCTTCCATAAGACTACTTTGGAGAGTCTTAACGGTGTTTGTCAGATGAGCTTTCAAATTCAAAATTTGAATTTGAACTGGGCGCTTGTCTGGCAACATTGAAAGGACATCTGCCATTGTGTTCGGCTTCGGTGCTTGTTCGGACATCGAAAAAATGAAGTGGTTTGAGAATGACGGTTTTACTTCAAAAAGCTTGTTATGACGGTTAAGTCATACAACAAGTTTAAAATAATATCTTGTTCTTCTTCTGAACGTTTGTTGTCTCTTCCGATAAAAGTTTCGAACATGAGAACCAAAAAACGTTTTTTGAGATTGCGGAAGAGTTCAGGCAAACGTTCATATTCTGGATATGTTGGGAGCAGTTCGAAACATCTGAGCTGACTTTCGGACAAAATTGGGACAATGTCAGAAAATTCATCTTTGGTCGGACTGCTTGAAGGTAAGTCCCTTACATGTAAGTAGCTCTGGTAAAGTCTTCTCATTTCTGCTAACTTTTGGAGTATAGCTTCGTAGTTTAGAAGTTTTAATTTTAATTGTCTTATTCCACTCTTGACATCTAAACGGTAACTATCCATGAGGTCAAGAGTAGCTTTGGTAGCTTTAAGTGGAGCTATCTCTTCTTTGACTTGTGCAATTTTGGTTGCAATTGTGGTTTGAGCTCCTTCAAGTTCGCCGTCTATGTCGTTCTCAACGTCTTCAACCATAGCTTGAAACTCTTCATCGGTCCATTGAGATTGGTGTGGGACGAATTTAACTTGCTTCATTCAAAAAATGAAAAAAATGTTTTTACTCAAAGCGTGCCATGTATATGGCTATAAGAAACTTACCAGAAGGCTTCTTCTTCACATGAGTCTTTGGCAACTTGAGTGTTGGTGTTGGAGTTGGGTCTGGAATTTCAATTCTCTCTCGAGCGCAACAACAGATGTCAGAATAACATTCCCCACTGTCTTTCTTGCCACCATAAATTGTGTATTGACCGAACTTGCATTTGCAGGAAGACCGGTCAATACAAGGTTCACAGTTGACATATGTGTACACATACCTGTTGAGTACGAGTGTGAGTAAAAACATAAAAAAGTGAAGTTAAAATGAGATGTTTACTGTAAAGGTACGATGTCGCCTTCTGTGTTTATGAAGAACGCCCGACCCGAGAAGTGTAAGAGTCCTCTGAGAATTTGGGCAATTCGTACAGTTGGGTTCTCTCTGTTTGGAAGTAGTATCCAAGGACGCTTGGCAAAGAACTTCAAGAGGACTTCTTTCTTCATCTCTTTTATGTCGTCGAAAGGAGTGTTTTCTGGTATTTGCAGGACAATTCCAGTGTCAATTTCAATTTTAAGCGCACTTCTTCCAGACACCCAGCCTGCAATGGTCTTGTTTGACTTCAGATGGCTCAGGTAGTTCCTAACTAGCTCATTTATCTCTATAAGGTAGATTGCCTCATCTGCTGGGTCTATGTCGGTCATTGTTTCAAGACGAGTCTTTTACTTTTTCAAGACGAGTCTTTTACTTTTTCAAGACGAGTCTTTTACTTTTTCAAGACAAGTCTTTTACTTTTTCAAGACAAGTCTTTTACTTTTTCAAGACAAGACCCGTTATTTTTCAAGAAATTTTTTGGTGTAAAGTTCTCAAATTTGAGAACAGTGGTCTTGATTTCAGACGATACCCGTACTTTTTCAAGACAAGTCTTTTACTTTTTCAAGACAACTCTTTTACTTTTTCAAGACAAGTCTTTTACTTTTTCAAGACAAGTCTTTTACTTTTTCAAGACAAGTCTTTTATTGTTTCAAGACAAGTCTTTTATTGTTTCAAGACAAGTCTTTTATTGTTTCAAGACAATGTCCGACGTACCACCAACCGAGCCCATATCCCAACCAGAGGAACCTAAAGCACCAGCCCCTGCACCTCAGCAACCTCAGTTCCAACAAGTACCTCAGTTCCAACAAGTACCTCCGAATTACTACCAATTTCCAAATTACTACCAAATACCTCCTCAAGGCTTCCCGAACTACCCTCCTCAGCCTATGCCTTACTGCCCTAACCCTTGGATGTTCATGTCAAACCCTCCACCCCAATTCCAATTCCAATCTCAATCCAAGAGAGACCAAGAGTTCGAAGAAGGTCTGAACCGTTTACGCAAAGAGTATGCCACAGCCCCTATGGAAGACGACAGGCTTTCAGTCTCTTCCCTAAGGTCGACCAATTCGACTCGTACCACAGATTCGGTTCGTGACCGTGACGACTACCTCAAGCAGTCTGAGAGACTCTTCATCCTACAACCATTTACAGTTGGAGCTCTCAAGAACATGCGCAATTACGAAGGTCAGACACCAGCTGGAGACCGCAAAACAGACGTACTCGCAAGAGCAGTCCAACTGGTCAAGACAAAGACTGAGATAGTCGACTTCATTCTTGCAGCTTGCCCATACAAGTAAAAAAATAAACAATTACGAGTTAAACTTTTTATTCTTTCTTTTCTGAGTTGTTTAGAGCTGGTTTCTCTTGTAGGAACCTTTCGTACTCTTCCATGGTCATGTAATTGCGAATTTGGTACGCAATTCCAGGTTCGTTGTTTTTGAACCTTACGTATGTAACGCTTCCATCCTCCTCAGGGAAGTAAGCTGCTAACATCTGACCAAGTTTTCTCGGTGACTCGGAGCTCATAAAAATGTCACTTTTTAAACGTTAAGTTTTTAGTCTTATTTTACCCTTTGTTTACCCTTTGTTTGTCAAGGTAGTATTGGAGTGCAATTTCTCCAAATTCTCTGTGTCGGAGTTCTTCAGCATTTTCCAAGGTGTACCTGGAGAACTCAAAGAAGTTGTCAAGAAGATACTGCCATGCTGCTCTTCTGAGTTCGTCGGTATTTTGGAAGTGTTGCACCTTCGAGTCTTCGGACATGAAAAAATAACACTTTTTCTATTAAACCGTTTTCTAACATGGTCTAAAACTCTCGAAAATCATGAAATTTACACCAAAAATATAATTTATGTTAGAATGTTAGATCTAACATGTTTTCTAACACGTTTTCTAACATGGTCTAAAACTCTTGAATTTTCATGAATTTTCCCGAAATAAAAAATAAAGTTGGTTTTTTTAAAAAAATATTTTTTATTTTTATTGTAAGAACATGTTAGCAACTACAGCACCAAACTCGCTAGTTATGAACCCAACTTCAATGTTAGTAGAGATGAAAAGCTTCATTCCTTCTTCATATACTTTCGAAACAAAAATCCAGAAGATAAAGCAAGAACTTTTAACAAGTAATTTAGACTGTAGTGCGAAAGATGAAACAAATGAACAGTATCTTTATGAAATGCAGGACATTATTGACCATTTACCCAAATTGCCTGAAATCCAACAACAAAAACTAACCATTCCCGAATTTGACGAAATAGAAGTCAAAGCAACTGACTCAGTAGAAATAAAGAAGTTCATACGAAAGGTAAATTATGAATTCCTTGGTTTTCATTGCAACCATAAGGTTATGGACAAAGATTGCGACATGGTATATAAGAACATCTCTGACCTTTACAAATCCGAAGAATTTAAGACCTACGACAACTTTGTTTCGTTAGTTGCAAAATGTGTTTGGGAAATAAGAGATAAAGATAGTAGGGGTAAGGTATGGAACGAACAAATAAAACCAGCAACTTTTGAGTTAAAGAAAACCATTGACGCCTTGGTTGTTTTAGCAGGTAAGGTTTCAGAATATAACGCAAAAATGAACCCACAATGTTCTAAATGTAAAGCAGCAATGAGGAAATATAACTACTCCGTCAAAGAGATAGAACGTATGAGAAACGACTATGCTGACTTAAAGAAAGAAGCAGAGAAACCAGCAGAAGATAAAATGGACATGTTAGCATTTCTGAACAAAAACTATCCAACAGCAGAAGATTTCCTTCTATCTGACGTCAAGAAGAAGTATAAAGAAACTTTCGGTATCGTTAAAACTTTTGACATACTGACAGAAGAAATAGAAGCTACGAAATTGTTTAGAGTCATGAACCATCGCAACATATACCATGTAAAACGCTTGTAAATAGTTATGTTAGAAAACATGTTAGAAAACATGTTAGATCTAACATTCTAACATAAACATTATTTTTATTGAATTCCGTATGAAATTTCATGAGTTTTGTATGTTTTAGACCATGTTAGAAAACATGTTTTCTAACATGTTTTCTAACATTCTAACATAAAATATATTTTTGCCGAATTCTGTATAAAATTCATGAATTTCCTCATATGTTTGCTACCCTCGGAAAACCGAGGATAGAGATTCCATTCGAAAATCGTAAAAAATTGCGACCCGCGGAAAACCGAGGAACGCCTAAAACACATGAAAATCGTAAAAAAATGACCAAATTTCATGATATAACTGTATCTTTTATACAAAATAAAATTAAAGTTAGTTTTTTTAAAATATTTTTTTTTATTTTGTATGTAAGAACAGGAAATGTTAAACATTGAGTTTGAAACAGTTAAAAAGATAGACAATGACACCAAATTGGTTAGAATAGGTGATTTAAACGTAAGATACTCAAAGAAATACAATAAATATTCTTTGTCAGACATTTTAACACTATCTGGAAAGAAAACATCCCACGACTGGGTTAGAAATGCTTCAACTCAGAAAATTTTGACAAGAAATCCTGAGCTTATGATATCGGTAAGATTCTATGGAACAAGAACATATCTTATAGACAAAAGTCTTATACCAGTAGTTTTGTTCTGGATTGACCCAGTTGTTGGATATAATTTCATAACTTATGGTTCATTCGATACGGAACGTTGCAGTGAAGGCTTACTTTACATCGTTCAGAAACCGAAGGACTTCAATACAAAGAGATATAAGATAGGAAGAACATTTAATATAACTCAAAGATATGACAGTATAGTCAATAGAGTTAAGGTTGTGTTTGTTAACGATATGAGAGCTGCTGAAACAGAACTACTTGAAAAGTTTGAGAAAATGTATGGTGCTCCCATAAAAGGTAAAGAAACGTTTGAAGTAGATGAGATAGATAAAGCTATAAAAGTATTTGACGAAGTTGCTGAAAAAATACATGTAAAGCGTTTATTTTTGGTCTTTTATACAAGATAGAAAATAACGCTAATTTTATTTTTTTTTATTTTTTTATTTTGTATGTAAAGACAGATATGTCAACAACAGAGAACACAACAACAGTTATAGTCCATGAAGCTATAAATGAAGAATATGAGTACATACAGTTTAACAAAACAACTCCGTCTCATTCGTTCAGTCAAGATGACATGTACCAAATGCAAAGTATTTTGACAGCATGTTTGCTCCAGATACCAAACATACAGACGATTGGTTCAAAAACCAAAGCACACAAGAACTTTTGAGCGAAGCACAGCGAGACCGACTTTTTCGGGTCGCCTAAAATCATGAAAATCGTTAAAAAATTTGCCAAATGGTTTGAGAGGTTGGTATGACATAGACTTCTTGTAAATGCTGTTGCAATGTGGGCTTCGCCTCGTTATGCTTGGTATATTTACAGACTTCTTGACGAAATTCATAGACAAAACGTGAAGAGATGGAAAAGAAACTTCAAGCAAAAGATGAAGTCATTGAAGCAAAAGACAAAAAACATTCAGAAAAGAATACCACGTTCGGTACCAAAAGGTAAGGAAAAGAACTATAAAGTATATGATTTATACTGAAGAGATGGAAAATGAAGAAGATAAAGATATGGTTATGTTGCATTTAGTCAGAAGAAACAACAAAAGCTTTACGACCTTGCTAAGATTTACAAATCTGACAGAAATTGGTTCTATCGCGAAAACTTACCGATTTCAATGACACCAAATGAAGATGTGAAACAAATAGTTCAAGATACTTTACCTCAAACACACTATGATATTAAAGGTTGTACAATACTTACATTCAAAGAAGATTTGCCGCTACTGAAAGAAAAAAATAACAGAGTATTTTGACAACTTCAAACAAGCAGAGTAAATGAACCATTTATTTTTCAAGCTTGACTTCAGATGGCTCAGGTAGCTCTATAAGGTAAACTGTCTTGTCAAATCCTTCTGGCATTCCGAGTCCTTCCATCCGACATTCCGAGTCCTTCCATCCGACAAGAAAAAAATTTCCCGACAACTGGAAAAAATTTCCCGACAACTGGAAAAAAATTTCCTGTTGTTCGTCCGTAAACCATTCAAATTTCGAAAATTGAGAACTTTTTGGTCGAACGACAGAAAAAATTTTTCCTTCAGACAGGAAAAAAATTTCCCGACAACTGGAAAAAAATTTCCTTCCGACATTCCGAGTCCTTCCTTCCAACAGGAAAAGTTCTTCCTTCCGACAGGACACAAACGAATGTCCGACGTACCACCAACCGAGTCCATTCCAAAAGAAGAACCGAAAGCTGCAGCACCACAACAGACTAAGACTAAAACACTTACATTTTTACGCTTGACTTTTTACAATTTGAACTTTGTTTGCGTAGATATGAATTCTGAAAGAAGTATGAGGGTCTTGTATGACTTTGTACTTCTCCCATAGTTCATGTCTGTCAAACTTACCTGCCATGGACTCTTTCATAAGTTCCATGAAATCGTCTTCGGACAATCCAGGGAAAAGTATAATGTCAGTAAGTATTCTTTTAACATCCTTACTTAAACTCTTTGCTGTCTGTACACATATTACGACTGAAATGTTAAAGTGCCTAAGTTTCTTAAGAATTCGACACATATCTTGTTCTCTATTCTTTAACAAAGGATGAGAAGCAAAGTCATCTAAGATAAGAAGACATCTATGAGGGTAAGTCTTCCAATCGTAAGATTGCAATTTCTTCGAAATGTATTCTATCTCTTTCTGTTTGTTTCTGAAGTGTTTCTTCTCTAATATTCTCTGCATTTCCTCATTTGGTCTTTAAACTTAGAATTTATATACTCATTTATAGCATTGTACTTCAAAACTCTTCTTTGGTACTTCTTTATCCAATCTAACAACTCAGAGTCTTTTATACATACTAACTTAGACTTTTTATAATATCTTTGAACGAATTGACGGTTTGGTCAAATTGACCAGAAGTACTACAAATGACTACTAACTCATAGAATGGGTTCTTCTCATCTAGTTCTTGTTGTTGTGCAGCCATTTTAAGATAAGTGAAAGTCTTACCCGACCCAGGTGGTGCAATTAGACCTGTTATAACCATTCTGAGCAAATAAGAACTTTTCATGTATAGGTTTTATTTGAGCATTTTCTAACTTCCTCTTGTTCTTGTTTAAAAACATTCTCAAATTTCTTGTCAATGTCAGCAAACTTTTTTTCTAACATATTTTTAGAAAAATTAAAATTTTTATCTTTTTGAAAAATGTCTAGCGATTTCGCTATCTATATTCGAGACAAACTTTTCGACAGCAAAACATCTGTCGACCATAAAATCTTACATAGTGTAAACAAGAAAGGTGAATTTGTTCTAAAGTTCTGTTTCTGGGAATATGACAAGAACCATAAAACATTACAAAGAGCAGTCTTAAAATTTGTCAATGACAGACTTGTTGACAGAGATGACGCCGATTGGAAAGATGAAGTCCAACAAAAGTTCTTAGAATGCAAAGAAGGCACATGCGCTGTTCTTGAAGATGAAATAGAAAACAGAATAGAAGAGCTATTAAAGGACAAAGAACTTTTACATAAATATGGTTCTGAGAAATTTGACATAACTCCACCAGAAAAGAAGAGAAGAGAGAAAAGAAAGAAAAGAAAGAAAAGAAAGTAGAAGAGAAGAAAGAACCTGAACCAGTTCCAGAGAAAAAGAAATTTGACATGTAAAAATAAAATTTTATTTTTAGAACATTTCTGGGTCAATGTCAATGTTCTCTTCCTCTTTAGGGGCAAACACTGGTTAGACTCTAAAATCTTTTTACCCAATTTACCTTGAACTTCAACTATCTTAGACTCATAATATTCATAGTCGTCTGCTTTCTTTGGTTCATAAGGTATAACAAGTTTGTATGCTTTACCTTCTTTAAGGTTTGAGAACCTTCTGTCAAAATTTTCTTTGACTGCTAACAAACCTTCTATGTCTAAGTCTTCAAATTTCGCACCATTTTTAGTCACAATAGCAAACTTAACTGGTTCGATGTTCCAAACTTTGCTGAATGAAGACTTTTCAAAATTGTAGAAGTAAACATTCAAATAAGCGAATGGGTCTAGTTCTTCTTTAAGTCCTGACATGTACTTGTTTACTGAAATATATTTCGTCATCTTTTCTATCGGATAAAAAAATATTTTTTTAAAATTTTACTCAGAAAAATTTTTCTTGTATATACGCCGTTCTGAACATCTAAAAGATTTTTGACATTTGCCAAGAATGTTCGTTTAGAAGCTGCCATATAACCATACTCTTGACAATATTGTTTATATTCATCGTACAATGACCTTTCATCTAAACACTCAAAGTTAGTCTCATCTATAAACAGTTCATAAACACTCTTGTTTGCTTCTAACAATGTTTGTCTCTCATCGGTATATGGAATTTGTCTTGGATTGAACTTAGAAATATCTAATGTCATGAAATATGAGAACAAGTGGTTGTAAAAGTCAGATGTCAAACATTCTGACAAAGCGTCAAAATATTCTGTATCTTGCATATGAGAATCTGACGTTCTGACAACTACATATCTTCTGTCAGAACTTTCTAACTTCATCGGAACAGCATTGTTTGAAACCATGATGAAATTTGCAACATTTTCACAAACTCTTTGGTCTTTATACTTTCTTTCAACAACTCCAACTTTGTCTGTTATAAGACTCTTCAAAGCATCTGAGTTCAAAACTTTTGTTGTATCTATACTTTGAAGTTCATTGCAAACTATAAGTTTCATATTCTCAATTGAGGAGTTAAACTTGCCACAGATGTTTTCTAAGTTTGTCATATTCGGATTCGAATAACCTTCTAACAGTTTGCACAAATATCTGTAAAGAAAGTATTCTTACCAGTTCCTTGTTTTCCAATTATAATGAGAGCAGTTTCATTTTTAGCACTTGGATGTTGTAAGATATTTGCAAACCAACATAAGATATACTCATAGACTCTTTCGTTTCCATTGCATATAATTTCTTTGACATGGTCTAACCAAGCTTCTATAATATTTTCTTTCCATTCTACTTGTTCGTATTTATATCCAGTGAAGATAGAATAGAAGTTTGGAGAAGGTGTATAGAACTTTATACCTCGAACTGAAAAATCTTCTAACTTTGACAATAAGATATCCCAAGCATCTAACATCTTCATTCCAACTTGTACAACTTTTATTTTCTTAAGTTTCTGTCTACATTCTTGTTCTGAAACTATTGTCGCTTTAGGTTTGTTAAAGACAACATCCCATTCTTTCATGACATAACATTCTGGGGCAGAGTCGACATAAATGACTAAACGTTTCAAATTCTCGACTGCTTTGTTATAGTCTCGAAATGGACACATATTTCTGAATGCTTGGAAGTCATAAAAATCTGAAACATCTATTCTGTACATTTTTATAAAAATAAAAAAATATTTTTTTTATTCTTGAGCTATTTGTTGCATTTGTTGTTCTTGAGCTATTTGTTGTTGAAGTTGTTCTTGTAGTACAATACTTTCACCAGTTGCATCTTCCAATTCGAAACTTTCTGCCGTCATTGACAAATACATAGGACATAAAAGTTTTACAGGAACAAAGTTTGCGTCAACTAATGTCAACGTTATACTTGCCAAAGTGTTTGAGTTCACTAAGGTTGAAAATTCTGCATTCGAATGAACAATAGGCAAACCAGCAGAGAAAGTATTGTTTATACGCATAAGTATCTTTTGGTCATAATAGTTTCTGTCGACATTCGAATAACACTTTGAACCTAAGTTTGAAACAATATATAAAATAGGTGTACTTAAAGTCAATGGAACAGACAAACCTTGTATGACACCTTTTCCTGTTATAGGAAACTGTTGGTAGTAAAAACCAGATATAAGTTTTGTATTATAGCTCATATCGTTTATAGTAAACTCAGTCGGACATCCAAACATAATGAAACCTGCTCTAGTTGCAGCACATGTTACACTCGTCCTTAAAGTATTAAATAAGTCAACAAAACCTGTTGGTGGTATATCTGAGTAAGTATCTTCAAAGGAGTATTTTTTACCATTCACAACAATAAAATCTTCTGGTGTCAAAAGAGCAAAACAGGCTTTAGTCGTCATTGTGTTTAAGGTTAGTTTACAATACCGTCCTTGAGGACTTTGTAAGTTTGTTGTTATAGAATTATATGACTCAGGGTTTTTAGTCGTAATAGTATAAACCATTATATCTTCTGCCATTTACTTAGCAAATAAATTTTAATGAAATGTTGTGGTCGTCAAATATTTTTATAACGTCTGGGAAACTATATTTTAAGTTCAACGTTTCACCTCCTTTCATAACGTATATCTTGTCAATGACATTATATGAAACACCACAGCAACTAATGTCGGGTTCTATTTCTTTGATGTTTATATCGTCTGCCTCTGTCAAAAGTTTCAATAGTTCTTTCAAAACTTCATGAGGTGCAATGACATATGAGTTCACTTTTACAGGGTTGTGTTCGACCAAGTTTAACATTATACCTAAAGCTTGACAAATCTTCTCCTGAGTTTTAAGTTTGTCTTTCAGTTGTTGGTAGTCATTTCGAATATCTGCAACAGAACTTAAGTCTCTGCTAACTTCAGGATATGTTGGTTGTTCTTTTACAGGAACTATTGTTATACCATCTTCGTCTTCGTATGGTTTCCCCACTTCAACATCTCTTTCTTTGACATTGACAACAACACTTTGACTGTTTGTTTGAGTTGGTGAATTTAACTTCACATCTGCCATCGCCATTAAACCTTTTGAAACACTTACGCTTCTATTTTTCGGAAATGACATTTTACTTAGAATAAAAAGATGGACGTATTTGAGTATCTCTTCGAATTGAAGCAGAACAAAGTTTACACACACAAACAATACAAGTTCATTGATAGAATAGTTCTTTATACAAACAATGGAAAATGTTATAGAATAGCAGTCTTTGCTGAACCAAAATATTTTCATAAAGCAAAGAAAGTTGGTATAACCGAGATGGTGAAAGTTCTTGACGTTGACAAAAATATAACAACAAAACTTACAGATATTTCTAAAGGTAAGTTTATCTTACAATTTTATGTCAAAACTGGCGTACTGTCAATATTTGACGGAGAGAAGTCAGTTCAAGAACAACTTACTGACCTGCTGCCAAAATCTGCTCGATGGAAGCTGTCGTTATACCAATCTGAGGAGCCCCAGCAGGTTTCATCGAACGAATCTTCAAAAGAGCATCTTCCGTGAAAAGTGCTATTGGTTTTGTAAACTTCTTTGCTTTCAATTCATCTGGACCGTCTCTGTCACCAGTATATTGTATTTGAACTGTACCAACAGTTGAAATACCACCCATAAAGTCTTCTGAGTCAGCAAATGGAATGCCAAGCCAAAAGTTTGAACGGTCTCCATTTGTATATTGAGTTTTTTGAGCTCCTGTATGAGTCCATACTTTCACATATGGCATAATAGAACTTTGCATTTCAGGGTTAATGGTTGTTGTGAAGTTGTTGTTAAAGTTCATAGCATCTAATGTCAAGTTGTATGACCTCATATCCTCAACTGTAGAATATTCTTCTCTTGGATAGTATTTGCCATCTATGTTTATATGATATTTAATACCAGGGTTGTAGAAGCAAGAATAGTCATTTATAGTTCGTCTGAACAGTACAAACATAGTATCTGCATGTTTCATTGCAGTTGTTAAGGCAATATCTGTTCTTGCACCTGGGTCAGCACTTTGGTTTCCAACTTCACCTGCAAAGTCTTTGACAGATATTTGGTGTATAGGGAACATAAGTGGAACTGCAATATATTTGGCAGCTAAAGCATTTGAAATATCTGGGTCCAACATATAGACTGCAAGTCTGCTTTCTATTCTCTTGCATTCAAACTTTTCGCATGTGAACTTAACTGGGTCCCAAGCAGTTCCAGCAGCATTGAAGTAGTAGTTTACTTCAGTGTTGAAGTTTGAGAAACCAAAGTCTAAGTCAACTTTGTCTTTGCAAAAGTCGGCGAATGACGTTTGATTTGCTCCCTTTACGTCTGTAAGAGTGAATGGGTCTTGCGTTGGTGCAATGACTAAGTTATTTTTGCTTGGAGTAAGTTTCGATAGAAATTTTTCCTGCCCAGTTTGGCAAGTATCTTAAAAACCTGAAGATGAGGAAAGATGACAAAGGAACTCTAAGTTTCAGTTTTACTTTGGTTACTGCTGCTGCAGTTTGTCCAGAAAGGTCAACATAAACTCCTGGAACGTTAGGGTCAAGTCTTCTTATTTTCTCAATAGTTTGCATACTGGTCTGTTTGTTCTCTAGCTTGTGGTTGTACTGAGTTTCTCAAAAGCGAACCATTCATAGTTTGCCCATGTTACTGTTTGAACTAAGTCAGAGTTAGAATATATCTTATATCCCATGAAAACTTCTGGAGCATATTGGTATCCGACATAGAAAATTCCATTGCAACCTTTCTTGTCAGACAACTTGGCAGAAGGTTTATTTCAATGTCTTGTTCCACGTATAAGAATGAGTTGTCAATAGAAATTATATGAAACCTGTCGCAAGCAATATCTACTGTTGTTGAAGAACCTTCTCCAAACTCACCTACATTTCCATAAGAAACAGCAGTTGTATATTCGTAAGTTCCAGGAACTATTTCTGACCTTCTAATGGCATTGTCGCATTCGTTATACCATTCGGAAACATTTCCATTCATAGCATCCAAAACTGTTGGCGTTATATTCTGAGCGGCGTACATTTCATATGAGTAAAATATAGAATAGTTGGATTTATATGTCATAATAGAACCCATGTGGACCAAGCTTTACTTTCTTCCTGACTGAGTTTTTAACTCTTCTTTTTCCTTCATTGCCCTCTGCTTGAAGTTGTTGCATCTTTGCATTATGTTCATCTAGTATGTTGCAAATTTCCCATGTCCTTTTTGCCTTTTGGCTCTGGTCGCCATCTCAGGTAACCTATATCCTAGAAAGAGTTTGTCATAGTCTGTATTTGAGTCTTCGCGTATTGTTTGCATGACTCTTTCCTGAGTTTCTGGTTCAAGCTCTTCAAACAGTGCCTGTCCATATGGAATATGCTCGTTTCCAAATATATGTTTTTGTAGCCATTCTGGTTTTCTTTCCATGTTACCAACTATATCTTTTGTGAATGGGAAAGCTTCTACCCAATCTTTCAGTCTTGCGTCGTTTATTTCTGTAGTTGGTTTTTATTTTGTCAAGGAAATGTTTTTCAATACTAACATTTCATTTGGTACTGTCCATTTGAGTTTTTTAAATATTCATCCTTCTCGGTTCATTGTCTGCAAAGTAAGTTTTTATGACATTTTGTAAACTTTCGTTTGCAAGGTCATGTACAATAGGTTCTCTTCCTTCTATCTCCCTAACTTTCTTTCTAAACTCTTCACCAAATATACCATCTCTATGGTTCTGTGTAGTTCTTTGAGATAAATGTTTTAGAACGTCAGGTGTTATATTTCCATCAGCCATGTTCATTTCATACTGGTCCAAAATATCTGCATGTTTCATATCTTTCAATGGCATTAAAGCCGCGCTTAAAATACCAGCTATATCTCGTTCACCATTGACTTCCATTGCGTCTACAACTTCTTGGAATTGTGGTTGTAAGTTTATGAACCACCTATCTGGATTAGCTTTATGACCCCATCTCATTGTAGTTCCATCGTCTGCAGAAACAAAAGTAGGTTTGTTTCCATCTTGGTTAGGTTCTGAATGAACTTTAAACAATGTTTCATTTCTATATGTTTTCTTGAAATTTAACCTTTTATTTTCACCGAGTTCATCCGAAGATTGAACGTTAAATGCTCGTAAGTAAAAAGGGTTGTTGTATTTGTGTACATTTTCTTTCAGTACTTTCATTCTATGCTGAATATTTTCATCTGGTGTTGGGTCTTTTGTATGTCGGCAAACATTTTTCGATATTCTTCTACTATGTCAGCCGAATCTTTCTTAGACTCTTGGAAAGATTCCATATTCACCTCATGCTCTTGTTGAGGGTCAAGATTTTTCGGCTGTTCCAAATCTTCATCTAGTTCTGTGAAGTTAGTTTCCAAAGGAAGGACTTGTTCGTTTCCTTCAGGCTCTTCTAGCTGTTGTTGCTGAACTATTTCTTCCATGTCTGGTTGTATCTGAACTTCTTCCTGTTGAGTTTCTTGTACCTCATCTGCTGGCATTTCATATATTCCGAGACCGTTTTCAACAATTTCCCTATTTACGTCATCCGCATTCATAAGCTTTTGTTCTTTCGTTCCGTCTCTATTTTTTACGCGTTTCATGACGAAAGTTGAATTGTCATTTAGCTCTGACATCAAATATCTCGGAGTAAATTCATCCATGTCATTTGGATGATATGCTATTAAATCATATCCCTTAGCGAGCTTGTATTTTCCAGGTTTGAGATTATATCCGTTTTGGTGCTGAGCCATAAAGCTAAATAGGTTCGGGTCAGTATTTCCATCCTTGAACTTTCTATAGCTTCTTTATATCTGTCACTAAAGTCAACAGTATCTGGGAAACCACACTCTTCTTTAAGCATTTTTAAGAATTCTTGGTTTCCTTGTTCTCTACTTCTTTTATGTCCTTGCTCTGTTTGTGGTTGTTGTTGTGCAGGGTTTTGAACTGTTGGTTGCTGTGCTGGTTGTTGTGTTGGTTGTTGTGCTGGTTGTTGTGTTGGTTGTTGTGCTGGTTGTGGAGGTGGTTGTTGTGCATGCCTGTGTCTGTGTCCATGTGACGATGTAAATGTTCTAGGTAGTCCTGGTGCAGGTGCTTCTCTTGGAGGGTTTGGTGGTATATAAGTTCCACCAGCTGGCACATATGTTCCATCTGCAGCGTAATGTCCTACCTGACTTTTCGTTTTTAAGAAAGCATTTACTAGGTCTGTTTTGGTCTGTTGTAACTCTTTTTCTTGACTTTTCACAACAGTTGCTCTAACGGCGTCATAGGCACTTTGAACTGCCTGTCTCGTTGCTGCATCTGTTATTTTCGTCATATTTTGTGCTACTTCTTTTAACTCTTTGTCGAAACCTTCAGACTTCAGTTTCTTTCCAGATGAGAAGTCGTTCACTTGTTTCACCTTACTATGAAGAGCTTCGAAAGCGTTCTTAAAGTCAGCATTTGTAAAGCTTCATTTGAACTGTCTTCATCCGCTTGTATTTTTGTCCTTATTGACCCTATAAGTTGGGCTGCTTTAGCGTTGGCTTGGGCATCTAACCAGTCATTATTAGCTTTATATATTCTGCGCTTTCATTGCCTTTTGCATGGCTGCGTCGTTATTTTTACTTTCTTGTGCTAAGTTTTCATACTGTACGGTTTGGTTTTGCAACTGTAAAAGTTTTCTGCCTTTACATTTGCTTCAACTTCTTTTTTTACTCATCGCTATCCATATATGTCTTCAGGGCTTTTTGTTTTATCTCTTCATCTTTCAGTATTTTATATTGAGTAGTATGGTTTTTCAAATTTATGACATCTTGTTCCATTTTTGCTACTTCTGCTGCTTTTTCTGACACTTTTTTCGCATATTCCTCTGTACTTAGTTCTTTCAGTTGTTCTTCTTTCTTCTTTTTCTCTACGTTTAACTCATTGAGTTTCTTTGTGTGTCTGTCATATTCTAGTTTCTTTTCGTTTTCACTTATTTGTTTTCTGTATGTCTATGTTGACTTTTTGACATCTGTTATTTGATTTTTGAGTGAACTCAAAATTCATTTGACTTTGAGGGTTATAGGCTGTTCCGTCTGCAGCTCCACCATAGCCTGCCATTTTCGCTAAAAGTGCCGCTCTTAAACCTCCACTCTGTGCACCAATGACTCGGTTTAAAAGCATAGGATTGCTTGACATTTGTTGCAACATAGTGGGGTCATTCAGCATTTGTTGTTGCAACTGTTGTTGTGGTGTCAGTTTTACTATTGGATGTTTCAATGCTCTCTTCCTCTTACGTATATTCTTACGTAGCTTACGTGGCATTTTAAGTGAAGTTAAAAACATTTACGATGAAGAAGTCTTGACAAAACATTTACGATGAAATCATGAGTTTCTACGATGTTAGAAAACATGTTAGAAAACGTGTTAGATCTAACATTCTAACATAAACATTATTTTTGGGTCATTTACGCTCATTACGAAGAAGTCTTGACAAAACATTTACGAAGAAGTCTTGACAAAACATTTACGAAGAAGTCTTGACAAAACATTTACGAAGAAGTCTTGACAAAACATGAAAACATATATAATTTGTGAAAAGCTCCTGGAAGACCTCCGAATAAAAACTTCATTTATGTGGGCTAGAAGGCACGAAGTGCCTGGAAGGTCACCCCAAGAAAAAAAAACTTCATTATACTCATTCATCTTCGGGGCTAGAGGGCACGAAGTGCCTGGAAGCCCCACTACCTTTTTTTTTTTTTTTTTTTTTTTTTCGATGGTTTTAAAGTATATTAGACACATGTATTGATATTACTATTTTTGTATATTTTGAGAGAAAATCCCTAAAAAGTGAGAAAATCTGAGACGGTTTGAGAAAATATATAAACTATTGAAAATTTGAATTAAACTTCTAATTTGGAAAAAAGAAATTTGGAAAGAAGAAAATTCAAAAATCGAGATTTAGACTCAGCATCAAATGGAGAACAAAATGTTTCTTCATATGAAGGAAAAAATTTTCTTGTGAAGAAATAGAGTTTTTAAAATTTTATTGTATGTAATGAAATAAACAAATATTAAAATTATTTTTTGATAACAAGAAAATTCCCAATAGAAAATATTTGAGAGAAAGAAAAAAAGAAAAATGAAAAATATTACTCTCCTTTATATTTCATGAGATTTTAAATTTATTCTCATAAAATTAACAAATATCTTAAATATCTGGATCACTCACATATTGTAATAAACAGAAATTCATCAAAAGTGACAGCTCTCAATTTTTTGACATTTGTAAATTCTAAATTGAATGAGAAAAATGAAATAATACTATGCATAATATAATATTCTAGATTTAATTATAATTAGGAAAAAGTTAGTTTTGAGAGTACTTTTCATAGGCATATAGAATGAAATCTTCTGAAAAATAATATCACATAAACTCATATTATTTTCTAATATATAACTATTTTATATAAAAATCAAATTCAATGATCTTAAAAGCGAAGGATAAACCTCAAAATTTACGAATATAATGAGTGGGAATATTTCATATTGTTTTATGATAGATAAGCATTATATTCCCACTCATTATATTCGTAAATTTTGAGGTTTATCCTTCGCTTTTAAGATCATTGAATTTGATTTTTATAAAAATAGTTATATATTAGAAAATAATATGAGTTTATGTGATATTATTTTTCAGAAGATTTTGTGTTCTCCTTCAAAATTTTATTTTTTTATTAAAAAGAATCTTTACAAAATATACATTTACTTAAATTAATATTTAAAAACGTGCTCTATCAAAAGTTCCAAAAATTCAATATTTTAGCTTTTCTGAGGTGTCACTTTTGATGAATTTCTGTTTACAACAATATACAATGAATTGAACGATAAAAATAATACAAACTCAACTAAGTTTCCTGTCTTTCAACTAAAAAAATTATGCAAATTAAATTAAATTGTTTATTCAAATATAAAACAAAGATGAAGTAATTACAGTTATCATAAACTTTATGAATAACTCTGTAATTGGTTCAGATTTTCGTAAAAATATTTTTATTAATATCGATAAGAATACGTTTACCTACTATCACAACATATCGATAAACAAGAGTAGAGTGATTTTTATCATCGAAACTTTTTAAAAGCTGTAAGCTGGAAGGAAAAATCTTGTTTTTTCTGAGTTAGTTGTAGAACTATTGATGCACGAGTTATCATTGTGATGTAGAAGGATGTCGATGTACTGACTGAAGGATATGAAGTGAATTGAATTTCATTGCATTTCAATTTGATCAAAATTTGTTGAAATGATATGAATGTGTCAACATCTGTATCACTCTCTTTCACTCCTTCCCTATTCTTTCGAGAACGAAGCTAGCTCAGCTTTCGCTGAGCGAATTGACACTTTTGATGTCCTAAACGTACATACTCTCAAATTTATCGAAAAAAATAATACTACCTAAACTCGTATATTCTTATTTTAAATATGATATTATCCTTAGATTCCACACTAGAATATATTTAAATCAACTTTTAATAAAGTTCGAATCCTGCGCGTCTCACTTTTTAAATTTTCCAAACGGAAAATTATATTCTCCTAAAACGAAAACAATTTTCCGAATTGACATCCTTATGCTACATGATTATGGAATAATTATGACTCAATGACCGAATTTTTAAATTCAACTTTTGTATTATCTTCTTATCGGTTTATAACAAATTATTGAATACATTCGAAAAAATTATTGAATTACCCATCAATTTAATTCATTCATACATTTAATTATAATGGCTATAGTAACAATATTCAAATAAAAAACCATTTTTTTGCAACTGTATGGATAAAAATAATCATTCAGCAAATGTGATTCGTAGTAAGATTAACATAATTAAAAATTAAATACTTAATTCAAAATATCGAGATTTTTTGAACATATATTAGTACACAGATAATTAATATATTTATTGAACTTTTAAAATTCCGATAAAATATTTCTCTCACTTTTCAGCCATTTATCGAAATTTAATAAACTGGAGTAAAGTATTTTGGTTTATGCTTGCTAATACATCCGCCTTTTTAATCCGAATTAGCGATAAGCCAAATGCCACATGTCCAAAGGCTATCATTCTCAATAAAACAGAAACAACAATTGGAAGAAGAGGAGATGTGAAAATGGATACAACGAAAAAGAAAGAAGTTTCTAAGCTCCATGCATGCATTCATCGTCATATAAAATACTTTGATTGTTATTTTACAATAGATGACTTGCATTCTGTTAATGGCACATTTATCAATGGTCAGAAAATTATCAGAGATGAATTATTCCATAAGGATGAAGTTGTCTTTGCAGGAGGAAATCAATATTTAGTTGGTGACTTCCTACAAAATAGGCAAGACCTAGAATGTGTTTACCGATTCATATTGCCTGAGATTGAAGTCGATTTCTCAAAATGCAAAGATTTCAATGACGAATTTTCAACAGATACCGAGAACGAGGAATGCTGCGTCTGTTTCTCACATTCACACAAATTGATTCAGTTGATATGTGGTCATTATGTGTGTGTATCATGCTTGTCCAAGTGGTCAATGAGCTGTTTTGAACGTTTACACACTTTTCGATGCCCATATTGCCGCCATAAATTACCTAAAATGGACTTTGGCAAAGATTCAGCCGAGATGGTTAATGGAATTCAAATAGTTTACAGCATTGAACCATTGTTGAAGACATTAAATGTTGCCAGATCCGATGAAGTTGTGAAGCTTTCAATTCGAAAGAGATGGACGTTGCAAAACCGTGAATCATTCTGGTCATTCAATCAGAAAGTATCAGATTCACACAATCTTCGTTTTTCATTCCATTGGCTGACAGAATGCACTTTACAGCAAGTTCTCTTATTCAATGAGGAAGAACTGAAGAATGTTATCTGCAATCTCGAAGGAAACATTAAGAATACTCACGGAAAACTACTTGAAGAAGCAGTTTATTTGATTGCCACAAAAATTATGAATTTGGACAAATAATTCGGGATTCCACCATATCATGAAGAATTATAGGAAATTGTTCTCTTATTTCTATCCATGCTATTGGTTATTTTTAATTTTGTTTTTTATTTTAAATATATTCCATGTATCAAACATATGTTTTTAAATTTCACCTTGTGGTTATCATGAATTAATGGGTCTTGATTAGATATGTTTCATAAATTATATTTCGAAATTTAGAAGAATTTTCAAGTGTTCTTGAATGAATTTGAAAAATCTAGAACTGTCTAAGATGATATTTTGCATTATGGGATAAATTATTTTGATTTTTCAAAAATCTCCAAATATCAAAGCACTGCGAGCTATTTTGATCATGAAAATCAAAAGATACCTTTAACAGATTTCGATTTTAACTCTTTTCGTAACCTCAACTCCATTATTATTGATTTTCTCTCCATAAAAAATGAATTGGATTGGACTTCTTTCCTTATTACTATCAATTGCTTCAACAATATCAACATTTTTCATGATATCAGCCATACGGTTTTGGCTTACGACAACTGGTTTAGTCAATCTCGACCGCACAATCGAAATTCTAAATTTCGTTTCTTTTATAGTATCATTTTTAACAGTATTGATAACATATTTCATCGTAAAGAAATGCACTAACTTAATTACCTTTATCATATCTTATGCAATTGGTTTGTTTGGCTTACTAGAGTTTTATTATGGTTTATTCTTATGGTCAGATTCAAAAGGATACATATCAACAATGATAAACGTTTGGGAAAAGTCATTAAATCAATCATTTATCATTGATATTGAGAAAAAGTTCAAATGCTGCAGTTTTCATAAATTTAATCAATTTTATAATGATCCTTGCAATATCTCAGCTACACCATGTCTTACATCTATACATTCTACAATTGCAGAACCAACAGAAGCTATCGGAATTACTATTATTTACCAATCTGTAGTTCATGCGATGATTTCTCTGTTTCTTGGATTTGCTGCTCAGAAGAAAAAGAAAAAGAACGGCATTACGTTGCAAACTCCATGGGCAAATCCAGAAAAAGAAGAAACCAGAAACTTCCTCGAAAATAATGATTAATTATCACCGAATAATATCGATATATCCCTTTGTTACCCCACTGATATCTACTAATTCGGCAAAATTCAAGATTTATTATGCGTGTTCTCATTTTTTGATTTGATCAAATTTATTTATCATTCTATAGTCTATTATTCAAGCTGTATAGGCTTATTTTGTTTTATTGTTTTGTATTTTTTAATATAAATAGCTTTTTTCTTTGATTCCAGCAAATGTTATTTATTTTACGATTATTTTTGATTCAATTTTTTAAAACGTTCATTTATGGATTTTGTTTCATTCCGAGGCTTTTCATCAATTACAACGCCATGTCTCTTTGTAAATCCAATAGATGACAGCACAATTTATCCATATGCAAAGAATATCATCATTGAAGATCAAAGCGGAAAACAAAAATTTTTAAGAGGGCATAAAAACACAATTTCTGCAATTGACATGTCTCCAAAAGGCAGAATGATTGCATCAGGCGAAAATGGTCGTGAATCAGATATTATTGTCTGGAATTACAAGACAAAACAACAATTATACAGTTTATCAGAGCACGACAACGGAATTACTGCCATTAACTTCAGTAATGATGAGCGTCTTCTTGCAACAACAGCAAATGATAATCGCCTGATCATTTGGGATATGGCATCAGGAAATATGGTTCTCCACAAGAAGATACAATTTGCAAATTGTGTTAAATGGGGAGGACAAGTTCCTGATGTCAAAGGCAGACCAACTCTTACATTCTATCTTGCTACATCAGGTCCAAACGGCGTCCAGCTTCACATTGTTGATCCATCAGGAAAGATTGATACAACAAATCTTCCACAAGGAAAATATACACGTGACATCAAAGCCATGGCTTTTACAAAAACATATTTATTATGTGGAACATCGTCTTCTGATGTCTTAGTCTTTGATTTACACAGCCTTACAATGATCAAAGTCAATCATCTTGGCAAAGGCTCCGTTACATCAATCTACAGCGCACCAGATGGCGGAATAATTGCATCTTGCCGCGATGGATGCATATTTGCGATCAACGAAGATGGATCTCAGCTTCTTCAGAACATTAAATGTCCGATTGCTTCAATTTACGATAGCCGCCTTATTACAGAAGACGGATCTTTAATGGGAAACGACGGATCCGTGATTTGGGACAGCCATCCACACGAAGTTACATCCATTTCAGTTTGTAACGGTACAGCTGTCAGCTCATGTGTTGACGAAACCATCAAAGTCTGGAACAGTTCCAATCTTTCCTGCAATTTGTCATTCAAAGTCAATTACCACTCTCCCCCACATTGTGTTGGTTTATCCCCCTCATTATTGGTTATCGGCCACGAGAACGGTGCTATCGGTGGATATGACTTCACGACAGGCGAACATCTATTTAAGATAGAGCACGGACACCATACATGTGTTAACATCCTTGAAGTCGCTCCAACGAGAAGATTCTTTGCATCAGGTGGTGATGACACGACGGTAAGGCTTTGGGATGTAAGAACACGTAATATGATGACTAAGTTCGCTAAGCATGATGCTCCTATCTCCGCAATCTGCTTTGTTAACTCGGCAACTCATATCTACTCTTCTTCCATCGATAAGAGCGTTTGCTTATTCGATATTCAGACAGAAGAACTCCTCGAAAGATTCACTTGCTTCGAATCAGGAGTTAGAGATATCTGTCTTTATGATGATACATTGCTCGCTGCAACACAAGATGGCCATATCTATAAATTGGCTCCTTCAACAGGAACTAAACCTGTTTCTTCCATTAAAACAATGGAAGCAAACACAATTTCACTTTCTCCTGATGGTGAAAAGTTTGCAATTGGCCATATCAATGGCGATGTTTCTGTTTGGAATACAGCTTCAATGAAGATGATCTCTTCTTCACCAGTTCATAGCTCATCAGCAGCCGATATCAGATTTGTTGATAACTCTCATGTAATGTCTGCTGGTGCTGATGGCGGCATCGCATTGCTTTCAGTTTAAGGATTTATAATAAAAAAAGTGTTTTTCTTCTCATTATTTTCAAGTTTACTTTTCTTTGTGAAGTTATAAATTGAATTGGAAAAACTCCTCTTGATTATGCAGCAGTTTAAAAAATGCGGAAAAACCAAAAGCGATTAGGGAGAATACCTACCATAATCCACGTTTCTCCATGATTTTAAATTTTTGGTTGAATTCTTTGAGAAAAATATGAGTTGTCTACCACCACAAATAGATAACTAAATCCATTTCGGTCTAACCAGAAGTTATGATTCCAAAATGCAATACCCTGAATTAAGTTAACATTTTAATGTTTTATATTATTCCGACTTATATCATCTTATATATACAGATTTACAACAAAAATTATTTGAATTTAGCTCCATAGCAGGCAATTGTTGAACCAAATCCACTATTACAAACGAATACAAGATTTTCAAAATTTCATCTCAAACCTGAACATACTAATCGAATGCTATTTGAATTCGCACACAAATTGCATCCAAGTATTATCATTGATGGAACTTGGATTTGAATATTCGGAAATCAATATTTCTTGAAGAACAGTATAAAATCGAACTAATATGATTTTTCTTGAATATTGGATCCAAAGACAAATTCCATCATATCATACACTCATTTTATAATTGCTCAAAATCGAAACAGAAAAACTTTTTTTATTTCAAATTAAATTTTTCAATTTTTTGAATGAATTTTATATCAAAAATATGAGTGGACTTCCTCCATCCCCAGATGGATTGCCACCTCCACCAGGAGTTAGTGGTCTACTTCCTCCTCCAGGCGGAATTCTCCCTCCACCACCAAACAATAGCTTACCTCCACCACCAAACAGCGGTTTACCACCTCCACCAAGCAGTGGCCTTCCTCCTCCTCCAAATAATGGCTTACCGCCACCACCAAATGGTGGCTTACCTCCACCTCCTGGCGGTGGATTGCCACCTCCACCTGGCACTGGATTCCCTCCACCACCTCCAATGAACAGCAATATGATTTATACGGAATCAACAACCACAATGAAGACAATGCCTGGCGGCTTACCTCCACCACCACCAAGTTCAGGTCTTCCCCCTCCACCGATGGACAGCGGATTTGGTTCTCAAAGATTCGTTCAACAGGCACCACTCGGCACTCAACTTCCAGAGCCTGGTGTCATGCCCCCTCCATCTGCTCATGGAATGATGCCTCCACCACCTGCAGCTGGCTTCCAAAGCGGAATGATGCCCCCACCACCAGCTCAAGGAACAATCGCTATGCAGCAAAATCAGATGAATTTCCAGAGCGGAATGATGGCAGGACCACCACCTCCAGCTCCTAATCCTATGGCATTCCAGAGTGGTATGATGGCTACACCAAACTCAATGGCATTCCAGAGTGGTATGATGGCTACACCAAACTCAATGGCATTCCAGAGTGGTATGATGGCTACACCAAACTCAATGGCATTCCAGAGTGGTATGATGGCTACACCAAACTCAATGGCATTCCAGAGTGGTATGATTTCTACACCACCTCCAAAGACACAAGCACCAAAGCAAACTGGATCTCCGTTCAGAGCAGATGAAGGTCCAGAAACTTCTTTGCTCAAAACATGCAGAGTATGCAGCAAAACATGCAAAGATAAGTTCCTTTATGCATTTGGTAATTGCTATTGCCCTGACTGCTTCAAGTGCAGTAAATGCAACAAAGTCTTGACTCCACCAGAGTGCATAATACATAAGGAATCACCATTATGCTTGAAGTGCGCTAAGATCAACGGAAAACTCAATCGTTGCTACGTTTGCTCTGACTTCCTTGAGGATACAGATCAAATTATTTCACTTCGCGAGTTAGGACATGCAATTCATAAGGATTGTTTGAGATGTTTCGAATGCACAACCAAATTAACGGAAGAAAACTACCAAGTAGTAATGAATGAAGTTTGTTGCTTGAAATGCAAACAAATAGCTAATCAGCGCAAATGCAAGAAATGCGATAAACCAATCCTTGGCAGGTATGTTAACGACAGAACCCATAATTTCCATGTCAAATGCTTCAATTGTTACGAATGCGAAAAAACTTTGAAGGGAAAGAACTTCGTCGTTCACCACAACAGATATTACTGCCCAGAGCAAGGTATTAGATATCTCAAGAGCTGCGCATATTGCAAGAACGAAATTGCTTTACACGATATCACAAAAATCCGCTGGCATAACAAGTTCTATCACAAGAGATGCTTCTGCTGCAGAATATGCGGCAAAATACTTGATACAAGAGATGCTTTGTGCTGCCATAACAGACCTCATTGTAAGAGATGCTACGAGCAGAGAGTGAAGGAAGGAGATGTCACAGAAAGTGGACGCACTCCATCAAACCGCGATCATCGTCATAAGCCAGAAGTATCAATTCAGCAACGTGAAAGATTCATGCGGAAATTTGGAGACGACACATGGAATCCTCCAAGATATGCAAACCAGGTCGAAGAACAGAAAGAAGAATCATCTGAAGAGGAATCATCGAAGCATGGCTCTCACCATCACAGTTCGGGATCTGCTCACAGCAGCCACCGTGGACATGAAAGCGGCCATCATCATGATACTAGCGACGAAAGCTCTGATTCAAACAGCAGCTCTGATAGCACCAGCTAAATATTTATGACTTTACTTATCAATCAGTAAATTTATTATGATTTATTATTATCTTCTTTTTATAATACTTTCTTACATTTTTACGCTTTTCACATCAATGTTGTGGACCAAAAGATAGATTGTTCATAATGGTTTTGATTTTGGATATCTTTTGATCTGAAATGTCTGATATAGTTCATTGTTGAATTGATAAATCTATTATCAAGCAAGAATGCATGAAGTTTATATTATTAAAATATTTCAAATATTTCTTTTAGAAATTCAAAATCTTATATTTGTCAAAATTTCGGGAATTAGTTTGTATCAATAGTTTATGTTAGAATATGAAAGATAAAATCATGACTTAGCAACTTTTTATTATTTGCTCTCAATTTTATATTGTTATAGACCGAAAAAAGATTTTTTCGGTTTTCTCTTCAAATAATTGAAAGAATGATACTATTATAGGTTTATTATATTATATAGCATATAATCATGCTATAGCCGAAAATTATAAGTTTTGAGAAGATTGAATATAACACAAATAAATTTGAATGTAAGTTAAATTGCTTGTTGTTTTTAATAGCTATTTAATGAGAAATCCAATATTGCAAAATTCAAATTGAATGATTGAAAGAACAGAAAAAGTCATTCTTTTCAATTTCGAATATGTTTCATTGTATTTATAATTATATGGCAAATAAGATATTTAAACTTGATTTTTGAAGGAAAAATCACAAAATTGAATAAATTCAAATAATTTTTATTCAAAAATAAACTAGTTATTTGAGTTTAATACTAATTATCTATTCAAACTACAAAGTTTGTAATTTAAAATATTTTGTGAGATCAGATTGAATTAATTCAAGGTTCTTTTCAATTAATATTAATGACCATATTACGCATTTTCGAACATTCTAAACCAAATATATAAAAATGGGAGACGAATGTTAAATTTGCTAGACATGGGGGAGTTGTCTGCAAAGTTTTAGCTCTTATCTCTAACAAAAAATTAATTTTAAAAAAATGACCGAATACGTTTCACAGCGAGAAAAAAATAAAAGGCAAGATAGAATTTTCTAGACATAAAGAAGTTGTTTACCGAGTTTTAGCTTCTTATCTCTAACAAAAAATTAATTTTTAAAAAAAAGACCGAATACGTTTCACAGCGAGAAAAAAATAAAAGGCAAGATAGAATTTTCTAGACATAAAGAAGTTGTTTACCGAGTTTTAGCTCTTATCTCTAACAAAAAATTAATTTTTAAAAAAAAGACCGAATACGTTTCACAGCGAGAAAAAAATAAAAGGCAAGATATTTTCTAGACATAAAAAGTTGTTTACCGAGTTTTTAGCTCTTATCTCTAACAAAAAATTAATTTTTAAAAAAAAGACCGAATACGTTTCACAGCGAGAAAAAAATAAAAGGCAAGATAGAATTTTCTAGACATAAAGAAGTTGTTTACCGAGTTTTAGCTCTTATCTCTAACAAAAAATTAATTTTTAAAAAAATGACCGAATACGTTTCACAGCGAGAAAAAAATAAAAGGCAAGATAGAATTTTCTAGACATAAAGAAGTTGTTTTACCGAGTTTTAGCTCTTATCTCTAACAAAAAATTAATTTTTAAAAAAAAGACCGAATACGTTTCACAGCGAGAAAAAAATAAAAGGCAAGATAGAATTTTCTAGACATAAAGAAGTTGTTTACCGAGTTTTGCTCTTATCTCTAACAAAAAATTAATTTTTAAAAAAATGACCGAATACGTTTCACAGCGAGAAAAAAATAAAAGGCAAGATAGAATTTTCTAGACATAAAGAAGTTGTTTACCGAGTTTTAGCTCTTATCTCTAACAAAAATTAATTTTTAAAAAAATGACCGAATATACGTTTCACAGCGAGAAAAAAATAAAAGGCAAGATAGAATTTTCTAGACATAAAGAAGTTGCCTACCAAGTGTCAGCTGTTACTTATTCTCAATACTGATATAAAATAAAAATCTTTATTATTTATTTAACCTTTATTGTTTCATTAAACTTCATTTATTTTATATTATAGTTTTATTCTTTTAGCTACTTGTAAATAATCTAATTTATATCATCATTTTACCGGATTATTCTTCAGTACATCGATTGTGTATCTAAAATAATATCATTATCCTTTTCTGTTTTTCCAAAATTCTTTTAAATATCTTTTTTGGTTAGATTACTTTATACTTTTTACTTTTATTTTTTAATTTCAAAAAAAAAAATTTGGTGATTGTTCTATTCTGTTACAATGTGCATTATCATATTCTAATGAATTATTCATTACATACATTTAAAAAAACTTGTTAAAAATGAAATTAAAAAATTATGTTTATTATTACGCAATTAATATACATATCTTCAGTATGGTGGCACTGCGCGCCATCTTACCGAAAATATGTCAATCTGACACTTTACAAACCGTTAACGTATATTTTACAACACAAACGTACACACTAACTTAACCTTAAACTATTTCTGCCACGTAAAGTATTTATCACATAAACCACCTCATCTCACCTCTCTGTACGCTATATATTGTGCGCAGGTCATTGCCCATGGCAACTCCCCGCGACACAATGCACATGCATGAAAAAATAAACGTTCTCACTAACGTACACACTAACGTACACACTAACGTACACACTAACGAACTCACTAATGTAAAAATAAACGTTCTCACTAACGTTCTCACTAACGTTCACACTAACGTTCTCACTAACGTACACATTAACGTACACACTAACGACTTCACTAACGACTTCACACGTATGAAAACATAGCGCAAAAATAAACTTAGGGTAGAAGGTTAGATCTAACCTCATTTCTAACCTCTTTTCTACCCTGTTGAATTCATTGCTTTATAACTCTCTTCCTTTCTCCAACTCTTCTAACTTCTTCTTAAGTTCAGCAATGTTGTCCTCATGAAGTTTAATCTTCCTTAATATACCTTCTTTATCTAATGGTTGCTTTATCTTTCTAAACTGAACTCTACCATCCTTCATAGTATGAATGTAAAAACCTTCTGGAATAGTTCCTGATTTAATGTATTCTACCAAAAACTTTTGTTTCATTGCTTCAGTGACTTTAGTCGTCATTTTACTCTAAATAAAATGTTCAAATAAAATAAAAATAACGTTATTTTTTCAGTAAGGAAACGCAGGAGTTTTACGATTTATTTGAGGAGTAGGTTCTGGTTTAAATGTTGGAGTCGGTTTAGGAGTTGACTTTTGAACAGGAGTTTGTACTTCCATAGGTTCAGGAGTCATTGAAAAGAAATAAAGCAAATATTTCCATAAGCTCCCATGGAAAGCTGAAGATATTTAAACTTAGGGTTCTCAAAATTAACATAATAGTTGTCTTTCTTTCTAAATAGTGCCCAAATACTTTTAACATTAATAGGCGTATAAGCTGCTGTAAATGTTGCACTTGAACTATCTGTATTCTTTGAGAATGAACCGTCCATAGGAATCCAATCCATAACTTTAACAGGAAAACATAAAGCCTCGTTTGTATAATGTTCTACAAGTTCTGTATAAATGTTAGGGTCTAAAGAGAATGACTTTGGATGAATGAAACATTCGTTAAAATCCAGCTTTGTTCGAAATAGTTGCTGGGTTACAGTTGTAATAGTAACTGTTCCACTAGCTTCTACTGCCTTCGTTATCATAGTGAATGGTTCATTCCATGGAACAAATTTATTTGTCGGTGGATTTGAATCTGAAGCAAATGCAACTTTAAGAGTTGGATTGAAAGCAATGATATCATTTACAGATATAGATGTGCATTGTAAGGCGTCGCTACTGAACTTTACTTTAAGCTGAATGTGTCATGCAAAAGCTGGAATAAATCGAATAGCTTCTAATGGAAGGAATCTTCTAACAGGAATTCTTAAACGAAGCTTACAATCAAATGATTTTCCTGCTGTAATTGGACCACTAACAATTTGTCCTGTTCTGCATGTTCCCGAATGACTCCATACATCTTCATGTCGAGCCTTTGAGAAAACATATACTTTCTTTATTTGTTCGGTAGTTTGTGAGTTTGAAGTTATATATGCTTCTTCTCTTGCGTTGTCTTGAGAATATACGATACGACCATTTGCAAGGATTTGATATCCAGCAACTGCATAGAAAGCGTCATCGAAACCAATCCAAAATCCTGGTGGGTTTGTTTTATTGGAACCTGAACCAATTTCTTTATCTACAATAAATTGACCTTCCATTTTATACGTAATGAATGTATTGTAAAGGTCCAACATATTTTCACCAGGAGGTGAGAGATTGAATGTTACCCATGTGTTATCTTTAGCAGTTCCAGGTTGTGATGGAATCTTTGCGTCAGAATATTTTCTATTAGTGTCACCAATTTGAACTGCATTGTCTATGATATCGAAATATGAGCGAATCTGATGAATATGCTCTGCTGGAGTAAATTCGTTTAACTGTTCGTTCTGCATGTATTTACTTCGGATAAAAATATCTATTTACTTCATTATTCTCACTCTTCTTCTTGGCATTCGTGGTGGAAGTTGTTTCTTGACATTTTCAATGAACTGTACATTCTCTTTTGTCTCAACTTCTTTCATTGGTGGGTCAGGGTTCTTTGACTCGGTTTGCTTTTCAATGAAATTCACGAACTTTGCAATAAGCTCTTGGTTCGTTATTGAAAGTACATCTGGCTTCTTTTCTTCTGGTTCTATTGACTTTTCAGTTTGAATAGAAGGCTTAACATGGACTTCATCCTTGCCATGCACCTTAATACTGTCGCTTTCTGCATTCGCTAATGGAACCTTTCTTTTTCTTACGTATATTTTACCATCTTTACTCTGACTTACATAATAGAAAGGATGTTGTATTCCTCTGGCGTCATTTAATATAATAGACTCTCGCTCTGATTTTGACAAGCTCATTTTACATCGGTTAAAGTTTTAAGTTAGATTTTTATCCGCAGTCAAATGACTCAGACAATAGATGTTGAAGCATTGAAGAAAGAAATTCGTGAGCAAATTTTATCCGAACTGAAGGAACAAAAAAGAACAAAAGCCAGAGAGACCAAAGAGAAAACTTAGTGAAAAACAACTTGCTGCATTAGCTGCTGGAAGACAAAAGAACCCAAGACTACTGGCGAAGAAAGCTAGAGAAGAAGCTGAAGCAAAAGCTAAAGAAGCTGAAGCAAAGAAAGAGTAAATGGGTTATTTTTATCGGAACTAAATGTATAGACAAATACCTTTATCTGTTGCGTTCAGTAGTGAAAACCCTGACGTCAAAATAAAGGGGAACAGAGTAACATTTAAGTTTCCAACAGACTGGATTGTGAACATAAATGAAGAGAAGTACATTGGCATAACATCTATGTATATAACACGTGCTTTCAGAAAGGTTGACTTTATACTTCAAGTCGAGATAGAAAATGACGAACAGTCTTTAAGCGCCCAAAACATTCACATATACAAATACTTCAATGACAGTACGACGTTAGAAGACTGTATAATTACATTTTACGAAAATTTTCAAAAGAAGTTTAACATTGAAGTACAAACTTTACAGCCTTTACGTGAGTTTCTTGCACAACTGAAAGAAGAAGGAATTGTAGAAAGATTAATAGCTTTTCATTACGAGTTTGTATCAAATGCCGATGGAACACGTGACTGTCAATTCATTGTATTCTCACCATTCAATGAAGTAGCTAAAAAGAAAAAAAATCCATTACGTATAAGATTTCAAATCTCTGAACCAAGTGATGATTTTAAGAATGTTTTCAATTATGATGCAATGCTTCCGAGGAAAAATGAATTTTCAAAGATTGTAACACCTGGCATTTGGGATAGAAAGCAAGCAATACTTTACTCTAATATAGCCAAAGGCGTTGAAAATGAGTTCATTGGTCATACAAGAACTTCACCACTTCCTAACCCTAAATACTATAAATTAACTGGCTTCAATCGTGAGTTTTGGATAGACATGTTCTCCACTCATGATCATAACTGCCCAGTGTTCTTACCTCCAGACCATAAGGACTGTCTCTATATTGAAACACAACTCTTAAACTCTACCATCGCAGTATTGTAAATGACCACATGGGCTTCGCCCTTGCCGCTAGCGGCTTATTTTTATCGCGAATGACCTCATTGCTGACAAAAATAAATGACCTCAGAACTTCAACTTACGAATAAAGCTTGTTTTAGTCGTTATTGAGAAGTTAAACTTCTCTTCAAATGCAGGTGTAGCAGACTTACATAAGTCAAATCCAATCTCTTGACCGTCATAAAGTGCTTTATATAACTTCATAACACTGAACTCAGAGTCTTTGTCATATGTTCCAACAGGTATGTGAATGTTCTTATCTTCATTGTAATAGCATTGTATAGCTTCAGGAAACATTTCATTAGCGGTTAAAGCAAGAACGTCTTGTTTTACACCTTTACAACGTGCATGAAATGCAACTTCATTTAAATCATTCGTGAGTAAGTCTATGTAAGTCTTCTTTCCACAAAATATTGACTTGTATGCTAAACTTTGTTTTCCAGGTGTTATTTCTGCGAAGTCAGAATGAAATTGACCAAGGTTCTTTCCTATAAGTTCTCTACCGTATCTCTTCTTAAACTCTGCTGCAAGCTTTGGTATGTCTTCATTGAAAATATGCATGCTATCGCAGTCCTGGTAAAATATTTGAAGTCCCATATCTTCTGCAGTACAGAATACTTCACACATTATTCTCTTCGACATAGACAGAATGTTAACACCAAGTGGACAGAAGTTAAAGTGTCTGCAAATGCTTTTCGTTAGCTTGAAAATAGTTTTATCTGAACCATCCAAACCTTCAAATTTAATGATATGGTTGTAGTTTCTGATGGCATATCTTATAGCATCTTTGTCATTTACTATGGTTATTTTTGACTCAATAGGAGATAGAATAGTTTTGCCATAAATACTGTTCAGAATGAGCTTTATATTTTCTTGCAAAGGATTTCCTTCTTTCTTATACTTTAACCTTAATTCAAACAACTTCTTTACTTCATCTCTTATTCTAATATCTCTGTTTCCATCGTAATAGTATCCTTGCAACACTTCACATTTGACACCTTGATATTTTATGAGGTCTTGTAATGTTATATGGTCAACATACATTAAACAGCAAGTGTTTGAACTTCTGGGAACGTTAAGTTCTGGATTTAGTTCAGGGTCACAAACTATTAAAGGAAAGTGTCTATGTATGCCAATCTCTGTTATCTTAATGAGAACAAAGAAACCAGACATAAACTTTTCACCAATGGGTTCCTTTTGGTCGTCATCGAATAAATGTCTCATGAGATACTCTGTGCTTAACATTTCTTTCTTCAATACTTTCGGTATACCTTCTAAAGTATAAAGTCTTGCTATAGCTGATGGATATAATGAAACAGCATCGAAGTCAGCAATGAGCTTCTTTTCGCTCTTTTGTTTAATGTTATCTGACAACATACATCTTCCACCTTGAATACAGCGTGAAATAAATTCTCTTGGTTTATTTGAGAGGTCATATAAATTTCCATTCGGGAAGTACACTCTGTTCTCAAACAATTTGTTAGCAATTGAACAAATACTAACGTAGTCATAAACGTTTAAATCAAACTCTTTCAATATGTCATTGCGGAACTTAACAAAACCTTCTCTTAAAATTCTTACATCTTGTTTGCAATAAAATGTGCTATACTTTTCTAAGTCGAAGTGGTTTTCATCTATTCTGCAACCTTTGATGGAATCTATGTTTTTCATGAATGTATCCGCATCCTGGATAAACTTACATGCTTCAGAAATGACACCAGTTCTGTTGTCATTTGCTAACAAAGTACTGCTGTAGTAGTTGTATGGAAATACTTCTTTCGGTCCTGTTTGTAAGTTAAACATAGCAGGAAATAGTTTAAGCTTCTTATTTATAACACTGTAAGAGTCTTTTATAATAATTGCCCTGCCTTTATATAAGCCAGTTATTTGCATTGTTCGTGAACCTTTAATGATGGGAGTTCCTTTCACTTCTGTCATGTGTCTTAAGATGAAGTTTATATCATAACTGAGGTTATGGAAATATACTAAACTCTTGTCAGGAAGTCGCTCCAAAAATTCTGTTGCACAGTTCTGACCCCAAATGCTTTCACTCACTGAACCATCTTCACTGTCATAACATATGTTAAAAGCTTTATGAAAGCCATCAGTACTGCACTCAAAGTCAGCAAAGAAAACGTGCTCAGGAATGAACTTGCACTTATTTTTATTTACTTCTTTTGACTCGGCTTTCTTCTTCAGTTGTACACAATACTTTGGAGCATATGTCAAATCTTTAAATGGTGCAAGGTTCTGTTTATATAAGTCAGTCGTATATGTGAAAAGTTCTCCATAAGAAATAGGTTCGAAATATTTACGCTCCCACAATGTTTTCATAACATCCCATAGAGGTGTAGTTCTATCATTACGAACTACATATTTATCTTCTCTCTTTGTATAAATCTTCATCTGTTTCTCAATGTTCATTCCACCACACTCCTTCAAGATTTCTCTGTAATTTCTGATGAAGTATGTTGTCGTTGGTAATCTTTCGTTTAGCATGTAGTGGTCTTCAACAAGAAGTAAGTCAATAGTTCGAGCAGTTTCACATTCTTTTTGTATATGTGAATTATTCTGTTATCTTTGGAGTTGTCGAAATAACCAATGGTAACATTAAATACTATACCTGTTGCGTCAGAAATTTCTTGTACTTTACTTTGAGGAAAGTCTCTAACACGAATGACTTCTCTCATGTGGTCAATAGTTTCTTCATTTACTCCAGCCTGAATGCAAGCATAAACGAAACAATTGTCTTCTGTCATAAGTGCTGCAGTTCTTTTGTTCAGTTCATTGAAGATTTGGTAGCGTTCAAGATTTATAGGTAATGTGCAAAGATACTTCCAGAACTGACCGCTTCTCTTCTTATAAAACTTCTTTTCACCATTATCTTTCCAAAAGCTTTCTATAAGTGCTGGGTTTCCTGTTTGCTTAAGAGCTTCCAAAATGGCTTTCTGGTCATTTGTCAGTGTGCTTTCATCTCTATATGGTCGCTTCTGTGGCTTTCCTTTCTTTACATCTGACATCGTTAAGCCTTCATATTCTGTTAAATCATACATCTTTATTTCGTAAGATTCTTTATGTTTGTCAAGAAGAAGTCATAGTGCATTTCAACAATACCTGCAGCATTTGCTTCTATCTCTGATATAAAGTTCTCCTTCAAGAGCTGATGTAGTAATGTTCCAATATTATTGAGGTTTAACGTAGAACATTCATACTTTCCACCAAGTTTATAACATACCATCCATCTTTGTTGGGAGTTTATTTTAATCTTCTCTAAGAGTCTCATGAAAACCTTACCGAAATGTTTGTGTAAGTAGTCTCTGTTTGGTTCATCTAAAGCTTCGATGTTAAAGTCAATGAGTCTATTGCCTGACCTCACATTTCTCTTCCTATTCTCTTCATCTTTCTTTAACCATCTCTCACCTTCTTTTGGTTTGTCGTCAATGGAACGAAGGACATCGTTAGCTTTGCGAACTTGTTCTATAGCACTTTTAAACATCTCTCTTCTCTGTTGTTTCAGTGTGTCGTCTCTCTTTCGTGTTTTACCAACGTTTACATTTGTTATGTCAAACATTTCTCTTCTTACTTCATGAGGTACTGAACGTCTATGATATAAGTCAATAGCAACGTCATTTAAAGGAAATGCTCTTGCATGGACTTCGTCCTCGCCGCGTTGCGGCTTTATGAACTCATGAATTCTATCATAACTTATTGCACCATTATAGTCTTTAATGAAGTCAGCGAGTGCCTTTTTGTTTGTTGCGTAATGCTTTGCTACTTCTATGTTAGCTTCTGTAAGAAGTTGTTTTATTTCCGAGTGTTCTAACTTAGACAACTTCCGATACATCTTTAGTAGGAAATAAAAAAATTTCTTAGAAAAAAATTAGCTTAGATTTTTTAAGGCTAGTTTTAAAATATTTCGAACTTTTTATTATAATGAAACACATGCAAGATTACAAGTTCTTTTCATACAATGCTCTCGCTACTGCCATCAAGAATGAGTTCAATAATGCTTCAAATGTTAATGTTATCTTTAACAAGAAGTTTGTGAAAGAATCTAAGTTTGGTCAGTATGTCAGACCATTAGCTATCGTCATTGACCGCAAACGTTATACTTCACAAGAGTTAGCAGTAGTTTGAAACAAAAGAGTTTCTTCGTGAATGTCAAAGATACTCATTATACTGTTATAAAGAACTCTAACATTGACTTCTTCAGTATTGCTTTAAATCTTTCCGAACAGAAAGAATATAAGAAAGGTGAAACAAATGTGAAATATTATCCTTCATCTCTGAAGACAATAACGAACAAAGATGTCATACAGAAATTCTTACCAAAGGTTGAAGAAGCTTCTATTGACATTGACGAAGGAAGTGAAATGGTTGAAGAAATAGACCCTGAAGCTATTTAAGCAAAAATATATTTTTGGTGAAGAGGTGAGATCTCACCCGTTTTTTCACCTCATTCTCTCTTCGTTAATGTTGTCGTGACTTCTTCGTTAATGTTGTCGTGACTTCATTCTTCCTCTTTGAAGTTATCGAAATATTCTGTTATTTTTTCCTTCAGTAATGTTAAGTCTTCTTTGAATGTAAGTATTGTGCAACCTTTGATGTCATAGTGTGTTTGAGGAAGAGTATTTTTGACAATTTCCTTTATTTGCTCATTCGGTGTCATTGAAATCGGTAAGTTTTCACGATAGAACCAGTTTCTGTCAGATTTATATATCTTAGCAAGGTCGTAAAAGCTTTTGTTGTTTCTTCTGACTAAATGCAACATAACCATATCTTTATCTTCTTCATTTTCCATCTCTTCAGTATAAATCATATACTTATAGTTCTTTTCCTTTCCTTTTGGTACTGAACGCGGTATTCTTTTCTGTATGCTTTTGTCTTTGGATTCAATGACTTCATCTTTTGCATGAAGTTTCTTTTCCATCTCTCCACGTTCTGCTTTATATAGTTCATCTAACATCATGAAAATATAACAAGCATAACGGGGCCAAGCCCACATTGCTACAGCATTTACTAAAAGTCTATGAACATAATAACCTTTCAAACCAGGAGCCAAATTCTTGCGATTTTCGTACGGAATCTCTTCCCCCGGTTTTCCGAGGGAAGCAATCATATGAGGAAATTCTTCTAAAAGTTCTTTTGTCTGTTGGTTTTCAAACCAATGATATGCTTGCTTTGTAGAACGAAGAGCGTTCATTATACTTTGCATTTGGTACATATCGTCTTTGACTGAACGAATGAGACGTAATTGTTTGTTATACTGTATGTACTCGTATTCTTCATTTATGGCTTCATGGACTATAACTGTTGTTGTGTTCTCTAATGTTGTCATTACTGTCTTTACATACAAGATAAAAAATTTGTTAGAAAAAAATTAGCGTTATTTTCTGACTTTCACAAAAGACCAAAAATAAACGCTTTACATGTATTTTTCAGCAACTTTTGTCAAATAATTTTATAGCTTTATCTATCTCATCTACTTCAAACGTTTTCTTTACCTTTCGTGGGAGCACCATACATTTCTCAAAAACTTCAAGCAGTTCTGTTTCGCAGCTCTCATATCATTAACAAACACAACCTTGACTCTATTGACTGTAGAGTCATATCTTTGAGTTATATTATATGTTCTTCCTATCTTATATCTCTTTGTATTGAAGTCCTTCGATTTCTGAACGATGTAAAGTAAGCCTTCACTGCAACGTTCCGTATCGAATGAACCATATGTTATGAAGTTATATCCAACAACAGGGTCAATCCATAGAAGAATTATTGGTATAAGACTTTTGTCGATGAGATATGCTGTAGTTCCATAGAATCTTACCGATATCATAAGCCAGGATTTCTTGCCAAAATTTTTGAGTAGAAGCAATTCTAATCCAGTCCTTTGTTTTCTTTCCAGATGGTGTTATAATGTCTGACAAAGAATATTTGTTGTATTTCTTTGAGTATCTTACGTTTAAATCACCTATTCTAACCACTTGGTGTCATTGTCTATCTTTCTAACTGTTTCAAACTCAATGTTTGACATTACTGTCTTTACATACAAGATAAAAAATTTTCTTTAGAAAAAAATTAGCGTTATTTTTCTAACTAATGAAATTCATGAAATTTGGTCATTTTTTCAGCAAAAATAATGTTTAGGGTAGAAGGTTAGATCTAACCTCATTTCTACCCTCATTATTTATAACCGTTTTACATGGTAAACGTTATGAATTCGTGAGATTCTAAAACAATTTCGTAGCTTCTATTTCTTCTTTTAGTACATCGAATGTTTTAAACAATGCCGAAAGTTTCTTTTATACTTCTTCTTGACGTCAGATAGAAGGAAATCGTCAGCAGTTGGATAGTTTTTTGTTTCAGAAATTCTAACATGTCCATTTTATCTTCTGCTGGTTTCTCTGCTTCTTTCTTTAAGTCTGCATAGTCGTTTCTCATACGTTCTATCTCTTTGACGGAGTAGTTATATTTCCTCATTGCTGCTTTACATTTAGAACATTGCGGATTCATTTGTGCGTTATACATTGAAACATTACCAGCTAAAACAACTAAGGCGTCAATGGTTTTCTTTAAATCTGAAGCAGTTGGTTTTATCTGTTCATTCCATACCTTACCTCTTCTATCTTTATCTCTTATCTGCCATACACATTTTTCAGCTAATGAAACAAAGTTGTCGTATGTCTTAAACTCCACCGATTTATATATGTCAGAGATGTTCTTATATACCATGTCGCAATCTTTGTCCATAACTTTATGGTTGCAATGATATCCTAGAAACTCATAGTTTACTTTACGTATGAACTTCTTTATTTCTACTGAGTCAGTTGGTTTCACTTCTATTTCATCGAATTCAGGAATAGTTAGTTTTTGCTGCTGAACTTCAGGTAGTTTAGGCAAATGGTCAATAATGTCCTGCATTTCATAAAGATACTGTTCATTTTCTTCATCCTGTGCGGTACAGTCTAAATTACTTGTTAAAAGTTCCTGCTTTATTCTTTGTATTTCTGTTACAAAAGTATATGAAGAAGGAATAAAGCTTTTCATCTCTACTAACATAGATGTTGGATTCATGACTAATGAGTTTGGTGAAGTTGTTTGAATTGTTGTTGTGCCGATTGTTGACATTTCTGTTCTTACATACAAGATAAAAAAATTTGTTAGAAAAAAATTAGCGTTATTTTTCTATCTTAAGGAAATTCATGAAAATTCATGGGGTAGAAATGAGGGTAGATCTAACCATCTATACTAAACATTATTTTTGGTCGTTTATGACAAAAATAAATGGTTCATTTACTCACCATATTTTTGTACAAAACGACCCCAAACTTTTAACTTCTTTTCTGCAGCTTCTAATGCTATCTTAGCGAGTTCATATTCTCTAAATTCTCTCTTTAAATCTTCTTGTTCCCATTGGTCTAGTTCGTATGGAGAATCTCTATAACCATAACACATCTCACATTCATGTTCTAATTGTTTTTCATGCATTTTTCTAACTTCTTCTTCAAACAAATGTTTAGCATTCTCTACTGTATCTTCGAGTTCTTCTTCATCTAATTTCTCATGAACTTTCTTGTCTATGGAGTCCATAATTTTTCCAACTGCTATGCAATATTTTGGAGAAGCCCACATTGCTATATAGTTTATAAGTCTTGGGTCTACATACGTTCCTCTAACCTGTTTGATTTCATCAGGAATTCCTGCATGAATTTTGTATAAAAACCAACCGTCTGTATTCCGGCGGTTGCTATATTCTTCACAAAATGCCTTATAATACTCTTCCCAGGACTTATTTTCCAACAACTTTCTAAAGTCTTTCCTAAACTCCGACACATATTTGTTGCATTAATGTAACCATCCTTGTCTCTACGTAAGACTTCAATACCGTTATAAGTGCCTTTTGTGAATGTTTCGCCATTAGATTTGTTCGTGAATGTTTTTGCTTCGACTGACATTTCTGTTCTTACATACAAAATAAAAAAATTTGTTAGAAAAAAATTAGCGTTATTTTTTCTATCTTAAGGAATTCATGAAAATTCGTGAGGGTAGAAATGAGGGTAGATCTAACCATCTATCCTAAACATTATTTTTGGTCATGGACTTCGTCCTCGCCGCTTTGCGTCTTTATGTTAAAATAAATGGTACCATTAATGATATCATGACTGTTCTCGTTCATGTCTGATTTACATCTAATGAAAAAGTTTAGAAGAATTTTTCTTATTCTTTCTGGCTTATTTTTGTCTTTCCAGTACTCCCGCTCTAATGGTCCCAGATGGTTGGCTTTGACTCTCTCAAGTTCTTAGATGGTAT
Organism: Trichomonas vaginalis G3; assembly: GCF_026262505.1. Classification (NCBI taxonomy): domain Eukaryota; phylum Parabasalia; order Trichomonadida; family Trichomonadidae; genus Trichomonas; species Trichomonas vaginalis. The sequence continues at coordinate 14,219,511 of NC_067203.1, read as the reverse complement.
AACATCTTCAACGCCTCCTTCATATCTTACTTTATAAGTGTCATCGTTTATGTTGTAGCCAAGTATTTCAATAACCACTCCTCGCTTTGCTTCGTCAATGGTTTCAGCAAGTTTGCCATTACTACTTTCAACTAATTTATGTCGAGGGTAAAACGCAATGGAGTCGTCAGCAGCTTTTATAAGATATCCATTACCTTGCGTAGAGTCTACGATATAATAGTTTCTACTTAACATTAAACGTTTCTTTGTCAACGGTTTGTCGTCAAGAACTACACGAACTTTGTACCAGGAATGAGGGTAAATTGTGTTGAATTTCTGATATTTTGTGTTTGGCTTCGTTTCTTTTGTATATACTTTTCTTCTTGTTATTGTGTCATTGAATTTGGTGTATGTCCTGTTGTAGAATGTGTTGAGGAATTATATACTTCGAGAAAATGTTTCATTGTTTCTTCGGTAAAGTCTCGCTCTTGGTTTAAATCTCTGAGAGTCCTTATGAAGCGGTTTATGATGCCGAGTATGTTATGGTTATGGTCTTCAGTAGTGTAGTGAGTTATGTTATGCTTAATGAGAAAATCTGTGATTTCATTGCTGAGGTATGCACTGTCTTGGTCTGATGTTAAAGTACTTGGGCTATGTTCTGCTACAAACTTTTGTAAAACTCTTAACACTTCACGAGTTCCTTTATTTCCTCATTGGATATGCATATGCTTTACGAGTGTTAACATTAATGAAGATGAGGAATGGTTTATGTCCTCCTTTTCTGCTTTGAATGAGAGTGTCAAATTGGTATGCGTCAGGAGCGTTGGAGTAAATTGGTAAAAAGTAGTCGTAAGGGTTTATTTTTGTTTGATGTACAACATTTTTTGTCAAAGAACCTTTTCACTTCAGCTCTGTTAGTAAATCCCCAACTCTTTGCAGCTTCATTGAACTTCTTAAATGACCTCCATGGATGTTGTTCGAATACTTCTTTCAAGCTCATTTATGTAAAGTTAAAGATTTTATTCAAGGCTCAAGCGCGTTCATTGAACGCGGTACCATGCGAATACAGTCATAAATGGTGGCATATAATCTGCACCCAAGCCTGTTGGATTTGTTGTGAAAGTGTGTGAATGATTTCCTGTGGTTCCACAGAAAATACCTGCGCTTGAATCTACTGGGTCACTTGAAATATCATATCTATGCATTCCCTGTCTATCCGAACCTGCTGCAAGATTTGTATAACCTCTTTTTGTTATTGAATGTGAATGATTACCTGTTGTGTTTGTAGTTCCAGTATGAGTGTGCGGTGGAAGGTTTGCTTCTTTAATTTTCTTCGAACCTCCTGTTTGCTTTGAAGAGTTAGCACAGTATAAGAATTTGTCTACAATCTGCTTCCATTCACCAAAACCCAGAACTGTTGCTGGATTTGTTGAGTTCATTGACGTATAAATAGAACCAACAGGATATATGGTTTCAAGAATCTGAGTCTTTAATGTTTGAAGCTCTGTTTTATCTGCTTTCTTATCTAACATTGTTGGTAGTATGACTGCTTCAAAACTTCTGACATATTTATCAGTGTTCCTGCAATAGTTATCTAAATTGTTAAGTGTATCTTTTACGCTTGTACTCGGATTCTCTGAAGGTGCACTTGAACCGAGGGTATAGTTCAATATTACATCGTCTGCTCTAACAGTAGTGAAGGATTCATGTGTATGGTTCTTGTCAGCTTTACTGTCTAATGTAGCTTGAAGTTCATTTATATCGGAGATGTTGTGTTTATGAGATTTCAAAACTTTGTTCGTTGCGTCAAGTTCATCTTTGTCAGCTTTACTTTTAATAGCATCTTCAAACGTTATTTTTGACTTAACTCTCAACGTAAATTTTGGTTCAACTAATACACCGTTAACAAAGAAACTAGAGGCATAAATTTCATCGTTATAACCAAATGCTTCTGGTGCTTTACCCGTGTCATACTGTACAGTACAGCTTATGTCATAACCTTTAGCACGAATGTATTTATATCTTCTTTCATTAACATCTTTTGTCTTCACTTTTTCATCCTGTGTTAAATATCCATGATAGTCCGTTATAATCTGTTCGTCTGAACTTATATAATGAACATGGTTTTTATCTGCTTTTTCGGCTAATTTCTCTTCTATCTCATTTATTTCAAGTTCATGCCTACCACCACCTCCTTCAGAAGTATTTTTCTTCAGCTCTTGAAGAACGTCCACTTCGCCATCTTTGGTGTCAATAATGAGACTTTGAGTTAAAACCTTTCCTGTCTTAATGGATGTTTGTAAAACTTCTTCTTCACCGTGTTCGGGGTCATGGTCGTCGTCATATCTTGTGAAATCAGAGATGTTGTCATACATTAAGCATATCTGTCTCAAAAGTTCTGCTATTTGAAACTGGAACGAAAGATATACAGAACTTTCATCATCTCCTAAAGTCAAGTCTGCTTTCTTAAGTATTTCTTGAATGTATGCAATGAGAACAGAGTACCTTGGAAAATATTCGAACAATATTTCATTAGCTGTTGGTTTTGGTGGTTCTTCTGGAGTTTCTGTTGTTTCAGTTCCTTCTGTAGGTTCTGTTGGAGTTTCTGCATCTCTTGACTTCAATGCTCTTGCTCTCAAAGACCTAAATGTTAAGCACCAGGTTTTACAAAGGACTTTAAAATGCTTTAATAGTTCCTGGTAAGTTATTGTTAGCATTAAGTAAGTTCCTTATGCTTCCATCATGTACGTCCATAGCACTATGTAAAAAATCTATACTTTTCTTGTAGTCAGCAATAGACTGACTGTGATTTTTTAAAGATTTGTCAATACCTTTAAGCCAATCTTCATGCATGTCTGATACTGAGCCAAGAATATCATTTGCTTCCTTTAGTGTATTTTGTGCTTCTCGTAAAGTATCCAATCCCGTACGTGCATTGCTTGCTATACGTCTTACAGTATCTATTTGACTCCTTGTTTCTTGCATCCAACCAGATAAAGTTTTAATAGTATCCGAACCATTTGAAATGAAGTTCAAAGCATTTTTAACGTCATTTAAACTTCTTCACCAAGTACCGCCCATATCTTTCCGATTTGGTATTGAAGAACTCCATATGAAGTAGCTGTTAAACCAGTATTTATAAGGTTCCATATCCATGATTTAGCAGTTTTTCCATCCTTTCCATCTACACCATCCAAACCGTTCTCGCCTTGAGGTCCTTGTATTCCTTGTATTCCTTGTGGTCCTTGAGGTCCGGTGTCACCCTTCTCTCCTTTCAGTTCATCTTTATGTTCGTTATAATATTCTAATGTCATAAGGTGTACATCATTACTGCTACCAGCAACGCCAAGAATTTGTTTCTCATTCATGACTAAATTCTTTAGGCATTTAATGTTGTCGTCAAATCGAAAGCTCTTTAACAATTCAATGAGAACATTCAGTACTTTCACTAATGAGGCATCTACTGTAGAATTTATATATTGCACCGTTCCATCATTTATGATAGGAACTTTACTTATTGTAATGAATGGGTCATAAGTGTTAAAAGTATCGAAATCAATGACTTTTTTAGTCTTTCCATCGTCAATGACTAAATCATTGCCTTCAATGGTTAAAGTTGAGTTTTCGTTTACTAGTTCATGTGCTCTTCTTGCTTCATTTGTTTCATACGCATATGCAGCAATAGTCATATTTTAATGAGAATAAAATGTTGTTCTATTTGCAAAGTACAGACCCAAACGAATACGGGACAGTAAAGCTACAAACAAACTTAGGTCTTCAGAATGAAGCACTTGCTTTCAGAGTTGTTGACTTCAATACTATCGCAACTTTTGTCATAACAGATGAAACAGATTTCATAGAGATTGAAATAGATGACAAAAGAAGTGTTATAACATTTCCTAACAGAGCAGAGTATAGAATAGATAAAATTGCTGGAGTCATAGATACTCTCATAAATGAAGAAACTATTGACAACATAGATGTCGAACTCTCTTCTGAGGGAACATTGAAGTTCAGTTATGTGAAGGAGTTTAAGATACCAAGAATGAGTCATAGAGTACAACTTCTTTTGGGTGCATACCATATGACATTTCCTTTGAAAAGTGTTGACAAAACGATTGAGATGAAATCTGTTCCATACGTATGTTATGGCAATTGTTTGTACATTGAGTCTAAAATAGCTAATGTCACAGGCATTTCAGGAGTTAATAGTAAAGGTTCAGTAGAATTAAATCCTTCTGTTATGCAGTCAATTCAATGTTCATTCCAAACGTTCCTGTCATAGCAACTCATTTAGGTAAATGGGTTCGCATTAGTCCTCATAATTTGAAAGACATGCAATTCAGACTAGTTGACTTTCAAGGAGAGCCTGTAGTACTGAAGGCACCAGTGCGAATGACTGTTGAAGTTGACTTTTTAGAAAATATTAAATGCGACGGCTTACAAGAGAACTCAGAGCTAAAAATATAAAGTATGAATGTTATGTATTAGGTCATGAACTTTGGTTGTTGCTGTTTGATGAAACAAATGAGTTAGTTATGTCAGTCAAGAGAACAGAAAAAGGCGTCAAAGGCGCCGAGCGCAAAGCGCTATATTGTGTTAGTGAAAACTGCACCAAGTCAATAAGATTGGGTCTGCATTATGAAGATGAGTTCGATACTGTTGAAGAAGTTTTGGACAGATACTATAAGTTGCTAACTTGAAATTTTTTTGACTGACTGCTTTAATTTACTAAAACATATTTCAAGCAAAGTTTATATTCTGTTGAAAGTTTTGTATACTCGTTCGAACATTTATACTTAAACTCAACTCCTGTGGTTCCTGGTGTTTCAATGATGCGGATGTTACCTATTTTCATGAATAGTGGAGTTTGACCACAGCATTCGATTTCAGGGTCGAGATAGTCAATGACACATTGTTTCCCTGTTATTCGTGAGATAACATTTTCAAGGTCCTCCTTTGTTAGAATTATTTGGTTCTTGCTTATAAGATTTACCAAAAGCTTCTTATCGTCTTTGAGTAAGATAGTTTGGTATAACTGAAGAAGGTAATGGTCTACGTTATCTGAAGGATTTGTTTGAACATTTGTGTAAGGGTTGTCGTTGGCTTCTCTTGAAAGAACTTGGTCTAATGGTGGATACTCTAACTTAACATCTGATGTAGCGTTAGCGTTTGAAGCTGTGTTTAAATTCACCGACTTAAGATCTGGTTCTGGTTCTTTCAAACACTCTGAACTATAGTTCTTTATGACAATATTGTTTGTCGTTCGTGAGTCAACATTTGATGTTGGTTCAATTGGAACATTAACGGCACCAGCTAAGATGGATTTGCTTCTCATTTCATATAGAATAAAAACCTTTTATATGTATGAAATGAACAATATACTCGACAAGGGTTTGAATGTAAAGCTAACGAATGAAAATATTGTTGAATTCACTGAGACAGGTGCTGTGTATAAAGATGTAGAACTACTGAACAAAAGAGCTAAGGGAAGAAGCAGGAACATGAACAAAGGGTGGAAGCCTATAAAAATTTATGTCAATGATGGCTCAGGAGGTTCAAACATAAAGTATGCAGAAAGTTATAGAGTTTATGCTCTCAAAGGTGAAAAGCCTTCATTTAAGAACAGCTATTCTAACGCATATCCTCAAAAGCTAACGGATGGAGAAGTGGATGATATGAATGACAGCAAAAATATTAACAGAAATGGCGACAGAGATGCATGGAATTTGTTTACCATCAGTCAATTGAAGGTTAAACTTTAAAACAATGTTGGTCGTTCCCATGGAATATTTTTGACTTTAATGGTATTAGTCATGATATGAATCTCAAGGTATGAACGAGTAGAGATGAGAGACTTATATGCTTCCCAAATTTCTTCAAAAGGTAATGTTATACCTGACTGTTTCCAAATGAGTTCAATATCATAACGTGAGAAACCTTGAAAGATAACGAAGTCAGTTATGAGACGTTTTATGTTTAAAGCTAAAAACCTCCATGTTTGCATAAGTATTGCTACAGTTAAATGGTAATGTCTGACTTTAGTTATGATGTTAGCTAATGGTGAGTCTGGTTTTGACACTAAACCTTTTCCGGCGAAGTCGTCACAAACTAATAAAGTGTTTGATGGATATTTTTTGAAGGGTATTTTGAAAGTTTGACAGAATGTAGTTTGTAAGTCGTTTCATATCGTATACTCCTGAGTATTGACGTAAGTGGCGTTTGTCAATAATTCTTTCCATCTCTCAGAGGTCTTTTGCATTCCTGACTGTATAAATTCAAACGATGGCATAATATTTTCTCTTACGTCGAATGTAACGTTGAAGAAATTCAATGAGTTCACTGTCTGGAACTTTAACGACAGAGGCTTGAACTTTTGACATGAATGTTTTCGCTGTTGAGTCCATAGAGTCTGAAGTTGCTGATATAATGATTTGGTCATAATATGAGTCATTTCCTAAACGCTCTGTTATGAGTATATGACGAATTAAATTAAATGTCTTACCTGAACCCATCTTTCCACAATAGAAATACACACCATTTGAACAGAATTCATAATCTTTGCTGAAAGGAAGAATAAGAGAAGAGTTAAGTTTGTCTGTAGTTTCATTCATGTCTTCATCTACGTCATGTATTAAATGCTTCATTTTATCTCCATTAAAAATGCAAGTCAGAAATATTCAGAACATAGCACCGAGTCTAACTGACAAGAGTATAAAGATATACTATGAACATGTTATGATGAAACCAACCAAAATTCAAGAAAGTCAGTATACTTATGAATATCCAAGACACTGGGTAGAGTATGTAGGAGGTGAGAAAGCTATTGAAATCAGACAGGTTCGAAGTATTCCAGCAGGAAGAACAATATTATTGAAGAACTTTAATGTTTTGAGATATAATGATGAAACAAAGAAGCAAGATAGTTTCCCTGTTGCTGTGTATGTGAACTTAGATACAGGAGATGACATGAAAGTTTTTAATACAAAGCTTCAAACGGTAGTGAGAGAACAACTTACTGCGGAAGGACATCCATTACCTTCAGAAGTTACCATAGCATATAATTTTGAAAACAAACTCAATAGATTTTAAAGTCGTCTCTGCAAAGAAGTCAGGATTTACATTTAATGAAGCAGATGTATATTCGAATGAAACTTCAAAGCTATTGCATGGTTAGATAATGACGATTGCTTTAAGAAAATATTTAAATACAGTGACTCAACGATGTCAATAGATGACCTTCGTGGAATGTTACCATCGACGTTTACAGTAGAAGGTTCAGCAGGATTGCTTACAAGATTGTCAATTGGTGGCATTTGGTCTCGTGAGAACATTGTTATAAAATCCAGTATAAGTGAATTTGCTGAAGAATCTATATTATGTCTTTCAAACTACATGTATTCGCCGCCGAAGCATTATAGTATAACAAACTTTGTCAGTAAGTTTAACATAAGACTTGTCGAACCTTCTTCAATGAAAGATGTTGTGCTACCTAAAGACGGAAAGGATGGACTCATTATTGAGATGATTTTAATAGCATATTAAATGAGCTTGTTCTTGAAGGTCATTCATGATGAAATAACTGTTGTAGAAGATGTTAGCAATTGTTCAGACATTTTGAAGCGTATAGATGATATAAGAAAGAAGTTAGATAGACCGCAAAGCGGTGAGGGCGAAGCCCGTGAGAACGCTTATGTTTCATTGACTTTCTCCAGTAAGAGAACTTTTATGAGATAATATTGAAGAGAGATGATTTAATATGGTGTAAATGGTAGCTTGGGCAGCTTTAGGCGCAATGGGAACAAAAGCATTAGCATTTGGAGCAAAAGCACTTGGAGCTTATGACGCAGTAAATAAAATGAGTGGAGGAAGGGTTTCGAAGACATTAGATGCAAATAAAGGGAAGATTGGAGGCTGGGTTGCAAAGAAGTTAAGATTAAATAAAATAGGGCTCATAAATAAAGCATCCAATTTGGTTGCGACTGAGTCAGAAAATGCTTTAGGAAAGGACGATGAGTTTGCAAAACACGCAAAAGACTTTAATGACCAGATGAAAGGTGAAACAATGCATTTAAATAGAGTCGATGGAACTAAAGAAAATGTTTCTTCTCCACCAGCGGTTTATCCATACGGACCTTATGGAATGTATGGAAACCCTTATGAACGACCATTTGACCCATTGACTGGTGGAAGTAATTGGTATCATTATGGACGAAGAAGAAAGACAGTCAAGTTGGAGACAGATGTTAAGAAAGCAACTAAAAAGAAACCAAGGAAGAGAGTTATAAAGCAATGAATTCAACAGGGTAGAAAAGAGGTTAGAAATGAGGTTAGATCTAACCTTCTACCCTAAGTTTATTTTTGCGCTATGTTTTCATACGTGTGAAGTCGTTAGTGAAGTCGTTAGTGAAGTCGTTAGTGTGTACGTTAATGTGTACGTTAGTGTGAACGTTAGTGAGAACGTTAGTGAGAACGTTTATTTTTACATTAGTGAGTTCGTTAGTGTGTACGTTAGTGAGAACGTTTATTTTTTCATGCATGTGCATTGTGTCGCGGGGAGTTGCCATGGGCAATGACCTGCGCACAATATATAGCGTACAGAGAGGTGAGATGAGGTGGTTTATGTGATAAATACTTTACGTGGCAGAAATAGTTTAAGGTTAAGTTAGTGTGTACGTTTGTGTTGTAAAATATACGTTAACGGTTTGTAAAGTGTCAGATTGACATATTTTCGGTAAGATGGCGCGCAGTGCCACCATACTGAAGATATGTATATTAATTTACGCTGTGAATGTGTCAACAGCGGTCATGCCTGTATCTGTATCCCATATTTGCCACAACCTTTCTGTATCTGCATTTGTGTATTTCGGTTTCAGCTGATACATTTGATTTGGCGTGTAATTTGTTCCAGTTAATGGATTAATTGGGAGATCTTCATGCGGTGTGTTATTATTGTACTCCCAAATAAAGGCAGGAATAGCCTGAATGCTTTGGCAGCGCTCCAATGTCAGCCAGAATCTCTCAATCTTCTCATTTTGGTAGGGAGAATGAGAGTCTGTATGCCGCCATTGGACGCCCCAAAGATCAAGTAGATCTTGAAAGGCGCCCCTATTTTCTGAACCGTTGTCGGTCCAGAAACAATAAGGGGCGCCAAATTCAATGAAGGCGGAAGCCGCAACGTTCGCTGTCGTCGCTGCCAGCATATCTGTATTTGTATACACGCTAGGACTTTGCGGCTAAAATTGTCGATTATGCCACTAAATATACTGGCCACGAACACCCCTAAAATAATGAATATCTGCGTGCCAGATAAGATTGGGGGAAAGCGCCCAATATCTTACTGCTGTTTCTGGCCCGGCATGCTCTAATCGCGTCTTGGTGAAATGATTTTCTTTGAAGTATCTGCGTACTTCTCTATAAGATACATCAATTTGTTGTAATTTCAAACGTTTCCATTGTTTTGTTTGACCACAGGGAAAGGCCCAGTGGTCATGTATCACAGCAAGAGCTTTGAGTTTGTCGTAGGGATTGACCCTACGACCTTTCTTGCCTTTAGGCAATGGGATATTCTGTAAGCTAAATTGATTTTGTAAAAAAGATTTTGAAACATCTAAATATTTGAAATCATTTGATTGAAGGGTTGGGGCGATGGGAACATGGGTGCAAGCTTCTTCCCATGTCATTTTACCTTCTTCAATCTGATTGGAAATACCAATTAGGTAAATTCGATCGACATACCCTTTGTAAGGATTCATTCTAATGAAGTACGTTAACAATCAAAATATTCTATAAGTGTCTAGTATGGAATTCAAAAGAATAAAGAAAATGGTAACGTAAGTAAACGTATTATGAAATAATTTATAATTAAAATGAAAAAAAGAAAAAAATAATAAGTAAAGTGACTGGAAATGAAAATGAAAATCAGTGTACAGTTTTATTTTTTTTCTCGCTGTGAAACGTATTCGGTCTTTTTTTTAAAAATTAATTTTTTGTTAGAGATAAGAGCTAAAACTCGGTAAACAACTTTCTTTATGTCTAGAAAATTCTATCTTGCTTTTATTTTTTTCTCGCTGTGAAACGTATTCGGTCTTTTTTTTAAAAATTAATTTTTTGTTAGAGATAAGAGCTAAAACTCGGTAAACAACTTCTTTATGTCTAGAAAATTCTATCTTGCCTTTTATTTTTTTTCTCGCTGTGAAACGTATTCGGTCATTTTTTTAAAAATTAATTTTTTGTTAGAGATAAGAGCTAAAACTCGGTAAACAACTTCTTTATGTCTAGAAAATTCTATCTTGCCTTTTATTTTTTTCTCGCTGTGAAACGTATTCGGTCTTTTTTTAAAAATTAATTTTTTGTTAGAGATAAGAGCTAAAACTCGGTAAACAACTTCTTTATGTCTAGAAAATTCTATCTTGCCTTTTATTTTTTTCTCGCTGTGAAACGTATTCGGTCTTTTTTTTAAAAATTAATTTTTTGTTAGAGATAAGAGCTAAAACTCGGTAAACAACTTCTTTATGTCTAGAAAATTCTATCTTGCCTTTTATTTTTTCTCGCTGTGAAACGTATTCGGTCATTTTTTTAAAAATTAATTTTTTGTTAGAGATAAGAGCTAAAACTCGGTAAACAACTTCTTTATGTCTAGAAAATTCTATCTTGCCTTTTTTTTTTTCTCGCTGTGAAACGTATTCGGTCATTTTTTTAAAAATTAATTTTTTGTTAGAGATAAGAGCTAAAACTCGGTAAACAACTTCTTTATGTCTAGAAAATTCTATCTTGCCTTTTTTTTTTTCTCGCTGTGAAACGTATTCGGTCTTTTTTTTTAAAAATTAATTTTTTGTTAGAGATAAGAGCTAAAACTCGGTAAACAACTTCTTTATGTCTAGAAAATTCTATCTTGCCTTTTATTTTTTTCTCGCTGTGAAACGTATTCGGTCTTTTTTTTAAAAATTAATTTTTTGTTAGAGATAAGAGCTAAAACTCGGTAAACAACTTCTTTATGTCTAGAAAATTCTATCTTGCCTTTTATTTTTTTCTCGCTGTGAAACGTATTCGGTCTTTTTTTTAAAAATTAATTTTTTGTTAGAGATAAGAGCTAAAACTCGGTAAACAACTTCTTTATGTCTAGAAAATTCTATCTTGCCTTTTATTTTTTTCTCGCTGTGAAACGTATTCGGTCTTTTTTTTTAAAAATTAATTTTTTGTTAGAGATAAGAGCTAAAACTCGGTAAACAACTTCTTTATGTCTAGAAAATTCTATCTTGCCTTTTATTTTTTTCTCGCTGTGAAACGTATTCGGTCATTTTTTTAAAAATTAATTTTTTGTTAGAGATAAGAGCTAAAACTCGGTAAACAACTTCTTTATGTCTAGAAAATTCTATCTTGCCTTTTATTTTTTTCTCGCTGTGAAACGTATTCGGTCTTTTTTTTAAAAATTAATTTTTTGTTAGAGATAAGAGCTAAAACTCGGTAAACAATTCCTTTATGTCTAGAAAATTTAACATTCGTCTCCCATTTTTATATATTTGGTTTAGAATGTTCGAAAATGCGTAATATGTTCATTAATATTAATTGAAAAGAACCTTGAATTAATTCAATCTGATCTCACAAAATATTTTAAATTACAAACTTTGTTGTTTGAATAGATAATTAGTATTAAACTCAAATAACTAGTTTATTTTTGAATAAAAATTATTTGAATTTATTCAATTTTGTGATTTTTCCTTCAAAAATCAAGTTTTAATATCTTATTTGCCATATAATTATAAATACAATGAAACATATTCGAAATTGAAAAGTATGACTTTTTCTGTTCTTTCAATCATTCAATTTGAATTTTGCAATATTGGATTTCTCATTAAATAGCTATTAAAAACAACAAGCAATTTAACTTACATTCAAATTTATTTGTGTTATATTCAATCTTCTCAAAACTTATAATTTTCGGCTATAGCATGATTATATGCTATATAATATAATAAACCTGTAATAGTATCATTCTTTCAATTATTTGAAGAGAAAACCGAAAAAATCTATTTTCGGTCTATAACACTCTCAATTTTATATTAAGATTTTCAAAAATCATATGTAACATGTGCTTGTTATTTTTTAATTCCGAAAATAAAATTAACGTAAAATTCTTCTCAAAAACGAAGTTTACAAAATTCGAAAAAGTTCTAATAAAAAAGTTTTAATATGTCTGTTCCCCCACCACCACCTCCACCACCACCACCATGCACTGCAAACCACGGCGGCGGTGGCGGATTAGTTAAGCCTACTGATGATGCATTACAAGCTTTGATTGCTAAGAGAAAGGCTAATGCTGGAAAGAAGCCAGCTAACCCACCTCCAGCTAAACCACCACCAAAGAAGGCTGCTCCAATGGATCTTAACGCAGCACTTAAAGCAAGATTTAATAAGAACAAAGCACCAGCTCCAGCAGAAGAACCTCCAGCACCCGCTCCAGCTGCTCCTCCACCAGCTCGCCCTCCACCACCACCACCGAAATCTGATGCTCCACCTCCACCTCCAGCTCGTCCACCACCACCACCACCTACAGCTCCTCCAGCCACACCTCCTCCACCACCTCCGAACCACCCACCGCCACCACCGCCTAAATCTAACGATATTCCACCTCCACCACCAGCTGCTATACCACCTCCAGCTCCACCAGCAACCCCGCCGGCAGCACCACCAAAGAAGCCAAAGGATAAGAAGAAATCATCATCATCTTCATCTGGATCAGAATACTATTCAGACTATCCATACTATTCCGATGATGAGGAGAAGGAAGAGCCAAAGAAGGAGGAACCAAAGAAAGAGGAGCCAAAGAGGGAAGCTGAAATTCTTCCACCTCCACCTCCTCCATCCAGACCAGCTCCACCACCATCAGAGCCTTCATCAGATGAACCTAAGAAGAGTCAGAAGGCTAAGTCACGTCCATCCGCTGCTGATTCAGCAGAAACAACACCAGATGGCAAGCTTAAGCTTCAGTACTTCGAGTCAAGCTACAAGAAAGTCAGCACCGAGTTCGGTATCCAGAATCTTTTCACTCCTTTCGTTAAGCAACGCGATGAAATGCACAAGCATGCAGAAAACGCCATCAACGCATTCATGGAAGATCCAAACAAGCCTCTTGATGAATACAGAAACACAATCAACGATTTCATGACCACATTCCAGCGTAACCTTATCACCGCTTCAAAGGATATCACAACCAACCTCTCAAGCAACCTTGACCTTGTCGACAAGCTTACAGAATCAGTCAACAAAGCCAGGAATGAATTCGAGATTGCCCGTAACGAACAGCTCGAAGATGCTCTCTCTAGACTTAAAGTTCCTAACCCAACATCAGAAAATAATTCCGTCCCAGACTTCATCAAACCACGCAAATACAGCTCAATCTACATCTGCTTACCAGGCGTCAACATCAAGATGAACAATCTTCAGAATGTTGCTGGCGATGTCATGAATCCTAACATCGAGGACCTTGTTAAGGTAATTCCAGCTGATCAGGAAGCCGTAGATCTCTTCTCTACTCCATTCGAATACTTCGATATGGGCGAGACAAATGAGATGAAGGATCCATTCGAATCAGCAGACACTGTCGAGACAAGGAAGAAGCTCAGACCACAAACCAATGCAAAGGGAGGCTACGACGACGAAGAACTCGTTAATTCCGGTGAAGCCCCATCTGCTCCACCTCCACCATCAGCTCCAGGAGTTCCTCCAGCACCACCGTTACCAGGTGCTGGCGTTCCACCACCGCCCCCACCACCAGGAGCCGGTGCGCCGCCACCTCCACCACCACCAGCAGGCGGAGCACCACCTCCACCGCCCCCACCACCTCCAAAGGGCGGTGCACCACCACCTCCTCCACCGCCAGCAAGAGCACCTCCACCCCCAGCAGGCACTCCTCCTCCACCAGCTGCAGCTCCAGCACCAGCAGGCGGTCTCGTGAAACCAACAGATGATGCACTTCAAGCTATGATCGAAAGAAGAAAGAAGACTGCAAATAAGGTCAAGCCACCAGAGCCAAAGCTTCTCTTCCAGAAGTAAAGCGATTTTTTTAATTTTTATTATTTACTTTTCATCTTTTCCATTCGGAGCGTCACTTTTTCAAGCTTGTATTAGATGAAAAACTCAATCTCTAAAGCGGATGGAATTAACCAGAAGCTTGAAGAGATAAGGAAAAAACGTAGGGAGAACAGAAAGCTTCGTTTGTCTGCACCAAAGTATCAAGAAGATCCAATTGGACAAGTTGAATTTTTGATGTACATATTGCCAGATGAAGTAGACAAAAAATTCTTAGATAATACAATAGAACCAACGTATTTCGATTTCCCTCCTGTAAAACCTAAGATTACAAAGAATTTGGGCTTGATTAAATCTTTATCTATTTATTTTCCAATTGGAAAAGTTTCTAATTCCGATGAATGGTTTATAATTTCGCCATATATACATGTTCCAAAAGTATTTCTTCCTGCAGACAATTGGGCAGAAAAATCTCAAATCTTAATCGCAGCAATTACATATTCATGCAAAGTACTCGATGCTTTATCAAAAGTTCTACATATTTCTCTTCCATATCCGATTAAAATAGATGGAAACAAAATTTTTATTTATAGAAACGAGCAACCACATGATTTAACAGTATTTACTACTTCTCATTCCATAAAAGCTGCAGTACATCTACTTAATTTTAACGCCGCAACTTTTGGACATGGAGCACCTGATGAATTACTTCCGAACCTATATTCGGCCTTACACCCAAACTCAACTGAGCTTCCTCCTGAAGAAAGTGTTGATGATTTGATCGAAAAATAGAATTTAAATTTGGTTTCAAAATTCTTGAACAATTCGAACTTTAGGAATCCATTAATATGCTTCCAATATCATTCCACTCTTTTTGATCAAATATCTTCAATACATCTGATATAATTTCAGATCCATTTTGTAATCTTCAATTCCGAATAGGAAGAACGATTATATACATACTACTGCTAAAGATTACAATAGATGATGTTATTTAAGGTTTTTTCCACTCAACAGTCTTGGGATAGTTGCTATTTTATTCAGAATTAATGAAGGACAGATTACCCTTTTCGGAGATGTTAACACCTCCTATGGACAAATCGATTGTTATCCCTCGATCTATCACGCATTCAATTTTGGACTTTACACTTTTCAATTTTGAAAATAAAAAATTGACATAACGAATTATCACATTTTTATAATATCATATTATACTAATAAAATTTAATATAGTTTTCTGAAAATCAATGGTCAAGTTCAATTTTTGTTTTATGCGATTATTTATTAACTCTATAAAATTGGCTATTTAATTAAAAATTAGTGAAAACTTTTTCAGAATATCTCAAAATTTGACATTCTTTCAAAGTAAAAGAATATTGACCATAGTTTCCATCTTATATATTGCTGAATTTTCCATTTTTCTGATTTTCAGCAACGGCGATAATGAAATAAGTGAAGTAATTTTTTTAAATGTCAACTCCATCGAAGGAATTGACAGAACAAGAGAAGATCAAAAAGCAGTATTACGATCTTCTCGAAGATCTTGGCTATCCACCCGAAAAAAGGGAGCTACTAGCCAAAAATGTTAAAGAAATGAAAGAATTTATTGAAAGAGACGTCGAAACAAGCAAACAGACAAAGCCACCTCAATACTTCTTTGACCAGCTAAAGAAAGAGCTCTCATATGAAGATGTTAATGAGTTGTACAGACAAACTAAAATTTGCAAGTTCTCATAGGCAAAGGAGTTTCTAAAAATTGGCGGATTAACTCAAATAATTAATATCTTAAGAGGTTACTCGTATGGCGTTTCTAAAAATCAACTTAGTCCTTTATCTACAAATCTACTTCATTCTTTGATCAAATGCGTCAAGAATCTTGCCAACATGAGTATCTGCCAGTCACATCTTGCCCGAAATTTGTCTTTTATCCCTACTTTAATCAGTGTCATTCATCCACCGAGTTCTTCAATGACATCCGACATCCTTTCGATCCTTATCATGTTCTCATCCTTCCCTGACTATGCAGAATACGTTTTCGGAAATATTTAATATTTGAATCGAAATAATGTCGTTGGCTGGAAAGTTTTGTGCGATTTCCTCACATCAAATGCACACAATCCCAGTGTTGTTAAGACTTTCGTTGCTTTCATATCCAGTTTACTTTCCAATGTAATTGATCCGAAATTTAGAACACAACTCCTTCTTGAGCTCGACAACAGTGGAGTTCTTATTGCTATGATGTCAATCCCATCCGAAGAAGAGAACGCAAGGAAGCTCAGGCAAGAATTAGTCAACATTACGAATTTATTCCCGAAAGAACACATCAATCCATTCGATCCAGTCGTATTATACGATTACGTCGAGAGAAATGTCCCTCAGAATTTACTACATTCCTGCTATCTCTCAATCGCGAGTATGATACAAAATTTACCAAACTGTGTAGAGCCAGCCTTGAATCATATCCTCGATTTCTTATTCTACTACAGAAGCTATGCCTCCAAAGGTAACTTTGATGCCATAGAAGAGGCTACTTTGCTCTCAATCCAAGACACAGATTATCCATCTGTCGCTTTACCCAATTTATTAGGTATATTGTACAAAGATTACAACTTCTTAGATTACGTACACCTCCAAAGCATGCCATTACCATCATTACGTGATCTAAAAAGCCTTGATTTGGTTGATGACTTACAATCAAAGCTCCAGAGAGTTCAGGAAGAACTGACAATCTCTAGAAAGTGCTCAGACAAGATATCCATTGACAATGCACACATGCAGAAGATAAAAGAAGAAGAAATTAAGCATCTCAAAGAATTATTGAACGAATCGAACAAGAAAGTTGATGACAAGATCAAGGAAATGGACAGACTCAAGGCTAAAATAGGAGAACAGATCCAAGTTAAAGAGAAAAGCATCCAAGAATTAGAAATCAAATTATCAATGGCCACAAATGATCTAAAAAAGCTCAAAGAGGCCAAACCAAATGCTGCAGAAGACTTAGATGATGATAAAGAGATCCAGAGACTCCAATCCGTCCTTGAAGAGAAAGAAAAAGCAATTGAACAACTGAAACAAGTCAAACCTGTTGTTACGACAGTTGTAGATACAAAAGAAATCGATAACCTCAAGATCTTGTTGCAGCAATCGAACTTGGAGAACGAAAAAATGAAGAATTCTTTGGTCGAATACCAAAACCAGATAGAAGTCTTCAAGAACGCTCTACCGAACGCTGCAGAGGATATGGAAGACGATGCAGAGATCACAAGACTCAAAGAAGTTATCGACAGACAAGAAAAAGAACTTTCAGTATTAAGAGTCGCGAAACCAAATGCTGCTGAAGATTTGGAGGACGACAAGGAAATCCAGCGCTTGAAGAAGCTTCTCCAGCAAAAGGATGAAGAAATCCTTAACGCAAAGGCTGAAGTTGCAAAATTACAATTAAATTCAAAGTCCTCTCAAAATTCTGAAGTCCCTCAAAATTCAGAACCTAAACAAAATTCAGAGACCTCTCAAAACAACACTTCTCAAAATTCAGAGGCCTCTCAAAATTCAGAGAGTCCATCACCTCCACCACCAGTTGCTCCACCTCCTCCACCGATGGCACCTCCGCCACCACCTGTAGCACCTCCACCACCAGGAATTGGTCTTCCTCCACCTCCACCGCCTGCATTTGGAATTCCTCCACCTCCTCCAGGCGTAGGTGTTCCTCCACCACCACCCGGCAGCTTGCTTGCCAAGAAGAAGAAGAATACCGCACCACCGATGAAGATGAAAGGATTCTTCTGGCAGAAACTTAACGAAAACCAGATCAAAGGCAGCAAGTGGTCAGAAATGGAGGAAGTCGATATCGACACACAATCTCTCATGGACCAGTTCCCTGTCAAATCCAAAGAATCATTCTCTTCGTTTGATTTAAGTTGATATAGTGCATTAAATGTATCAATATAGTCTTTATATTTCGGATAAAGCAAGTCATAATAATTCTTAGTTTTCTCCTTCCTATTTAGAAACATGCATTTTAATTTTTCACTTACTCGCAAAAAGTGACGCCTTTCATCTTTTTTCCTAGGTTTAATGATCGCATCCTTTCTGCTCGTCATACAGGAAATGAGAGAAATGATTGGCAGAGCCTAATTTATTACTCCAATTGGAAGCTATCATGAAAAGTATACTTCAGAAATCCCAGAATGACAAGACAAAAGTGTGTTATGCACTCTTGTCGGTCAAAGTTCCGCAATCAGAATGTGATTGCGGAAGAGTGTCTCATTCTGAGAGACATTCAATGTCAATGTCTCCCAGAATGGCACATTGTGACCGACAAGAGTGTATAACACACTTATCTTGATGAAAAATGATTATAAAAAATATGAACGTTGATTCAATATACTTACCTCGTTTCATGAAAATGTTAATATAACGTTGATTTTTTCCATGGGATTCAACTACATTTTCTGTATATGAGCTTTCCAAATGGAATATTTTTCACATATTTGTTTCAATTATTTTGTATATTGATATTTAAGATATAAATATAGACGATATTGAATGAAATGCATTTGTAATGGATCATATTCATTTGTAAACTGTTAAACTTTGAATTTTCATCATCTAAATATAAATTCGATATAAAAACAATTTACTTAAATCTAATAAAACATTCTAATATTAACAAATAATAAAAATTAATTATTCGAAATTTCGGAATTTTGAGATTGACTGATTGAATCTGCAATTGACAAGAATATTCCAAGTTCCCTTGCGAGTTCAAATTCCCAATTTGGAATATTCTGCATGAAATGCGTAATAATTATTCCAGGTTGAGCGTAAATCATGCAATATGCTGATGGTTCATCAAATATCCATATCTCTGAAGCAGTTTTTATGTTCTGAATGTACTGATCTGTTGGAGTATTTTGACTGATCATGTTTACAGTGCACGCCGCCTTCTTTTCATTAATAATTGATTGGATGTTTGGTACTTTTTGCATTTCGTTTGAAGCAATAATTAAAATTGTATTATTAATCTTATTTTCTGTAATTGGTATTGCTTTCCTTATATAACTGTAATCGCTTGATTCTTTAACAGGGAATTTGTTCTGATTAAAGCATTTCGTCGATGAATCGAGTAATTTAATTTGTGGGATCTTTGAAAACAGCTTAATTATAGGTGTATTAACTGTATATGATACAATCAATCGTTTCCTAAATTGAGAATTGTATAATTCTTGAAGAATTGGCAAAATTGAAATTTTCAGAGATTGTTCATAGTTATTAGTAAGGAAATATATAGGAGAATTATCCATAATCTTTTTATAGTTATATTGCTTTTTGAAATCTTCGCAAGGGTGGGTAAAATTGTTGTAATTACTTGATAATGGATGTTTGAAAAAGAAATCTTCATAAACGAATGTTGTAATTCTATTTCCTGATAAGCAAAAGTCTGTTAGCATCGGACTATCATCTTTTCCATGACCCCAGCTTCTTTTTGGAAGTAAAAACGCAACAGGATCAATATTCATATTCTCAGAGTAAAGAACAAGTTCATTAGATACTAGTTCAAGCTTTGCATCTGCTGCCTGAGAAACACAAATGTAAAATGTGATATTTTTCGGATTTTGATCTTTGTAGTCCCATAATGATCGTTTTGTAAACGTAGAATCAAAGAACTTGGATGATATTTTGATTTTCAAGTTACTCATTAAGATATCAAATGAAGCATGGAAAATAAAATCAGTGATAATACTAAATTCTATTTTATTCGTGTTTCTTACAACTGAGATTTTCTTTATACCTGATGTTTCATTGCTATTAGGAGGTAATCTTGCAAGTCTTTCGAATTTATCGCAATAAGTATTAACTCCAACCATAAAACATATAGCAATAAGGAATATCATTACATGCTTTATATCTAAATTCGAAAAATTATATACTTTGGCATTTCCATCCGCATACATTTTTCGAAAATTAGAAAAAGTGACGAATTGAGCTCATTTAACATATTTGCTTAACTGATAGTTACAGACTAATTAACATATGATACGCTCACAAATAGGAAATGCTGAATGTCAAAATCAAAATTAAATTCGAATTTGATCCAGTTAGCAACCTCTTTTATATGACATTCAGTAAGATGCTTAAGAATTGCTTCTTAGGATGGAATATCCATGTATAAAAATCAGAGAAAAATTAAAAATAAAAAAAGTAAAATTATTTGTTCGAAAACATTGGTAATTTATGGTGGAACAGTTAAAGAAGACTGTATTTACTCATCTTCCTCTTCGGACTTGTTCTGTCCAGCCTTAGCATAGCGAGCGTTGCGGAGGAACTTGGCGTTCATTCCCTTCTCGAACCAGAGTTTCTTGACAACGCACTTATGGATACCATTGCGGTGGTGCTGGTGGCTCCTGTTGTGGGCAGATGTGTTAGAACGTTTGGCCATTCTAAAAAAGAAAGACCATCAATAATCGTTTTCCTCTCAATTCATATTGGTTTGTTCTCTCCTTTATTATCCGTGCTCTACATTTCAACTACTTGCTGTCTTTCTACGTTTATTTGATAAAAATTAAGTGTGAATGCCATAAGAGCAAGATTGCCTGAGATTGAAATTGACTTTAAATATAGATTTGAATTCATTCAGTGAAAATATGCTCATTATATATCTTAATCACTATGCGTGCATAGTGTGATATAAAATTTCCTTGAAAGCTTTCTCGATGACGAAATTAAACGGGTTACTCAAAATTTGCAAGCAAATGAACTAAAGTAAGTGAATTTTTATGAATGAGTGATGAAATATTAGTCAGATAAATAGTTTTGATCTGGTTGTTCATGATCTTGAGCTGGCACTGAATCCTCTTCAATAATTTCAGATGGAGAGTTTCCTTTAGAATCTTTACTTTCGCGTACTTTATAATATATAATAAAACCAATAATTACGCAAATAACAATAAAGGTAATGGATGCAACAACTCCGGATATTGCTAGCTCAAGAATATTTTTACTTCTTGGTTTTGCATCAGGATCATCCAGTTGTTTTGAATTCGGATCTAATGGATCAGCAAGTTGTAATGAATTTGGATCCAATGGATCTCGGACAAAGTTCATTTCGTGCAATTTTACTGATCTACAGAATAATTCTGGATCTGGGCAGTATGCTGTGCGTTTAAAATTTCCCCATGAACTATATTTTGTTGGATCAGAAATAACTGAATAATTAAACTGTTGTCCTACAGTTGTTTTATTGCATGTAATGTTAAGCGGCATACCATTAATATGGGATGAGTTTTCAATATAAAATGTGAAGCTCTCATACTTATTGCATTTGAAGATGCCGCAATCTGTTTCATAGAAATAAATATGATCGTAACCTGGTAGAACTGCCTTTCCTTTTGGACATACTATCTGTGGACCTTTTATTCGCTGATAATCCATAACATCTATACTTGATACATAAGACTTGTTCAAAGGATTATAGAATTTCACACCTTTGCAAAATTCTGTGTTTGTGTTTTGGCAGTTGTTACCCTTCATATTTTGGTAGCCGCTTCCAAGATATTTAAAATCAAATCCAGTATAAAAATAGTTATCATCAGAACCAAGTAAATATCCATCAGGGTAAACTAATTGAGGAGGTCCGGTTGCGAAATCTTTAATAAACTTACCTCCAATTTGAGATTCGGGATTTCCCCAAACTAGAGGCTGGGCCATTGACCAATTGCATTTATAATTCCCTGTATCCTGAAGAATTGCAATCGTAACATCTGTAATTCGGTTAAAACTATGAGATTTTCCTTCTACATCCTGACCGATAATGGCTTCTGTATAGAACGGACGAAAATCTACATGCCCTCCGGCAGTTCCTGAGCCACCATTAAGCTCGATTTCGATACCAGACCTACAATTATTATCATCTCCTTCAAAAACTTCAACACCATAATGCTTTTTAGCGAATATATGGGCGTAAGGGGTAGTTAGAAACTTAAATTTCTTTCCATATTTGGTGAATGAGCAGAATGTTTGATTTTTTGTGTATTTCTCCGTGGAATTATATGGGCGAAAGTTTTCTGAATATAATGATACTAAAACATGCATTAGTTCATGAAATAGAAGATTAACGCCAAAGGCTGTATTTGTACCGAATTGTGATTCCGTATCTATAAAGTAGTTTCTAAAAAATGAGGCACTTATCATCATAAATCCCGAGTTTGGCCTTTTTAATTCATTCCAGCCCGAAACACCAGCTTGTGCTACGAGACCTGAAAAAACAGGAAAATTAGGTATCATTATAGATACTTCAAGATCTGAATCTCTATTTTTGTCTGGTATTACTTGAATGAAGTTTTCAACAAAGTTTTGCAAGTTTTTCAGTGTCTTGTTAAATATCGTATAGTTGAAATTTTGAACAAGTTCATTTTTTTCGCAAGTCTTATTATAATTGAGAACTATCAATTGCCCCTCTTCATAGCATGTATAGTGATCACGTACTTCTCCTGTTAAGTACTCAAAAGTCCACTTGATTCTAATATTTTTCCATTCATCATCGAGGCTTTGACGAGTTTTGTTCGAACTGTTTGGAATAAATAGAGGCTCATCTACTATTCTCCGACCATCTTTTGTGAAACCATCTTTCAAAAAAGGGTGTCTTTGCATGAAAAGTAGCAAAAACATTTTAATAATATCAGAATTTAACACTTTTCAATGGTTATTCAATTTGAATATGAATCGGAGTTGCGGTATTATTACCAAGGATATAAAATGATTAGGAATTCCATAAAATAAATTTTGATGTACGTTTGAAATACAAATGATTGTATTTTTAATGCACATGTTATTTACTCAATCAGAATATCTATCTGACACAGATCTGACAAATTTGAAATATCTGATTATTTTATTGAATTCTAAGAGTAAATGAGTTAGACAATAACTTTGAACGATGTTCTTTTTTATAACGTTAACTAATGAAATTCCGATCTCTAGTCGTCAATATCTCATTATTAATTCTCCACAAATTGATTCAGCATAATTTTGTGCCTGCAATAAAATTTCAAAATTCATTTCTCAATTTTTCCGACCAATATATCTCCAATTCAATCCATCATTGAATGAAATGCTTGTATTTCCAAAATGAATGCAATGCTTGTATTTCCAAAATGAATGCAATAAAATTTTAAATTTGTTTAAACCCAAGAATACTATAAGAAAAAATAGCCGATTTAATGCATGAGCATGAGAACCATCTATGTTGCTTTCAGTGCCATGATTTATTGTAACGAACAAAAAAATATTTGTATTTCCCAAATATCTTCATCATTATATAAAATATTAGTGCTTGGCTAAAACAATCTCTTAGTTTTCCAAAATATATTAATTATCTTATTCGAAAATATTATAAATCAAAGATTAAGGAAATGAATATTTCTTGCTTCGACTGTTGATTTGGTTATTGAAATATATAGCTACTAAACAAGTCTTTCGAACACAAGATAGTCAATAATATCACTATCATTATTCTCTTGCTAATCAATTCCCTTTTTATCTGTTTTTTCCATTGGCGCGTCGCGCCGGTAAAACAAAAACTATTATGCTCTCATCAATAAGTGTGCTACAGCAGTTCAATTATTAATTAATTTTGAAAAATATCCATTCAGTTCAAGACTTTTGTACCTATTTAACATTCAAATATTACATAAAACTCATATTCAAATTTCGAAAGTTGATAGAAAAACCTTTCTAATTTTGTCTACATTACTGAAATACAAATTTATTCCATAAATATTCATCAATATTATTATTCAACCTTATCAATCAGAAATTTCGAGCTAATACTTTTAAATCTTGGAATCAATTTTACTCAGACATTCAATATGAATTCATTAATCAATCAACATTCGTTTCAAGACAAAATGACTTTTATATGTCAGAAAAAAATTATTATTTACTATTTATCGAAGTACAAGATCTGAAAACAAATGCAATTTTCATTCAAAACAAAAATAATATTAATGCCTTAATTGAATCTTGCAAATTTACCAACGTAATTACAAACATTCCTACACAGAAAAATGGTGCTTATAATGATACCAGAGCTGGTACTATTTTCTTTGAAATTGGAGATAGTAACTGCATTATTAATAGATGCATGGCATTTAAGTGCTATAATAAGATTGTTCCATCAGAATATTATTATGACGGTGGACAATTTGCAACAATTCGTTTCGCCCGAAATCAAATACTTGTAACGTCTATAGTTTCTAGTTCTGATCAATCATATGGTGTCTCTCCATTTAGATCTCGAGATACTTCGGGAAATTATACTTGTTTAAACATCAGTAATTGCAAATCTTATGACTCGGCATTATTCACTGTATTTCCAGGTGAATCTGATTATATCAAATATTCTTTATTTGACGGAAATTCGGCAACAAAGTCTGATTCAAAAGGAATCAGTGTTTTATACAATGGAAAGTTCACAATCAGGCAGTGCATTTTTACACAAAATAGTCTAAAAATATTTATTTATGCTAGATTGGCCACAAATGTAGTAATTGAAGAATGCAATTTTGCTGAAAATCGGAATGAAAACTATCTAGCTTATGCTGTGAGAGGACGTGATGGAAGGCTATATGGGTATTCAAAAATTATCGTCAGTAATTGTTATTTTAAAGATTCTAATACTAGAAATTATGCTGATTATGGTGCAACTGTATCATTTGATAATAAAAATAACGCATCAATTAAAGACCGTGTACTGGCTATTATGTGCAATGCTCTTCATCCGCATATTATATCAGGTATTATCAAATACCAAAAAGTAAATGCAAAACTAGGTAAAAAAGTTAATGTTGCTTTGCGAAAAGGAGTTTTGCCAAACTTGAATTTGATCAAATTTGCTTATATTAGAAATATAAAATAGCTATTTAAATTTATTTCATTAGATGTACAAGCAGTCAAGTAACTTGATTAGAAGAATTATCAAAAAAGAAATACTGGCATTTTGAAAATCAAATCACTTTCTTTATTTAAGTTAATCCTTGAAATTGTTAAATGGCAATGCCTTTGTTTTCAAAATGATGGATTTATTCAGACAGTCAAATTAATCAGTTGATATTTATTCTTTGTATTCCCTTTCTAAATCAATCTAAGAGTGAATCATTTATATATTCTTAAAAATTGCTTCGATCATCAGGTCACTTGGAATATATTATCATAAACGATCCTACAGGTGCTACACAAGAATTTCTCCCATTACTGAAAGATAAAAAATCTGCATGATAAGGATTCACTATTGATTGTGGAACCAACAAAATTAGATAAATCTCTGTCAAGGAATTAGGACCGGTCAATATATATAGAAAACTCTCTTCTTCTTTAACATTTACCTAATAAATGCCAACGAAAGTATAGGAAGATAAAATTAGTTTTCAATCCTGATAAATACAAAATTCCAAGTAAGGGTGATGTATCGGAGCTCAACTCTTAAAGAGCTATACAATCCATAGCTATGCCAAATCATCCAAATGCAATCTTCATGGCCAAGTTTGAGGGGATTCTCTAATTTTGAAACGAACCCAATGATACTCGACCATGAGAGAAAGAAAAGCATATTTTATGGCCAATACATGTGCTAACTTTCGGCCAAGAAAGTGAGTTTATGTAATTAAAAAGTCGAAAGTGAAATCTTTGTCTTGAAAATGTGTTTCTTTCCCGACTTTTAAGGTTGCACTTACGCCTATCTGACTTTAATTCAAATTTTTGACAACTGGTGTGATGCCTCTTTGAAATTTAACCTTAAATAATTGTATTGAAGGCCATGTCATAGGGGCGTAAGTGCATCCTTAAAATTTAATATTTTTTAAGAGCAATTTATCTCTTTTTAATCTTTTATTTCTTATTAACATATATGAATTTGCCTGGTCAATTATTAGCACATTTTATGTTAATTTATAATTTTATATATTGAAAACTATATGAAAACATGTTTAAAGTCGAAAAAATACTAATTTTTATTGCAATTAGATAAGATATCTAATCCTCTTCAAAATATCTGATTTCATCTGGAGCATCAAATACAGTAACAACATTTCGGCCAGGATCATAAAAATGTCCTTTAGAATCCAATACAGCATAATGAATCTTACCGTTTAAATTATATCTCCTTAATTCATAGTAAATATCATAGCTACTTGTAGGTCTTTCTGTTAATTGACGAATTACAGCTGCATTAGCAGCTTGTTTCCAGTCTATCAAGTTAGCATTTTTGTCAAAACCTCTATGATAGTTGAAGAATTCTTCACATCTCTTTGGATCTTGTCTTCTAAATAAATCCATGTAGCAGAAGCTGAGAAGCAATGATCCATTACGACGAATCGCGGGTGATTTAAAGAACGATGAATCCATATAGAATTTTTCTTCTTTTTTCATAATTGGAGGACATTTATAAGGTATAAATATTTCTAGTCCTGTTGTAACCGAAAGTACGACTCCAGGATTTGCTCTCTCAACATCATCTCTAGTTACACCCTTATCTTTATATTTCGATAAAATTCCTTGTAAGTCATGGGGACCAGAATATCGTTCCATTGTACCACAAATATCGGAATTTGAGACTTGGTCATTCGCAGATAAATTTATTGAACCTTCCCGCAATTATCCAAAACATCATTGTCACTTTTAAAATCTGATTTATCAAATTTTATGATTATAAAAGTATACAAAACTTAAAATGTAACTTATGATTTATAGTTTAAAATCATCTCAATCGACATTTCAATTGAAAATTAATAAAGGATTCAATTTTGAAAGGTGTCGTAAATCAATGAAGGAAACTATTCCAAAACTTTGTATCCTTCTTATTCATTTTTAAAAATCTTGGTTGAATGGCTTTTATGAAAAAAGGATAAGAAAATTTTCAGATTTTGTTTAAAAAAGGGGTGAATAAACAAATAAATATGGGTGATCAAAATAGTCTTGTGATATTGCTCGCAAATAAATAATAATTATTCTAATTCCTTGGCATCGTTCACTTCAAAGAATCCTTCAACGCCTTCTTCTTCGAAGTCTTTCCTGAATGGGTCATCATTTTCGCCAGCGATGCTTGTGGTCCACAATGGATTATCATTAGTAACAGTGTTTGAAGTTGTTGGTGCTATTGTAACTGTTTCTTCTACCATTTCAATAGAATTTGAGTCTTCATCATCTTTTCTCTTCTTTACAGCAATAAACCAAATAAGTAAAGCAGCGGCAAGAAGTAGAATAATGCCTGCAACAACTCCAATAATGATGTATGTAGTATTATTCTTTGGTGAAGTTGGAGTTTCTTCAATGGCCAAATAAACATTGGATTCTATAACAACAACAGTGACAATAGTGAACTCGCCAGTAATTTCTGTTGTGGTATAAATAGGTCGATTTTCTGGGTCATATGAGATAACAATTGTGTTTATTTTAGTTGTTGTAGTGCTTGTGTATGTCTCTATTTTAGTAACTGTTTGAATTCCACGTTGGCCTTTACCAGGCGTAATAATTGGGGCTGGTGTTCTCTCCGGGGTTGGCGGACTTGGAGTTGAAATTGTGGGAGGTGGATTTGGTCTTATTCTTGAAACCAAAATTAAAGATTTAAAAATAGTTGTTATGTGATGATGTTTTGTATACTGCGCTGGATGAGTAATAAATTTTGTAGGAGAAGGAACAAAATAAGTGGATTTATAATCTTCAGTATTGCTATTTGATGCATAATTATGTGGTGTATGAAGTCTTAGCTCTGAATCATCATACATGCAAGCGGAATTTGGAGAATCACGATCATAGTTATAGAAAATAGATAATTCCCGCGAGTTTCTTGCAATTTTGTTTATATTCATACTATCTTTATTTGAAAAGTAACTAACATGACCATCTAAGAGAACGTTATCACCCACATTAGCATCGGTCGGATTAAATGTATCACCTGTCATAGCCATATTATTAGAGAAACAGCATAATTTAGTTTCTAAGATAAGAGGTCTTTCTGACTCAATTGCGGTAAAGAGAATAGCTCCACCTCCGCGTGCACTAAACCTTGATGATCCTGTGGCTGATGGTGAAACATTATTAATAACATATCGAAAATTTAGATTTCTCTGACGATCATTAACTATATTTGTTGAGAAGTAGGATCGGAAAATTAGGAGATCTGTTTGGATACTGTAAATTACCCCACCACCTATTGCAGCGGTGTTATTAGAGAATATTGAATCATCAATCTCACTATTGGCAGCATTAGAGAAACAAAGAGCACCACCAACATCATGGGCTGTATTGTTCTCAAAATAGCATGAATCGAGTAAAAGAAATTGCTCTGAACTAATAATACCACTATATTCGGTGATACCTTGGAAATAAAATGCTCCTGCAAATTTAAGAGCATTGTTTTCAGTGAATTTAATATAATTAAAGAAAGCTTTGCAAGCAATGAAACATACAGCACCTCCAATTGAGGCATAATTGCTTTCAAACGAGGAAAATGTAGATCGATGTGCTACAGCTGCAATTTGTGAATGTGATGCATATAGTGCTCCACCACTAGCCGACGAAATAGTTGACCCAAATGCGTTGTTATTTGTGAATCTAACTTCATTAATAGTAATTGTGCATTGAAAATATTCACTAGATCTAAATGAATGACTGTAATCCAATAAATTAATATCTTGATTATAGGTATGATTAATATTATAATTTCTATTATGAAATGATGGTGGGTCTATTGATAAAACCGAAAAAAAAACAAATAACAAAAGCATGAAAATAGGATATTCCAGACTATTTCAACTTATAAAATATAAAAAATAAACTTCAGAAATTATATTGTCAAAAAAAATTCTGATCCCATCTCAATTTTTTTTTGAAAAAATCAAGATGGAGAAATTCCTCTCATATAAGCATTAGATTTTGGTTTTCATAGACGTTGAATAAAAGAACTGATCTCCATTAAAGCAAATATTGAAGCATTAAGAAAAGAAAACTTATCTAAGACTACATCTTGAAAATCAAAATAAAGATTAAATCATTTGAAATAAGTAACAATCAGCTAAGTTATATATTCATCAAAACAATAGATAGTTTACATAAAAAACAAATAAAAAATAAACAATTATTTTTGTTCTCCAACTTTTCTTTGCAAATTCCTTTGCAAACACCTTGGACATTGTGCGTGTATCAATGGTAGCGCGTATTGAGTCTCAGAAAACTTCGCAATTTCATCTAAACCGTTTTCTTTGCAGAATTCGCAGAGATTTTTCGTGGAAAGCTCCAATTCGTCAGGAAGCATGACATGGCCGCATGAAAACGTTGATACTCGCGTGGAATCAACCACATAATGCGATGGAATTACGACACAATCAGTTGAATTTTGTAATAATTTGATCGTAACTGAGTCAATTCCTTCGTATTTCTTCGTTCTCCTCCGTGGAATCAATAACTTAACCTGTTCCGGTGTTAAGGATTTAATATCATCCGGATTCCACAAAAGAAGTTTTCTGGCGGCTTTTGACGATATAATTTTATCGTCGAGGGGAACTTTCGCGGCCAGAAGGGCATGGATCAAGGAAGCAGCCTTGTTTTCGTCGAACTTGTTAAGGTTGGCAATCAAGAACTTCGGATCTTCAGGCAATTTCAAGTTCTGCCAGTCGCCAAATAAAATTTGGAGAAATGGCAAGAATTGGGTGGCCTTGAACATAGGAATTATGTCTTCCTGCTTGTAATGAGTCGAAATCAGCGACAATTTGTCGAAATCTGGCTGAATTTCGGATTTTATTTCTTCAAATAAAACTTCAATCGGATCAGAAGCTGAACCAATGAGGACTACTCCTTCATCACTTACCTGACTGATATTCAGAATCGTCCCAATACGTTGAGGATAATTAATAAATTTATAATTTTCCCCTTCTATGATCATTAAAACGCCTTCGCCAGCAGCAAACGCCTTTGTATTTGTTGTCTTTGTGAATTCTACATTGAAATCAAGCTGAATTGTCGTAGTTTTTGTATCTGACGATTGAATACATAAATTAGGGGAATAAAAGAGATAATACGTATCATTCGAAGCACATATAGCTTTGACAAAGTGCTCTGAATGCAAAGGAGTGAACGTTTCGTCCTCTAATAAAAGATAAGCCGTTCCTTCACTTGAAAGACCGATTGTGAGCTTATCTGTGAGCGCCAAGTCGATGAAATCGCCTTGGTATATCTTGAGTAACCCGTTTTTGTCGATTAAAGTGAACGTTCCGTTGACAGCAACTAATCCGAGTTTATTTGATGAGGAAAACAGGGCAAATGAGGGCGGATATGCGGCCATCTGAAGGATATGAGTATCCAAAGCTGATCCGTGCATGAGTTGGAAGTCTTTGTTCAAAGCAAAAAGAATTCCATCGAATATCTCGAAATCAAAGAAAGGAACGTCGGTTGAAACAGGTGTGTCGTTGATCACCAGCTCATTTGCAGTAAGGTAATTCGCTTCATCAATGATTTTTACCGCATTTTTGATTTTATAATTTTTTATCTTTGTATTTTTTGAGTTATAAAGCTGATGAACGAGAGCTTTGAACTGCGGGGATGCATCGTATGGTGGGTATTCTAGATCAATTTTATCTGCATTTGAGATATATTTAAATGCAAGGTTTTCATTGAACGAATACGTATGATATCTGTAAAGCAGTGCCCCTGGGATATTAGATTTATCCTCCAGAACGGCGTTGTAATACTTGGATGACCGTAAATCAGAAGGAAGGGGGAGAACCCTGTTGTCACTTTTTATTCTATTTGAGAGGATTTTGAATGAAGGGAAAATTGACCACTTCACTTGTAGTCTTCTGAATAGAGATTCCATGACATCCTTCATTACTGACTTCGGTACAGTTGCCAGAGCCGATTGATCGATCAATGCCTCTAAAGTTACGTGTAATGCGTATCTTTCCTTGCCAAGAGGTAAAAATCTGTGCACGATTTCAGTGAAATCGCAATTACCTTGCTTATAGAGTGACAACGCCTCATGGTATTTACCTTCTTGTATCGCATCAAACGCCATACTACTACAAATATGCGGAAAACTCAAATCAAACGCTCCGCAGAGCTCGAATGCCTCATTCCAACGCTTCGACTCCGCCAAATTACGGAAAATATTACTTGCTTCGTCCTTCATTTGCAAAGTGGTCAATTGTCCAACAGCTAAACAAGCAATTTTATCCGAATTATAGTCCAGGACTGCTATAGACGATATACCGAACAGAAACGCTGTCTTCGCGTTGTCCAAATTCTTAAAGAAGTTGGCAATAATTCGACCACCATTTGAATAAAAAATGAAATGTTTCGTAACTGCGAAAGAGTTTGGTTGGGCGTGGGCACCGACACTGACAGGAATGTCAAGTATTACGTGTCCTTCTTTGTCGAATAGGTATAAATCCTTTTGGAGAATGGCGAACTCCCATTTCGTTTCATTATATCCAGATGCTTGTAAAAGGAAGGTGGATTTGATCTGTTTAGTAAGAGCAAGCTTCCGCGCTTTGACTGATAGTCTCACATCGTCAAGAATTATTGAAAGAGTCGAACATTCATTCTTTGAATTGAATCCATAGATAATCGCTGTAGTTTTATTCAATTTTATGGCGCATATAACGATGCCTTCGTATTCGCAGTTGATTACAAGATCTACTTTTTCTTTTACGCGCCAGATTTTGATGCCAACTGAATCTACAACAATTAGAAAGATTCCATTTGATTCTAAGTCCCACCAAAATGCATTGACAAGTGTGCTGGTTGCATTTGCAGGTGATTGATAGTAGCAGCGCTTTGGTGGAGGAATATCATCTGAAATATTGATTTGTCTGTTTGAAAACGATATGGATTCGTTAATTTCATAGAGATTCATCGGATGCGCTCGCTCGACTATATGAGAAATTGGAAATATTTCGAAAGTTTTGTCTTTATAAAAAATTGCTATTGCTGAAATGTCGCAGGATATCCTTAGTTTGATTATTCCTTGTCTTTTCGTTTCTATCCTGCATGAAACAGGTACTTCTACAAGTGGAGACGTAACAAAAATATAAACCATGCTAACAGCAGTTGTAACGGCTGTAACGCTGATATTTCCATAAGCCATGCTGTCCATGAGTGTGAATTGGTCCGAGGAATTTTCGATCTTAGCGATCAAAAAATCCTCCAAAACATCCTTCAGCATGGCTGTCACTTTTTTCCCGTGAAATCGTCAAAATCTCTGTCAACTTCAACTTTGCATCCATATATGTGTTTGCCTTCAAAAAAGCTAAATTTGAATTTTGGCTCCTACGATTATGATATTCAAGAATAAAAATTATAAATTGCAATGATTCGTTTGAAAAAATCTGTTTGTTATGATGGACTTTAATTTTGATGAATGTATGATTATCATTCTTCCTTTATCATTGCTATTTTCTCAGCCCAATAGAAAATGAAAGGAAAGTATAAAAAATATATCAGGAGATTTCCAAAACGAGAGAAAACGAAAATCAGCCATAGTGTAATGGTTATCATGTAAGATTGTCGTTCTTTTGATCCGGGTTCGATTCCCGGTGGCTGAGATTTTTAGTTTCTTTTTTAGTTTTGATTTAAGCTCTTGCATCATTCAAAGATGAAAAGATAAGTAATAATCAAGCAGAAAAATCATTCTTACATATGTCATTGATACATGATTCATCCGCCAAACATTTACTCGTGGATCTTTGTTTTTAATACACTCTCACAAATAAGCCGTCGATGGTATGGCATGCTTGACGAAGTTTTGATAAAATGATTCACAGCTTTCGAAGCTCCCTTTTTTTCAGCAGGTTTGATATGTCCTCAACAAGTAAATCTTAGACTGTAACATCATAATTGCAATGAGTTGACCTAAAGCTAAAAAAGAAACTAAAAATCTCAGCCACCGGGAATCGAACCCGGATCAAAAGAACGACAATCTTACATGATAACCATTACACTATGGCTGATTTTCGTTTTCTCTCGTTTTGGAAATCTCCTGATATATTTTTTATACTTTCCTTTCATTTTCTATTGGGCTGAGAAAATACCAACGATAATCCAGCAATTTATAGATTAGTATTATAAGATATTACAAACAAAAATATAAAGTTAATTAATATAAATTACATAATAACATGGTTTATTTGAACAATTTATTAAGAATATCTTTGATAGCAGAATATAGTTCTTTTTCCTGTGGATTCTTTTCTGCTGCTTCCAGTGGTATATAAACACTACCATCCTGAAGATTTTGCAAATGTAAATATAATTTATTTGTAAAATCAACGAAAATGACCTTTCCGCCAGCAAAATTTGTTTGAACTACTCTATTATCCATTCTAAATAGTATACAATCCCCGTCCTTCTTCCAATATTTCACATTTGGAAGTAATTTCTTGGGATTGAGCTTATCTCGCTTTGGAATTTCGCATCTCGACTTCATTTCCTTTGCTGCCTTCAATATAAATGAAATTTGTACCTGTTTTTTATCAGCAGCTGTCATTGGAACAATAACAGGACGAACTTCATCAGTTGAAGCCCAGATTTGCATGAAGTCTTCATTAATATCCAAAATTATACGAGTTCCATCTGTAAAATTGGATCCGCAAGTGCCATCCAACATCAAATAAGCAAGATTTCCTTTTTTGTCAATCAAATATGACTGGACGGCATAAGTAGGCGCTGTATCCATATGCGCTGGATGCTTTACTTCTTTAGTTTCTTCTTTATCTGCAAGCTGTAGGAACGGATGTTTTAATAATTCTCTAATATTCGGTCTTAGGCTTGGTTTTACTTGTAATGCGCTTTCTATAAAATCTTTTGCTACAAAAGATAGTTGTATGTTCGGTGGAAAACGAAATTCGCCTGATACAATCAATTTCGACATATCTTTCATATTATTTGCTTCGAAAGGTGGATGTCCCGTAAGTAATTCGAACGTGCATATTCCTATGGCCCATATATCAACTTGGTAGCCGTATTGATGAAGGCCAATAACTTCTGGTCCCATGTACATAGGAGTACCAGCAAAAACGAAGTCTTTTTTCTTGCTATCACTAACTATCTCTGAAACACCAAAATCAATGATTTTGATGTCTCCATCGTCTGAAATCATAAAATTATCTAATTTAAGATCTCTATGAATAATATGATGATCATGACAGTATTTGACGCCAGAACAGACAGATTTGATGATCTTTGCCGCTTCTTTTTCAGATAATGCGCCTTTTCTCGAAAGATAATTTTTTACATTGCCTTTGAGGCATAATTCCATCAATATATACGTATTGTTCTCATCTTTGAAGTGATCATATGATTTAACAATG
The DNA here is from genome assembly GCF_026262505.1 of Trichomonas vaginalis G3. Classification (NCBI taxonomy): domain Eukaryota; phylum Parabasalia; order Trichomonadida; family Trichomonadidae; genus Trichomonas; species Trichomonas vaginalis. Next base: position 14,185,147 of record NC_067203.1, on the reverse strand, counting down.
TTTTTGTGATCCATTTTTGATTGAATTTCGATTTCTGCGAAATGTTTAGCTTTAAAGTTCTCATTTTGAAGAGCCTCATGTGGTATTACTTTCAATGCAAATGATTTGTGATCACTTTCTCGGCGAACATGAAAAACTGAAGCGAAACCACCTTCTCCGAGTTCAGAAACGAAATCATATACATCAACTTCGCCATTCGACTTCATTCTTTGGAGATGGGAAGGAATGTTCAAGTCTCTTTGCATCTAAATTCGTTATAAATTTTTTTGGCTGACACTTTTTATTTTTCTTCAATCATTCAGTCCCACATAGTATCTCAAGTATAGATCTTCGAATGAATAAGATAAATAGAAGTAGTAGGCCCCAAATTTGAATTACTTGATCTTGTTTAGGAAAGTTACTAAGAGATTAAAAAGATTTATCAATTATTTTTAATCTTCATAATTTTTATCAAATAAGCATCATGTTATTGATTAGCCATTTTTACAGTTTTATTTTTTTGCAATGTATAATGGCCCAGTTAACTAAGTCATGTTATTTGAATTTGAAAATTAGTATTGAGTAAATGTTGATGATGTTTTTCGGTGTTGAGGATTGTCTTGTCTCCATATTTTCTTGCATTGAATTATACTGAATAAATAGAAGATGTTTATTTCTACAATAAAAATTTAAAGTGAAATATTATACTAAGCATATGGAACATGTAATATTGAATTGATGAATTATACTTCTTTTGGATGATAAAACATTGCGACGAATAATCAATTTTGTAGGTCGAAGATAGTGGTGTTAAAATCTTTTGAGAGATAGTATACAAAACAGAGATGTAGAATATGTGTATGCGAAATAAATATATAAATAATAATCGGGATAATTTCTCATAAAATTTTTCTTGATCGGTTTTATCAAATTTGTCAGATTAATGTCAGAGACAAAGATATATTAGGTGAACGGTAACTACTATAGTGATACAAGCATTTTGTTTCGAAAAGTGAGATAACATCGTCCTTCCTTTTTTTCATTGAACGAATAATTTTTATCATTATTGTATACTGATTGTATTCATAAAAGTCCGATACAAAAAGAATTGAAATAAATTTGAAAGGGACAATTTCTGAAAATTTATAATGATTTTTCAACTTTTCGTGTTTTCTAACTCTTTTTTGCAAAACATCTTTTCTAGAAGTGGACACCGAACAGCTGACAGTCATAAGTCTTTTCAAATCAATTCAGATTCGACACGTCTTAGTTTTGAAGATGAAGGGTGGAAAAACATTCGAGTAAAATACGATTTTGATTACCTCACTGGTGTTAAACGCCATAAAGATTCATGTTATGAAGTAGGGCAGATTGTGGATGGTAAAGAGTGTAAAAAAGAAAATTTAGTTCAAAATTATAACTATACAAACTTCAATAAGACGTTGAAGAATCTCAAAAACTTCCTTGAAAGTTTTCTTTTTGTAATACCTGATGAAAATAATGATTTTGATCTCAAAATATCAATAAATATCCTAGAATTGACACTACTTTCTTATGAGAGATTTGTGTTTACAGATGTGAAAAAATGGTACAATTATTCAAGGCCCACCTAGATAAGTATTATAATATATGGTGAGGTCTTCAGAGAATATTTTTTAAATCCTGAATCAGGATTATATCAAAATAATGCAGTCGCAATGAAAATCATGTTGCAAGCAATTTTACATGAATTAGTGATCAATCTTGGGTCAAAATACGATGGCAGACAATTTTGTAGAATGACTAAATATGGAAGAGAATTTACTATATTAACCACGAAATATGCTCATATATTTGCCAAAAAACACTACGGAGTAGATGTTTTTGAAGGTGACGATAAAAATTGTCCATCTGGTATTGAAGTTGATGCTGAGTCTGATTATTCACGTACAATTGATAAAAGATTACTACGCACAAGACTATTTTATTCAGATATAGGTACCTATAATTTTTTTGGATTGAAAGATAGAGCAGATTTTCATCGTGTAACAGATGCAACAATGGCTCTTCTTCAGGATTCAGGAAACTTTATGTGTAACTGGTCAATGGCAAGTCCTCTTGTTTGGGGAAATCCTGAATCAGAACTTGGGGGAAAGTTTATAAAAGATTTTGCAATTGGTCCTCCTAAATTAGTTTTCCCTAAAGGATATGAGTTTAAAGATAGTAATTATTTCAAGTTTACGCATTATGATTATAAAATGGGTAGTAGATTTGAACCACCTCAAATGAAAGCAAATCTTGATTGCACAAATGATACTTCTTACTACTGCAGAGGATTTAAATTTTACAATCCATTTAATGAGTCATATATATCTATGTTTCGTGAAAATGATCATGTTGATTTTATATCTGCTCCACAAGTTGTTTGTCCAAAAGGAATGGCATTGCTACCTGGAAATAATAGCCCACAAATTTCAATAAGGGAATGTGGCTATTATAAATGCAACAAATATGATAGCTTCACTTATTACATTCCAAATTCGGCCTACATTAATTTCAAGCCACTAAACATTACTTGCAATAAGACAAATATTGGACAAAAGTTTTATTTTGTACTATATACAATAATGGTTGGTTATTGGCAATATTCTGAAAGAGATTTAATCTGTCCTGATCCAGAACTATTCTGCAGAAGAGTTAAGTTATATGATATGAATTTTGTTAGAGATCCTTCTGATCTTGAATCAAAGCAACTTGATGATCCATATGCAAACACTACAGATAATGTTAGTGATAAGGCTGCGGGAAATTCAACTGAATCTCGAAGTCAAATTGGAAAAGCATTATCTTGGGCTGTTTTAAGCGTGACAATTGTTACAATTTTTGTCATAACTGGCTTCATTATTTACTATAAAAAGAAAGATTTAAAGGATGATACATCAGCAGACGCACGAACAACTTGCGAAAAATCATTTATTTGATTTAATTATTTTTCCTCGATTAAAAATCTAAACAATCAATAGCATTTGAATTTGGTAATTTTTGATATCGAAAGTTACATGATTTAAAAGTAATATAATTTGATATTAAACATAATTATATATTTTTTGTGTCTTGACTTCAAAGTTTGTAAGAAATTAAATGTTTTTACGAGAAAATTTTGACAATGGGTTTGCTAAATGATAATTCATTTATTTTCTTTGTTTCAATAAATAATGTATATAATGGCTATTGGATTCAAAAAGTGACACACATATACTCATTGGGCACAATATCCCTAAAACTGGTTCTTCCACACAATTCGAATCATTGAATAACATTTGATATGGAAAAAAAAAACATTTTATCATTTTGCGCGTTGTGGAGGCTCCTTATGGTTCGGGCGGAACCCATATATACCATATTTATTAAGCGCCCACCATTTCCTGTATAAAATAATGTAATAAAATATATTAAAAAAATAAATGTTTAAAATATATATATTTCAAAAAAAGATTCAGTGTATAAAGTTTACCAGAAGTTACCATTCCAGTAGAATTTCTTATCATTATCCGCAGAATTGTTATTATTTGATCCTTCGAATCCAGTGTTATTGTTCTGACCTGTGAAGAATCCTGATTCCTCGGCATTATTATCATCGAATGGATTTCCTGTTTCGTCTTCGTTCTGGAACTGGTAAACTTTCATTGCGTTTGGATTTGTCATCAATTCATCGAATGTTGGTTTGAGGATGTCTGGTGTTGTTTCTGATTCAGAAGCTTCTCCTGCAAATGGACCATACGTTGTCACATTCAGTTTATCGCCAACAGGTGTCAAGAAGATAATGATCAAAATGATAATGACAATAAATACAAGGCAAGCGATAACGATACCAATAATTAAACCGATGTTCTTCTTCTTATCGCTTGACAAACTGAATTGTGATGCTTCAACGTTTTCTCCTTCTTCAGAAACTAATTGTACATTGCCATTAACTTGTACTGATGCATCTGTTGAGTTGTAATTAATTGTAAGTTCTACTTTATCATCAGCATTTGTTACATTGATAATTGTTGTTGTTCCATCTTCAATTTTAACACCGATTGGACTTGTTGTCATTCCTGTTCCATCGATGTTTACTTTTAATTGTATTCTCTTGTTATTGTTCTCGAGGTAAACCTTGTTATTGTTCTCAGTGAAGTCACTCAATGCTGTGATCAAATCATCATTGTTGTATATGGATACTGATGATACATTTGCATCAACGTTGTTGTATGTTGTATCAGCTGGAATGTAGATCTTTGATTCAAGAGTATTTGCCATGTTAAGTTTCTTGACATCTGTTGCAGCGATTTTGATCTTACTGCCACTCATAATGAGTAATTTAGATGTCTCTTGTTGAGGCTTCAAATTGACAATATCGGTGGTCTGTAAAATTAAGGGGGTATTACCTTCAATTGTGAGGGTTGACGGTTTTGTAAACAATGCTGTCATTGTTGGGTTTGAATCTTCAAGAATGTATCTCAAAGAAGACTCACTAGCTGAAACAGTGATTGTTGTAGGGCTGTTCAACTTGTACTCGGTGACAGATGATGAGAAAGGAACATCCAATTTGGAATGTGGTACGTGGAATTTTGATGCTTTGATTTCAACTCTTGGAATTGAGTATCCGAACCATATTCTCTTGTATGAGATTGATGGAACAGATGATGGTTCTCTTGTGTGGTCGAAAACTTCGAACAAGTCACTAGCGGTTACTGTTGATGTCTTTTCTAATGAGACAATGTCGGAGTGGATATCTGTTGCAGACAATGTGATTTCGGAAGCTGTTGAAGACAATGTGACATTGTCTAAGTAGATTGTCTCGCAGGAAAGAGCGTGTGTAGAGGATGTTGTCTGGAGAGATAAAATGAAATCTGTGAAGAGAAGCTTGGAGTATGTATCTGGTAATGTAACTTTAGCTGTGATAGCGTTGTTGTCGCAGCCAGTGATGTTTATCTCGTATCCAGTGAACTTGGCAAGATTTAATGTAGCTGTGCCAACGCCTGCGACGTAGATGAGAAGTCTGGTGTCAGAAGAAATTGAGATTGATTTGACATAGTTCTCAACTTCGCCAAGGACAACTGTTGTGACTCCAGCTGGACAGTACTTGGAGACACCGCCATAGGCGCAGAAAACTGCATTACCTTCGATTGGAGCAGGGGATGGAGATGGGGTTGTAATTGGAAGTGGAGTTGGATATGGTGATCTAGCTGGAGTTGATGCAGGAGTCGATTTGGGTGTTGATTCAGGTGTTGGTATGTATATGAATTCTGATGAAGATGAAGATGAAGTAGATTCTGTTGACTCACTTTCTGAGGAAGTGGAAGTGGAAATTGATGTTTCACTCTCTGAGGAAGTGGAAGTGGAAATTGATGTTTCACTCTCTGAGGAAGTGGAAGTGGAAATTGATGTTTCACTTTCTGAGGAAGTGGAAGTGGAGATTGATGACTCACTCTCTGAGGAAGTGGAAGTGGAGATTGATGACTCACTCTCTGAACTTGTTGAGGTAGAGATTGATGACTCACTCTCTGAGGAAGTGGAAGTGGAGATTGATGTTTCACTTTCTGAACTTGTTGAGGTGGAGATTGATGTTTCACTTTCTGAGGAAGTGGAAGTGGAGATTGATGACTCACTTTCTGAGGAAGTGGAAGTGGAGATTGATGACTCACTCTCTGAGCTTGTTGAGGTGGAGATTGATGACTCACTCTCTGAACTTGTTGAGGTGGAGATTGATAACTCACTCTCTGAGGAAGTGGAAGTGGAAATTGATGAAGATGTTGTTTCACTCTCTGTAGGGGATGAAGATGAGGTAGTTTCACTCTCTGTAGATGTTGATGATGAGGTAGTTTCTCTCTCTGTAGAGGATGAGGATGAAGTTGTTTCACTTTCTGTAGAGGATGAGGATGAAGTTGTTTCACTCTCTGTAGAGGATGAGGATGAGGTAGTTTCACTCTCTGTAGATGTTGATGATGAGGTAGTTTCACTCTCTGTAGAGGATGAGGATGAAGTTGTTTCACTTTCTGTAGAGGATGAGGATGAAGTTGTTTCACTTTCTGTAGAGGATGATGATGAGGTAGTTTCACTCTCTGTAGATGTTGATGAAGATGAAGTTGTTTCACTCTCTGTAGATGTTGATGAGGAAGTTGTTTCACTTTCTGTAGAGGATGAGGATGAGGTAGTTTCACTCTCTGTAGAGGATGATGATGAAGTTGTTTCACTCTCTGTAGAGGATGATGATGAAGTTGTTTCACTCTCTGTAGAGGATGATGATGAGGTAGTTTCACTCTCTGTAGAGGATGAGGATGAAGTTGTTTCACTTTCTGTAGAGGATGAGGATGAAGTTGTTTCACTCTCTGTAGATGAAGATGAGGTAGTTTCACTTTCCGATGAAGAGGAGGAGGAAGATGATGATTCGCTTTCTGAGCTTGATGAAGAAGATGAAGAGGAATCTTCACTTGATGAACTTGATGAAGATGATGTATCAGCTTTTGCATCTCCTTCTTCTAAGAGTTCAATTCGAGGTAATTCAACTTCAACATTCGTAATTAATTGATTAATATTTCGATTTATTAAAGTTTTGTTGATGTTATCTGAAACGTAATTTATCTGTTTGTCGGCTTCATTTGAAATTATATTTGATTCGGATTTTAGGGAGTTTGTATTTCTAACACTATCTAAAGCTTCATTTGATTGAATATTGCTAGATGGCTTCTTATCATGCTTTAAAAAGCCAAATAAGGATATAGAAGCAATTAGAAACAGCATATGAATTTGACTGAATCTTCAAAATTGTTTATTTTGCAAAAACATGTATTTCAAATACATATGAAAATAAATGAAACTTATATTTTCCATATTGTATCAACTTGTAAACTACCATTAACGGAAAAATAATTGTAAAGAATTCAAAACGATATTTTTTGATATTTATCTTACAATATAGCATTAGTGTAAATGCATTATTTTTCCTCAAACTATTCAATTTTTCAAACATTTCAAAATTATAAAACATGGTATGCATAATATTGTTTTTTTATAAATATATATAAATTTATTCTGAAAAACTCCAAACTAAAGTCAAAATCTGATATTTTTAATATGGCAAATGCAATTAATTGTATATGCTCAAAAAAACTGCTTTTTGAGATTTGATTATGTCTCGTAATGTAAACTTAGCAAAAACCTTATTCTATCGTTCAGGGTTATTAAATAAATGATTATTCATTTAGATATAAACCTACTTCGGTTGAATATACCAAATGATGAAAATTTTAAATGATAAAATTTCATGATTTTAATTCGTTGAATTGTTGATTATCAGTTGTATATTAGATTTTATTCCTCACAAACTTATGATATTTACGTAGTCCGAATGTTGAAATTCAATATGTGAAAATTGAATTTCATCAAAATATAAAATCAATGGGTAATCCTATTTGTACAGAAATAAAATAAATAGATCAAAACCGAAATTAATATTTTGGTTTCATAAAATGGAATTTAGTGAAAATAATATTGCCAGCGCATTTTTGGAAAATCTTCAATTCCCTGCAATATGGAAATATCAACTTCATATAATGAAAAATTCGAAGGAAGAAGCCACTAAAACTCAAGTTTATGTAGCATTAAAATCATATCTTGCTTCAATCGGCAATATTTCGCATTTATCTTTCATTGAAAGATTATATGAAGGAAATTATCGCGGTCCACTTATAAATCGCAATCTTGAAGAAGAAAATGATCTTGAAACAAAAAGTCTTCGAAGAGAAGTTGACATTTACCGCTTAAAAGAGAAAGAAGTTGATTACTCTGTAACAGCTTCCGCACAAACACGACAACTTAGATTTTGGAATGCAATTCAGAGCTATAAACGCGATATTAGAATCCGAAGTAGTGCAAGTTCCTCAGATAAGTATTATGAACAAAGAGCAGTATTGCATATGATACTTGGGGAATTTAGGAAATCATATGTTCTCGCTAAAAAAGCAAATAATTATGAATTAATGACAGTTTTATCATTTATGAATTCCGAATTTAGAAATATAATCGAAATACTAGATGATGTTATCATGCAAATCGAAAATACACCTATTACAGTTGTTACTCATATGGAGTTATTTTATATCATCGGATTCTCTTTTCTGGCTTCATGGGATCTCAAGAAAGATGACAACGAACTATTTGAAGAGTTTATGAGCTGCTTAGAAGACGAAAAAGACAAACCACTTCGAGATTTAATGATGAATTTCAAGAATCATCAGTACAAAGCTGTTATTGAAGGTTTTAACTCTATGTCGCCTATGGGTTATATTTCCATGTATATGCAACCATCTTTTTCACGTCTTAAGAATGAGATAAATAAGAACATTGTTTCCCATCTTTTATCATCCTATGTTAGTATGGCAGTATCCGAAATTAAAGAAAATACTGGCATTTCTGCAATTGAATTACCTGAAATTATATGTGAATGTATTTCTACAAATAAATTAAGTGGGAAATATGATTATGTTGAAAGAAAATTCCAAGCATCGCAAAACGATGAAATTATTGAAGAGCAAGAAATAATTGACAATTCCATCATTGTTAAGTCGATGATTGAAGTCGGATACTGGAAATCTGAATTGTTTGAAAGAATGAGGAAGGTAATTAATAGCAAAGAAGTCGAAAATTAAATTGTTTTTTATAAATTTTTGTTTTTAAAAACTAATTATGCTTATAACATTACTAATATTTTTAAAAGTGATGTATTTTCACTAACTTTTCATTTGCTCTTATTATTAACAAGTAATGACTCAGCCACGCGTGTTGGTTGATAGCTAAAATGACAATATAGATTTAAGTAATAGCATATTAATTGAAATATAAAAATTCTAAAATTGATAAGATATTTCCCCAAATTTAATAAATATATGATATTTCGATTTATATGACGAAATTTATACATATGTCATATTAAATATTGTCAGAATCATTCATTATGTCATGAAATCATTCAACGTGATTTTCAATTCAAAATAATCGTTTTGGGTTCAAATAATGGTATGCATAGAGAATATAAAATAGTAAACAAATCCTCGATTTTTTGCAAAATTTTTGCACACTTCACAATGTCCTATTGAATTGAGAAGCATTGAATTATTATTTTGCATTATTACATTGGATATAGTCTATATATTCCTTTATCATTTGAATTATCTCTGAATTTTATTTTTAAACGTGCACTATCTAAATTTAAACGGCCACTTTTTTATTTATCAATATGATTGATATCATTCATATCTAAAATTGATTTGATATTGAAATTTCATATGATTTTGAAATTTTCTCAATTTTTCTAATGCTAATGGCCCCATTTCTAAAGATCATCTAGATCTTTCATTTCTGCAAAGTTTCATCAGTATATCCATCACGGTTGCCCTAAGATGATTTTCCTGATTGTTTGATATCTCCGTATAAAATTTCAAAAATTTATCATTTATTTTACAATACACTCATTTAACTTTTCTTACCATGACCTCTAAGGTCTAAGCACATTACAATTTCTGTTGTTTTTACGTTTTTCTTATAATATATTTTATTTTAATAATTAAATGCTAAAGGCATGCATATTATATTTTAAACATGCATTTTACTAAACTCTGATAATATTAAACAAATCTAAATACCAGATCGTTATATTTTGAAATTATATTTATATTATTATATAACAACATGAAAATGCTAAACTAGTCGATAATTGAAAATATAGAATAATAAATGTCTTTCTTTGCTTTAATTCTATTAAGAGCATACAATACTCTTGTTTTCGTTCTTATACCTCTCAGAATTTTCCCAGATTGCGTTCAATAACTCAGATTTGGAAAAAGTAGCATAGCGAATGTATGCATAAAGAATTTTATTAGTCCAGATGATATTAAAATATCTTTTTTCACCAATTTCACTAAATACCCTCCGTTTGATAGTAAATGTGATTAAAAGTTTAACATATATCTATCCAATGTATTTAAAGAGTAATTAAAAGTCTGTGGGTCTAACATTTCAAAAAAAGTGAAAAAAAAATCTGAAAATTAGCTTTTTATTGAGAAATTTTATTCAGAAATATGTAACTTTATTAATCTAATTGCAAAATAATATTTTTCCATACTTTGACTGAAAAAAATGCCAGCCTAAAATGTCTGTCGTTGATAACAATGATGATCTTTTTAAGCTTATTGATAAAGAAGATTTAGAATCCATTAAAGAATTAAAAGAAGTTGAATATTCAATGTCAATACCAAATGAAAAAGGAATTAACGCATTTCAATATGCATGTATTAAAGGTGCATTCAAGATCTTTGAATATTTCGTAGAAGAAAATCGATACATATGCCGATCTGTAGATAAGTATGGCAACAACCCTGCAATTTTAGCAGCACTAGCAAATTCGGAAGATGGCAATAGAATTATCGAGTATTTAGTTCAAAACAAGAATATAGATATCACAGCAAAAAACAGCATGAATTTGTCATTACTACACGTTTGCTGCATTAATGATTGCAATAAAACTTTAGAATTTTTGCTCGCAAAATACTCTGAAAAGCTTGATTTTAATGACGATAATAACTTACTTCGATTCTCACCGATTGATTGCGCAAAGCAGAATAATTCAACTAAAGTTATTCAGATTCTTAAGGAAAAAAGAATTATTTCTCCAAACTATCAGATCGGTACTGTTGCACCTGTTCAATCTTCTCCAAATGATAATAGATTAGAACTATTGCAAGCAAGAATAAAAAGATTACAAGAAGAAAACGAGAATCTACAAGAAGAAAACGAAAGTTTACGTAATGAAAAGAATAATATTACTAAGCAGCATGAAGTCGAAAGAAATAACATCGAAAAGCAAATTGAAGATTTACGAAAGGAAAATAATCCAAATCAATATAAAGAGCAAATCACAGCTTTAACAAATCAAATTGCAAATCTAGAAATGCAAAAGAAATTAGAACAATCAGAAATGACAAGCAAATTTAATAGTGTTCAATCACAAAATTCAAGCAAAATAATAGAACTTGAAAGTGAAATACAAACATTGAAAAATAATTTGATCAGAAATTCAAATCAAATTAAAAATTACCAAAACTCTTTTCGTTTATATAAGCAACGATCAGAGGAACAACTCAAGGTTAAAGACAAGGAATTGGAACGAAAGGATAATAAAATTAAGGAAAAAGAAACCATAACTCAGCAAAATAGTCAAGATCAATTTGAACTTTCACAAAGAATATCTGATCTTCAGACTAAAATAACAGAGATAGAGAAGCAAAAGAAAGATTTGGATACAATTTTGAAACAAGAAAAAGAAAAGTCAGAAAGACAAAAGAATGAATTTGATGCCGCTATGAAACAAGAAAAAGACAAGTTTGAAAAGCAAATATCCGCTCTGTTGCAAGAATTGGAGAAACTAAAACGAAATTCTGAAAATATATCAAGCAACAACGCAGATTTTGAGGAAAAAATCAGGCAGTGTTCAGAAGAAAATCAAAAATTGAATTTCCAATTGAAACAAGAAAGAGAAAATTCTAAAAAATTACAAAACCAACTTTCAGTTTTAACAACAGAAACCGGACAATCTAATTTACTTCAGTCAGAAGTTAATAATCTAAATAATAAAATTCAAGCATTGGAAAGCGAAAAGAAAAGTTACTCCACACAATTAGAAAGTTTAAATGATGTTAATATATCAATAGTGAACAAACTTTCTGATAAAGAAAAAGAAGTTAATGGTCTAACGGAACTTTTAGAAAGCGAAAAAAATAAAAATGCTGAACTGCAAAATAAACTGGATAAGACTGAAGAAAGACGCAAAAAATCCTTTGCTTTAAATAAAAGGTTTAAACAGCTATATCAAGAATATCAATCCAAAATTGCATCAATGGAAGAAAATATCAAAAGCTTAGAGTCTACAATAGCATCGCAAAAGACAGAAATAACTAAAATAAATAAACAAGTTCGAATACAAAAGAAATATACTGATCCTAACATTACAAATGAAATGGAAAAAATTAAGGAAGAAAACAGAAATTTGATTTCTATCAATCGACAATTGGTAACAGAAAATAAACATCTCCGTCAAAATTTATTGAAGGAAAAATCGAGAGTTGAAGATTCGCAAATCAACACTTCAAAAACTGAACGAGAATCACCAAGCGATTACAATCGAACTAATTCAACTTATCCGCGAAGACACAAGACGGATGCTTCTAGTTCATCTTCACCATCTTCTACGCCAAGGCAATCATATACTAATTCTCGTTCTTCATCATCTTCTTCTACAACAAGGCGACAATCTACTGATTCTCATAATGAGCAAGCGCTTGATGGCTTTGGTACAATCAGAAGGCCACCATGGCGTGGCAATGGAAACATTCAATTTTCACGTGTAATTTATGACACAAACAGTAATAGCGGAACTGGCGCCGTTGTCGAATGTAAGCGAAATCGAAATACAAGAAAATAATGTTAATTTTAAAATAAATATATCTTTTACAATTTATTTTCTTCAAAATAAAATAAAAAAAAAAAACAATTTAATATCTCCATTTGTTATTCCAAACCATAAATTCAAAATCTGGTGTTGTTAGAGCATAAACCCATGGACACCAAAGGAAGAAACCGAATATTGCTAAAAAGCATATCAAAGTAAGAAGAAATCCAGTAAATGCAGGTGAAAACTGCCTTTCTATAAGAATTACAAGCTCGTAGATACCAAACATAAGAGGTATTGCGTAGTGGTAAAGGAAACAGTCCCTTGGAATTAATGCAAATGGAAGAAAAGAGAAAAGATAACCTAATAACATGTCCAAACCCTCTGCATCCAGTGTATTGAAGAACTTTGCAATAAGAGAACCTATTATCGATCCGAAAACTGGCCACCAAATAAGGACATTCCCCATGCAAATTAAATGTTTTCCATTTTCGGTCCAAAAGAGGACCCAGCGGCCTGTAAATAGCGGCCATTGGTACCACTTTGATGCGTATGGGTGTCCATATCCTACATTGAAGTTTGAGAACTGCATATAAAGTATTAAACTTATTATTCTGAAAATCATTGGCTTTGCTTTGTTCCTGAGCTCCCAATCTGGGTTCATTTTGTCTATAAGACTTTCATTGATGCATTTCGGAATCAAAACGTTTGGATTTTCAGGATAATATGGTAAAGAAGATAAATGAATCGCAAAAATAGCGAAATGAACGAATGCAACAGTATAAACAATAATTACAGTACGGATTATTTTGAATTCAATGTCATCTTTTAATAAAAACTGTTTTGCAATAGCTAAGAGGACAATTCCTCCAGAAGTATATTTGCATGACGCTACTAATCCTAATGAAGTACACATGAAAAGAAATGAAACCCAATTTTCGTATCTATCGTGAATATAAATCGAAAGAATGGATAACATGGAAAAGAAATGTAAAATAGAGTCTGTTAGGATATGTCGAGCTTCTATAATGTATGTTAGTTCGCATGCAATGCATGTTGCCGCTCCAAAAGATGTAAAATGTCCGCAGTTCATTGCACGAGCTGCTAAATACGCCATCGGAACGCATGCTGCACCAAAAAATATTGGTGTCAGTCTTAAAGCGACGTATGTCATAGAAGGATATTTTTGGCCATTTAATTTTTCGAAACTGTAATCTCCTTTATATCCAGCAAAAGAAGCAACTGATGCCATGATTAATTTAGCTAATGGTGGATGAATATCGTGAAAATATTGACCTCTTAAATACCAATTTGTGAAATTTCCAAAATGAACTTCATCAAATACAACTGTGTTTGGTGCTTGTACTCTAAAAACGCGTGTAAGCATTCCTATTGCTGTGAATAATAAAACTAAAATTGCATCTGTTGAATCTAAGTCGAAAGACTTTGTATTTCGCTTTGGAATTACTTGACTTAACACTTGCTTGAGTTTATTAAACCCTCGTTGGTTTTGTATTCCCGAAGAATGTGGGAGTGACTCAATATCGCTTGAGTCACTCATTTAAAATTCAAAAATCTCAATAATAAAGAAGATTTGGATAATATAAATATGATAAAATTTTAATATTAATCAAAATAATGCAAATGTACAATGAAATTTCGGACTATTGTTCTGGATGCTGAAATCAATGTTCTTAGTATATGCTTGTTGAGGAATCTCTCTACTAATCTTGTATAAGTATGTTCATTTTTGACACTAACATTTTTCGTTTATGCATTTTCGCAATTTTTATATCAAAATATACACAGATAAATCAATATTGATATCACAGATTCATTACACATGTTTAATTATAGCTATTATATCTTCAAAAGGATCTGAATAACATAAGGCTATTTCCCGTTCATTTTTGATTTTTTGAGAAGTTTACATTCTTCGTTTTTTTCTCTATCGAAAATGAGAAGGTATTCTTGCTTGTACCCGAAAGGCACATATCAGTACAAGCAATTTTACTATAGAGGAGGCAATAACTATAGTGAGCAAGAATACATTCAGAAAAAATCGATCGACGCAATTCAGGAATTTAAAACAGCCAAAAAGGATTTAAATCAATCGAAAAACGAATATTCCACAACTGATACTACTTTAGGAGAAACTAATACATATTTATCGATGCTTTCTCAGTATTTGGGCGGTGAATCAAGTAATGCTTACATAGCAATGGACTTAGCCAAAAGAGTTGAATACCTGATGAATGAGCTTGATAAAACTGATAAGGAACTTGAAGAAGCGAAAGCCAGCGTCGCTCCTAGCATTTATCTACCGCTTAGTAATGAAAAAGCTCAATACACAACTAAATTTAGTCTACTCAATGAGCAATGCAGTCAATCTCTTGGTCGCGAAAAGCAAAGCATGCAAAACATCGCAAATATTTTAATATCCCAAAAATACTCTTATTCTATTGATGTTCTTGCTGAATACGATGTTGCTGCGAAATGTGATCAATACTTAGTAAATTTAAACAATCAGAAATTCGGAGATGTAAATCTTCTTCAACCGGAAACGCAAGCAAACGAACTTCTCAAGCAAACAACAGCAATTAGTAGTGATTTACAGAAATACTCAACTCAGCATGAAAAGAAAGTCGAATCCGATATAAATAACAAACTTTCGAAATTACATGAGCAAAATGTCATTCAAACATTAATAAAACAGCTCGAAGACTTCAAGAAATACTGCAAAGGTACTGTTGATATTGAAAAAGTTACTGAATACATGGAATCTGATCAAGAAGAAGATCCAAATTTAGATTTAAGTCAATTCTTCAAGGATGATGAAGAAAATGATGAAGAGGAAGAAAGTGAAGAACAAAAATATAAGTCTAAGCGCACAATTTTGAAATATCGTCTGATTCCGATGTCAAATTTCAGAATTAGAGCTAAAGTATTCGAAAAAAGGAACAAAAAGTCATCAAATGAAGGAGATGATGATGAATACGAGATCGATGAGAATGGAAATAGAATCAGAAAGAAGAAATCAAGAACAAAATCGAGAGATCTGAAACCATCAGGAAATGATTTGTGGGGAGAAGAATTTCCATTCAAAGTCCAAGTTGGAGAAGATGGAAAAGTCGTCCACACAAGAAAGAAAGCAAATCCTTTGTCTCTGAGAAGGTTTGTTACTAAACAAATGAGTCCTTTGTTCCAAAGAATTTCGCACAAAGATGTTTTGTCTGATGACGAATACGACGACATAGTTGAGGATACAAGAAAAGAACTTGAGAAGGCAAATGACTCAATTTTAGCAAAAGACCCTCAAGTAGAGGATTAAAATTATTTGTTTATATAAATTATATATGTAAATATAATTAGAGTGTCCAGAAAAAACGGTTGGCGGCAAGAAAAAGCAGTTGGTAAGCATAAAAGAGCCAGAATTAGGGCAAAAAAAGTTATGTATTCATATTGTTATGGAATTCATATTATATATTTAATTTTAGATTCCATAAAAATGATACTCAGCTGGAAATACAAAAATTTTTTGTCAGATTTTTTACAACAAAAAAATATATTTTTAAACGTAAGCGAAAAGCTTTCAAATAATCTCTTGATATATTCTACATATATATTCTATATACATCATATTTATATTATTAATTTCCCATAAAACTGCGTGCCAACTGTTTTTTCCAGTGCCAAGGGGTTTTTCCAGACCCTCTATTAAATTTTTTTTTGAGTTCTGTTGTTGTTGATACATTATTGAAATATGCTAATATGATGCTAACAATTATCATAAATAATAGTTTAAATGAATGAGAGAAAAAAAATAGACATAAAGACTTTATATTTATATGACAAATACTAGCAATTTGCTTGACTATTATATGCGATTATTCAAATTTTGTCTTTCTAGATTTCACCAGAAACAAATAGCTGTTGATCTAAGCTTTTGGTTAATTGTAAATATTTACATTTGTAAATATATTTGAAATGATTATGAATGATATTGATACATCTGAACACATGTTAATTGATCAAAGAATGATTTCGAATGAAAATATATTTGTGTAAATGAAATTTTTCGAGAAAACATGGAAAATAATTCTTCGATTTCATATTAACATCTTTTTGATGTCATTTAAGTTTAGACGCCTTGCAATATCTAATGGAGTTTCTTTCTCATTATTTTTGATCTTCTTATTAATGCCTGAGTAATTGCATAGATATTTGCAAATTTCATATTCTTCATTCAGAATTGCCAAATGAAGCGGAGTGTTTCCATCTTTATCTTGTTTGTTAATATCATGTTCATATTTCATAAAATATTTTAAGGCATCACAATATCCATTCTCGGCAAAAATATGGATTAGAGTATCTTCACAAATATCCCATTGATAAATATTTGCTCCACATTCTACAAAATCTTTTGTTAGTTGGATATTTCCTCTACAAGCTGATGTTAAATAAATACTATGATTTCCCATTTTTGGCTGTAAAGTTGAGGAAAGTTCGGAATGATAATAAAGAATTGTTGCTAAATCTCTTTGATCTGAAGCTTCTTTAATCAGATTATAAACATCATCAAATTTTGATTCATCTAATGCCATATTATTAATTTCTATTATTTTAGGTAAATGTCGACCAATGAGATCAATAAGATTTTGGTTTTTTAACTTTTTTAACATTAATGCATATTTTGTTATAAGGTATGTTAAATCTCTTAATTCTCTAATATCTTTTTGAAGTTTTTTGTTTTCAATCTCTAAGCTTTTACTTTTTCCTTCATTTAAACTATTTGATTTCTCCAAACTGCTAATTTTCTTAATTAATTCTGTTTTATCCGATTGAATTTTTGCAATTTCTTTCCTTTTTTCTGAATCTTGATATTATCTTTTTCTCTTCTTATTAATTTATCCTTTATGTTTGCGTTTTCCAAGCTAATCTGTGTATTTTCTCTCCTCAATTTTGTTATTTCATTGCATTGGCATGTGTTATCATTTTTGAGTTGCTCTTTTTCTTTTTTCAATTTTTCTATTTTTTCTTTATGATTTGAGTTAAAATTTTTGAGTTGTGTTGTTTCAGCTCTCATATTAGCCAATTCATCATCAATGCTCTTTTTTTCCAAGCTTAGTTGTATATTTTCTCTCTTCAATTTTGTTATTTCATCGCTCTGACTTGAGTTAATATTTTTTAGTTGTTCTTTTTCAATTTTCAACTTTTCAATTTTTTCTTTTAGAATTGAACAATCCTTTAAAAGTTGCTTTTTTTCAATTCTCATATTAGCCAGTTCATCACCA
The DNA here is from genome assembly GCF_026262505.1 of Trichomonas vaginalis G3. Lineage (NCBI taxonomy): Eukaryota > Parabasalia > Trichomonadida > Trichomonadidae > Trichomonas > Trichomonas vaginalis. The sequence goes on along the minus strand of NC_067203.1, from coordinate 14,167,408 downwards.
ATGCTCTTTTTTTCTATGCATAAATGATTATTTCTTCTCCTCAATTTTGTTATTTCATCACTTTGTTTTGAGTTATCTTCTTTAAGTTGCATATTTTCCACTTTAAGATTAGTTAAATCATTGAATGTTGTAGTATATTTTTCTTGTAACGTTGTAATTTTGTCTTTTAATTCTTTAATTTCTTGTTCCTTATCTTCAATTCCATCTTGAAATGTCTTGAATTTTGTGATAATTAATGATTGAATATTTTTCTTTAAATCTTTGTCATCTATTATTGAAAATGTCTTGAGCGATTCATAAATATCTTCAATTTCAATGTATTTGGCATTGAGATTAGATAGAATATCAATAAATGAATGGTCTTTATTGACAATAGAAAATATTAAATCATTTGAACTAATGTTACAATATTTGAAATGAGTCATTAATCGTTCTGCAAAATCAAAGCCTGCCACAATAACAGAATCTCTGAGGTCATCTGTATCAATAGAATTAATCTTTTGGCATATAAAGGCAAATATCTTGCTGTCATATCCAATGTACTTACTGAATTTGATCGTTCTATGTATGTTTTCTAAAGTGAGTTCTCTTTTTTCGAATCTATCAATATAAATAGACATCAGCAAATCGCTTTTTAATTTCTTTCCAAGCTCCAGGAAGTCAAGGACAACACTATCTTTTATATTTTTAGGTATTTGTAATTGAAAAATCTCTTCAAGAACTATATATGTTTTTGATTCTTTTACTTGAGCTTTGAATCTTATTTCTTCCTGGCATTTATTTAAAAGATATTGATCTTTCACAAAATTGAAAATCGCCCCTGCAATGTTAGTAAAAGTATTATACATATGATCATTAATGAATACTCTAATTGGATTTGCACCATGCATTTGCTGAAATGCAGCTACTTTAGCAATGGTTTTAGTGATGATATCAGTCATGTTGAATAATGAATGTTTTTGGATTTTTTATAATATTGAAATTTTGTTTGTGGTATTTGTGGAAATTGTTAACACATACAAAAAGTTTAAAACTTGAACTGTTTGGTTGACAACTTTAAAATATGTTTTCTAGCTTATTTTTACATTGAGCTTTTAATGTTTGTCAGCAATTGTGATTTTTTGTAAATTTACCACTTTTTATTGTAATAAAGAGAGAAATCGAATTTTTAATCAATTCTAAAAAAGTGAACTGAGTTTTATAGTTTACCTTCTTTTGTGGGGATATCAAAAAAAGTCCACTCAACGTTTCTTATTTTTTGGAGCTTAAGAATAATAATACCATGTCTCGGTAAATGAATGTTTTATGATTTGAAACCTCCTTTGCATTGATATGGCATAATGCAATCACAAAATCTAAATTGAGAGGTCCTCAATGAATCCTTTGTAAATAGCACTGATTAGTTTATCACATATATAAACAATTCATTGCTTTATAGATGGATTAAAAAATATATATTTTATATTGATAAATTTATGCATATTGGATTCATAAATAGTTTTTCAAGTTCAAAGTTATTGCTAAGTTTGGCTTTTTGAAGGTATATAGACGGATTTTTAATCAAGAATGATAAAACTACGGTGACCTAGAATATTTCTGATGGAATAATGCATACTCTCGAAAATAAAGCTTAAAATATCTTGAAAATATATTAAAAACAAGTTTTTGATTTCCGTCATTTGGAAATTTTTGAGTATGATTTCCATAATGATGAAAAAAGATGTATTTTGTAAACTATATCTGTTTGGAATAATTTACGTATAGTGTTATCGATGGTTATTTATTAGGCCAAATTCAAATTTGCTGTTGATCAAGTTGATAATCAGAATAATAATTGTACAACAGTCATAGTTTGATTTCCCGAAAACAGATTTCATCAATAACGTATTTTGAAAGTGGGCAATCATCAATTTTCCAAAAATTGCTTATCAGAAACATAATGGATTTCTGTTTAGTGATTGTAACCAAAAGTAGATATAATAGCTACCATTTAAAGATTTTATTTGGACGTATTGCTGTGATAGTCAAAGAATTTTTTATTGAACTGTACAACGGAATTGAATGGTTTACACATTGCCGCGGGTTGACACTTTCTTCCAAAAATTAAATAACAGAAGATCCTTGCCAATTTCAAGAATGTAATGACTTGGAGTCGAACAGTAAATACTACTACTATAGTGGGTTATGTTCCTTGAACCTTTTTCGCATTTAGTAATAAATGTGTAAAAAGCCCCTAAAAAATATTTTTATAAAATAATGAATGAGGGAATGGTTGCATCAAATGCAATGTATAAATTCATCACCCTGTCGAATTGAAAAAATTAGGGGTATTGAAAATTGAATGCCGGGCTTGAATTTTTTAAATAGGCTCCTATATTTTTTGTTAATGGCGGAAAAGAGGCACTTCATGGCAATCGGAGGAGGCCCGATTGGGCATCCAGCCATTCCAAATTTCCAACTTCCTAACAGGCAACTTCTTAATGCACCAATTAGGCAAATTTCAGGTTCATTTGTTCTGCCCCACCCTGCAATTAAAAAGGAGCCACCTAAAAAATTCCCAGATATATTTACAACATGCCCAGAGCTTCGTAATTTCAAAATGCCAATTGTAAATTTCCAAAAGCAGTTGTCTCCATCAATTCCTCTCTTGGAGCCATCAGAGCCATTCCCAGAATCTCCTGTGCAAGGCAGTTTTGATCCTAATGCTAACTGTATTAACCCGTATGTACATTTTTTTAACTTGTCTTTGAGTTTTTTTATCTTTTTTGAGGAAAATTTAAAAGACTCAAAGCAAGTTTTTTAACTAGAACAACTAACACACAGAATAGAATTACATTTCATACCGCGCGAGAAATGGACTTCTGATTTACACTCTCTTAGATATCTTTGTGATAATTTCTTCAAAAAGAGAAATGGAACAGATAGACTTTTCCCGGTGAAATTATATCATGCGCTCCTTATCACTAAGGCGTTCCCAGATGCTTATCAATACACTGGTGTTAAATGGGTTTCGAATGATGTTTTCAAAGTTAACGGCAATGTGTTTGCCAAGCTCCTTGGAATCACCCAAACTAATGGAGGCCTGTTCCATAAGCAAGGAAACCTTCCTAGACATAAATTTATGCAAGTTTACCGTCAGAACCGCCCCGAGCTAGCAAAGAACCCAGACATTAAGGATGTTGATGACATCTCCATCCTTTTGTTCTACGATTCAGAAAATCGGTTCTCAATGACAAAAGAGTATGATAACAGCATCTCGTAAAGGAGCTGCAACCTTATCCATAGAATTATTTATGATATAATTTTACTTCTTGTTATATTACCATATCTTTTTATGTCATTATCACAAATAAAATACTTCGTTTTGATTATTAGCCTTTCAATCTACATTCCATTGTCATTTTTAGAACTAAATAATATGATTTTATTATTAGTTGACAGTATTTTGTCCAATAACGGATAAAATTTTGATTGAAATATGACATTTATGATGTTATCACTACATTCTTAGTATTACTTATGCCAAATTGATTATTTTCTGATATGATAAAGATAAAAAACTCTAAATAATATTATAAATCATCTTTATTATATAGAATTAGTTCATTATTCTTCATATTCCACCATAATATACATATGAAATGAATGTTTATGGCTCAAATACCCTATAGATAGAATGTTTATCACTCAAACCTAGAAAAATCTCATAAATTTATCTGACATGTAAATAATTTACATTTGTCAAAATACGATATCGCAAGGAAAATGCAGAGTCTTGATTATTACAAGATTCAGCCATTGCCTGCGATTAAAGATCACATCAAAGCAGTTGGAATAAACGATTTGAAGTGTTGTGCGCGTTCTGGTACAATGTTAGCTTTCATTTCGGATATTCCAGTGCCATTTATCTACAATACGAACACAGAAATATGCAGAGACTTCAAATTAGAGAATGTTCCGTCATCTCCTTTATCCGCAATTGATATATCACGCGATTGTAAATATGTAATCACAGGGCACGAAAACGGAAGCATTTCGATTTGGTCTATTATGGATTTTAAGATTGTTAAAAATTTTTCAACAGGATTCAATAAGAAAATCGTATGTTTACACTACGGATGGACTCCAAATGAAATTTTCTTAGGAGATGAGTCAGGCAGAGTCAGTAAAATCCAAATACGCCAATTAATGGGCTATTTCGCAATTTCGGAAACATTTTTAATACAAGGAGATGAAGAATTAACAAATATCATCACAATGAAGCAAGGATATCCATTCAATGCAGTATTTATCTCATGGAAAACGAGCTACATGATATATAACGGCGATACTCTTGCCGTTACAGCCAAATCTTCAAAGTATGAAGACGAAATTTCGATTGATCACTATTTTGATGAAGAAAAGATTGTTCTTACTGTTTCTACACAAAGCCAATTTACTCTACTCTGCTTTACAGGTCCAAAGAAGTTCACACAGATCTGTTCTCACAAATTAAATTCCGGAACTATCGTAATTAGCGAATTCCTTGCATCCGGACTCTTCGTATGTATTACAGATGGTGGGGAGCTTACCATTGTCTCATTTGATGGTAAGATTGCCCAACAAATCCCTGCAAATGATTTATATCAGTCTTCTGTCAGTTCCAGCTACATCCAGCCATACGACGATAAGATGATTTTGGTCCAACGGTTTGGCTGCTTACTCGTAGATTTCCTAGATTGGCGAGGAAAAATAAAAACTTTAGTAAACTCGCTGAATTTCGCAGAAGCCTTCCGCCTGTTGATAGAAATAGATGCAGGACTGGCTAAAGATCTAGTCGGACTTCCGAAAAACCCAACAGAATGCAGAAGACAATTAAGAGATATCACATCTTTTGTCGTTTTACAGTTCCTTAAGCACTATCTGTTGAATGGAACCGATGAAGAGATCGACGACGCTGTTGCTTCTGCAGTTGCTAATGTTGCTTCCCTCAAAATGACTTCGATTCTCGAACAAGCGGCAGATCTGTTCACAGCTGTTGGCAAAGGTATGGATTTCTATATAGGAACACTACGATCAACAGTAAAACAGGTCTCATCGTTGCTAACTCCGGCATTTATTGAACAATTTCTGAAATTAGCACAATCCTCTGAAATGATTGACTTCGCCGAGGAAGAACTACTCACTCCAAAGCTGGATCCAGCTTATACAGTCGAAATATTCAAAGTTGCTTTGAAATATAACTTAATTAAGTTCCAAAAGCGGCTTTTCACAGAATATTTCGATGATTTCGTATCCCCATGTGAGTTATACCACAAGAACAACCGTTTAATTGACTATTGTCGTGAAGTTTTTTTGGATGAAAATCAAAATCTTTACAACAAAGCCGCCAAGCGATCAGTATCACTCTGGTTGTTATATCCAGGCAATGATGGGTCTTTTGGTCGCCTACAGACCCTTTTTAACTCAAGTTTAGAAGATAGTCCGAAATATATTTCTTCGATTCTTTCAGTTTGTCCGATTCCTGTATCAGAAGAAAAGGAACTTGGCTATGCCCCTGTAATTGACACTTTCCTTCGTGTTTTGGAGAAATATAATTTCGAAATCGCGAAACCGATGCTTTCTTCTATTATTCCTTACTACGAACGTGACAAGACACTTATTCCGACCACTGCTGCACTCAAGCATGTGATCAAATACATTTCTGTGTCTTCAGAAAACGAAAATTCCACAGAATTTTTACTTTCGAAAATTCTTGATCGTTTTCCAACTTTAATTCCTCTCAACTCTCTCCAGGAACTCTGCCAATCACGTGGATTCGTCAATATCGCATTGGACAAGTTCATGCAGTCTAAAAACTATTCAGTAATCGTTGGAAGTTTTGTAAATTCATCTGACAAAAAAGTGACAGTTTTTGACTTCATAAATGCACATTTAGAGGATCACGATGAGTTGAGAACATCCATTATCGAGAACATTTCAGGGTTACTTGTTGTCGATGCACAGCAAACATGTCGTGTGATTTACAAGTATTTCAAAGAAGATTTGGAATATTTCATCAAAACTCTCGAGCGACAAACACTTTTTGTGTTTTTAAGAGGTTTGGATGATGTTGTCGGCGACATTGCTTTCGACAAAGACTTGAATATCAAGTACTTGGACATGCTCTGCGAGTATTCTCCACAAGAAGCTGTTCATTTCTTGAAAAACAGACTCGAAATCGATGCAGAAAAAGAGTTTTCAATCGATCTCGAGAAATCTCTGAAAATAGCAAAGAAATGGGGAAGAATCGATTGCGAAATACGTCTACAAATACATAACTCTTCTTATAATGAAGCTGTTGAATTAATCGGTTCCGAAATAGAGTCTTCTCTCTTGGATCTCCTCGAAATTCCTGTTTTCGATGGTTGCAAATCAATCGACGAATTGTCTGATTCATCAGTAGTAAACAGACAAATGCAAGCAGTGACAATTGCTGTTTCCCTGTTGTCAGAACTATCAAAAGAAGAAAATAACATACAGAGATGGCAGAAAGTCTTCAAAAGTTTCCAATTCCCTCTATATTTGGCTTCTAAAATGAAGGAAAGTGACAAAAAAGCGGTTACTTTGACATTGATTTTCTCTTACTTTTGTTTACAAAGTCTCTCAATTATTGGTTCAGAAATAACGTTCAAAATTTTGTCACTTTTCTTCAGTGCATTACCAAGACATATTTATCATTCTGCATTGTCATATATCTTCCAATCATTGAATTACCAGACGAAACTGAATGAAGTTGTCGAGGAAATTCTAATTGACGACTGTTTGAAATTGATTGAAAAAAGTGACAATAAAAGGATGGGTGGATTATTTAGTGGAGAACCTGTTTGTGCTATATGTCATGAACCTCTTCTTAAAGCGTATAGTCCCTTCAAAGTTTTTCCATGCGGACATTGTCTTCATGAAAACACGAAATGCGGATATCACGAGTATTGCACTGTCTGTTCTGGATCAGGAAACAACAATTTGCAGGAAGATGTCGTGAGTACTGATGTTAATTCTGGAAGAAACATAAATAGAATGATGAGAATGTTCAACATGAAAATTAAACCTCAGTATTCTGATTACGTAGAATGTGAATATTCAAGTTCTTCTTTGATGTTTGCACACGTTCAGGAATTGGATGGAGAAAGAGCTACTTATGCTAAACCTGATGTAACTTCTATTGGTACTCTATTCCAGTTGAATATTCCAAAGTAATTATTAATTGTTTTGTGATATTTTTGTTTGTGATTAAAAAAAGTACAAATTTTTTTAAAGTGAATCTCTTTTCTTCGTTTCTCTATTTAGTTTATGAATGACTAAAATATTCATAAACATAATTTTTCATTTGTTTCTTTATAATATTAGTTTGTGAGGCTTTCATAACACAAAGTGAATCTCTTTTCTCTGTTTCTTTATTAACTTTTTTGACTCAAACAATATTATGTATCATGGATAGATTAGCTATATAAAAAGGAAATGAAATGGAAATACCATGATCCCCTTTTCTTTGTTTCCTCTTTTACTTTAAGAATGAATCAGTCCAATATAATAATAATCGATAATATTTCAGTCCGAAAAAATAAATCAAGATTTCGGAAATCAAATTGATCAAAAACTTGGTTATTTCGTGTATTTTCTCTTTCGTTTTAGATCAAATGAGTAGAAATTCATAAATACATTCATTTTCATTGTTTTTGGATCTATTTAATAAAAATTAAGGTGAAATTTAGTGATTTCACAAAATTTATATATGTTTTCCAATGTTCGAAATGTGAAATGTGCTTTAATTTCTGAGACGATGATTGCTGAATGAGAATCTTTGGATCTTTTTCGATATGGAATGAATTCACTTGGATAAACTCCACTTCACTTTGCTTAATTTTAAAATAATGTGGATAATGGATTTAATTGTAGATTCAGAACATGTATCAGGAGTTAATTATCCTCTGAATGAAATATTTCTCAAATCAAGAAAGATGAAATGAAAACGATTATCAATAGCCAAAAGATTGATATTCTGACTTTATAACTATTTAATTTGTAATGCAAAATTTGTTATTTATATAATGAGAAGGTCAACTAGAGATAACTATAAGTTTTTCGAATAAGAGATTATTTGCCATTGGAATATGGGTGCCAAAATTGCATTTCTTAAATGCGCATCGAATATATGTTAGTATGATTAGTAAATTAGGAAAACGATGCATCAAATTTATTGTTTTATTCAAAAAATAAAATCTAAGGGGTTTGAATCAAAATTGGAATTTATGCATCGATGGAAGAAGCATTGATAAATGCTTTTAAAGAAAAAGAATAATTGTTCAAAAAGATATTTGCCAGTTTGGAGAAAAATTCATTCAAAAAATATTCAAATAGAAAACATCATTGAGAATTGGTAAAATTGGATTTATTATATGAATGTAGTATGGAACGAAATAAAAATCGATATGAACTAATATAAATTCAAAATGTCTGGTCGCTGTCAAAAATAATTGAAAATTTTATTTTGGAGTAATTTTAGTATATTGCATTTGCATTAGCATAGATAAAGCTATTTTTCTAATTTGTTTTGAAGGATAATATTTTTTAATAGGCAAACGTTGAATAAATTTAAAAATGTTTAAATTGATAGCTATAATTCAATATCGAAATATAAGCAACTTTATTAGTTTTGAATTTATTTCAAAAAAATAATAATGTTCGTCGGAATTATTTATTAAAATCAGATTCAAAAATAATTTGATCAAAACATTTGGCCAATGTCGAACAATGAATTTTTGAATTAAAAAAATAATTGGCCAATAAATAATGATGATATTATAGAGTTAATAAAATATACTATAACAAATTCCAAACTCAATTTCGAACGATTAAAATAATTCAAAAATCAATTGGGTAAATTTTGATATGCATCATGAATGGAGTTAATTATCGAATTTTTCTTATCGTTTTGATTTTGATTAAGAAACCGTGATTTTTTCTGAATTTTTCCATCGTTTTCTATCAATAAAGTTTCATAATTTTAATGTTCACATAATTACAAAGAAATGATCGTGGCCGAAATTCAATTTGCCATTCAAAACAATGACCCTGTCACTTTCCATGTCTGTCGGCCATATACTTATTATCATATATACATTATTATTTTCATAAAAAAACAGAGGCGAATTTGCTCTCAATTTGTGGCCAGTTTGGTCTCAATCAATTGAAAGAAATTTGTCTATAATCATTCATCGAGTTTGATATGCAAGGTCATCGTTCTCTCCCTCCAATCACATCTCTCTTCCCAGGTATCCAGGACACCCCTCTCCTCATCAACATTATTGCTGCCCCACAGCCAATAGTTGTTGCCAAAAAGACATCCTTAAAATCAAAATTCACAGCTGAAGAAGACAAGAAGCTTATGGAGCTTGTTTCCAAGACCAAGTCCAAGAATTGGAATGAAATCGCAGCTTCTCTTGGTTCAAGAAATGCCCGCCAATGCCGCGAAAGATGGAACAACTACTTAAACCCATCTCTTAGGAACGACCCATGGACAGAAGAGGAAGACAAGCTTCTTCTTGACAAGCACGCTGAATTCGGTACACATTGGAACAAAATTTCCAAGTGCTTCTCAAACAGATCCGACAATGCTGTACGTAATAGATGGCAATTACTTATGAGACATCTCGAAAAGAATGGTCATATCTCATCATCTTCATCCACTCCATCCCAGATGTCCGACAATTAGAGCTTTCTCAGGAATATTATATTTTATTTGTTTGGTTATTAAATGCGTCTTAATCTACTTACTTATTCCAGTCATTTACTCACATTTGAAGTTCATGGTTTTCGGAAAATTTCTGACAAACCATATGTTTTTGTTTTCGACCAAAGATGCATAATTTAATATAGTCTTTAATTATGATGTAAATTTGATTTTGCAAATTGAGATACAAAATCGATGGTTGTCAGATAAATCTTCTCAAAAAGTGGTATCTAACTTCTTCTATATAGTTTTTATGATGAATATTATATCACAAATAGAATTTATATTAATGTCACGATACATTCATAAAAATTGAATAATTTTATATTCCAAGTTATGTCATATTTATTAAATATTCGAGATTTGATATCTATACAATGTATAGATTCTAAATTATTGATCGCTTTTAATATTACGTTCGAATTATTTTATGCAAAAAGGTGACCAAACTATTTTTTGAAAGTCCGCCATAACTTTAATGGTACTATTTCAGCGTGTACAATGAATACAAAAATTCTAAGAGTGCCACATAAAATAGTACTTTAGACTTGAGTTAATGCTACCAAGCAAATGTTAAAAAGATGACTTTAGTGTTTTGATAATCAAAGATTAAAATCATTATTGTCTAAATCAATAATCATAACGACAGAAGTTAATGTTTTTTCATAAGTGCTTTAAATCCACTTTTAAAAGTATACCTCAAAAATCAAAATATCAAAAAAAATTGGCCGATAGGTTTGGCTTTAATTTTTGTCTGCTTTTATGATTTGATATGGATGTTATAATTTTAAAAGTTGAGCCAAATTCACCAATAGGTTTTTGAGATTTGCAAATACTCAATAATTTTCAGCGTGTTATCTTTTATTAAAAGAACTATTTGGTTTCAGTATCATATAAATTGATATTTACTTTCTATTTGAACCTTCATTTAGCTAATGATTTAATAATACAGATTTCATCTAATCCTTATAAGAGAATTTTGAATTTGTTATAATAAAAAAACAAACAGATATAGCTTACACTTCTATAATAAAGATACCTTTTATAGAAATCAGTATGAAATGTGTTTTTCGACACGTAAAGCTCTCAATTCATTATAACATGTTTGTCGATTTTTATATATTTTTCGCTTTCATTATCTATGATATTAAAAATTATGTCATCAGAATGTGAAATAATTAAACAAATGCCCTACGGGAAGTATTTTAAAAATTGATTGTAATTATAGTTAGATTAACCATCATCACTTGCAAACTGAACTAATTTACTACTTCTCCAATTAACACTCATGAACAATGTTTTTTTAAAAAAAATATAATTTTTTATTCTAAATTTTACATTAACATGTCATTTATTATGATCTCATAAAACATATCCATATATTATAGTTACAGTAATATTAAAATTTCAAATTTTGAATTAATTTGGTTATATTATGACCATTAAGCCAAGATCCCAACTTCTCTATGCTATCTATGAATTTCAACTCTATATGTAACTAACACGTTATAAGTTTTGTTTATAAATATAAGGTGCATTTCAGTAAATTACTCTTTTATAATAGTTCTTTTATTACAGCTATAAAATCTATACTAAATCTATATGTTTTTATACTAAATTTATTAATTGTAATACTAATTTTAATTGTTGCTGATCATATGCTAAATTTTATATGAAATTCTTAATTAGAAACTTGAGTTGAATATATATTATATGAAACAATCGGTGTTTAAAACAAAATACAGCTTGATTTATATAGTAATTTATGCTTTACATGTATTTTATATAAATTTTTATTGAATTCAAATATTCAATAGTTTTTTTATGCTAGATTAGTTGTATTTATTTAAATATATTATATTGGCAACCTTTCTTTACCCTGTCCTAATAAACGCATTTTGTAAAAAAATATAGTGCATCAGTTTCGAACTAGCGTCCCCGGTACCCAATAGTAAGGGGTAATAACCATTCGACCATTTGCCACGTAAAGCATCGCCAGATTTTTTTGTATTTAATCACTCCCAAAACACTGTTTTGGCTTATTGGAAGCATATCAGACATAAACGCCATAATCAAAAAATCTATATACCCAATAAGTAATAAATTTGTCGATATAGATTTTCCATAAAATTAGTTTTTAGTCTGATCTTAAAATAAATTTAATTTTTTATAAAAAAAATCACATTTAAAAGTACCTTTTTAGTAGCTCGAAATCCTGTTGGTGGATTTCGGGTGTACTTCAAAATTAGCTTTTCTTCTACATATGCAAGCTATATTTTAAATATGGAGCAAATCGGATCGGCGAAAGGAGTTTAGTTACCTTTTTATGCAATCGTTTTCTCCGTTTCTCATCTCAATATCTTATGAAATATCAATCTACGTTCAAGAGTAATCAATTTCGTTTCCAGACCAGTCATTTGGCATCCTTATTTTTTGAGGTCACATGAGGTCGCACAAAATATGTCATTCCCAACCATTCTAATGAAAATTATGATAGCAATCACTAATATAAAGATATTTTAAAAATGGACAGCAAAGATAATGTAATCAAATGTCGCCCATCTACTGAACCCAAAGATTTATCAGTTTACATAAAGTACTTAAAGAATATGTGTGAATCTTAATTGGAATTCAGTAGTTCAAAACAATCTCGTACCTTCTTTAATCTACCGAAATATTGATTAATGGGAATATAATGAATATAACGCGAGCAAATTGTGCACATATAGTTCTCAAATATTCCTTAATGGTCTCAAGTTAATATACTGTCTTATGGAAATAATTTATATTGGAGTTCATATATAATACAAAGAAAGAAATATTGCAAACTCAGGGAATATAGAATGAGTTTTATATTTTGAAGTTTAAAATCAATCAGAAAAATAAGGGTACAACAAATATGAATTTGAACTGAACTAATTATATATTATGAGGTTCTATAAACAGGGCAACTATACCTCAATAATATTAATTTCCGCTTTTGTACAAAATTTCGTATCTTAAAATGATATTTGAAATAGAATAGTTTCTATTTCATAAAAACCTTTCATATGTAAATGTATTTTACAATACTTGTTTGTGCAAACTACAATTTGATTTCAAACTGAAAAAATACAATGAGCATTACCAAATTTTAAAATAAATATGTGCTAACTTGTTTATGGCTCTTTTTGTTGGATATGTTCCGTGCAAATGAGGAATAGCTTATAAAAAGAAATGAAATACCATAGAAACCATAAAATCTTATTGTTTTTTACTCATAAAAGTGACAATGCAATATAAAAAAAAACAAAATAAAAAAATTTTTTTGAGTAAATTTTATTATGAGTGAAACAACAGAATCAAAACCTACAGATAGCAAGCAAACTACAAACGAACAGCCTACAATACAGAAAATTTCCCAACGTAGAATCCTAAGGGATGTTTTCTTTGTTGTTATTGTAATTGCTGGTATTCTCGCTTTCCTATTATGGCCAAAAGCACAGGTAGAAATTCCAATGAGAACTTTATCTCAACTTCCATATGTATTTAATGAAGATTATTATAAAAAACTCGATACCTATCTTCATCAACTTAATCATGAAAAGATTCTTGTCTTATACGGTCCCCAAGGTGTCGGTAAAACAGCAGGTATTTTCGATTTTATACAGCGTTTGAACAAACAAGAAGGAAGACTTATTATTGATTTTGATTTCTCTCAATTAACAAAATACTCAAATATTTTCGATTTAACATCATACCTTCAATATAATGTTCTTCATTCATTACAGTTATTTGTTAAAAATACAAGAGGTGGAAATCTTAAATATATTTCCCCAATTATTGCAAAATATGACAACATCTGTCCTCAAGGATTTAATCCAGTCGATATTTCATTCATTAAAGATCAAACTCTTTACAATGTTACAAAACAATTCAATGATAAGCTTTCTTATCTTACAAAAAGCCCACAGCTTGCTTCCAGATCATTCTTTGAGTCATTGAACGCTCTTTCTGATGTTGCTGGTCCAATTGTTTTCGTTCATTCTCCAGAAATTTTGATTGGAGCCAAATCTAAATCTGTTCGTGACGTTGTTCAGTCTATTATTAGCGAAGCTGAGAAGTCTGCATTAAATGGAAACCTCACAGTTGTTTTTGAAATCTCAGATTTGACAGCATTTATTGATGGAAGATTCCATCCAGCTCGTTATCAGTATTTGCTTACAGAAGTCCAGGAATTCTCACCAAGAAATGCAGAAAAGCCATTTATTAAAGGAAATCACTTTACAAGACAACAATTCCAAGAGATCGAACCAATCTGCAGAGGAAATGGAAAGTGCTATTCAATGATTAATACCATGCTTAACGATGGTATGTCTTTGAAGGATAGTCTTGAAGAAATTGAAAATGATGCAAAACGTAAAGTTTATTCATCATTTGCAACCCTTAATAATACAGCAGATGCATTGGGATTCTTCAAGGAAATTATTACTAATGGAAATATTCCAATCGAGAAATCCAAAGAATTTTCTCTTCATTTCTTACACCATGATGTTGTATCGATCGCTAATAATACCAGAATTACATTTCAGAATGCTGCAACATTGAAGGCAGCTAGAGCACTTGTTGGAAACGCTAAGATTAATAAATAATTATCTTTTAAATGAATAAATACTACGAAATACATGATTTTTAACAATTTCATAGTAAACATATTAACTATCTTGGGGTAATTTTCAATTTGGGTAATACTTCATCAATAATTTTTCAATTTACAGATAAAATAAGCTATGAGATAACTACATGAAGTACAGTTTAAGCAAATATTAACTGTGTTGACTGTAAAAAAACTCAAGATATCATCAAGAAAGATTTTTCTTTGAAAATTAAATCTCTCATGAATTCATTAAATGCCTGATTCAGCTAAGCTCTCTTGGTTAGATTTGAAGGAATGTTAAAATAAATTTTGATGGGATGATATTAGCAAATAAGGTTTAGAGCAAAAAATAAATATTTATTCGATTTTATGCTCACAGATATCGAGGGTAATTTTGATAAATTTAAAAATTTACTGAGAGCGTTCCTTGATGGCGGCCTTCTCTGCAAGAACGATCTGAACGTTTGTTGGCGGAGAAGCGTAGGATTTTACGCGGCCGTGAGCCTGGTGGATACGGCGCCAGCGGTACTGTGTAGCGCGGTTGCATTGAACGTGGGCAACAAGGACTTCATCAACATTGACGCCTGGCTTCTGTGGAGCACCAGCAAGAGCTGTCTTGATGAGCTTGATGTAGAGCTCGGCGCACTTGACTGGCCAGCGGGATGTTGGGCAGCCCCATTCGTGGCCCTGGGCGTGGTGTGAGATACCACCTTTGTAGCGGAAGAATGGAACAGCGCGCTCCTTTCTCATGACGGCTTCAAGATAAGCGATAGCATCCTGAGCCTTCATGCCCTTGATAACACGGCCTGTTTCCATCATTGGCTTGAAGTGAACGCGCTCTAAGCCTGTTGATGCCTTAAGAGCCTTGGACTCCTCAACATTACTGAAGGTGTAGTGTGTGCTCATCAGATTCAATCAAAAAGGCAAGGCCATGACGGTCGGACGATAGGATTTTCATATCACATGACTGTGACCTCGATCATACAATTCGCTTTAAAACGCAAGAGCAAATGAATAGACTTAATGAAAGATTTGGAATAAAGACGAAATTTTGAAATAGTTTAGTCGGTTTTTGCATTTTTAAAATGTTAGTCACCTTTCTCCTTCCAAAGTGAAAAAAAATTGTTTAAAATATAAAAAGAATTTTTATTCGCATAGGCGACAAACAAGGATTTATAAATAAATAATGGGGCTTTGAGTATTGATCTGAATTGAATCAGATAATTAGCCGTAAAAAATCTTCTAATAACGATTTCTCATGCATGAAAGATGGCTATGAGTGGCGTTAATGAGGGCGTTTGATAATTGGAGTTGGACATAAAATTTGGAGATCTTAATTTTTGAGAATTTTGGTGCGATCTTACTGGTAAAAGCAAGAGTATGGAAGGAGATTGAACTGAGAAAAAAACTAGAGCATGCAAAAGAATCATGCTACAGCTTAGTTGAATGTCATTTATGCAAATATAAATATCTTTTTCAAATTTCAAACAAATTTTTGCCACTTTTTGAAAGAAGATAAGGTAACAAACATTTTAAAATGCAAAACCTAGACTTAAACTATGCCGAAATGTGAGCTCACCGTTACGGTTTTTTCTTTGGGTGGCGAGCTTGCGAGCCCCCCAAAAAAGAAAAAACCGTAACGGTGACTAACATTTAGGAAAAATTTATTTGTGTTTTTTTAATTTCTCCTGAACAAGACTTGAAACCCCATTCAATTATATCTGTGTTACAAATAGTCTCTAAATATGATGATAATGGCTCGGTTAATGCATTACTTTCATGTCAAAAAAATGGTATTTTTGACACTTTACATTTGACAAGAGATTAAATTTTTTTTCATTGATGTTCTTATTGTTAATTTTTCATATTTCATGTTCCATTTTCGCCTCAAAGCAATTCTCATTACCTTTAGCAGTATCAGGAAATTGGACGGCAATTGCTCCTACAAATAAACTCGTTGTTTATTTTATAACTCTTGGTTTTCGTCGTTTTGAAGCACTATTATTCGATAATTTACTGAATGTTAATGTAACTAGAGATAATGTCGCTAGTGTCAAATATAAAAACACAACATTTGAAATGAAATTTTCGAATTATTCAACTCGTCATTATTATGGTTTCGCAAAAATCAACGATGAGCTACAAATTCTTGTTGAGTTCTATTCTCAATATGCAGTTGACGTTACTTTTATTAATCCAAAGACGAAATCAATCGATACATATCTATTTACCAAAAAGCCACAGAAAATGAAAAGAAAAAACATAATACTAATCATGTCCATATTGGCAATGTTTTTCTTGTTCTATCGAAAAGTAATGAAACAAAATCAACAGCAACATCCACATATCAAAAAGGAGTAGCATACCAATACGATTTCTCTGTTAATTTTAGAGTTTTACCTCATATATCTTCATTATAAATTTGTTTTTTTGTAAATATCATATATTAGTAAATGTACAACTATCCTTTATTTTTATGTATTCACAAATCCATTGATTTTCAAATATCTCATATTGAAATGTAAAATTGAATTCGATATTTGAAAAAATAAAGGAGAAATAGCATTCAAATAGCAATAGGTTAATAAACCATCAGATATGTCAGCAATTTCTCATATAAAAGGACGATGATTATGATAAAGATTCCATATAAATTGACATTTTCCAAAAAAAAACTAAAATTGAGCAATCCAAGCGGTGAGGACCGCGATCAGGTTCGCGAGCTTAAAGGAATGCTCAAGAAAATGTATGAAAGAAAGAAGCAAATAGAAGCAGAACTTCAAACTCTAAAGCAAGAGACAGAAGCAAAAAATATGAGACTCGAAATGCTCGAAAAAATAGTAAATGATTCGATGGCTGAAAAAGAAAAAACAAATACAGAGCTTAATGAATCGAAACAACATGTAATTTTACTTCAACAAGAAATTGAAAAAATGAAAACTGAACATTCAAACGAAATCAATCAAATAAATACAGACCACACTTCACAAATCGAAAAATTAGAATCAGAGATTAATAATTACAAACAGCAAGCTCAAAATTCTCCAAATATTAAAAATGAAGAAAATCTTGAACCGAAACAGCAATCAGAGGAAGAAAAGCCGACACCAAACAGCGACTCTGAACAATTAAATAAGCAAATAGAAGAGCTAATGCAGAAAAACAACAAATCAAACGAAGAAATTATTTCATTGAATAATACAGTAGCAAATTTGAATGGAGAAATCGCATCTTTACGTGAGCAGCTCAATCAATCGAATGAACTTAAGAAAACAATACATACAACTTACAAAAAATTAGAAAAAGAATTTATCAAGATACATTCTGAAAACGAAGAGTTACATAAGAAACTAGATTCACAAGTATCATCGGATATGGCTGAAAATCAGAAAATTGATGAGCTAAAATCTCAATTAGCTGAAAAAGAGTCACAATTAGAGCAATTTAACAAAAATGGAGGCAAACTCAAAGGAATATTTAAAGATCTACAACAAAAGAACGAACAATACAAAGAAAACATCCAAAATTTACAAAATGAAATTGTAAAATTGAATGAAACTCTTCAGGAAGCGAACAATGAGCTAAAGAGTGAAAAGGATAAGAGGATATCATTTGAAAAAGACAATAAAATGCTTCAAGAAAAGAATAAACAACTTGAAGATTCAAAATCTCAATTTGATTCAGAGAAACAACATTCAATGTCCAAATTAATCAAAGCGGCTAAAGAAATAGATAATCTCAAGAAGACTAATTCTAAGAAAGATGCTCAAATTCAAGAATTAAATTCACAAATTTCAAAAATGAACGAGAAAGTTGAAATTTTGTCGATGCAACTTGAAAATAATGTATCAGAATCGAGAGAATTAGAGAATACATTAAACGAAACTCTTGGAAACTACAGAAGTCAAGATATCGAAAAAGATTTAATGGAAAAAAGATTAGATGAAATGAGAAAAGAAATCGCTGAGATAAGAGTTGAGAAAGAGCGCTTGGAAACAATAATAGAAGAAAGTAAACGAGCAAGAGCAAATATTGTTCTCGATACTTTTATTTCTGGAATATTTGAGGTGCAAGAAATTGAAGAAGTTGTTGAAGAAAAGATTGAAGTGTCTTCTCCTTATTTACAAAGGATGCTTTTGCAATTTTTCACTCAAGATGACAGAGCAAAGGAATTATTGATACCAGCTATACTTAGATTTGTTGAATGTTCTGAAAATGATGTTAACACCGCTGTTGAAGCATGGCATAGCAGAAAGAAGTGGAAATTATTTTAAATTTTCCTTCTTTCATACTTCAACTTTGTTTACTAGCCGTTTAGTATATATAACATTAGGTCCATTCAACAGAAAGCTAGTTTATTCAATAATTCTTCTAAATAGAAGAATTTTGTTTGACAAATCTAATTTTCCTTTTATCAGAGATATACTTTTGTTTTTATTCGATGTAAATGTTTTTACTATATATAAATTTTTGCAATTCATTAGAATAATAATTGAAATCACACAAAATGTACAATATGTTGAAATATGTAATGCTATAGTTTCTTATTCTCAATAAGAAATATGTTTTCACATAAATCTTCAGCATTATATCGAATTTGCTAGTGATTAATGTATTTTCCACTGTTTTTTGCTCATACTGGCATCAAAACAGCATTATTGCTTAGGTATGATGTAATAGAATTATATAATTGCGTATAACAGATGAAAGCTGTCCAAAGGATAATTCAGAAGAAATTTGACGATTTTACAAAAATTTACATTTGCATAAATAATCGTTATTTTTAATAAATTGAATGAGTGAAGAGCAGGAGAAGCCAGTAGAAGAAAATAATGAGACTAATGAACCTCAGAAAGCTTCGGAAACTGGTGAAACTCATGACGAAAAAGAAAATAATGAATCAAATGAGCTTAAAACGCCAACTCAAACACCATCAGGTAAAAAGAGGCCAAAATCATCGCGTAAGAAAACACCTGGAACGGCGAAAAGGAGAACTGATGTTGATATCGAAGCAGAACTGAAGGCTATTCAGGATAATGAAGGTATAACGGGTCGTGCTGAAATAGTTCGCTATTATTGTGGACATCATCCAGATGTTAGCATCTCAGCACTTCCCCAATGGAAGATTAAGCCTACAGGTAGTATTACATCTGTTAAAATCAAACTTTTCTTCAACAAACGCCATCAAAAGCTATTCTTCTTCTCCGGAATACCTCAACATGAATGGATTGCAACGAGAACGAACGTCGATCAATACAATGAAGTGATGATTGATGAGCACACAACAACAAAAGATGTTGTTATCAAGTTTACTTCTACGAAGAGCCAAGTATTCGGAATATTCGCAACCATAGGAAATCCAGTTGATTTTGGATGGGCTATTCCTGAAAAAGGCTCGTTCGAAGTCGAAACAAGAAAAGTTATCGAAGAATTCTCAAATCATGTCATTATAACAGAAAAGCCATGGCATTTAGCCAAAACTCATTACAGAAGCGTTACGGGAAATAGGCCAGGACTCTTCAGTTGCAAGCAATATCTAATTCATTGTCATCAACCAGGTATTATCTGCCTGGAAGTACTTAACAAGTCGAACAGAAATAAAATGTTAGAAGATGCTATCCAAGGCGCGTTAATTAAGAAAGAAGATAGCGATTTTGCAACAGAAAGAAATTATTTAAACAAGGCCGAACTTCAACTCATTCTACAAGAAGGTGGTGATCGTATTCATCACGCTGGTACAGCAAATTACGTTATTTATCGTACTTTATATGATCACGATTTATTCTACTTTAACGCTATTGAAGGCGATTATGTAATCTGCCCAAGCGTTCCAGAAGGCATCACTCCTGATGAATTGAGCATTACTCTTCACTCAGATGTCCGCGCAAGAGCAGGTCCATTAGATTTAGTCTTCCCACAGAATTTACAGTTCAATTATGACCTTGACGATGCTCAACAGTTCACTGCCTTTGCTACAGAAGGAACTGACGCAAGAGTTTACCTTACATTTCGACCTGATTGCTGGGCCGTTCTTTACATCCGTTGGGAGACGGAAACTTCATCACGGTTTGAATATGTTATATCTGGTGAACCTATCAGAACTGATAATCCAGAATATTACTTAGATTTACCAGCTGGAAAGGTTCTAACTTTGACAATTGCCACTAAGAACGGTGGAAGCAAGATTGGATTGTATTCTCTTATGATCTCAAGTCGTAACAAGCTTACTGTGCAGGCTATGGACGCCAAAATTAACATTACTGATATTGGTAAAGTTCACTTAGATCTTCCTGATGAATCTGAGAAGATTGCAGAGGAAGAAGAGGATGCTAACGATCCTACTGAGAAAAAATCAAAAACATGTCTTATTATATAATAAAAATTATTATCCATTCATTTTTTACTGTTACTGGAAAATACCTAAACATGCTCTTAGTATTTACATGGAAAGATAAAAATACTTCGCCATATGGACAATATAAATCTTTACCTTCTATATTGATTTTAAGATGAACAGGTAATTCAAGCATTACTGACGAAAATAGACTTTAACTCATTAATAAATTGAAGATTTTGATGAGAATAAAAATAAAAATTTTAATAAACATTATTTTTCATTATTTTATAAAGTGAATTTAATTATAATATGAAAAATAGATGGTTTCTATTGTGTTAAAATTTCCAAATTTTTTCGAAAAATCTGTTTTTGATTAAAAATTCTACAAAATGAATCTTATTTTTTCAAAATTCAATTTTTTTTTTTGAATTTTCATCATCAAAGAAAGGAAATATTTAGCTTCTAGTACACTCTACAATACGTTTTAAATCAAAATTAAAGTTTTGTTAATTGAATCTCTCTCAATTGTTAAATTTAACGGGTTTCATTAGTATATAATATAAATCAAACCTATGAAAATTTATATTTCAAGTTTTACTTTGTAGTATTCCCATAGAAATATGATTTTTCGATGCAATAGATGAGTTTTTAGTTAAACATAGGGAAAACTTATGGACAGCATATATTAATAGCTACATTCGGATCAAATTGTTCTATCATTACATCATTATCTCATACAATGAACGGATTTGTTCTGAATTTCGTTAGACAATATGTCAGATTCAATAAATATCATTGGCTTTGATGAGTTGATCAAACGGTCGAATACTTTCTTAAACAAAAATCCAATGAATAAAACAGGTGAAATGTCCAAAACCTATCGTTCAGAAAATGAGCAATTACCCAACTGAGCCAAATCCCAACTCAAAAATCTCTGCATTCGGAACAGTAAATTGCCAAACAATCAGCGGCCTTCCAATTCTTCAACTCCGTGATACTGTTAAGACAAACAATGGTCCTCAATTTGACATTGTCGACGAAGCTATTTACCATTTCCGTACTAACATCTTCATGCGCGACTTCCCAGCTAAGACAGGCGCTGATCGTCTCATCATCTATCTTACATTCTACGGAATGAAGTGCTTAAAGTTCATTGCCAAGAACAAGACAAACAAACAAAAATGCCAACTTGAGCTCGACGGCTGGAACTTAAAGCCATTCCCAATTCCAGGCGAAGGCGGCTTCATAATCGATTCTTATGTTACAGCTCCAGCTAATAACGAGAAGACACAGCTTCGTGAATACTTCAAGAAGCTCCGCATTGAAATGGGCAACAGACTTCTTGCAAGAATCTTCGCTCAAGGAAATGAAGCTGATAAGTGGTGGATTTGCTTTGCCAACAAGAAATTCCTTGACAAGGAAATGGCAAACTAAAAGTCTAAATAAAAGTGTATTACAGTATTCGTATGCTCTAATTATAATCAACTATTATTACGATTTTGTATTTACCTTGAGTTTTAGAGAATATCTAGTATGTAAATCACTACTCATAGGTTTTAAGAATTCAACACCTATCCTATATTTCAGCTTTTTTGGATTGTAATCATATGCCATTAAAATCTTCTCTGTAACTCTTATTTCAAAAGTTATTCGCTTTCAAATTGATCTTTTAATGATATGTGTGGAAGTTTTATTGAGAATATTTTACTTTTTTAATCCTTTTTTATATCGGAATGAGCTTTAAGCTCATGAATTTCAGTAAACACCCTCTACAATCTCTTAGTGCATATGGTTATTTGCATTTCAAGTCGGAATTCAAAGGCTTTCTCTATAAATTTTGTGGGACAGACAGATTATAGGACATTTGATGATTGCATAGAACTATAACACATTTTCTTATCATAGCTCAAGCATTATTTTTCATTGTTCTTCCAATTTCGTTATAAAATCTCATCTCAAAAGTGACAAGGCGCACGTTTATAAAAAAGAACAAACTAGATTTTAGAATGAATACAAGCATAATTCACCTAGTTTCTCAGAATCTCTATAATCAATCACCTTTTCTTATGATATCTACAAGATCTATGAAGTCTAACAATCTCTTTTCACAGTTAAAAATAACAAATTCTTTTTCAAACTTCATTTATCAAAAAGAAAAATCGATTCTCAAAGTATACAACTCCGAATTTAAGAATTTCCAAAATTCTGTTGTCCGTGTTGATGCATACACTGACTCTACTCGAGCAAATTATCAAACGTTTGATCATATGGCTCAAACATTATTCGATCCTAACACAAACTCAAGTTTTTTGAACTGCATATTTTCAAATAGCCAAGATCATGGAGCTATTAACTCCACAGGCCCACTTTTCCTTAAAAATTGTACTTTCACCTCTTGCGCTTCAACAACCACCGGAGGTGCCATATCAGTTTATTCAATCATGATCCTTTATGATTGTACTTTTGAATCCTGCTCTGCTCAATCTGATGGATGCGCATTTTATTGTTCTGCGTCAACGACTGGTGGTGCTGATATTAATGGCCTTATTGTTACAAGCTGCACAGGCCCTAATAGTACATGCTATATAGATGGTACTAATGTTATCCTGAATTCTTTGAAATTTACATCCACGACAAATAGATATCTCTTCTACATTTCTGCAACAGGAAAAGTACAAGTATTCAATTCCGCCTTTGACTTTTCTCAAGCAGCTTCAACAACTGCATTCAATATAGTTTCTACGACAACAACAAACTTTTCATTATATAATGTTAACTTCACAGGTGCAGGATCACTATCTCCTATTACATCGTCAGCTAAATTAAATACTTTAGAGTATTGCTATTTCTCACCAAGTTCAGCCACATCCCCTCTAATTACAGCTTCTCCTGTTTTATTTGGTCCCATCGTCATTTCTGCATCATCATTCACTCCATCATCCACAGACCTTGTATATATTGTCCCATCAACATCAACAGTTCAGAATGTTTTCCTTACAAATCCTGCCTTAGTTTATATTGACTTTGATGAAGCATATTTAGCCAACACAAGCAACTATATTGCAATGCCGATGTCCATGTTTTCAGGATGGATCTCTACATCTTTCACTCTTGGCAAATTTGCTTCAGCAACATCAGCAACTGCATCATCTTCATCATCAGCTGCTTCATCTGCAGCCTCATCTACTGCTTCATCCGCTGCTTCTTCAACTTCAAGTTCTTCATCATCATCAGCATCAAGTTCTAATTCAACATCTTCATCAACAGAATCATCTGACTCCTCTTCATCATCAAAATCAAAACTTTCAACACTTGAGATTGTTTTAATTGTCATTTTAGTTATTATTTTGATATTCGGTATTTTCGGAGCTATATTCATATGCGTGAGAACAAGAAGTCGTCTTGATGAAAGGTACGATCCTTCAGTTCCACCACCATTCCCATAAGGCCAACATTATTTCCTTTTTTGTATTTATCTTATATACATTGTTTTTTTTATTATATCTTCAGTAAATATTGAAAATTGTAATTATAACTATTAAATGATAATAAACATGCTATATAATTCAATGGTAAATGATTTTTCCCTTTAATTCTGCATGATTAACATTTCATATTTACATTCAAATTAAAATTAAAGAAATCAAATTAAACATATTCAAATTATCATAACAAATCTAATCATTTTATAGAGTGTGATGTGACTAAATGTTTATACATTGAAAATATCTATAGATATATATAAATTCCAACAAATTTCTAATTTTTTATGGATTTCATATGTTAAAGTAAGGGGAATCGTTTCATTAGATTATATTTGCAATGTGTATAAAAGTAAATTAACTTCAGAGCTGAAATCAAAAAAATTATAAATTCATTTTCATGGTTTAAGTCGCCATAACTCATACTCCTCAGAAAAAACGAGAGATATTTCCTGAAAAAAATCGAATTGGAGGGAGAATTTAAGAAATTTGATTTAAAAATTTTTAATTTTTAGTTTATTTTAACAAAGTTAAAGATCATATAAATTTTAAAATAATTTTTTGCTATACAACTTATAAATAAATAGAAATATAAAAAAATAAGAAAATCTAAACTTAATTTGCGAAGAAAGCGTCGTTCTGATCAACATCATCCTCTTCGTCTTCTTCATAGTAATCTCCATCGCTGTAGTAGTCCTCTTCCTCGTTTCCATCGTCTCCAGAGAAGAAATCTGCGAGTCCGACCTCTTTTCCACCAGAGAAAGCGTTTCCATCCTCCTCCCCCTCCGGCGGTGTCCTGACTGATTCCGGCGGAAGTGTCTCTTCGTCAGCCCAGTCAGGAAGTGGATCGTAACCTGTAACAGCGCGATTGAAAAAGTGGGAGAACGTTCCGAGCTGGAACTCTGAAACTCCGGCGTCTGTGATGGTCCATGTTGGTGCAGTGCGTGTTGGGAATAAAAGGGACTTCATGTTTTTCACGATATCACTGCATTTGCTTGCAAGTATGGAAAGAAGGAAGTGAGCGCGGTCTCTGATGTCGAACTCGCTGTCTCTCTCGCCAATGCGAAGAACGTACATAGGAATGGCTTGATCTGCACCACATGCGAGTAATTTGGCGGCTAAAGTAAGAGCTTGAAGACGTACTTCGCCGGGTTCGTCTGAGAAGTTCTGTGCAACGTATCTGAGAAGCTGTGGAGCGAATTCTGGGTATGTTTCGTACATATCTCCGACAATTGAGAGAACTGCTGCACGTGCTGATGGTTCTTTGACTTCTATGAACTTCCTGGCAAGGGATTTGAGCGCGTGGAGCTCGTCTTCTGTGTTTCTGCGCTTGCGGAGAAGATGTGCGATAACTAACACGACTTCTGAGAGAACTGGGCCTTCGCTGCGACTCATAAGGCGAAGGAGGCTGAGAAGGCAAGCAGGAATGATCAATTCGTTGACCATGGCGGTCTTTCCCATCGTCTTTACTGCATTTGCAGCAAATTCTGTATCATCGCTGTTTGTATAGGTCGAGAGTTCTCCAAGTATCATGTCGGCATTCGACTGGGAGGCAAGAAGTGCAAGTACACATAATTTAAGGTTTCTGACAGCGGTAATATCGTTTCGTCTGATGAAGAAGTGGTTGAGATGGGGCACAAATATATGGTTGTGCACAGTAGCGATGGTAAGAATCGAAGTAAGTGCTAATTGAGACATAATCTGTGTATCGTAGAGCATTCTGACCATTGGGCGGGCCACTGATGATATATGGGATGGCGGTGCACAGTAGAATAGTAATTGCGTGGCTGCTGTTACGACTGCGTTGTTTGGTGAAGATAATAATTTCTTTGCTGTATGAATAAGAAGGAGATGGTCGGCTGATATAGAATCCTTAGATCCTGCATCATCCCAGAAAGCACCGACATCTTCTTCGTCGAGAGTTTCTGGGTTCTTAAAACAATATCTCGCGTAAATCGTTAGAGCACGAAGAGTGAACAGCTGTCCCCATGCGTCGATCTTTGAGATGTTCTGGCAGATCGAGCGGAAGTGTGTATGTATTAAATCAATATTATTAGGGCAAAGATATAAATAGGCGCAAATTGCACCAGAGAAAGCTATCGGATTTTGATCACCAAGCAGTCTCTGAAGTAATGGAAGATAAACTTCTGTCTCTGAAGGGTCTTCTATTAATTCTGCAGCTTTTACCATTGCGTAAGCAGCTGCTTTCTTTACGTAAGGCGAAGGGTCACCAATGACCTGCGAAACAGCTTCCTGAATGTGCGGAAGTACTTCACGGGATCTAATTGACGACATAACTTTTACAGCCAAAGCTCTGCAAATAGGATCCGAGTCTGTTAAGCACCTCTGGAAAGTATTGACTGAAAGAATAACTTCCTCTGGCGCTTCGTCCGCGTAATGATTTAAGTAGACGTATGCAAGTTGTCTGGCGTTTGGATCTTGAGCTCCAACTTGCTGTACGACAAAAGGAGCGAACTGAACAACATCTATACCTTTAGACATTAATGCTAAAAGAATTTTAAGCGCATTTGTATGATCTTGAAAATTGGTTGATCTAAATAATGTTGAAACTTCTTCAATTTGAGAATCTTGAGAAGAAACAGCAGGTTCCCCTGTAACTGGATTGATCGGGGTGCTAGAGGTGGCTGCAGCATAATCGCTTGATCCAAAAGCACCGAGATTCGACATGAAAATAGGATTTGAACTGATCCTCTCAAATTTATCTCTGTGGAGTTACCTCCCAATTAGTAATATTCTACCGGCATTTGGAAATAAGGTTCATTCTTGTAATTAAATAACATTACAGAAATTATCTTCAAAGTCTCGAAAATTCGCGTTTTGAGAATAAATTTTTATCTTATTCGCATTATATTCTCTCATGATTATGATTTCTCTAATAAACATAAGAAGGATTATTGAATCCGAAGCATATTTTTTGATAGATCATAGGGTTAATTTTATTGCAATAAAATCCTAAGTAACTGGTTCCTGAAACTAAAGTTGAGAATTTGTTTCATATGAGTTTTACCAATGGTAACTCATTTAAGAATACTTCAAGAAATTTGAGAATACAAAGCTATATGATAAACTCTTCCTCTTAAAACCAAATGAATATGACCTATAAACTTTTAGTTTGATCATAAATGATATAACTTATAAGCACAATATGCAATTGCTAAAAAAAAATTAAATTGATATCTAAAATTGGAGACATTACTCACTGGAGTCAGCCAGAATTCATACACAACAAGAATTGTATTTGATTATCGGGTATGAACACGCATATCTTATCCTTCAAAGATAGCGATTTGATAATTTATTTATTGGTGTAATCCCCTGATTTACTTTCTTTTTATAAAAAATGAATGTTTTTCTATTATCAATTACTATGCTTCAGAATCAAACGGGTGTAACAAAGTTTTTGGGAGGAAGTGGCATTGGTATTAACATTGATAATACAAATTATTCTCGTTTATTGTATTCTGAAAATTCATTAACAGCCAGATCAAATAAATTCGGAACAAGATACATGGACATAGGAAATTGTTTAGATCTTACATCAAAAGAACAGAATTTAACAGTAACTTCTTCTTATCCTTTCCATTTGATCTCAATTCCATCAGACTTTTGCAGCGATTATGAATTTGTACTTGCTGATAATTCAGCTGTTTTCATTACTAATGCAACAATTAGCTCAGAATCCACTAAAAAATGCATTTTATTTCAACCATCAGCAATCAGTTATTTTCTTAAAGGAGAATTCATAACAAATAGCTCAGAATGCAGACTGGAGTATACTCCAAATATTAAAAACATAAAACAAAGCGAAATACAAAATTTAACAAATTCATTTTCATTAAAATCAGCTGGTTATCCAATACTTCGACTTTTAAACTGTTCCTCTGAACAAATTTATCTTAAATTTAAGCTAAATACGATAAGAACATCATATGAAGAATTTCGCTGTTATTCATTCCCAGTTCCACAGGCAAATACTGAAGAATCTAGAGAACTGCTGTTTTATGCAACAGAATGCAGCTTTTCATCAGATTCTTTAGTTAATTTCCTTAAATACGGCTATATTGTGTTATTAGTCATCTGTATTCTGATGATATTTGTATGTACAATACCAAAGCGTAACACACGTCCTAAAAACGTTATCGAAATCGTTGCTTTGAAAAAATAGATTTTATAACATTTTTTTGTTATTCATTTTATCAATAAATGTATGTTTATTATAAGAATATGACTTATTTTTTCCATAACATGATCCAAAATTTCTTTTGATATTTTCTTGAATTTTTTTTTGTTATTATTTTATCCAAACTTTAGCAACCCCGGTTGTTTTTCTTGATAATGTGAAACATAAGTTCTCAGTTCAGATTTTTTGATGATGTCTGAGTTATTTAAACAATATGAAGACTTTTTTGAAACATATGAGAAACTGTTCCACAATAAATCTGACGAAACCTTTGAGGAAGATTTTAATATGATTACAAATATTTTGGTTTCCAAGAATAAAATGCGAACTTTAGATGTAATCATGAGTTTAATCATGGCAATCAAATACAACTTTCGTTCTGTTATATTTTATACCAAAATGATCAACCAAATCTTCACACATTATTCAATTTCAACAATTGATTCTGAAATTTTATACAATACAGCCAGATCAATGAATTTAAACTTAAATACTAATGAAAATGGTGTTTATGTAATAGACATTGACAAAAGTTTCATTCCCAAAAAGAATCACATTCAATTCATTATTATGCATGATCAAATCAGCAAATTCAAAAAATTTGCTATTAAACATTCAATTGATGACATTCGGATTGTATTTCCTGGCTTTAAATTTTATACAGTATCTGCAATAGAAGGATGTTGTTATTTTGGATCAGTGAATATTTTCATGTTTCTTCGAACAAATTTCAACATACCAATCACAGAACAATGTCTACAATTGTCTCTCATCGGTGGAAATACCGATATTATCAATGAATGTTTACAAGTTTTCAAAATACATCACAGAAGTTTCAATTACATTATATCTCATAACAACAAATTCCTTGAATATTGTTTGGAAATGAATTTATATAAACCTAGAATTCTTGATGATGATGAAATTATTTTTTCACAAAACTTGAAAGCTTTGTTTCTTTTATATGAAAAATGTAAAGAAGCAATAATTCCATGGTGTGCTGGATTTCCACAATCATATGAACTTTTGAAAGATTCAGATCTCAAATATGAAAAGACATCTTCCGACAAACGAACAATTCTCCATTATGCAACTAGTTTTAACAATTTTGATATTTGTAAATTTATTTTGGATTTACCAAATTATAAAAACGTTAAAATTGATTCTGCGAAACAAAATGGAATGACTTCTCTTGATATTGCAATCCATAATAAAAACAAAGAAATAGCAGAATTACTTATTTCACATGGGGCAAATATTAATATCAGAAGTCAAAATCGAGAAACATATCTTCATGCTGCAGCACGAGAAAATTTAAAAGAAATCGCAAAATTACTTATTTCACATGGAGTTAATGTTAATGTAACGGATAATGATAAAAAACACCACTTCATATTACATCAAAAAAAAATTATAAAGAAACTGCAGAACTTCTTATTTCACATGGAGCCGACATCAATGCAAAAGATGATGCAAATAAGACACCTCTTCATATTGCTTCGAAACAAAATTTCATCGAATATGCAAACATGCTTATTTCACATGGTGCAGATGTTAATGCAAAAGATAAAGATTTGCAAACTCCTCTTCATTGTGCTTCAGAATGCAATTCAAAGGAAATCGCAGAATTACTTATTGGTCATGGTGCAGAAATCAATTCTAAAGATGAAGAAAAAGAAACTCCTCTTCATGTAACTGCATATTGTGATAGTATTGCAGTAGCCGAAGTACTTATTCTTCATGGTGCAAATATCAATAAACATAATATGGAAGGTAAACTCCCCATTCATGTTTCTGTCGAAGAGAGCCATTATAAGATTTCCGAATTTTTAATATCACATGGGGCAGACATCAATGCAACCGAAAAATATTCATTGAATACCGCTTTACATAATGCAGTCACATACGGCGATACCGATTCAATAAAATTTCTTATTTCTCATGGTATCAACATTGATTCAAAAGATAAAGATGGGAATACCTCTCTTCATTTAGCAGTTGTAAATTCTGATATCGAATTTATTGAAATCCTTCTTGAAAATGGAGCAGATATCAACTCCAAAAATTTCAAAGGCCAAACTGTCCTTCATATTTCAGTTGAAAAAAATGACATAGATATTACAAAATATCTTGTTGAACATTCTTCAAATATCAAATCAAGAGATAACAACGGAAAAACAGCTCTTCATATTTCATCAAAATTTAATAACACAAAAGCAGCAAATCTATTAATTTCATCTGGAATTCAAATAGATAAAAGAGATCATGAAGGTAAAACCGCACTTCATGAAGCAGCAGCAATAAATAATACAGAAATTGGCGAAATTCTAATTTCCCATGGTTCAAATATTCATGCAAAAGATAACTATGGAAAAACTGCTCTCCATTGTGCATAATCGTTTTTGCGCATTTTTTGCACCCCATGTAAAACCCAAATTTACCGAACTTTTAATTGAAAAAGGACATAATATCAACGAAAAAGACAACGAAGGGAAAACTCCCCTTCATATTGCAGCAGAAAACGATGACATCGAGTTTGCTAAATTTCTTATTTCTCATGGTGCTGATATCAATGCGAGAGATTATGACTGGAAAACAGCTCTCCATCTGTCTGTACAAAAGAATAGTGAGAAAGTAACAGGATTTCTTATTTTAGAAGGTGTGAAAGTTCATTGCAAAGATTGCCATCATAGGACAGCTCTTGATTATGCCTGCAATTATCGAATTATCAATCTTCTTATTTTGCACAAAGATGATGTTGATAAAAAGATCAAAATATAAAAATATTAAAATCTTAATTCAATTTTTTGATAACTAGTGTGATGCGCCATTGAAAATTAACCTTAAACATCTGAATTGAAATTCATGTCATAGGGGCGTAAGTGCACCACTAAAAAATCTTATTGATTCTTATTTCTAATGATAAAAGACACGTTTTTCCAATGAGAAAAAATTCATAATTTATTATAATATATTGAATTGGGATCTGAAATAAATACAATAGATTTTACATTCAATTCATCGAAAATTTTCACAATCGTAAATTATTGTAAATTTGATGAAACTCTCTGAAATAATTGATAAATGTCAAATTTCAAATGAAGAAAGAAGATGATTTCTGTTATGTAAATGAACTTGCAGCCACAGATAGAAGCAAAAAATTATCAACATCAAGTGAATAACTATAATATAATATCAATCCATCCAAAATCGAAGTTCTACGCAAAGAAACGGAAGAAAGTTCAGTTGGGAAGAATATTATGGCACTAGTACCAAAGATGTGCAGACACAGAATGGAACACCATTCTCAGATACTACAAGTTCTAATAATTATTACGTTTTTAAATGTTTATTTGAAGAATGCAAAGAAATCGGTGCAATTTACATCAAAAGAACAAACAATATTTGCACATTACTTGAGAATTCTAAATTTGACAACTGTAGTTCCACTTCAGATGATGGTGGTGGATCTGTCTACTATCAATGCTTTCAAAAAGGACATTTTGTACAAAAACGAACATGCTACTATAAATCAATAGCAAGCAATAAATTCATGGCATTTAGACAATGGGCTGGATATGATTCTTCATATAAAAACTACGCAATTGATGTTTCTGTTTCTAATTGTGGAGAAAGTGAATCAAAAGGAAGTTCTACATTTTTTATTATGTATGGTGATATAATTATTTCCAACATTAATAGCACAAACAACAAATGTAATCAATATTCATCATATTATAGTCACCTTAACACAAGATCATTTACATGTAATTTCTCAACATTCAGAGAAAACAACCAAACTGAAACTTATTCACTTCAATTTGAGATTAATGAAGGTAGTCCGAGATCTATACAAACAGTTTCTTATTGCAATGTTATTGGAAATAAATGCGGAACAGATAATAACCAAGTTTTATTTGTTAGTACATACACAACTAATGTTGATCACTGCATATTTTTAAATAACACTGCAAAGTACATGTTTCATAACGATGTTAAAAAATACACATTGACTATTTCAGATTCATATGTAGAATCACAGTCAGTTTCAAGTACAGGAGGAAGTGTTATATTTACTAATCTAACAAATAATTACGATTTTTATAATTTTTATCATTATTTCACAGAAAATTGTTACAATGAAGTAAAAGAAATTTCAAATAAATTATCCTATCTTTCTAAATTTTCAAAAACTGTTGTAATAAACAGAAATTCATCAAAAGTGACAGCTCTCAATTTTTTGACATTTGTAATTTCTAAATTGAATGAGAAAAATGAAATAATACTAAGCATAATACAATATTCTAGATTTAATTATAATTAGGAAAAAGTTAGTTTTGAGAATACTTTTCATAGGCATATAGAATGAAATCTTCTGAAAAATAATATCACATAAACTCATATTATTTTCTAATATATAACTATTTTATATAAAAATCAAATTCAATGATCTTAAAAGCGAAGGATAAACCTCAAAATTTACGAATATAATGAGTGGGAATATAATGCTTATCTATCATAAAACCATATGAAATATCAATTTTTGCTTTACGCCTAATTTTTGACGACAATTAGCAAAAATGTTAAATGTTAACACTCAGTCCATTTGAATATGAAAATAAAATTGACTTTGATTAAATGTTTTTATTTATCATGCAATTCTTCTTGCGACCAAAGATTTGAATAAAAGTTCAAAAAAATAAGATAGCTTAAAAAATAATATACGGTAGTGTTTACTAATAGATGAATAGTATATAAATTCTATTAAAATGGATTTGATCCAAAAAAATATATAAAATTTGATCATAAATAAAATCGTTTTAAATTACTTCTTCATTTAAATTATAACAATTATTTTTGGTTTTATATTTTTTTGGATCAAATCCATTTTAATAGAATTTATATACTATTCATCTATTAGTAAACACTACCGTATATTATTTTTTAAGCTATCTTATTTTTTGAACTTTTATTCAAATCTTTGTCGCAAGAAGAATTGCATGATAAATAAAAACATTTAATCAAAGTCAATTTTATTTTTCATATTCAAATGGACTGAGTGTTAACATTTAACATTTTTTGCTAATTGTCGTCAAAAATTAGGCGTAAAGCAAAAATTGATATTTCATATGGTTTTATGATAGATAAGCATTATATTCCCACTCATTATATTCGTAAATTTTGAGGTTTATCCTTCGCTTTTAAGATCATTGAATTTGATTTTTATATAAAATAGTTATATATTAGAAAATAATATGAGTTTATGTGATATTATTTTTCAGAAGATTTTGTGTTCTTCTTCAAAATTTTATTTTTTTATTAAAAAGAATCTTGACAAAATATACATTTACTTTAATTAATATTTAAAAACGTGCTCTATCAAAAGTTCCAAAAATTCAATATTTTAGCTTTTCTGAGGTGTCACTTTTGATGAATTTCTGTTTACAACACTGTATCTGCAGGATTATTTTCATCAAAAAGAAAATAAATAATTTTAACCTTATGAACCTATTTTCAATACTACTGCATTAATTCTAAGTGATTTTGCTGTTAGAACCAACTACTCATCTTCACTGGGTTTCTGACATGAAAGGTAATCTTAGGACATCATGAATGTATCCTTACTATTGATCTTGTTTGCAGCAATTTTCTAGATTATCTACTTTGATGAAAATATTCTTCATTCTATCCAAACTTTTCTTGCAATATTTTGCATCAAGAAAAAATTCTCACCTTTGTTTAACTCTTCCAATAGTGACTGTAGTAATTAAATATCGTGATCGTGAAAATTATCCTCTTGAAAATGAAATTAATAATCAAAGCAAGAAAATTTAAAATAGGTAGCAAATATTTCAGATGATAGGTAAAGAAGATAAACAACACATCTAATTATGTCAGGAATCCTTGAATTAGTCATTGCATTTCTAAACATACATTCAAAATTTTAAAACAAAAACAATAAAAGAACTTTATAATTAAATGATAAATAAATAAATGATAAAAAATAAAACAAAAATATTTCCGTAAACATAATAAAATAATAAAATATCAATTAAGAAACAACTAAATTATGAATCCAGTTATTCACAGTTGTCTTTGTTGAATCCAAAGACATCTGAATGTATTTCTTGAATATTGTTGCTGCTTCTTCCTCAGAAACTCCAAGGTTCAACATATTCTTCATGTATATTATATCTTCTGGCTTTTGAAGTTCTGGAATTCCTGTTCCAAGCATCAACAACATCATGGACATCAACAAATTTGCATTTCGTCTCAAAATATTGTATGCGTTTGCTGATGTATCTTCGAATCTCTTGTATTGCTCACTTCCAACTCCTCCGAGTGCTTCTGCGCATGCAGGAGAGAAGTGGAAAGGTGCATCTTCTCTCTGATATCCAAGCTTCTTCTTGAAATTACCCAAGAAGTGGCCAAAGTCGATGTGGAAGAAGTGACCATCTCTTTGGACCATGATGTTTCCTGGATGTCTGTCTGCCAAACCGATGACGCAAGAAGAGACAGCGTAACCTGCTGAGCTGAGGAGGAAGTTCTCCTTCGCGATGTTCAGTGTGACTGCCGTAGAGTTGTTCTTCGCCAAGAAGTCGTTCATGATGTTAGGCTTGAAAACGCCTGTCCATCTTCCTTCCTCTTGCTGAAGAACTTGTTCTGTGATAGAGTTAGGGACAACTTCGATGAAACCTTGGTTGAAACCTGTCGGGAGGACACCGTAACAGTTCATTCGCAAGTCGAGCTGGTTCTGTCGCCACAAGTGTTCCATGACTTTCATTATTTGGAGAGTCAGCTGGTCTTGTCTCAGGTCGTCGCCAACTTTGAACATCGTCTTGACTGGTTCTGTCGAGAATGGCGCAGCGTTGTGGAATGTGAGCCAGAAAGGCTTCTTCTTAGAGTTCATGACCTTGCAGTCTTCTAAGATGAATGCATCGACAACAAGTCTTGGATCCATAGGAAGATGGAACTCTTCTGGAATCTCAACGTCTTTCAGTCGGACTTTGAATTGTTCTGTTGCTTCTGTGTGACTTAACTTACAAAGGTCGTTGTTTAATTCAACAAGTTTCTGTGTGAATCTGTATCCTGTTTTAAGTTCCTTCCAGTATGAACCAATTCCGTATATGAAATTGACCAAAACGGCAGAGAATCTCTGTCGAATCTGAGATATGTGTGCTTCAGACATCAGTTGCCAGAAGAGCTGGTGTCCGAGGAACTTCGGTTCTGCAAGACCTCTTCGCAACAAGAAGTGTGCAAGTGGAGAATCGTCGTATAACTCGAACTTCAATGCTTGAACGAGTTGAAGCATGTAAAGCATGATCTCGTTATCGTTGAATGCTTCTAAGTGTTCGACAGCGTATTTACGAACATCGCGATCTGCGAATTTCGGATCCAAAAGTGTCAATGCATCTGTTGGAGAAATTTCTGCCCACTCGTTGAGTATGTAAGGAATTTCTGCGACTTGTACAGGAGATGTGTAGTCAAGTGATTGCAAAACGAGTGGAAGCATTCGCTCGTTTTGTTTAAATTTAGCACGATTGTTCCATATCAATGTTTTGTCTTCAGGAGAGAGAACTCCCAATGCATCGAGGTTCTCGAATGTCTCCAATCGTGCGATTTCTTCTGTCGACAAGTGCATTGACATACGATTCGCTGATGGTTGAATCTCTGCAACAGTGTGGTAAACAGGGAATCTGAAAACAGGGAGATCGAATATCGCAACAATCGCTCCGGATTCATTTGACTGAGCCGTTGTCAAGAAATAGTCCAAATAATGCTTATTCCACATTTTTCTGCTTGTTGTTCCCATGTTCAGCCATCCGTCGTGAGTAAACATCGGGAAGTTCAAGCTTGCAATGTTCCCGTTGTCTTTCTTCTTCTTTGGCTTCTTCATGTAGTTGGTTCTTTGGTCATAATCAAATACGGAAATTGATAAGCGGGCGGAATGCGGTAAAACGCGTGGAGATATCTGGAAAGTAATGGGTTGATTAACTAATATGTATTTGGCACCACCTTTTTGTACAGGTAACGTAATTGGGTCGCATATCGTTTGTGTACCGTTTATAATTGCAACAGTGATACCTACGTTCTCTACTTTAGCTGGGAAGTGCTTGAAGCCACGTATAAGTATAGACATAGGCGTTGTAAGCAGTAAATTCGGAATACATAAGGAATTTGTTGTTGAAGCTTTGATACTTGGAATAAAATCGTTCTTGTTCGGTTCTTGCATCGGCGTAACCGCAAGTTCTTTATTCTTGATTGAATCGATGATTTGAGATTTTTCTGCGAGCATTACGTTCATAACTGGCTGATTAGAGACCAAGAACTGTCGTACGCACATAAACTGTACTAATGGTGTATCACCGGCGATGACTTCGTCTGTTCCTTGTAATAATAATACAAATTCACTCGGATCACGACCGATGTTGATCTTCTGGTGCTTTTCGATCTTAGCGATTAATTGAACTATTGCTTTATCCGCCGAAATATCGTACCGGCATTGTATTGAAGCTCCAGTTACTACGACATCTGTAATTCCTGCACGCAGCTCGCATTTCAGAGCGATTTGCGTTTTCGTACATGTATATAATGGTGGGTCTGTCGATGAAATTCTCATTCTTGCAAGTAAAGGACATTCAGTAATTTTTTCATTTCGTAATGTTTCGACGATATGACGATTTTGCGACATAGATAGGTATAGACTTTGTGTCTCTAGTGTAAGCTCTGGTAACGAAAGATCTAATTCTTTGGCATCCTGAATAATAGTTTTGATAAATTTTGAAGGCTTGCTTTCCATGCAGAGTTTAAATACGATAGATTCTGGGTTTCTCACTTGTTTCTCCAAAGCGGCGATCATTTCTGGACAATCTTGAAATACTTGCTGGTCATCTTTAATTTCAAATTTGGAATCAATAATTCTGAGCCTGTATTTATCGGCGGTAGGGATGAACCTATGACCATAAACTTTGCAAAGCTTTTCAAAGATGGCTTCGTAGATTTTTGCAAAAGTCAGACTCGAATTGAGGCCAAATTTGATTACTGCGTTGCTCGGAAGGGCAATGTTTATTTTGTGTTTCGCAACGCGCTTGAACATCCCACTTATGGGTAATTTCAGGCTTTGAAGTTCTAATTCTTCCAAATAATCTTGGATTGATTTTACATACATATTAAAACGCTGCTTTCTGGTGGTTATATTCCTATTGGGGCACATTTTGGTGAAGATCGATGTCGTTTTAAACCTATCATTTTCTTTAATCAAATCCAAAATTGCTTTGTTTTCCGAAGAAACATATAATGGCGTCGTATTTGTCTTCGGAACGTTATCAACAAGGATAATATAGTTCTGGATATTCCTAGATTCTAATAAGTCAATAATATATTGACCGGTTGTACCATTATCAAACGGCATTGAGAAAATATCACGGTCTAAGATGGTGATATCAAGTTGGTGAAAGTCTGGATTGTTGGCTGGGCCTAGTAATATAGGAGGCATCGTTTTAGACCTAAACTGAGTGCCCATACCAGAATTTGATTGCCCCTTTTAACAGAATTCAAAAGTTTACAAATGCATTTTTATTCCAAAATTTAACCGAAATAAGGATTTATAATATTATTATTTTCTTAATATTTGAATTGAATATTCATTTGAATTTAGTGAACTCAATTATCAAACTCATATCAGAAATAGCCGGTCGCTCGATTATGAAATGAAAACTATACATTGAGAAAAAATTACGTCCATTTTACCAATAAACTCAGTCTGCAACAGTTACTAACGTTGCAAGATTTAGAATTTCGTGTAACAAACGTGCTTTTAATTCGTAAAATGAACTATGAATTAGATTTAAATCGGTAATTTTGGCACAACGATTAAATATCAAAAAAGCATTTGCAGGATTTGAAAATCTCGGAATTAAAATCGTGTTTTTAAGATTGCTATTTAGCTGACATTACTTTTAAATGAAAATGTCGATCATACACTTAAGTTATTTTTAAGAATTATTGATAAATCCAAATCGCATTTTCTCAGAATAAATCATATTCTTTAAGAGTCATACCGTAGTCACATAAGATTGTTATTACGCCAAAATAGATGGTACACAACTTTCAAATTCTATATTATGATTCAGATGTTTATGTAATCTCAAAGAATAAGCTATCTGGTGTTTTGAACTTTGAGATCTCTTATTTGATTATAGAATACCTAGCTTAATTTCAACCAATTTAACCGTGTATCAGCAATAAAATATCCACAAAGATTTTTTTATCCTAAATTTACGCGAAACGACCTAATCTTGCTTTATCAGATCTCAAAAATGAGATGTTAGCCATTAACTCTTAGCTATTTTATGAAATTTTAAATCATTCACTCTTCTGAATAGCAAATTTTATTCCATTTACATCTTGTTTTCATATGCGACATTGTTCAATGAGTAAATAAAGGATTGGAAATATTTGACAAAAATTGGATCATGAATGGATTTGAGAACTTTACAATTCTAATCTTATCAAATTGAAAATATAAAATATATATTATTAGTTCAATTAGTATAAATTCTTCTCAATTTTCTTTCTATCAAATTTCAGAAGAAGATCCGATGAAAAATCAAAATCAATAATTTCCCCTTGAAGAGTTAATGATATTTACGCTGATTGTATTTCACAAGGCTGTAAATGATCAGTATAAGAACATCCTTAATTCTCAAGGCATTGACTTAAGTAAATACAAAAATTGGACAAAAATTCAGAATTTCATTCTTGAAAATCTGGATTCTAGCAAGCAAATTAAAGCTAGAAAGTTATTAATGAACTCTATGAACTATAATCGCGCCGAATCCAGCCATTATGATGAAAAATATCTCGAAAATTTTTACAATGATAAACTCAAGATATTTTTAGACAATCAAACCCATATCTACAAGTATCTACCACATAACATATCCAAGAATACAGTTCTTAATTTGATCAATACTAGTCTTCCAAAAATGAAAACGGAATTATGGATCAAAGGATATAAATACAAACCATTAAAGAAGATAATCGTTGATATTGTTAACAATACTAACCAAACAACAGTCGAAGAAATCGTAACAGCGTTGAAATTACCTTTATCTTTTTATTTTGATGGATCAGAAGCTGTTAAACAATCAATGACATCAGAATCATATGATATAAAGGATATTCCGAAACATATATTCATGAATGAGCAAAAAATCATGGGAATTATTAAAGATGTTATAAAACCAGTTTCATCTTCAAAATTAAACATAGAACAAATAGCTACGAATGCATTAAATGCAATGATAGGTGTTAAAAACTCATTATCAGGTTCAATCAAAATTTTTGCCAAATCTTTTGTTGCTTCTTTCTTTACATACTGTAATTGGATGCCAGAGCACACTTTTACGATGAAGATTGGTTTCAAACGACTGATTTCTAAATACGAGAAGTTTGGAAAAGAATTAAATAAATCAGACACAAAAATGGTTGAATTATACAATAAATACAAACCATTGTTTGATGATTTAAAGAGGCAACTCAATGATCATACTATTATCCTTCCAGAAGACATACGAAACAAATATATCAAACCATATCTTAAATATTTTGATGCAGACTTTAAATTAGTATCATTATTCATTCAAGATAATTATAGTCATCTTTATGATGAAAACAACTTCTTTTCTGCATTCAGAGAAAAAGATCAACCTTTAATTAAGCCATTAGTCTTCACAGTACTTACGAACAAGACTGAGAAGGAGAAACAAGAGTCATATGATACAGTTTTCCAGGCAATTCTCTATTTAAACAATCCTTTGACTCCAATTCCAGAATTCACAATGGAATGGGCAGATAAAATCGCATTTGGAACTGTTTTCTTTAAAAAATATAATCCAAATGACTCATTAAATGATGTTTTGGCCAAGATTGGCATCGAAAACATTGATTCTGAAATTATCAAAAATGGAATTTCGAATTTTGTTCAATTTTTAGAAGAAATCAAGTCATTGTCACCTGATATAATTGATTTCATAATCAATTTCCTGAACGATCTTAAAAAAGTTGTGAAAAATGATATGAAATTTGATGATGTCCTAAAAACACTTCCATTTGGCAAAACAATATCACAATATGCCAATGCAGCTGTTGAGCATGCAAACGGGAAGCCGATCAAAGAAGCATTCTGGGATTTAGAATTTAATAATTTTTATATCGAAAGAACAATCGAAGCATGGAAAGAAGTCAAAGTAATGAGTGGTCCTAATCTACTAGATGCTGTTGTTACAGTCAATTCCGATGGAAAGAAGACTATTGATAAGATTTTGAAACTTTGGGACATTGCATCAAAACAGAGAGCGAATTTGACAGCGAAAGACATCGAAAGTGTTTTTGGAAATAGTTTTAAACAGTTTAGGAATGCAGTTCTCCCTTTAATCAACTATTTCCTTTCAACGCCAAGTGATTTAATCAATTACTTGACTGAGATAAATCCGAGAAAATTCGCATTGTCATTTAATGAATTTGCAAATGATCTTTTCAATGGAAACTTGACTTGGGAAACATACACAGACATGAACAACAAGTTGTTTGTGTATTTGTACGAACCATTAGACTTGAAATACGGAAAAGGAGGAATAAGTCGATTGGCCAAGAGAATTTTAATTGGAGTTTTTAGTGGAATTGCTTTCGTTGGAATTATCTCTTTAATTGTATTTTTATGCATCAGGAAGAAGAATAAGAAGAACAAGAGAAATTATCCAACAGAAGAACTCATGAGCGATTTCACTAAAATCTCATTGTAAAAAATGTTTTTTATTATTATTTTATCATTTTAATTATGTAGCATGAATCTTCAAATTCTAAAATATTAGCTCATCAATTTTCGTACAATTTACTTTAATTTTTTTGCAAAATGTTATTCACTTTTGCGGTTTGGAATTTTTGGGGATGCGATCGAAGGGAGAAACCGCAAAAAAACTGAATATCATTTTAGCATTGAATTGACTGCAGAAAAAAATGTTGTAGATGGATTTTCTGAACTTTACGTTGAAACAGCGATCAAACTTTTTACTAGAGCATTTGAGTAATTTAAATAAGTGAAGCGAGAATTCGAATCTAGAAAAAGTAAAATTCCATTATGCATCGGAAAATTTATCTTGAACTTTTTGAATGCTTTAACGTCATTGCATATAAGGGTTTCGTTTTGCTAAAATTGTCACTTTTATAGCATATTTGTTTTTGGATGTTTTGCGAAACCAAAAAAAAAAACTATGATATACAATGTGTGTGTAAAGAAAATACTTTATTTACTAGTTAAAAAATCATTTGGTATTGATCAAGTTATTTTTTCTGGATAAGATATTATATGGATAATTGGATAGAAAATACAATTATATAATCTTGTACCTGGTTTAATTAAGCTAATTGTCATCAGAAACTTGTAATTTTTATGAATTTCAGATTTTCTTTTTATTACTGCTTTTCTTAATAGGTCAAGTTCTTATTTACGTTATAAAGTATGATATTTACAAATATCAAGTTATCATGTTTTTTGAGAA
Organism: Trichomonas vaginalis G3; assembly: GCF_026262505.1. Lineage (NCBI taxonomy): Eukaryota > Parabasalia > Trichomonadida > Trichomonadidae > Trichomonas > Trichomonas vaginalis. The sequence continues at coordinate 14,125,439 of NC_067203.1, read as the reverse complement.
ATTATGAGAAACAAACAAAAATGAAAAAGATAGGAATAGCAATGAATAGTGATGTGGGTATAGAAAATGTAAGAGATATGAATGCAAAGCAATCAGTATTTAGGATATTGACCATAGATTTCGAAAAAAAAATGCTGCATATTGAGCGAAAACTATGATTATATTATAAGGCTGTCATTTAAAGCATAATGAAACTATTCCCTTTTCATTTTAATCGAATAAGATAGTAAAGATTTTTGAATTAGCTAGAAACTGATGAGATGTTTTCACAAATCAGATTTTTAATCTCTATAATGCATAATTCACTCAATATCTCAATTTTGATATTGCGAGATATTTTTGCTATCGGTTTCGCAATTTTGACACAATAGCAAGAGGGTTCTATAAGCATTATTATCAACGTAGAATCTGAATATCATATCAGAAAATGTCGCAAATCTGACATTTACCCGACCAAATAGCAAAAATAATTGAATACTTTTCGCAAAAACTTTAAAAATCGATAAAAATATGAAATATAGATATTAAAGAGACTTTTTATATAATATTCATAAAGATTTTCCAAAAATATGATACCGCAAAATTAAAAAAAGTGACGTCTTGAGTGGAGTCAAAGGTCGAAATTGCTAGCTAAATGTTTTTTTAGCGAAATTGCGTATTGTACGTTTTTTTCGCAAAACGAAACCCTTATTGCATAGCATTACAGAATCATCAAAAACATCAGAAATACAAATTAATTGCAAAACCTTTATTATCTGTGCGATTATTTTACTTTCAAAAAATCTGAATTCTCTCAAAAGTATCAAACTCAAAATTTGCTTGATTAAGGATCATGCATTTCTTTAACAAATTGTTAATACATTTAGAAAATGAACCAAAGAGCTAAAACAGAACTCAGATCTAGTTGGGAAGAATATTTTGGCACTGAAACCAAAGTTGAGCAGACGCAAAATGGAACCGCAATCAATGATACAACAAATTCTAATAATTATTACGTTTTTTATTGTTTATTTGAAGAATGCAAAGAAATCGGTGCAATTTACATCAAAAGAACAAACAGTATTTGCACGTTACTTGAAAATTCTAAATTTAACAACTGTAGTTACACCTCAGATGATGGTGGTGGATCTGTTCTCTATCACTGCTATTACCATGGACAATTTGTACAAAAACGAACATGCTACTTTAAATCAATAGCAAGCAATAATTTCATGGCATTTAGACAATGGACTAATCCTGAACCTTCATATAAAAACTACGCAATTGATGTTTCTGTTTGTAATTGCGGAGAAAGTGAATCAAAAGGAAGTTTTACATTTCTTATTATATATGGTGATATAATTATTTCCAATATCAATAGCACAAATAACAAATGTAAACAATTTTCATCAATAAGTAGTCACCTTAACGGAAGATCATTTTCATGTAATTTCTCAACATTCAGAGGAAACAACCAAACTGAAACTTATTCACTTTTCTTTGAGATTAATGCAGGTAGTCCGAGATCTATACAAACAATTTCTTATTGCAATGTTATTGGAAATAAATGCGGAACAGATAATAACCAAGTTTTATTTGTTAGTACATACACAACTAATGTTGATCACTGCATATTTTTAAATAACACTGCAAAGTACATGTTTCATAACGATGTTAAAAATTACAAATTGACTATTTCAGATTCATATGTTGATTCACAGTCAGTTACAAGTACAGGAGGAAGTGTTACATTTACTAATCTAACAAATAATTACGATTTTTATAATTTTTATAATTTTTACACAGAAAATTGTTTTGCTGCAAGAAAATCCAAATTTAGTGGTGGAACTAAAGCACTTTATAAACCTCTATTTCTTAACAGGAGGCGGTAAACAAACAAAACAAAAACAAAAAATAATATATATATATATAGATCGATAGATAGATCTGGTGATTCTATTTTGTTTTGTAACTATGGGGATAATGTGATACTATTTCCATAGGTAATGCATCTGTTTACTTGATTATCTAATATCAGATAATCTAATCCTGATCAGAGGGTGTAAATTTTCTGATAATATCTATCTATTTACTAATCTTATGTTATATATTAAATAAGATTGATTTTTTATACCTGGGACAAAAGGCGTAAGTACCATGTGATATGAAATTGTGAGAATCTCATAGAATATTTTGAATAAACTTTCAAAATATTCTATAATTTACGCCTTTTTTCTCGAAGTTTATATATATAACAATCTTTCAATAAGGCATATTCTGATGGGGTCGTCATTTATGCGATCAAATACTCCATTTGGATGAAGTATAGTGACTTAGTAGGGTCTACCTCTAATTATATTACGTCTTGAGGAATCTTAGGCTTTGTAAAAAATTAAAGATTTTTTTTCCTCTTAAACTACTTCAGAATTATAATCAAACAATGATTTTTGAATATATATTTAAGGATGCACTTATACACATCTGACTCTAATTCAGAATTCTCACAACTGACGTGAAGCGTCATTAGAAATTAAACTCAAAGACCAGAATTGATTGTTATGTCACTTAAAAAAAAATCTAAATTAAAAATTAATATAATATATAACTTTATTTAAGAGCAGAAGAAAGTCTATTCAAATTAGAGCGAGACCATCCTTTAGTGAGGTTTCGTTCCAGTCCTTTAACAGATCTGATAGCTGTTTTAAGACTGTTTCTCATCTTGTCATATAATGACTGTTCGATGCCGATTTCCAATCTTTCTTTCTGTGGCAGAAGGATTGGATCACTGAGAATTCGTGCTATATTAAGTGATGCAAATGAATATTCTTGTTTGACAATGATGTCTGACAATGCATCATAAATAGGGATCATCGAGCCTTCCAAACTATCATCGAAAGGAAGGAGAGACAAGTAATCATTGAAAAGATCGTGATTTGCATCAAATTGAACAGATGAAGAACAAATAGAGAAGAAAAGTCTGACCATTGCTGCGAATGCGTAACTTTCATCAAGAATCTCTTCTTCTTCTTCACTCTCTGCAAAGACAATCGATGAAATGACATCAACTGTCAATTGTGCATCGAAAACATTTGGTGAGTTCTGCATCAAAATGAAAAATGCTTCCATTGACGAACAAATACAATCTTCGCTGTTTCGTTTGAGATGTGAAACTCTTTCGATAAGTGTGTTAAATATTAATTTAGATGTTTCATCATCGAAAGTGATTCCTTTAAGGATATCAAGAACTGATGGAAAGATATATTCTTTGCATATCTTGATTGATGCAAGGAAAAATGTTAATATATCTTTCTGTAGTTCTGGATAATATTTAACACTTTCACTGATATAATGGAAGATTGTTGTTGTGTCATCACGACATTCAACAGGAGAAATTCCACTCAAATATCCAATGTTTCCTGAAATGATGTCTTTGACTGAATCGAAAACAAAACTACTTGGAACTTTGTTGTTTTCGAAGAAAAGACTCATGACACTGTAAACAGCATCTGTTTCATTGCAGCCACTTTCACGTAAAACAAGGTTTCTAAGGCCATTAAATGCTTGTTTTGCTTGGTTTTCAGAGAGAATGGATAAAATCTCTGAAACAGGTGAACAGGCATAGAAAACCTTGGTTCCTGATACTATTTTGAGCGAATTCAGAACAAATTGGAAAAGAATTTCAAAATTATCTGGAGATAATTTGCTTTCTTTGGCGGAAACAGCAAGGGATTCGGCGGCTTTGAGCTTAAGTTTGATGGAAACATCGGAATCGAGGTAGGAAATTAACTTTGGAAGGAAATTTTTTGAGATATCTTCAATAAACTGAGGAATGCATTTAATTACAGCGATAACGTAAGCACCAATGATATCTATATAGTCTGGGGTATTCAATAACTCTTTTGCAGCTTCGTGGGCCAAATTTGATTTTGCAGTTGCTGAATTTGGACATCTTGAAGCGATTGTGCAGAAGATATCGATGTAGGCTGCCTTGAAATTGCCTTCTGGATGCTTGACAAAGCTTTCTATTGAATTTAGGAACGTATCTGCAAGTAAATCTGGAAAATCTTCATCCATTTCGATGATTTTGTTGACAAGCTTAGCGAAATAGCGAACATTCGATGGTTTGTACTCTTCTAACATGTCCATTGCTGCTGGAATGATGAAATTCGAATCAAAAATTCCAGATCCAACTAAAGAACGAGTTGCTCTACTTGCGAGTCTGCAGATATCATCATTATTGTATGTTAAGAATGGTAATATGTTTTCAAACACTTCAGACGTGTAATTATAATCTGATATTCTATCAACTAAGAATAAAGCTGAAATAATCGATGAGTCATCACCATTAAGTAGTTTTTGAATGATTTCTGGTGTTGCATCATATGAAGAAGGTACCATTTGTAAAATTGTGATTGCAAGTGGTGCAAAAACGAAAATTGAAGCGGTTGTTTGTGTTGTATTGACATAATCGAAGTATAATGTTAATGTCTCGTTCATTACATCATCAGCTTTAATTAAATCTACCAGAGACACAACCTTTTCTGGAACTTTAGCTCCGTTGTTCAATTCAATTGATGCAAGCTCTGTAATTTGCTTCAAAATCTCTGTTGCAACATCTGACTTAATGTATTGGAATGTTAAGCAAAGAGATTTTGCAATTTTTAATTTTTCTTCGAATGAATTTTGTTGATTTTGCAGTGCAGTAACTTTATCTGTAATGCATGGATATGATTCTGTTGTGAATTTTGTGGATATTGATGCGAATTTATTTAAAATGTCGTAAAATAAGTAAATGTGCTTCTCATCGTTGTCTGCAATGTCAATAAGAAGCTTCCATACCTTCTCATCTATCAGATTATCCCCTGTTGGATTAGTAAAGTAAGCTTCAAGTACGTCAAACAATTCTTTCATATATTTTTTAATTGGTCTAAAATTTTTGCAAAATCTTTGTGGACTATTGATGTTTTTCCAAATTAGTAATCGAATTACGCATCTTTGTCAAGGAGTCCAGATAAATATACCACAATTTTAATAATTCATTGATTTGCTCAGATTTTTTTCAAAGAATTTGATATGCGATATTTAGAAATTAAAGCTAACATATAACATCAAAAAGGCATAACATTGCGCTTTTCATTAAGAACGCTTAAAATATTCCAATATTTTGCTTTAATTGAATTCAAAATTCATAAATCAATTGTGAAAGCTAAGCATCGGTATAAAAACCGAGTATGAAATGATGTTTTTTATTCAACAAATCAATTAAAAATTAAAATTATAAATACAACAAAATTTATTAGAAAATAACTATTACTGTTTTTGAGAAGGACGCTGGAATTGCCTTCTAATGAGCTCTGGATTTGTTTCCTTAATCTGTCTTGCTAATTGCTTGAAGAAATTCTCGTAAACTTCTGGAGGATTCTTAAGTTCCATGGTTTTAAGCTTTCTAACAGCAAAAGTGGTAAATGCAACAATTTCCTCTTGGAAAGGTACTGTTTTTGCAGCTAATTCAGCAGAAAGAGAAGAAACATATTCGTAATCTTGTCTTGCCTTTCTAAGTTTGTTCGCAACATCATCCTTGAGACCATATTTATCAAGTCCTGTTGAAACAAGCTCTTCAATGAATTGTTGCATTTCTTCATTTCGCTTAACCCATCTTTCATAGCTTTCTATACCAGCAGGAGAGAATAACTCTTGGCCAAATTCATCTTGGCATTGAGCAGTGCTTTGTATTTCTTTCTGAATTGAATTATATAATTGTACGCTTAATCTATCGATATCTTTATCAACATTTTCCTTTGTTGGCTTGGAAAGATTGTCAACAAGCTCTTGGAGCTCGGCTGCTCTGTTCTTTAAGAAGGCAACAAAGCGGGTGTGACATCTTTCGAGAGTTTTGAGTGTACTAATGAAGGATTTCATGTGTTTGGGGAATTTGGTCTGAGCTTCGGCCATTTGGTCACGAATTTCTTCTATCTTTGGTTCAAAACTATCATTTAAGAATCTGACGTAATTTACATCGAGTGTTGTTTGTGGTAAGTTTGGAGTTCGAAGAAGAAGTTCTGTTGTTGGATCTTCGAGCCTCTCAGCGTATTCTAAAGCTGTTCTATCGTGATTATCTTGTAAATCTCGTTTAATACCGTATTTCATAAGAAGTAAGCATGATTCTGCTTGTCCTTCTTTTGCAGCGAAATGCAAAGCAGAATGCTCAGAGTTAGCCATTTCTGCGTGATTTTCGAGTAATAAGTTGACAGCATAGTTATTTCCTTTGTGAATTGCGTGTAATAATGGTGTTTCACCTCTGTTGTTTGGAATATTTACGTCTGCTTCGAATTGAATTAAATATTTCAGTGCTACGTTGTTATCGCATTTAATTGCAGTCGTTAATGGCGTATTTCCGTTCTTTTCAATCGGAATATTCGGATCTGCACCGCTTTCAAGCAAAGCAAGAACTGCGTTATTTTTCGCATACATTATAGCGTAATGCAGCGGAGGAACATTCTCCGAACATAACGGTAAACTTGGGTCAGCACCTTTTTCAATAAGAAATGATACTAATTTCTGATTGTCATCATCAATGCAGCAAAATAAGTAGGATTTTTGAGTATTATTTTGAACATCTTTGATCACCTTATTCGGGTCTTCACCTGCGTTGAGCAGCTCCTTTATAACGTCTATGGATGCCATATGCTCAAACTTCTGTTACAAATTTTTTTTCTAACGCGCGAAGTTTAGAATTTTTGAAAAAGTGACAATTATTTTAGTAATCACAATATCTTCATCAAAAATGCTATATTTACTTTAGGTTAACGAACATTATCTTTACAGCTGGACATTTTAATTAACTCTTACATGTGTTGCTATCTTTTTGATTAAATATTCCTATAAAATAATTTTATAATTCTGATGAGGCCATTATTACAATGATTTTAATTTCTATTGCTGAATACATCAGTGTTTATAATGAGAAGCTATAGATTATTAAAAATAAAAATTTTGAATAAACATTAACTTTATTTTTGCATGTAAGCCAATGCTAAAAGCATCAATTTGCATGCAAATGAATAGTATATATAAGAAGTATCTTTCTTGATGAAAGATGGAAATATATTGTTAAATTATTGACGCATCTTTGAAATCATAATAGCATATGGATCATCTTCTGGATCATATGCAATAATAAAGAGAAAATCTGATAATAAATGAGAAAATCCGTATGAAAAAAATAAAACGCCTAATCCACGCAAAGGCCTCTTTAATGCCTTAATTAGTGCATATACGCATGGAACTCCTGACTGAGTTTGGCATTTTTGTGGTGGAAATTCATTAAATCCATAAAATCCACAGCAATTATAGTATTTCTGGATTTCTAGTATTTCAGAGTTTGCATATCGATCAGTCCATTTAGCCATATGCATTCCTATGTATGTTTCTATATCAAAAATTAATAAATAAGAATAATAAAGCTCGAACGCAATGAATGGAAGCGAAATAATCGATGCAATTCTTGATATTTGCTTTTCTTTTAATCTGTAGAATATCCAAATGAAAAATAATGTAAATAATGATTGAAATATAGAAATAAAATGCGGTAATAATGGAAACTGAGTAAGAAAAATGAGCTTAGTGTGCACCAACCATGCTCTTGTTGAAAATAAATTAAGTATTGATAATAATAAAATTGCAAGTTGGAGCAGAAACGAAAGAAAAATGTAATATTTCATATGAAATTGAATGGAATCAAATGGATGAAGGAGATTTTTGAAAATCTGATGAAAAGACCTTGTGCAAAGATCTTCATAGACCCTATAGTACCAGATACAGAATCATATTCAAACTATTACTCGATTATTGACAATCCAATGGATTTGAATACAATTTATCAGCGAATAATACACAATGTGTACCAAGATGTCGATGAGGTAACACGAGATATCAACTTTATTGTCACTAATTCCATAAAATTTTACGGATCGAATCACTGCGCAACATATCTAGCGAAACATCTAGCATATTTATACGAAAAAAGCATTAGATTGCATTTAAATTGTGATTTTAATGATTGGCACAAGATATTTGTAGATCAAACACAAAATATTAATTCAATGTTGAATAAATTTGCAGAAACGCACGGATTAGAGAAGAGATACTTTGACATTAACGAAAGAAAAGATGCAACAGTGCAAACGAACTCTGTTGAAATGAATATTCATCGCCCTCCTCCAAATGATGAAATAATTAAATCAAATTTGTTTGATGACTACGTCCATAGTAGCAAAGAGAAAAGCAAAAACAGTGATGATAAAAAATATACAAAGAAGATAAAAAGAAAGATTCCTGAAAGCAAAATAAACAATTTTTTGAGTGCACTCTCCAATTTATCCCTCAGCGACGCAAAACAATTAGTTTCGATTACTATTTCAATGCAGCCTGAACTTAACATTCCTTTTCCTGAAGCTCGAATTGATATTGACGAACTTAAGGATAAAACAATCCTTAAGCTAATTGAATATACAAGATCAAGATTCTTACAGCTTAATTTGCCATATCCAACTACATAATTCATAATTATCATGTAGAATTTTATTTTTCTAGGATTGAAGGCATTTTGTGAGATAGCGCTTATCAGTCCTCATTACATATTTGTTTTTAAACGATTTAATTAAGTATAACATAATACAAAAATCAAATGAAAGAAATTCAAATTTTTTTGATAGGAATCTGATTGAATTATTCCATTCATAATGGGCCTCTTCTAATAGAGTAACGTATGATACTATTCTTGTCGTCAAATTACATAATTTTTTAAGGAGTTCATAATGTACAATTATCTATCCTAATTTCCTCACAATTGATCTCAAAAATTAAATTGTTACGGCAAAAATTATAAAAATTAAATAAAAATTTTTAGATATTTTTACTAATCATGCAATATATTACTGATTAATTTCTATTTAAAATTTTTACATTCAAAAAATTTATAACGTGATTTTTATAATTTCACAAAGAAAATTCATAATAAAAGTTTTTCTTATGGAAACATGGAAAACTCAATTTTTTTGAAACTTCAATATAAAAAAGTTTACATTTTTTTATATGAACGTTTGGGAAGCTATTGATAATGAAGATCTCAATGCTGTTAAGCAGTGGGTTAAAGAAACAAGTGACATTAACGAAGTTAACGCAGATGGCCTCAATATCTTAATGTATACACTCAAAAACGGCAAAAAAGAAATTGGTTCATTTCTTATCCGCTCTAAGATCAATTTAAAGTACGTTGATCCACAAGGAAAGGATGCTATTATGTATGCTATTGAAGGTGGTCTCGGTATTGCTGTCCAACCACTGGTTAAGCAAAAACATGTGGTCACCAACGTCGATGTTCACGGCAGGTCACCACTTCACTATGCATGCATATACGGATCAAAGGCCGGTGCTGATTTCCTCTTGAAATCAAAAGTTCCTGTTGCAGGTGTTGATGAAGATGGAAATACTCCATTGCATCTTGCTCTCATCAATAAAACAAAAGGAATGCTTCAATTATTCGCCCAGTACAATCCACCTTACAACAAGCCAAACAAGAAAGGCGAAACCTTGGCTCATTTGGCTGTATACAATCAGAGCGTTGAAGTTATTAAGTACTTAGGCAACAAAAAGTTTGGTGTTGACTGGAATGTTGCCGATAATGAAGGCTTAACTCCAGCTCTTATTGCTGCAAAAGTCGGAGCTGAGAAGGTTTTACAACTTCTGTTCAAGCTTGGAGCATCTCCATCCGCTAAAGTTGCTGATGGATCTACAATTGTCCATCTTGCCGCGCTTGGTGGCCATGCAAACATCATTCCAATTACTTCATCCGTCGGAGCTCCAATTGATGAAGCCAACAACGATGGTATCAAACCAATCCACTATGCATGCATGAGTGGAAGTATTCAGATCGTTACAGCCCTTCAAAAAGCTTTAGCCGATCTCAATTCACCAGATAAAGATGGTGATATTTCAATTCATTACGCAGTTCGTAACAATCACATTCCAGTTGTCGAATTCCTCATACAAAATGGTGTTGATATCAACTCCCACGGCAAAGATAAGAAATCTCCACTTCATCTTGCTGTTGAACTCGAGTTCCCGGAGATGGTTCAACTCCTTACAGAACATTCTTGCGAAACAACAACAAAAGATATCAACGGAGAAACTCCATTGCATTATGCAGTTAAACAAATGAATATTCCGATCATTAACTTACTCATTGTTGCTGGTGCTACAACGAATAACACGGCAAACGATGGAACAGCTCCATTGCATATTGTTGCAGAACAAAATCAAGTCGAAGTTGCCAAAATCTTGTTCGCAGCCGGTGCAGATGCCAATATTAAGAACCAGCAACAGCAGACACCAATGCATATTGGCTCATTGTTCGGTTCCGACGACATTATTTCAATTTTCATCGAACAACATGCGGATTTGAACGCTCAGGATGAGAATGGGCAAACACCAATGCACATTGCTACACTCAACTGCCATCTTGGCATCTTAAAGAAGCTTGGAGAGGCAGGATCAGATCCAAATGTCAAAGATCGTCAAGGAAAAACACCATTACATATCGCCTGCTCTATGCAGAACGAAGAATATGTTGCAACATTACTATCATTCAAGGCAAACGTTGCTTTGGCCGATGAAAATGGCAGAACAGCGTTACATTACATTGCAGATCTTGCCAATTTCAAGCTTACGCAGCTTCTTCTTCAGAATGGAGCCCCTGTTAATGTTGTTGATGTAGACAAGAACTTACCACTTCACTTGGCCGCATTAAAGATGGATAAAAAAGTTGTTGCCGCATTAATCAACGCTGGAGCAGATGTAAAAGTCATGAATACTAAAGGATTGACACCAATGCAAGGTACAAGACTTACTTTCTCCAAATACATGAAAGCTCTCGTTAAAGAAAGAGATGAAAAGGAACAAGTTGTCAATCCAAACAAATATGAGCCAGGAAATGTCTTGGATCAGTCGAATAACGTTCTTCAAGGTGATGCAGAACTCAGAGAAATGATTTGTCTTTTATGTAAGAGAAGACCTGCTGTTGCTGCTATTGTTCCTTGCGGACACCTTTGCTGCTGCGAAGTTTGCCAGAAGGAAAGAGTTTCTTCACTCAAAGTCTGTCCTTTCTGCAAGAAAGAATGCTTCGGAGCTGTTAACATCCTTGTTGAAATTTAATATTTTTTTATATTTTCAAATGTTATTTTTATGAATAAAATACTACTATTTGATGATAAATTTCTTAAATATATTTCCTTAACTAAGAGAAGTGGAATTTTACGGTTGATCATTCAAAATTTCCTAAATATAACTGATTTTAAGCATCAACATGATTCACTCTGTAATATATTAATTATCTGATTATGCCATACTTATATAAAATGATGAAATGGCTTATATTAATGATTTTTTTTTTGAAATTGTTTTGATAAATCGAAAGATGTGGCGTTGAAAACATTGTACTTGGATTATCTTGGGAGTGTGTTATTTAAAAATTGGCTTATTATAAAATAAATAATATTTTATAAATAAAAATTACAAAATCTCTACTACAATACATATACAAATAATGAACGTTCTGAAAAAATAATATTTGCCTTATTTCAGAGCAAATATTCAAATAAAAAAAATATTATCTAACAAAATTAAAAGATATGGTTAATATAAGTCAGATATGGTCTATAAGTTTGATTATATAATATTTGGGTCGGATATATAAACTGAATTAGGAAGAATTAATCCAATGACGGAATTATCATCTTCTTTTTCTATTTCTAGAGGATCTTTATCAGGAATTTTAATTTTATCTAATTTTTCCTGATATACTTTTGAGATTTTTTCAACTAATTTCAGATTTGGAATGAAAATAAATAAATTATCTGCAAAATCAAGAATTGAATATGGTACTATAACAGCGACCTTATTAAATGGTATAATAACACCGTTAACTCTAAAAATATTCGCTCCAATATTATGAATATAAAAATTAAAGTCATTATGTAAAAATATCACTGCCTGATGATTTGTAATATGTTGGCATTTCGTTTTGGCTACTAATTCTAAGTTTATATCAATTTCCGATAAAGGAGAATGATATCCGATTTTTATGCTTTGTTTTTTCATTTTAAAGCATACCTCATCAGACAGTAGTATCGCTAAATCATTTTCATCGAATAGATTATTTGTCAATCTTGGATAATATTTACTTAAATTATCGAGAGTTTTGTTTGCATTAAATTCAATAGGATTCTCGCTACGTTTCATACACTTGAATTGGGAGATGAGTACAACGTTGCTATCTGTATCAGAAGTCTCGAAAATCATTTTATCTGTAATTAATCTTTGTGTCATTAAATTTAGAAGCGAATTGATTTCTTCTTTGCTGTAATTTCTAATTTCGTTTATTCTTTGAATGATTTCTTCATGAGAACGAATTGGAGAAATTTTTTCGCGGCAATGGTCAATAATTTCATCAGGAGTTGCATCAGGAAGACTTGTTGATAGTAAATATAGCCAATAATCTTCTTCAATGTCCCATGGAGTTTGAGTTCTAATATCTTTCAAGTCTTGATAATCTTGTTGTAAGGAATACATAAGCTCCTTATATCTGGCTTGAAGATCAGCTGATGAATGATCTCTTTCAAATGAAATTGTGTAATGAATTGAATCAAAAGGCAAAGACATCGCACTTAGTATAAGTAAATAATCATCATGTTTCGAGAAACGTGATTTAGGTCTTGAAGTATCCGGTTTGACTACATTTTGGTCATCGGATGACTTCATTAAAATTTTGGATTTACCCCCTTTTATTCCGAAAAAGTGACAAAATATTTTAGATTTCATTATATTACAAATATTGATGTTACACTATTATTATAGTGATGTAGTATAGTAGGTATGAGACCACATTATACATGTTAGGAAATAGCTTTTGATTCGTTGAATCTCATAAACATATTCCTAATTTCTTATTTTCCAAAGTAAAAATCGATAATGTATTAGTATTATTTACAGAGCTGAGTGATGTCGATCTGTTGATATCCTTGTAAAAGCAGCAAAAAAGTATTTTTCTTATGAATAAATATGAGATTGGAATAGCTAATTATTTTAATATTTAACGAATCTTTTTAATTAAGCGTGATCCTATTTTTCCTGGATCCTCTCGTAATTTATTCAAATAATTTAAAATATTAAAAAATTTCATCTAATCACTAATTGTCATTGATAAAGATATTTTCTTAGTGTATTAAAACTTATTTATGATATTCATTTCCTGATTTCAGTATATTGATATTTCTCCAGCGTTCGATATTCATCAAATAGTGCTATAAGTTTGGGGTTTTACTTTTTATTTTATGGCAAAGTTAAAAATCTGAACCTTAGTATCAGATATCCAGTTTTTCATTATCTAGGAATTGACAAAAATTGATAATTCATGATTTGTCAATGAAAAATGGTTATGATTCATGATGTACATTATATACCACACAAACAAAATCCAAAATTTTATGATCCATCAAATTGAGAGGAAAATTTTTGAGAACTGTTTCTTCATTTTTCAAATTGATGACAAGACTTCCAGTTCTCTTCCTTGGACATGGCAGCCCAATGAACACCTTGTTTTCCAACAACACATATAACCAGGCTTTTGCCAAGATTGCCCAGACTTTTCCGAAACCAAAATCAATCTTAGTTATATCCGCACACTGGTGTTCAAGAAGAACAGAAATAATGACATGGAAGGAAGCTCCATTAGTTTATGATTTCTATGGCTTCCCACGTGAACTATATCAGCTCAAATATCCATCACCAGGATCTCCTGAATTAGCCAAAAGAGTTTCTGAAATTCTCAGTGAATATCACGTCAAACCAGAAGAAAGACGTGGTTTAGACCATGGTGCATGGTGTGTTCTTAGACACCTCTATCCACAAGCTGATGTCCCCGCAATTCAGCTCTCAATTGATGTGACATTGTCTCCAGAACAACACTGGAAAATTGCCGAAAAACTCCGCGTATTGAGAGATGAAGGAGTCTTAATCCTCTGCAGTGGTGATATTGTTCATAATCTTGGTGAAATGGATTTCGACAGAGCTGAACAGCTTTATCAGTATAAATGGGCAGATGATTTTAGAAAGAAGATCAATGAAGCAATATTGAGTAAGGATAAGGACACATTGGTCAACTTCGAAAATCTTCCTTTCGCAAGAAAAGCAGTTCCAACTCCGTCTGACCACTATTTGCCAATTATCTATGCAATGGCACAAGCAACCGAGAAAGATAGAATTGATATCTTCAATGATGACATTGTTGGTGGTTCATTATCAATGACCTCCGTTTGTATCCATGAATAAAAAAATTTAATTGATTTTTTTTAATCGCATCATTTTTTATTAATATTATTAATAGCCATTATCATTATAAGTTATATTCATATGCATTGGCCGGTAAACAGTGTTCAATGAATTCAAATATTCAATAGCATCTATCCTGGTCTGGATGGACCAGTTCATCGTAATACAAATGTCATTTAAAGAGTAATATTCACTTCTCATCATTAGAAAAAAACAAAAAGATTCCGAACAAATTTGGGTAATTGTCATGAGCCATTTTTATAATAAAATAAAATTATTGGTCATACGCTTTTAATTTATTTAGAAATCTTTGGAAATTGCGCCCCTAAATTGCTCACAATTTTCCGATCGTCATTGTAAACAATTCATAATTAAAAAAATGCTGAAAGACATTTCAACAGTTGGTATCGTTGTTCCACGTCTTGACATCGCTCGTTCATACTTTGAGCAGATATATGGCGTTATTACATCTGAACCAGTTGAATCTAAGCCTGGAATTCTTTCATCCATTGCTCCATTTAGAAATACAAAGGTAGAACTTATGGAACCAATTGATAAGGATGGCCATACATCACAAGCTGAATATCTTCGTTATCATCCAAAGGGTGGAATTCATCATATTGCATTTTCTACCGATAACATTGATAACACGCTTGAGTCATTCTCAGCCATTGGTGTTAACCCACTTGAAAAGCCAAGACAGCACCCATCACTTCACAAGAAGACAGTCATGTTAGATCCTTACTACACACAAGAAATTATGACTGAGCTTGTTGAAGAATAAGTCATTGGTGTTCCAATAATTCTTCATTTATATTAGAACTACTTTTTTTGTAATAAAATTACGAGTAATATTCATTTTCTACAGCCATAATAAACAATTTCATTAAATGCATTTCTTACAAAATAATATATTTTCATTATATTAAGGATTTATTGAAAATAATTCTATAGAAAATAATATAATTCATTTTCATCAATTAAATCATGATCAAATAAGTATAAGATGATTAGCTTTATATGGTATTGCATTGAATTTTATAAAAATCATACATTTTTCAATTAATATTTTGATGAATTAAATTTTTAGAGTTAAACAGCAGATGATATTCATTTCATTTGAAAGATAATATGGTTGGTTAATGCATTCTAATATATATCAAACAAAATTTAATAACAAAAAATTAAATAAAAATATAGTATTATTTTGGATTCTCTTTCTCATCATCACCTCTTTTCTCATTAACTTTTCGGCCTCCAATTGTTCCATATCCGCCAAATTTCGGTGAATTGTCATTTGGAAAAATTGTGTTAGCAAAGGCATTTTGAGGTGAAAAGAATCCGAAACCGTATGGTCCCCTTACAACTGGCAATGACTTTGAAGCAAATTGGAATAATCCGGACATATTGTAAGGAAACGTTTGATTGGAGCCATTAACGATCAATGCTGACTGGCATTCTTCATATCCTGGGTTCTGTGGCCTGAAAAACATATTAACATTTCTTGATATTCCTTTTTCAAGCGGTCCGTAGCACGTATTCTTGAACATTAGAGGGTTTGACCTTACGAAATCTCTCTCATTAAAAGTATCAAGTCGTTTCCTTGTTCCGTATCTTGCTCCGTTATTAAATAAAGCTTTTGCGACACTTGGGAACTTCGCTATGTCAAGGGGAGTTCTGTTATATCCATCATATCTATTTAGATCTATGTCTGGCCTTGAAATTAAACTGAAAACCATGGATGGATCAGATCTTGCAGCTGCAAAATGAATCGGAGCTGCATGAGTAGGATTTTTAGTATTATTTATATCCAAATCTTGTATTATAAGACAATTATTCATCACTGTCGCATCACAATAAAATGCGATCGTATTTAAAACGGAAATACCCGTAGAAGGGATTATAGACTCCAAGAACTCCTTCCCACCAATGGAAACCAATGCAATGATTGCTGTATCATATGAATTTTGTACTGAATAACTGAAAAAATTGCACATTTGCTTCATTGGTATCGATCCTTTGATTTCTATGAGGATTCTTAAGATCTTTGTCGTTGTTACAGGGTCTGTTCTTATTATAAGCTTCGTCCAGATTGATGACATTGAAAATTTCTTTAAAAATTCAGTTACAACGTCATTAAAATCAGCTCTTAACAAATAATCAATGATAATCATCGCATCTGATAATTTTAATGTGGTCGAGCCATGATAAAGTAGATATAAACTAAAGATATCTTCAATTGTTGTATCTGTCGTATAATTCTGGAAGAAATGTAAAGGAATAATCGATTTCTGGACCAAAAAAGCTGATGAAAGTGGCGGAAATGAACTTCTCGAATCATTCATATAAGAATTTGCCGAATAAGTCATTCTACGGCCAAGACAAGTCTCAGAAAGGTATTCTAGCACTTTTATGTTGATCGTAGGAAGGGATTGGACAAATACATATGAAGGAAGTGGAATTTTTGAGGAAATTAATTTGACATTTTCGAGATCTCCATTTAAAGCCAAAATTGCAGCAAGTCTAATTAACTGGTGGTCTTGTTTGGAGTTGGAGATCAAGTATGAAAGGATCTTTTGAGAATTAAACATAGCAGAAATCAAAATTATTTGAGAATTTGATGTAACTCCATAATAATCGTTCATAAATTCATACTTATGCTTTCCAAGAACAGGTGTTGCATCATTACAATGTTTTTTGAACCATTCGAGGTCATCATTCAAAAGAGATGTTAAAATTGAGTTTGTTTTACATCTGCACTCAAAAATTGAAATAATTTCTGAGAAATTATCGGATATTAATTCAATAAATCCACTCTGGTCGATTGTTTGTGGTTTTTCTTCCTCTTCTTCCGAAAACATGTTTAAATCGCCTTGGAACTGTGTTGGTAGAGTAGAATACATGCTACCCATTGTTCCCCATCTGGTGCGATGCATGTAGTTTGTATCTTGTAAATTATTGGATGATAAATACAAATTTAAAATATCTTGTCTGTCAAACACTGAACTTACAATAATTAGTGATCGTATTACCGCAGGATCTCCTTGCATACAAATATTTTCAAATGCTGAGCGATATTGAGCTGGAGTGAAAATTCCAAATTTTACAAAATAAGAAAAGATATCTGTACTTGAATCTAAAACATCTACTGGCGATGGCTGTAACAGTTGTGGTACTATTTTTAATAATTCGCATAAAACCCACATATAATAATGTAATATGTAAGATTTTCGTTTCGAAATGCCAATAAATAACTCGCAGAAGTTTATTACGCCTTGTAGTGTTTGCGGAATCATAGGTAGTAGTTGCTCTTTGATTTCTTTGTAGTTTGTTGCTGAAATTTGAGTAATTAATTCGAATTTCCGCTGTTTTCGGATGAGATGGTCCCTATATGTATCAGGTAGATCAAATTTTCCTAAGTAAAACTCCATGTTCTAATACAAAAAAATCCAAAAAAAAATTTTACAAAACAATTGTTGGTATTTTTGACATCGTATCAAATCAATAAAAATAAAGAGCTTATGGAATAGACAAATCGAGATAGAGATATCGCCTGGGATAGAAACCTTAGTATTAAAATTGATTTGCTCATTGATTAAAATCTTGCGTTATAATGAACATTTCACATTCATTGCTTGCCATTACAGGATATGTTAAAGGTAAAGGTTTGTTTCATGTAATATTTA
Source organism: Trichomonas vaginalis G3 (assembly GCF_026262505.1). Classification (NCBI taxonomy): domain Eukaryota; phylum Parabasalia; order Trichomonadida; family Trichomonadidae; genus Trichomonas; species Trichomonas vaginalis. The sequence continues at coordinate 14,107,389 of NC_067203.1, read as the reverse complement.
TTGTTTAAAAACAAAATTTTTATCAATAAATTTCTAGTTTTAACAATAAATTGCCACAAATCAATATAAACATCATGCATCAACTTGAATTCGTGGAATAAAAACTGTGTGTAAAATAGCGTAGAAACATTTTTTTTAAGTGTCGTGGTAAATTTTTACAAAGCATGACAAGTTCTGAACAATCAAAAAATGAAACTGGATGTTATTTTAGTGACATTAAACCGATTGAAATATTTAAATACCCTAGTCAAGCATCAAATATTATATGGAGTGTCAATTCGAATAATATGTTACAAATATCTTCACAAATTATAGAACTCATTACAAATAACAAAATACCAATCCAGATGTCGCTTAACTTGATTGATGTTATTTCACAAATTCGTGTTAAAGATATTAAATTATTCGCAGAACTTTACCAAAAGATATTAAACGAATTTTCATGCATCATCAAACCGAAAAATGATAAATTAGCAACGTTATTATATTATAAAGGTATCAAATTTGAAAACTTCAAACCTACATTTGAAGAAGAAGAAATTCTGAATTTATACTATATTGCATGGGATAAAGTTGATGATCTTAAAAGTAAATTCCCAAATCTTGATATTAATGAGAAAATTGATTATCGAATTACATCACTTGATTGCGCGATTAAATTTGGCTCATAATTATGTTTCAATTACTTGAAAAATTTAGGAGCTAAATATACCAAAAACTCCGAAAAATATGCAATTCAAGGCGGAAATAAAAACATTTTTATGCAAATGATAGAAGATGGTAAATCATTTGATAACATGATTAATACAGCATTGGATTATCGACACTATGAAATTGCTGAGTACCTTAAATCAAATTGAGGACAAACTCCTGATTCAATAGCGGAGTGCATGTATTTCGGAAATTATGATTTTGCATCTTATTTACTTTCTAATGGAGGAAATATTAACAAAATTTATAGTCTCTCTCTTTTTATATTTATCATTATTTTGTTACATTCTCTTTCTCTTCATAACTATCATTATTTTCTGAAATTTACTTTCTTGTGATATTTGTTATCGTTTAATGGCATTCTTTTTCTTTTCATATATATAACAATGAAATTCTCACAATGTTAATGAATGCCCTCTTAGTATTGCAATAAAAGCAAATTCAACAGAAATTGTCAAACACTTAGTTGAACACGGTGCTAATGTCAACGTGAAACTTATTCTCTATCTTTTGATATTTATCATTGTTATATTACATTTTCTTTCTATTCATTTATCATGTCTGATGAAGCTTTTTTCTTTTCATATTATCATTATTTATGACATTTTCTTTCTTTTCATATTTATCATTGTTTTATTACATTATTTTCTTTCATATTTATCATTGTTTATTACATTATTTTTCTTTTCATATTTATTATTTTTAAAAGATTTTCTTTCTTTCATATATCATTGTTTTATAAAATTTTATTTCTTTTGATATTTCTCATTGTTATATTACATTTTCTTTCTATTCATATTTATCATTGTTTTAAAAGATATCTTTCTTTTCATATTTTTCATTGTTTATTACATTTTCTTTCTTTTCATATTTATCATTGTTTTATAAAATTTTATTTCTTTTCATATTGTCATTGTTTTATAGAATTCTCATTCTCTTCACATTTATCATTGTTCTATATTTCTCTTTCGTTTCATATTAATTAATAGTTTTAATGTATTCTCTTTCTCTTCATAATTATCATTGTTTTATATGATTCTCTTTCTCTTCATATTACCATTGTTTTATAAAATTTTATTCTTTTCATATTTATAATATTTTTATAAAATACTCTTTACTTTCACAATTATCATTGTTAATGAAATTATCACAATGAATGAATGCCCTCTTATATTGCCATCAAATGAATTCAATAGAAATTGTCCAATTCCTAGTTGATCATGGTGCTAATGTTAACATGAAACTTATTCTCTTTCTTTCATATTATCATGTTTGATTTAATTCTTTTTCTTTTCATATTATCAATATTTTATTATCTTCACTTTCTCTTCATAATTACATTATTTATTACATTCTCTTCTTTTTATATTTATCATTGTTTAGTGAGATTTTCTTTCTTTTGATATTTTTTATGTTTAATGGCATTCTTTTTCTTTCTTATTTATCAGAGTTTTATGACATTCTCTTTCTCATCACAAATATCATTATTTTATTACATTCTCTTTCTCTTCATAACTATCATTATTTTCTGAAATTCACTTTCTTGTATATTGTTATCGTTAATGGCATTCTTTTTCTTTTCATATTAATAACAATGAAATTCTCACAATGTTAATGAATGCCCTCTTAGTATTGCAATAAAAGCAAATTCAACAGAAATTGTCAAACACTTAGTTGAACACGGTGCTAATGTCAACGTGAAACTTATTCTCTATCTTTTGATATTATCATTGTTATATTACATTTCTTCTTCATATCTATCATTGTTTTATTACATTATTTTTCTTTTCATATTTATCATGTTTATTACATTTCTTTCTACTCATATTTATCATTGTTTTATTGCATTTTCTTTCTATTCATATTTATCATTGTTTTATTACGTTCTCTTTTCATATTTATCATTATCTAATGAAGCTTTCTTTCTTTTCATATTTATCATTGTTTTAAACATTCTCATTCTTTTGATATCTATCATTGTTTTATGACATTCTACTTTTGATATATATCATTGTTTTATATATTCTTTTTCTATTTCACATTTTCATTGTTTTATGAAACTTTCTTTCTTTATATATTTATTATTGTTGTATGACATTCTCTTTCTTTACATATTTATCATTGTTTATGAAACTTTCTTTCTTTTTATATTTATCATTGTTTTATGAAACTTTCTTTCTTTTCATATTTATCCTTGTTTTTTGACATTCTCTTTCTCTTCATATTTATAATTGTTTTATTACGTTCTCTTTCTCTTCATATTTATCATTGTTTTATGAAACTTCTTTCTTTTCATATTTATCATTGTTTATTTAATTCTGTTTCTTTTGATATTTGCATTGTTTTATAGCATTCTCTTTCTCTTCATATTTATCATTGTTTTATGGCATTCTCATTCTTTGATATTTATCATTGTGTTATGACATTTTCTTTCTCTTCATATTTATCATTGTTTTATAAGATTATCTTTCTATTCATATTTATCATTGTTTGATTTAATTCTTTGTCTCTTCATATTTATCACTGTTTTATATAATTCTATTTCTTTTCATATTTGTCATTGTATAATGAAATTCTCATAATAATAGTAAATGTCCTCTTAGTATTGCAATAAAAGCAAATTTAACAGAAATTGTCAAATACTTAGTTAACATGGTGCCAATGTTAACATGAAACTTATTCTCTTTCTTTTGATATTTAGTATCATTTTAAATCATTCTATTTCTCTTCATATATATCATTGTTTAATTGCGTCCTCCTTCTTTCATATTTATCATTGTTTAATAGAATTTTCATTCTTTTCATATTTATCATTGTTTTATGAAATTCTCTTTCTTATGATATTTATCGTTGTTTATAGAATTCTCGTCCTCTTCATATTTATCATTGTTTTTTACATTCTCTTTCTTATGAATTTATCATTGTTTTATAGAATTCCCCTTCTTTTGATATTTTCATTGTTATATGAAATTCTCTCTCTCTTTATATTTATAATTTTTTATATGATTCTCTTCTCTTAATAATTATCATTGTTTTATGAAACTTTCTTTCTTTTCATATTTATCATTGTTTAATGAAATTCTCACAATGTTAATGAAATGCCTCTTAGTATTGCAATAAAAGCAAATTCAACAGAAATTGTCAAACACTTAGTTGAACACGGTGCTAATGTCAACGTGAAACTTATTCTCTATCTTTTGATATTTATCATTGTTATATTACATTTTCTTTCTATTCATATTTATCATTGTCTGATGAAGCTTTTTTTCTTTTCATATTTATCATTATTTTATGACATTTTCTTTCTTTTCATATTTATCATTGTTTTATTACATTATCTTTCTTTTCATATTTATCATTGTTTTTATTACATTATTTTTCTTTTCATATTTATTATTGTTTTAAAAGATTTTCTTTCTTTTCATATATATCATTGTTTTATAAAATTTTATTTTTTGATATTTCTCATTGTTATATTACATTTTCTTTCTATTCATATTTATCATTGTTTTAAAAGATTATCTTTCTTTTCATATTTTTCATTGTTTTATTACATTTTCTTTTTTCATATTTATCATTGTTTTATAAAATTTTATTTCTTTTCATATTTGTCATTGTTTTATAGAATTCTCATTCTCTTCACATTTATCATTGTTCTATATATTTCTCTTTCGTTTCATATTAATTAATAGTTTTAATGTATTCTCTTTCTCTTCATAATTATCATTGTTTTATATGATTCTCTTTCTCTTCATATTTACCATTGTTTTATAAAATTTTATTTCTTTTCATATTTATAATATTTTTATAAAATACTCTTTACTTTCACAATTATCATTGTTTAATGAAATTATCACAATGTTAATGAATGCCCTCTTTATATTGCCATCAAAATGAATTCAATAGAAATTGTCCAATTCCTAGTTGATCATGGTGCTAATGTTAACATGAAACTTATTCTCTTCTTTTCATATTTATCATTGTTTGATTTAATTCTTTTTCTTTTCATATTTATCAATATTTTATTATCTTCACTTTCTCTTCATAATTATCATTATTTTATTACATTCTCTTTCTTTTTATATTTATCATTGTTTAGTGAGATTTTCTTTCTTTTGATATTTTTTATTGTTTAATGGCATTCTTTTTCTTTTCTTATTTATCAGAGTTTTATGACATTCTCTTTCTCATCACAAATATCATTATTTTATTACATTCTCTTTCTCTTCATAACTATCATTATTTTCTGAAATTCACTTTCTTGTGATATTTGTTATCGTTTAATGGCATTCTTTTTCTTTTCATATATATAACAATGAAATTCTCACAATGTTAATGAATGCCTCTTAGTATTGCAATAAAAGCAAATTCAACAGAAATTGTCAAACACTTAGTTGAACACGGTGCTAATGTCAACGTGAAACTTATTCTCTATCTTTTGATATTTATCATTGTTATATTACATTTTCTTTCTATTCATATCTATCATTGTTTTATTACATTATTTTTCTTTTCATATTTATCATTGTTTTATTACATTTTCTTTCTACTCATATTTATCATTGTTTTATTGCATTTTCTTTCTATTCATATTTATCATTGTTTTATTACGTTCTCTTTTCATATTTATCATTATCTAATGAAGCTTTCTTTCTTTTCATATTTATCATTGTTTTATAACATTCTCATTCTTTTGATATCTATCATTGTTTTATGACATTTTCTTACTTTTGATATATATCATTGTTTTATATGATTCTTTTTCTATTCACATTTTTCATTGTTTTATGAAACTTTCTTTCTTTATATATTTATTATTGTTGTATGACATTCTCTTTCTTTACATATTTATCATTGTTTTATGAAACTTTCTTTCTTTTTATATTTATCATTGTTTTATGAAACTTTCTTTCTTTTCATATTTATCCTTGTTTTTTGACATTCTCTTTCTCTTCATATTTATAATTGTTTTATTACGTTCTCTTTCTCTTCATATTTATCATTGTTTTATGAAACTTTCTTTCTTTTCATATTTATCATTGTTTTATTTAATTCTGTTTCTTTTGATATTTTGCATTGTTTTATAGCATTCTCTTTCTCTTCATATTTATCATTGTTTTATGGCATTCTCATTCTTTTGATATTTATCATTGTGTTATGACATTTTCTTTCTCTTCATATTTATCATTGTTTTATAAGATTATCTTTCTATTCATATTTATCATTGTTTGATTTAATTCTTTGTCTCTTCATATTTATCACTGTTTTATATAATTCTATTTCTTTTCATATTTGTCATTGTATAATGAAATTCTCATAATAATAGTAAATGTCCTCTTAGTATTGCAATAAAAGCAAATTTAACAGAAATTGTCAAATACTTAGTTGAACATGGTGCCAATGTTAACATGAAACTTATTCTCTTTCTTTTGATATTTAGTATCATTTTAAATCATTCTATTTCTCTTCATATATATCATTGTTTAATTGCGTCCTCCTTCTTTTCATATTTATCATTGTTTAATAGAATTTTCATTCTTTTCATATTTATCATTGTTTTATGAAATTCTCTTTCTTATGATATTTATCGTTGTTTTATAGAATTCTCGTCCTCTTCATATTTATCATTGTTTTTTACATTCTCTTTCTTATGATATTTATCATTGTTTTATAGAATTCCCCTTCTTTTGATATTTGTCATTGTTATATGAAATTCTCTCTCTCTTTATATTTATAATTGTTTTATATGATTCTCTTTCTCTTAATAATTATCATTGTTTTATGAAACTTTCTTTCTTTTCATATTTATCATTGTTTAATGAAATTCTCACAATGTTAATGAATGCCCTCTTAGTATTGCAATAAAAGCAAATTCAACAGAAATTGTCAAACACTTAGTTGAACACGGTGCTAATGTCAACGTGAAACTTATTCTCTATCTTTTGATATTTATCATTGTGTATATTACATTTTCTTTCTATTCATATTTATCATTGTCTGATGAAGCTTTTTTTCTTTTCATATTTATCATTATTTTATGACATTTTCTTTCTTTTCATATTTATCATTGTTTTATTACATTATCTTTCTTTTCATATTTATCATTGTTTTATTACATTATTTTTCTTTTCATATTTATTATTGTTTTAAAAGATTTTCTTTCTTTTCATATATATCATTGTTTTATAAAATTTTATTTCTTTTGATATTTCTCATTGTTATATTACATTTTCTTTCTATTCATATTTATCATTGTTTTAAAAGATTATCTTTCTTTTCATATTTTTCATTGTTTTATTACATTTTCTTTCTTTTCATATTTATCATTGTTTTATAAAATTTTATTTCTTTTCATATTTGTCATTGTTTTATAGAATTCTCATTCTCTTCACATTTATCATTGTTCTATATATTTCTCTTTCGTTTCATATTAATTAATAGTTTTAATGTATTCTCTTTCTCTTCATAATTATCATTGTTTTATATGATTCTCTTTCTCTTCATATTTACCATTGTTTTATAAAATTTTATTTCTTTTCATATTTATAATATTTTTATAAAATACTCTTTACTTTCACAATTATCATTGTTTAATGAAATTATCACAATGTTAATGAATGCCCTCTTTATATTGCCATCAAAATGAATTCAATAGAAATTGTCCAATTCCTAGTTGATCATGGTGCTAATGTTAACATGAAACTTATTCTCTTTCTTTTCATATTTATCATTGTTTGATTTAATTCTTTTTCTTTTCATATTTATCAATATTTTATTATCTTCACTTTCTCTTCATAATTATCATTATTTTATTACATTCTCTTTCTTTTTATATTTATCATTGTTTAGTGAGATTTTCTTTCTTTTGATATTTTTTATTGTTTAATGGCATTCTTTTTCTTTTCTTATTTATCAGAGTTTTATGACATTCTCTTTCTCATCACAAATATCATTATTTTATTACATTCTCTTTCTCTTCATAACTATCATTATTTTCTGAAATTCACTTTCTTGTGATATTTGTTATCGTTTAATGGCATTCTTTTTCTTTTCATATATATAACAATGAAATTCTCACAATGTTAATGAATGCCCTCTTAGTATTGCAATAAAAGCAAATTCAACAGAAATTGTCAAACACTTAGTTGAACACGGTGCTAATGTCAACGTGAAACTTATTCTCTATCTTTTGATATTTATCATTGTTATATTACATTTTCTTTCTATTCATATCTATCATTGTTTTATTACATTATTTTTCTTTTCATATTTATCATTGTTTTATTACATTTTCTTTCTACTCATATTTATCATTGTTTTATTGCATTTTCTTTCTATTCATATTTATCATTGTTTTATTACGTTCTCTTTTCATATTTATCATTATCTAATGAAGCTTTCTTTCTTTTCATATTTATCATTGTTTTATAACATTCTCATTCTTTTGATATCTATCATTGTTTTATGACATTTTCTTACTTTTGATATATATCATTGTTTTATATGATTCTTTTTCTATTCACATTTTTCATTGTTTTATGAAACTTTCTTTCTTTATATATTTATTATTGTTGTATGACATTCTCTTTCTTTACATATTTATCATTGTTTTATGAAACTTTCTTTCTTTTTATATTTATCATTGTTTTATGAAACTTTCTTTCTTTTCATATTTATCCTTGTTTTTTGACATTCTCTTTCTCTTCATATTTATAATTGTTTTATTACGTTCTCTTTCTCTTCATATTTATCATTGTTTTATGAAACTTTCTTTCTTTTCATATTTATCATTGTTTTATTTAATTCTGTTTCTTTTGATATTTTGCATTGTTTTATAGCATTCTCTTTCTCTTCATATTTATCATTGTTTTATGGCATTCTCATTCTTTTGATATTTATCATTGTGTTATGACATTTTCTTTCTCTTCATATTTATCATTGTTTTATAAGATTATCTTTCTATTCATATTTATCATTGTTTGATTTAATTCTTTGTCTCTTCATATTTATCACTGTTTTATATAATTCTATTTCTTTTCATATTTGTCATTGTATAATGAAATTCTCATAATAATAGTAAATGTCCTCTTAGTATTGCAATAAAAGCAAATTTAACAGAAATTGTCAAATACTTAGTTGAACATGGTGCCAATGTTAACATGAAACTTATTCTCTTTCTTTTGATATTTAGTATCATTTTAAATCATTCTATTTCTCTTCATATATATCATTGTTTAATTGCGTCCTCCTTCTTTTCATATTTATCATTGTTTAATAGAATTTTCATTCTTTTCATATTTATCATTGTTTTATGAAATTCTCTTTCTTATGATATTTATCGTTGTTTTATAGAATTCTCGTCCTCTTCATATTTATCATTGTTTTTTACATTCTCTTTCTTATGATATTTATCATTGTTTTATAGAATTCCCCTTCTTTTGATATTTGTCATTGTTATATGAAATTCTCTCTCTCTTTATATTTATAATTGTTTTATATGATTCTCTTTCTCTTAATAATTATCATTGTTTTATGAAACTTTCTTTCTTTTCATATTTATCATTGTTTAATGAAATTCTCACAATGTTAATGAATGCCCTCTTAGTATTGCAATAAAAGCAAATTCAACAGAAATTGTCAAACACTTAGTTGAACACGGTGCTAATGTCAACGTGAAACTTATTCTCTATCTTTTGATATTTATCATTGTTATATTACATTTTCTTTCTATTCATATTTATCATTGTCTGATGAAGCTTTTTTTCTTTTCATATTTATCATTATTTTATGACATTTTCTTTCTTTTCATATTTATCATTGTTTTATTACATTATCTTTCTTTTCATATTTATCATTGTTTTATTACATTATTTTTCTTTTCATATTTATTATTGTTTTAAAAGATTTTCTTTCTTTTCATATATATCATTGTTTTATAAAATTTTATTTCTTTTGATATTTCTCATTGTTATATTACATTTTCTTTCTATTCATATTTATCATTGTTTTAAAAGATTATCTTTCTTTTCATATTTTTCATTGTTTTATTACATTTTCTTTCTTTTCATATTTATCATTGTTTTATAAAATTTTATTTCTTTTCATATTTGTCATTGTTTTATAGAATTCTCATTCTCTTCACATTTATCATTGTTCTATATATTTCTCTTTCGTTTCATATTAATTAATAGTTTTAATGTATTCTCTTTCTCTTCATAATTATCATTGTTTTATATGATTCTCTTTCTCTTCATATTTACCATTGTTTTATAAAATTTTATTCTTTTCATATTTATAATATTTTTAAAATACTCTTTACTTTCACAATTATCATTGTTTAATGAAATTATCACAATGTTAATGAATGCCCTCTTTATATTGCCATCAAAATGAATTCAATAGAAATTGTCCAATTCCTAGTTGATCATGGTGCTAATGTTAACATGAAACTTATTCTCTTTCTTTTCATATTTATCATTGTTTGATTTAATTCTTTTTCTTTTCATATTTATCAATATTTTATTATCTTCACTTTCTCTTCATAATTATCATTATTTTATTACATTCTCTTTTCTTATATTTATCATTGTTTAGTGAGATTTTCTTTCTTTTGTTATATTTTTTATTGTTTAATGGCATTCTTTTTCTTTTCTTATTTATCAGAGTTTTATGACATTCTCTTTCTCATCACAAATATCATTATTTTATTACATTCTCTTTCTCTTCATAACTATCATTATTTTCTGAAATTCACTTTCTTGTGATATTTGTTATCGTTTAATGGCATTCTTTTTTTTTTTTCATATATATAACAATGAAATTCTCACAATGTTAATGAATGCCCTCTTAGTATTGCAATAAAAGCAAATTCAACAGAAATTGTCAAACACTTAGTTGAACACGGTGCTAATGTCAACGTGAAACTTATTCTCTATCTTTTGATATTTATCATTGTTATATTACATTTTCTTTCTATTCATATCTATCATTGTTTTATTACATTATTTTTCTTTTCATATTTATCATTGTTTTATTACATTTTCTTTCTACTCATATTTATCATTGTTTTATTGCATTTTCTTTCTATTCATATTTATCATTGTTTTATTACGTTCTCTTTTCATATTTATCATTATCTAATGAAGCTTTCTTTCTTTTCATATTTATCATTGTTTTATAACATTCTCATTCTTTTGATATCTATCATTGTTTTATGACATTTTCTTACTTTTGATATATATCATTGTTTTATATGATTCTTTTTCTTTCACATTTTTCATTGTTTTATGAAACTTTCTTTCTTTATATATTTATTATTGTTGTATGACATTCTCTTTCTTTACATATTTATCATTGTTTTATGAAACTTTCTTTCTTTTTATATTTATCATTGTTTTATGAAACTTTCTTTCTTTTCATATTTATCCTGTTTTTTGACATTCTCTTTCTCTTCATATTATAATTGTTTTATTACGTTTCTCTTTCTCTTCATATTTATCATTGTTTTTGAAACTTTCTTTCTTTTCATATTTATCATTGTTTTTATTTAATTCTGTTTCTTTTGATATTTTGCATTGTTTTATAGCATTCTCTTTCTCTTCATATTTATCATTGTTTTATGGCATTCTCATTTTTTGATATTTATCATTGTGTTATGACATTTTCTTTCTCTTCATATTTATCATTGTTTTATAGATTATCTTTCTATTCATATTTATCATTGTTTGATTTAATTCTTTGTCTCTTCATATTTATCACTGTTTTATATAATTCTATTTCTTTTCATATTTGTCATTGTATAATGAAATTCTCATAATAATAGTAAATGTCCTCTTAGTATTGCAATAAAAGCAAATTTAACAGAAATTGTCAAATACTTAGTTGAACATGGTGCCAATGTTAACATGAAACTTATTCTCTTTCTTTTGATATTTAGTATCATTTTAAATCATTCTATTTCTCTTCATATATATCATTGTTTAATTGCGTCCTCCTTCTTTTCATATTTATCATTGTTTAATAGAATTTTCATTCTTTTCATATTTATCATTGTTTTATGAAATTCTCTTTCTTATGATATTTATCGTTGTTTTATAGAATTCTCGTCCTCTTCATATTTATCATTGTTTTTTACATTCTCTTTCTTATGATATTTATCATTGTTTTATAGAATTCCCCTTCTTTTGATATTTGTCATTGTTATATGAAATTCTCTCTCTCTTTATATTTATAATTGTTTTATATGATTCTCTTTCTCTTAATAATTATCATTGTTTTATGAAACTTTCTTTCTTTTCATATTTATCATTGTTTAATGAAATTCTCACAATGTTAATGAATGCCCTCTTAGTATTGCAATAAAAGCAAATTCAACAGAAATTGTCAAATACTTAGTTGAACATGGTGCTAATTTCAACGTGAAACTTATTCTCTTTCTTTTGATATTTCTCATTGTTTTATAAAATTCTCTTTCTTTTCACTTTTCTCATTATTTCATTGCATTTTCTTTCTCTTCATATTTATCATTGTTTCATTGCATTTTCTTTCTCTTCATATTTATCATCATTTTTTCATATTCTTTTTCTTTTCATATCTATCATTATCTTATGGAATTCTCTTTCTTTTCATATTTATCAATGCTTTTTCTTTTCATATTCATCACTGTTTTATAGAACTCTCTTTCTTTTCATATTTATCACTATTTTGTATATTTCTCTTTCTTTTCATATTTATCATTGTTCTATCAAATTCTTTTCCATTTCATACTTGTCATTATTTTATGTCATTCCATTTCTTTTCATATTTATCATTGTTTTTTCACATTCTCTTCCTTTTGATATTTGTCATTATTTTATGACATTCTCTTTATTTTGATATTTTTCATTGTTTAATGTAATTCTCATTCTTTTCATATTTATCATTGTTTTATTACATTTTCTTTCTTTTCATATTTATCATTGTTTTATAAAATTTTATTTCTCTTCATATTTGTCATTGTTTTATAGAATTCTCAATCTCTTCATATTTATCGTTGTTCTATATATTTCTCTTTTGTTTCATATTTTTTATTGTTTTATAGAATTTTCATTCTCTTCATATTTATCATTGTTTTATTACACACTCTCTCTCATCATATTTATCATTGTTTTATAAGATTCTATTTCTTTTCATATTTATAATATTTTTATAAAATACTCTTTACTTTCACAATTATCATTGTTTTATTACATTCATAAAATGTTAATGAATGCCCTCTTAGTATTGCAATAAAAGCAAATTCAACAGAAGTCGTCAAATACTTAGTTGAGCATGGTGCTACGAATATCCAATAATTCTTTTTCTCGTTGTTCTATGTTAAAATGATATAGTAATACTCGCATTATTTAAGAATAAATATTCCACATCAATAATTTAATGTTCATTCGCCGTGTTAGCACACTCAATTTGAAGAAAGTAACTTTTTTTTAGGGAGAAATAATCATAACACTAATCAAATATCTTTCTCACTGTTGGGGTTGTTGTTCTTTTTGTATTACTATTTGATGAATTTAATTTTGGAATTGTCATTTCTCATCTGTAAATGTTGGAAATCATAGTTTGAATGTATTCCTTTCGGCCATTATTTGGTGATAAGTTAACAAGATTGACTAAATCGTTCAAAATTTGTATAAATTGCGAAGGAGTATATTTAAGTAGAATCGGTAAACAACAGGAGAAGAACAAAGAATACAATGTTTATTGTGATTTTAAACCCAACAATTTGAGTATTGATTTGGCTAGATTTAAGTAAACCGATCAAACAACTGATTAATTCGATGAATTGTTTAATAGACTCAACTGTTTTTATGATCTTATTTGAGTGAATATCATTGCATAATTGTTAAGATCGCAAAAGTTTTTTCATACGTTTTGTTCTTTCTGATGATTTTTGAGATTGCCGTTTTTCAATATCAATTTTTTGAGTATGGATTATTGTCATCTTAAAAAGTAATAAAATTATCATAATTATCTTTAGGGGTGCACTTACAATCCTATGACAAGACCTTCAATTCAGATGTTTAAGATTAATTTTCAATGGCTCTTCACATCAGTTGTCAAAAAATTGAATTAAAGTCAGATGGGCGTAAGTGCACCCTTAAAAGTGATAAAATTATCGTTGTCATCTTTAAGATTAATATTATTGTCTAAAAAAGTGATAAAATTATCAATGTCGTCTAAAAAATTGATTTTCAAAATTTATGAAACATTGTTATTTATTAAATAAGTATGATTTGGGATCTAAATATAGAAAGAAAATCAAAACCGTCTATGTTCATTCAATATACAAACTAATCAAATATGATTGATTCAAAGAAATATATGCCTCACATGATTATAAAAAAATATCTTATGCATCATTTCCTTTAAATATCGAATTTACAAAGTCATATTTGAAACATGCGAAATATATTTAATAAACTCACTTAATTATATCTCATATAATCTTTATACTCCTTTAAAATCAGTTCAAAAATCATTTTTCATTGAAAAAAAAAGGAAATTTCTTAATTTTCACAGAAAAACACTAAAACTAGATGGTATTTGCTAACAAACATACAAAGTTCATATAAATACTAATAAGCAAACGAATCTAAATTAAAATGAAAAAAAATAAATTTCAAATCAAAAAATTAAATTAAAAAATGGATAAGTAATATAGTGTATATTGATCAAAATATGAAGCCTATTGTATTCGATGTAGTTATATAAAAAAGGAAAAATTAATTAAAAAAATCGTGATTTGTTTGGTCTACATGCGAAGATGTAGAACCCTATGAAACACAGTCGTTGTTCTGGTTTCATATATCGACCTGGATTGACATCAAGGTCGATTATTGGGTCAAACCCAAATCACTTTTGAACAAAGTGATACCATGCTTTTTGAAGCATTTCAAACATATTTATTTACCATGTTGGTTCGGCGTGCTTCTTCTTCTTTTCAACTGTCCACTCGAACTTACGAAGGCGGCCCAAGCAGTACATTGTAGCCTTCTTGCAGGACTGGCAGGTGAATCTAAGAGAGATCTTCTTGGATGTCTTCTTAGAACGACGAAGAATTGGCTTAACACGGCCACCGAAACCCTTTTGCTTACGATCGTAACGACGGCGACCGAGAGCGGAGTGGCGCTCTTCACCACGTGATGCTTGGGATACCTTGCACATTGTGTGCTTCTTGCAGAACTTGCAGAAGAACTTCTTAGTCTTTGGATGATGAACCATGAAAAAAAAGGATGTGTAAACTAACCGTCAACCGATGGACGAACGATCGGTTTTTCTGAATTTTTTTTTCTCGGAAGTTCTTGAGTTTTTTTACCAGACAAATTAGACTTATTAAAGATGGCTACTAGTCCTTTTTACAAAGACACTTGAATCTCAACTTGAAACCTGATTATTCAGCAAAGTTGCGTAACTTCATAAAAATCTCACATTTTATAAAAAATACACATAATTTTTATAAGTTTTATTCTTTTCGTGTTCATCCCTAATTATGTGTTCTTTTGAATTTTGCAAATATCCACAACTCATTCAAAAAAGGGAAAAAAAAGTATCATGATAATAACTGAAATTTTTACTACTTTTTCTTTATCGCCTCCTATACATTAGATATTTTTTATGAGGATTAGGTTCATCACTAAATTTGGATATACTTTCTATAGAACAATTTTCTATTTTAAAATGATGAAAATCATTAAAATCGGAAATTTCTTTTTTATTAGTGTATATAACTTTCCCTGCATTACTTGAGACTGACTGTGAATCAACATATGAATCTGAAATAGTCAAATTATGACCTGCATTTTTATTGATATGAAACATATACTTTGCAATGTTATTTAAAAATATGCAGTGATCAACATTAGTTGTGGTACTACAAATAAATAAAACTATGTCATTGCCTGTTCCGCAGTTATTTTCAATTACATTGCAATAAGAAACTGTTTGTGTTACTCTATAATCATTACTCCAAAAAAAAGTGATTTACTATCAGTTTGGTTGTTTCCTCTGAATGTTGAGAAATTACATGTACCTGAACTTCCATAAAGAGAACTGCCATATGATGATCTTATATTGCATTTGTTGTTTGTGCTATTGATATTGGAAATACGTATATCACCTTCATCATTTTCAAATGTATAACTTCCTATTGATTCATTTTCTCCGCAATTAGAAACAGAAACATCAAGTGCATAGTTTTTATATGATGGGCGAGCTTCAGTCCATTGTCTAAATTCCATGAAAGAATTTCTTGCTATTGATTTAAAATAACACGTTCATTTTTGTACAAATTGTCCTTCTTGATTGCATACATAGAAAACTGATCCACCACCATCATTATCTGAAGCGGAATAACATCTGCTAAAACTGGAATCTTCAAGTAATGTGCAAATACTGTTTGTTCTTTTGATGTAAATTGCACCATTTTCTTTGCATTCTTCAAAAATACAATAAAAAATGTAATAATTATTAGAACTTGTTGTATCTGAGAATGATGTTCCATTCTGTGTCTGTATAACTTTGGTTTTATCACCAAAATAGTCTTCCCAACTAGATCTGAGTTCAATGTTAGTTCTTGTGATCATCCTCTAAATGTATTAGCGATTTATTCAAGAATTCCGTGTGGTGATGAAAATTTTTTGCTTTGTAAGGTGTTTTTTGTTGGAATAAAAAACGACTCAAAAATAAAACATCGTTACGATAGACACGGTTTGGTCGAAGAAAAGCCTCATCAAAATGTCTAACCAAAATCTCACAAAATCTCAGCTCAAGAAATTAAAAGCCAAGCAGGAAACTGAGGCTATCAACGCCAAACGTAGAGCTATGCGTGAAGCTGAAGAAACAGAGGATTTACTTGCAATTATTCCAATGTTCAAGGCTTATAAGAAAAACGGTCTTGATATCACAGTTAAATCTCACAAGCATGCTCCAGAAGAACTTAAGACATGGATCTTTGAGCTTACAAAGTCCTGCATGCAAAACTATTATGAAAATGGCAATGGATGGGATGATAAGATCAAGAATACAGAGCTCTTTGAGGACAGAGCCAGATATTTAATTGCCTACGATGGTGAAAAACCAATTGGCTTCGTTCACTTCCGTTTCGAATATGATCAAAATGAATATATCTTATACTTCTACGAGATCCATATTGAAGAAGCATACAGAAACAAAGGTCTCGGTAAGTTCCTTGTCCAAGCATGCGAATTCATTGCTCTCAAGAACAAAGTTGAATTGGTCATGTGCACACTCTTCAAAGAGAACGGTGGCTCTGTCAAATTCTTCGCTGGACTTAACTACAGACCACATCCATCATCCCCAGAGATGATTGACCCTGCTGACGGCGTTGAAGCTTATTACCAAGTTCTTTGGAAGCCACTCATCAAGAAACAGTAACTTTAACTGATTATTTATAGATTAATAAAATAGAAAGATTATTATTTATTACTAAATTTATGCATCTTTTGAATACGAGACAAAAATCACCAAAATGACTGAAAATGCAAGTTAAGGATAGAATTTACTGAGTTTGCAGGGATACTTGATAGTTGTAACTTCAATTGGTACAATAGTAATGAATTTCTTGAATTGGAGATGTTGTAGAGTTGTCGATTCTCCCCATTGAACATATAATCTTTTTATCCTAATTAAAATATGCCTGTTCTTATAAATATGACGCTCAAAACGCTAAAAAACTCGAAGGCAGGAATGATTTTTCCATGAAAATATCGGAATTTGGTATTTTAAATACGAAAATTACTAATACTTTCTTATGTGATAGCAAATTCATCAACATGGAAGTGATACATGTCGTTTACAAATTGACCACACAACTGGAACTACGATACAATCGATTTTTACGGGGAAATATAATTCTGAACATATATTTATTCATATTCTACAGAATATCTTAATGCCGCCAAAATTACTCATTTTCCTCTCAATTAAAATTTGTAAACTTCTCAAAAATGGCGCGCCAAGGAAATTCACTTTTGGCGCACAATTTTTATTTCCGACAATGCAAGTAGGACGTATTGAGGTTGTCGTTGGACCAATGTTCGCTGGAAAGACTACAGAGATGCTTCGCCGCATAGACAGAGCAGAGCTTGGCCGCAGACGCTGTGTTGTCATGAAATACGATAAGGACCAAAGGTACTCAACCGACAAAGTATCAACACATGATCAATATATGCATGATGCCATCCCATGCAATGAGCTCATGCCTCACTTTAACGAATGTTTGGCTTACGAAACAATTGGCATCGATGAAGGCCAGTTCTTCCCCGATGTTGTAGAGTTTTCAGAGAAGCTCGCAAACTATGGCAAGACAGTGATTGTCGCTGCCCTTGATGGAACCTTCCAGAGGAAGCCGTTTGGCAGTGTCCTCGAATTGATGGCCAAATGTGAGTCTCTCACTAAACTTACAGCTGTCTGCTGCAAGACTGGTGGAGAGGCTGCTTTCAGTAAGCGTACTGTTAACTCAGATTCCATTGAGCTCATCGGTGGCGCTGAATCATACACAGCTGCTTCAAGAAGTGCATTCTTCGGAACAAATACATCTGGTGAGATCCATCTTACTGTTGGACCAGTTAAGAGCGGTAAGACTACTGAACTCCTTCGTGTTTTGAACAGATACGTAATTGCAGGACGTAAAGTTGTCTGCATTCGTCCAGAAGATGTAGTTGATCACCACAATCCTAAGTTTGAGATGAAGCTCGTCAGAGATCTTCCAGATATTGCTTCACTTAGCAATTACGATGTAATTGGTATTGACGAAGCTCAGAAGTTCAAAAACCTTGCTGATTGGGCAGATGAGCTTGCTAACAGCGGCAAGATTGTCATGGTCTCTGCTGTCGATGGCGATGAACAGCACCATGCCTATCCAGGAATAATTGAATTGTTCCCACGCTGCGAAAAGGTTATGAAACTTGATTCAGTCTGCCCACTTACTGGTCTTCCAGCTCCATTCTCTGCTGTTATTGATGGAATCAGAATGATCCCGATTTCTCGTCTCGGAATAATGTACCAGCAATCACTTGGACTTGCACTCACAGCTGCACATTAAGAATAATACTTGTTTAAAAATAAAAATTACTCTAATACGATCTTTACTCATTTGATGAAACTTATAATTTTGTTTTTCAATGATGTAGAATAAGCTTTTAATATGATAGATTACGTTCAAACATGTATGATCTCTTGTTTGTATAGATCTCTCATCGCAATCTTTTATTCAATTCAACTCTAACTTAGTCTAGAGTTTTTTCTACAAGGAATTCTGCAACATCCTCATAGAGGAAAATCGTGTGATATTAAAAGTCTTCATTGTTATTGTATTGATATCGGATTGTGAGGAAAATGTGTTTTTTGACTGTTCCCTATTGAAACCAAAAACATTAGAATTTCTTGAGTTGCATTGAAATAAGAAGTTGAAATATGTTTTTGTTATAATTGGTCATATAAAATAAACGTCTTGTTATCAAAAAAATTGAAGGAAGGAAGTAGTTTTGGTTTTGTTCTTTTAATTATTATGACAATATGATTCTAAATTTATTTCCAGGATTGATGAACCACAAAAATTGTCAAGAAAAGTTTCAGAAATAAATTGAATGGACGCGCGCCCAAGGAGGGAGAGGCGATACTCTCAGCAAACAGGTTCTGGGATCAAGCTTTCTAACTCGTTAGGTACAAGCTTAATCTTACCACCAAGTACTGGCAGAAGCAATACAAAATTATCAAATTCACTATCAAATCAAAGAAAAAGTCAAGTAATTTTCGGATTAACAAAAGAAATCCAAGCTGCACAGCAAGAAGCGTCTATTATCATACCTGTAAGTCATCAACCGCAAACAGAGCCAACACCAACTCAAAAAGATCAAAATAAACAAAAAGGAATTGAGTTATTCGACGACTTTCTAGATCTCACACATCAAATGGATACCATTGATGCCCTTAAAACGCTATTATCTCAGCATTTCAGCACCAAAAACGTCTATGTTTTTGAATACGCAGGATCTTCAGGTGTTTTATATTGCCAATACGCTAACAAAGTCATGCCTTGCACCACTGGTCTCCTTGGATATTCCTATCTCAACAGACAAATAATTTTTGATAACAGTCCTTGGACAAATCAATATTATGATAAGCAATACGATGACAAGTTCTGTCCTATTGACTCCAAAGTCTTCATTTTACCTCTATTTAACTCATTCAGAGAGATGAAATACGTTATTTACATAATTCGCGATAAATTTGGCGAACCTTTTAATAATTTTGATATGCAGATTGCTGTATCATTTCAAAACTGCTTCCATCACTTCTCAGAATACCTTAGTTCGAATCATTACGTAAATATTGAGACAATTTCAGAAGCATTCAGAATTATGGAAATCGGACAATTCCTAGTTCTTTACCAACGCAGTATGAAAAAGCTTTTCAACTGCAAAACAGCAGAAATTTGGAAATTTGATGAAGATAAGCAAAAAATCACTCTTTATAGTTCCAAAGTACAAAACATTGATCGTGATAAAGCTGGCATTGTCGGAGTTTCTCTTTTCTCTCACCAACTTGTAAATTCTCATATTCAGAAACTTGTGAGTAGTTACAACCCAGATGTTGATGGTACAGAAGACCAACCAATTCTATCTTTCCCTTATCAGTCCAAGAAGATGAAAACTTGGTATTCATTTGTTTTCCGCGCAAAAATCGATTGTCCGGTCTTTACATCGAACGATGAAGCCAATATCAGACAGTTGGCCCCATATATTATCATTGCGTTCGAAAATGATGAAGAATTTGAACAGACCAAATCCCAAAATACAGGAACGACTTCAATTAGGAACAGATCGTCTGGATCATTCATTGAGGTTGCCGAAAAACTTCGTGGCCCTTCAGATAAATTGACCAGTTACGTAATAGATCAAATTCAAAGTCAATGTTGTGCGACAAAAGTAATTCTTTTGCAGTGCGATAATGAGAGAGGCCAATTATATACATTTGTTGATGGTAAAAGGTTCGAAATGACCATGAGATCTGGAATTGCCGGAAAAACTTACTTAACTGGCCAAGTTTACAACATAGGAAACGTTCTAGATGATCCAGAATTCGATTCTTCCTTTGATAATATGATGAACTTCAAGACTCTTTCAGTTTTGTCGATTCCAATATTTGATCAACGGAAAAATGTCATCGGAGTTGTCCAATTATTGAACAGAAAAGACAATAGACCATTTTCTAATGACGATATTAACATCGCTACTTCATTCCTCTCTGTTTACGGCGTTGTAAGTGATAATTGGTTTTTGTACAAGCAGGAACAGACAACAGAAGGCAGGAACACAATTATCATGAGGTCTGTTTCACGTGTTTCCCGTGGTTCTACCAATCTTCCTGAAGTATTAAACGGAATATTGCAAGAAGTCAAAGCAGAACTCAATGCAGAGAGGTTCTACGTATACGTCAAGGACAATATTGAAGACCACCTCAATTTGTTCACTACAGATGTTGAAGAAAACGTTCCTCCGCACATTCCAAAGGCAACCTTACCGAATATCTCCAGAATTACTAACGATGCACAAAACGATAAGATGTTTTCGGCCATTTTGGATAACGCCACAAACACAAAAACCAATTCCTTCATTTCTACTCCGATGTACAGATTAGATGGCAAATTTATTGGAGTAATACAGATCTGCAATGCTCCTCATGGCTTTGACATAAAAGATCTAAGACTTCTACAGGTAATTGGAGCCATTTGCACCCATCCAATTGAAGTAAAAGATTTATCTCAAGAAGCAGTCAAAGGAGAGATGCAAACAACCATGTCAAAGTTCATTTCGGAGACAGAAATGAATGAATTCTCTATCCCTCATATGCTTGTTTACTCAAAACAAGAAGATACAGAGGCAAATAACTTGGAATTCGCTTCTTACATGTGGGATTACGATACAACATTTAAAGTTGTGTTCGCAGTATTCAACCAATTCAATTTAATGAAGAAATTCCAAATAACTGCGTCAACTTTATTTAATTTCATTTTCGAAGCACGTTCTGAGTTCCAAATTGTTCCATTCCATAATTTCTACCTAGCAATAGACCAACTACAGTTCCTAAATATACTTATCAATGAAGGAAACTTAGAAAGAATATTACAACCGACAGAATTCTTAGCGTTGATCATTGCCACTCTCTGTCATGATATGGGTCATGATGGTGTTGACAATAAGTACTTAAGAGAGACAAACAGCCCAATTTTCGCAGCATTTCCTGAATATCCAAATGAAAACCACCATTTCGTCATCCTTATTGAGGTTATTAAGCGAAGTGGTTTGTTCAACAATATAAATCTTCAGGATACAACTGCTATTTGGGGAGTAATTCGAGATTTAATTTTATCTTCCAACTGTGATCCGAAAGAACTTCAAAAAGAAACGAACGAGATCGTTATGAATGGTCCTCCCGACATGCAAAACCCAAGAACAAGAAAAGTTTTGATGAGATTGCTTGTAAATATCTGTGACTGGTCATACTCCATGAGATCATGGGATGTATGTGATAAATGGTCGTTTAACCTGTTCGCTGAGCATTTCATGCAAGGAGATCTGATGACAGAGCTTGGATTGAAGCCGGATGAGCACTATCTACGCGGTAAACCAGTAGAAAAGCAGAAAGAAACTGTTTGGTGTATAGAAGAAGAACTAATAAGACTGACAACGTTAATTAGTAAAATTGTACCAGATTTCCAGTTCTTAGAGGTTGCTGCCCTCAGAAACATTGATAGGAGAAAAGAAAGATATATTAAGGGTGCACCCGTATGTACGTTTATTTGAGAGGAGGAGGATTACCCTCTCAATTTTGAGGGATTCGTTAGTTTATTTTCTCGATGAATATGCAATAAAATTTGATTTTTACCTTATCAATATACTTCATATAATATACACATGTTCATGTAAAAACTTTTTTCCAAAATCCTCAGGAATTAAGGGATTTTTGAATTTTAAGAAATTTTTTTCGAATTTTTTCGAAAAAAAAATATTTTCACAACAGCCTTAACGGCTAAGATTTAGGAACAATGTTAAGTATCAAAAAGAAAGGAGGTCTGATATAGACAACATATATCGTTGAAGGTTGAAAAAATCTCTAATATTTGAGCCCAAAATTTCAAATTTTAATTTTTTGAAAAAAGAGGCCACCCGTATGTACGTTTATTTGAGAGGAGGATTATATTTTTGAAAGGGTGAAACATTATGAATATGTTAATTATATAATAATATGTATTATTATAAAAAAGAAAAATAAAGCACGTTAAAATTTTTCTTTCTTGATTTTTTACAAAATCTACTTAGAATTATGCAAAATATGACTAAATAATTATAAATTTCAAGTTAAATTTTAATTTTGATAAATAATTTAAATTTCAAAATATCAAGTTCAGTTCGACTATGTATGTAGTAATTCCTCAATAAAGTGCCAAAACCCTATTAAAATATATGAACATTTTCAACATTTTAATGTTTTTATTTAAAAATTTGATGGAATATGAGCTTCAAACAATTATTATGTAAATAAAAATAATTAAATATATGTATTTATTCGTATTACAACCGTAGTAAGTCGATTCTTCCTTTCTTCTACTGAGATTTGAATTTGATTTCGAATTGTAAAGAGATTCAAAGGGAAAATACTAGCGGATAAAAACTACCTCCATGAAAGGGTCAGAATGGAGTCAAGTTGTATTTTTTGATATTTTTTGCTTTTCGAGCCTAAATAGGTAGCCAAGATAATGCCTAAAAATAAGGTTCTAAATTCTGAAGTTTACATGATCCTCTCGTGTGCACCCTTAATGGTAAGTAATTTATGTTTAAATAAATATATTTGTGTGATATTACGCGATTAACAACCAAAAATGATTTTTACATGCTACTGTTAATCAAAAGAATCAGCTTTCGAATAATGTAGTAATGAGGTTTTTGAAAATTTCATCAGATCAAAATTAAGATATTCCCAATATTTACTTAGGTTTCTGTATGTTGCGATTAGGTATATTTCATAAAACAAATTATTTGGTTGCTTGGCCATATGTCTTATTTTCCACTTTTCTCAAAAAAAATTCAATACATATTGAAAATTCATTATTTTCGTTGCATAACCAAACAATGAAGGTGTCTATCACTGCGCCCGATGGTCCACGTATCTTCAAAAGCAAGAAGGAATATCCCCATCCCATGCTAAAAGCATTCCAAATAAGAATTGCTCACCTTTTCAAAATTCCTTATAAGAGAGAAGACTACAGAAGCAGAAGCAATACCATAAATTGGCTTCTCCAGGATGGTAGATGGAACCAATATAAACATTTGTACCGTTACGTCGAATTTAGAGATCCAGAGATCTTCTTTACTGGTCCTCTTATGTTTGGCAAATCTGAAGGCGGACACCGTGTTTATGATAATGGAACGATTTCAGACCTCTTCGTTCATCCAGATCCAACGAAAGAAGGAGGAATCCGCCGTCGTGCTCCAAAAACATATAGAAAGGAGCAGGAGAATCATGTGGATTCACCTATCGAAAGTCCACAGTCTGAACCTCCAGCAACTCAAGAACGGCCATCTGTTTTGGATTCCTCGTCAGATAACGATTTCAACGAATTCGTTAATCCTGACGATCAGCCAACCACTGGCTCTTCATTTACTGAAAATCAGCCAACCACTGGCTCTCCAATCATTGAAGATCAGTTCAACACTGACTTTTCATTCATTGAAGATCAGTTATCTAATTCTGATCTTCATTTCCCCGATAACCCATTTTAGGGCCTTTTTCGCTTATAGATTTCCAGGTGACTATGTCCTGTATTAATTACAGCGCTTGTAACCTGGGAGTTTATTTGTCAATTAGGCCTTCATTTTTCAACTCAAGTAAAATTGAAATTCTCACCCGATCAATAGGGTGTCCGGAAAATACCCTTGGCGGCAAGAAAAACCCCTTGGTAAGTACAAAGGAAGCATAATTTGGACAAAATAAATTATGCAATGATATAAGGTCGCCAAAAAAAGTGCGGAAATTAAAAACCGCAGTTTGAGTACTTTCTGAGAGTCTGTTTGTCAGAAAGTATGCATTTGTAAACTTTCTGACACTAAAATTTTTTGGTCCTTTCAAAGTTTTTGACAATGTCAAAAAGTATACATCGGGGCTCACAATTTTCCTCTCAAACGGCGGTTTTTAAAAAACGCTCAATTTTTCATCGACCTTATACATGGTATGTATATTATATATTAATTTTTGGATTTCATAAAAATATATCTCATCCTGAAATACGAAAAATTTTTGACAGATTTTTTTCACAAAAAAATCAATTTTTAAACGTAATCGAAAATTTTGTAGATTACGATTATTTTCCATTGAAAAATTATCACTAAAAAACTTTAAAAAATTAACTTTTATTCCAATTATTATCAACTTTACCCATTCTCAGCAATGTCCGCATATCACGACACGATTTAACTCAACAACCTTCCACTGAAAAGATTCTCCAAAAACATCGAAACATGAAGAGTGTGATGGACTGGTTCTTTGGTAATGAATCACAAGTTCCTGAAGAGAACTCTCAACGTGTAATTTTGATATTGATCTCTGCAGGATTCAAAAATGACTATTGCTCTATCTTTATTACAAGTGTTTAAATTGTGCTTTTAGTAAATTTACTATGAGATGATGGTTATATTAGAATGATCTAGAGATGATGCGCTTTTGATTATATTAACTCATGGAGTAAATATATGAAAATGTTAGTAATAGGTATAGAAGAATGGATTATTACTTTTGCCGGCGTATGTTATGGCTATATATAGAACTAAATGATATGGTTTTGAGAGAAATTAAATATTTAAAAACTTCGAATTATTAAAGAAATAAGCATAATATCCCTTAGGAAGAGTGACCTCTTTAAATGCATTTATCAATCCGAATGATTGGTTATAAAAAGTTGAAATTTAATTTTTTTTTTTTCAAAAAAAGGTAATTTAATAAATATATATAAGTTTGTTTATTTATTGTTTGACTTTAAATATCTTTGGAATGAAATCGGTCAATTTATCGAAATTAGGTAACTTAGAAATAAGATACTCCACAATTGGATTTGACAATCCCAGAGCGTTCAAACCGCCAATTGCAGGTATCTTTGTTCCCAATCTATCCTTTACATCTTTGCTTAGTGCTGTCCAAGGTGCTGTTGGTGTGAAACCCTGGTATTTATATTCAGGGTGGTCGATACAAGTAATTTCAAATAGAGGAGTATTTCCTCCATTGTCAATAATTGTTGCTCTCCAGAGGCATTTCTTCTTTGCTTCTACAGGTGAATAATAGAGCTTCACGTATGTGTAATTTGCAGGGAAAATGTATCTTTGCGTGTGCCATTTCGGTCTGTCGTAAACAATGTATCCGATGTTTTCAAGTCTGGCTCCTGCAGCAACTTCCAAAGGAAAAGTAACATTTCCTTGCATGACTTGAAGGAGAACTTTGTTTCTTGAAGTAACAATGTATTCGTTAGATGTTTGTTTTTCTTCAGGTTCTTCTTCTTTTTGTTCGATTTCTTGAGAATTCTTCTTTTCTTCCTTTTCAGATTTTTCTGTTGAAGATCCAGAACTTTCGTTTTCTGACTCTGATTCTGAAGATTCGGAAGAAGATTCTGATGATGAAGATGTTGGTAAATCAGGCATATCATCATCAGAAGAAGATTCAGAAGATTCATCTTTATTTCTTCTGTTGTTTCTTCTCTTCTTTTTATTGTTTTCTTCTTTATTTTGTGTTGAAGAACTTTCTGTTTTTCCTTGTGTATTTGCTGTTGGATTTTGTTGTTTAAGTTTCCTTTCTTGTTCTCTTTTACGTCTCTGTTCTCTTCTCTGGTCCGCGTAATGGTCCTTTTCTTCTGGCTCGTTCTTGTACTTCGCGTAGATTGCGTTGATTCTTCTGATGTTTCTGTATTCAGTTACTAAACATTCAGGCAATGTTTCCATGTGTGCGAACATTGCTTTAAATGGATCTTCTTTCAAAATCTGGCTTGGAGATCCGAAACCTCTTTCGGCGAATCTCTTGAAGAAGAGCATTTCCATTTTACTTGTGAATTCCGATGGAAGTTCTCTTCTATCCATTGCAGCTTCGATTTTACTGACAAAAACATCATCTGACAAAGTATTCAGCATTTCTCGGAGTTGATCTAATGCTTGAACGTGTTTAACAATTCTCAAAGCAGTTGCAGGAGCTATTTCTCCATCACTTACTTTCTCGACTTTCTTTCCTTCCGCTTTATTCTTGTTGCATTGTTCCATGAAAGATTCCAAGTAATCTCTGACTTCATCAACTGATTTGTCACTCCATCCAAGAGTCAATCTCAAGGCCGCGTAATCGCATTCTCCGTTTGCATCTCTTCTTATTCCATCCTTCATTAGATGGAGTCTCAATTTGTCTTTGTCTGCTTTAGTCCATTGAGAATGAACACCTGTATCAACAAAGACTTTCTTCGATTTCTTCTTCGAGTTTTGCTGGTTTTTGTCTTTCTCTGGTTTCATGACTCTTCCAATTGCTTCTCCGAGTTTGTTCAGTCTGTCCGTGTAATACGATCTCTGTACATCTTCTCCATCTTGTGTAACAAACATTTGGCTGATCATTGGGTCTTCGTCCATCAAAAACAAGTCGTAATTTCCAAAACCGTATTTGACAGTTGCGAAAACCAATGCTTTGTCTAAATCTTCATTCCATCCAATGAATGGCTCTTCTCCTGTTGGTCCCCAGTCTTCCAACTCGTGGTATGTCTTCACAAGTTTCAGTTTCTCGTTGAAAAGATAGAGCATTTCAACTCTTTTCAGGTAAATGTTGTTGATCTTTTTCAGGGAACTTCTGAAACTTGAAGTTGCCCAGACACCTTTTTCGAAGAATTTCGTGTTCTTCTCGTTTGTTAAGAGCTTTCTCGCGTGGTAATATGAGCCACCACCTCTTGTGTTCCTAATAAAGAAGGATAACAATACCTGGCCGATGTCTTTCATCACTTCACCTGTGACTCTGATTCCGGCCAATTTAGAGATTTCGTCACCACCGAAAATGGACTTTCCTGTGAGGTATCTGACGGATTGGTTGATCTCTCTGACTGTCCATTCGCGGTCTGTTGTGGTATCTGGGTCGATCTTGACTTCGTTTGGAAGATTTTCGAGAATGAGTTCCCAGAAATTGATTCCTTCGAACTCATCTTCGAGGAAACCTTCTTTCCTGTAATCCCCTGATTCACCTTTTATAAGATCAATGATGTTTACGGATGGTTCAGGTTGGTATGCGCATAATACGCATCTTCTAGCGATCGGTTCGATCTTTGTTTCATCTAAACCTTGAATATTATAGTATGCGAACCTACGCAACTCGGTTTCCATGCATTCCATGCACTCGAGTTTGTAAGCTTTCGAAATTGTCGATTGAGAATTCATCGCAAGGCGTAATGTTGAGATCACAGAGTTAGCATCTCCATCAATGACCACAACAGTGCTAACTAATGCGCATACATGCGGTAAGAATTGGTAATCAAGAGATAATTTATTGTAACTTTGATCGCAAATGAGGACATTTGACTCAGACATGGTCAGTTCTGTTGATGCAGGAGTGATTCTGTGATAAGAATAGTTGTTTAAGTCACAATAATCCTCAAGCATATCAGCAACTGAGTTAAACTCGGTCATTAACAAGATCTTTTGATCAGAAAGCATCATATCTTTGATGAGGAATGTAGTAACCATCAGTTTGGTCGATGCATCCAAATATGAGTTCAAATTATAATATTCACGATACGGAATAATAAATGGATGGGTCAAAATTCTGTAAATTGTTTGGCAGAGGGGTTTGAAAGAGCCCTTGAGGATCTGCTCTCTATGGTTATTAAGCGCTGTGAGGATTTCATCCTTCTGGACTTGACAAAGAGGACAATTTACAACTCTAAAGTTCATTTTCGGAATTGTTGTCTCTTTTGTCTGTGTTCTACGTGTTGCGGCATGGAGAATCTGCTGTTTAACTGCACGTGCTGAGTCAAGAACATCTGGTTCAATGATTGTTTTCAAAGTATCGCTCTGTAAAACATCCAAGATTTTCGTGATTTCGCATGTACGAGTTCTGAGGCGACTGGTGGTGATGGAAACAATTGGACCTGAATGTGTTAATGTTTTCGCCATGCATCTGTTCGGTCCATCTGTTACAATGGATGCAAATTTGAATGCATTCAAAAGTTCAATGTCTTTCTTCATAACTTCGGGACTTGTAAGGAGTATATGGAATCCATATGTTGATCCTTCAGAATTGAACTCTAAATCGCGGATTTTCTTGCGGATTTCTTTTGATCCTGTGTAAATAACTGTTGTAAGGTTTTTGATGCGCCTGAGATCTTGGTTCCACGCATTTAGTTGATTCTGTGGAAATACAGCAAGGAATGGACCCTTTACGCCGTATTTTGTGTATAAAATTTCGAAATAAGCGCAAATTGAAAGTCTGTAGTTCTGTTCGAGTTCTGCATAAAGCTCTGTTGGCATGTTCTCGTAGAAGTTAGATAAGAGAATGTTAACAGCTGGAAGGTAATGTAATTGAAAATATTCGATTTCATAAGGAAATTCTGTTTCAATTGCTGGCGGTTGATCTAATTTCTTAAGTTCTTCAGATCTTACAGGGAATGAAGCGGATTTTCTTGTATTATACTCTTCAATATCTTCATCATCGATATTTGATTCTTCAGTAATCTGGTCATATCCGAGATTTAGCCATTTGACTAAGTATTTTTCGCCTTTCTTCTGTAAAATTCGATCGACTTTGCAGTAATCTGGATCAAAATACGGTTCTGCTGTTGAAACTGGGTTATTTTTAGATATTTTTGATATCATTGCGGCACCTTCTTTGTAAGATCCAACTTTCTTGTCACTAACCCACTTGACTTCCTTGTAAGATTTGTTGATAAATTTGATAAGGTATTCTACTTTATTATTATCCTTTCGGATACCGACAATACGCTCGTATGGGCACTCAGCTGAATCGTCTTCTGAGTAATCGCTGCTACTGCTTCGATTATTCGGCTTTTGTCGGCCCATGATAAATATACTGACTTCTATTATGCAGAAACAAGATTATTCTTAACAATATTGTTTCGTATTGAAAATAATTGTATTTCCAGATAGAAATTCATATCTTAGAGATGTTGTAAATTATTTCTCTTCACCTCGTTGTCGAGGGAACTTTATTAGATAAATCTGAAATGCTTTTATGATTTAAAAGATAATGCACTTAAGATTGCTATTAATATTTCACGAAATAAAATTTGTTCGCATGATTGAAAACTCTGAAAGTATCAGAATAAGATTTAAAGTGGATATTATACATCTATATTGTGTGGAAGTTAGGATTATATATATTTTGCATCATAAAAACTTATTACAGGCTGATTCGGATTTGCATTCTACATATTAATAATGATAATATCAATAGTATTGGTTTATATTTAAAAATAAATATAAAATAGTTTATAACATCTCAATAATGACGCTATTTCCTCCACCACCGCCATTGCAAAGCGCGGCGCAGCCTCTCTTGAGGCCACGATGCTTTAAAGCGGCGATAAGTGTTGTAACAATACGAATTCCTGAGCATCCAAGCGGATGTCCCATAGCAACGGCACCTCCGAGAATATTTACTTTTTCCTCAGAGATTCCGAGTCCTTTTATAAGCATCAAGGGAACAGAAGCGAATGCTTCATTGAATTCCCAAAGGTCAATATCATCTGTTGAAAGTTTTGCCCTTGATAATGCAATTTTTACTGCTTCAAGGGGAGCAAGTGGAAATTCTGATGGATCTACACCAGCTTCACCATAGGAAATGATTTTCGCTATTGGTTTGAGGTTGTGTTCCTTTGCAAACTCAGAAGAGCAAATTGCAACTGCTGCAGCACCATCAGAAATTGATGATGCATTAGCAGCAGTTATTGTTCCTGTTGGAGAGAATGCTGGTTTAAGTTGAGGAACTTTCTCACGGCGTAATTTCAAAATTGACTCATCCATTTTATATTCGCCTGATGAAGTTTTGATTGGAACGTTTTGTTCATCAAAAGCATGTTCTTCCCAAGCTTTAGTGGCACGATCGAATGATTGAATGGCAAAACGATCTTGATCTTCACGTGAAATTCCTTGTTTTTCATTTAATACATCAACAAGCTGTCCCATCATTTGATTATACTTAGCATCCCAAAGTCCATCATTGATCAAGCTATCAATCGCAGAGAAATTTCCAAGTCTATAGCCATTTCTGGAATTTTGTAATAGATGAGGACATCTAGACATATTTTCAAAGCCACCAATCATAACTGCTTGAGAATCACCTGCTTTTATTTCCAATACGCCTAATTGCAATGCTTTCATCGATGAGCAGCAAACTTTATTAATTAATGTACATGGAGTTGTAACAGGAAAACCAGCAGCAAGTGCGGCTTGTTTGGCCGGATTTTGGCCGATTCCGGCTGAAACAACGTTACCTATATATATTGAATTAAATTGTTCAATTGCAATTCCTGATTTTTCAGCACAAGCCTTCATAGCAGCTGCACATAGTTCAGTACCTGATATTCCGGAGAGACTTCCATTAAATGCACCAAGTGGGGTACGGACGTCTGCGACAATATAGATTTCAGACATATTTTATGAAAATAATTCAATTAATTGAAAACCTTACAATAAAATTTGTAAACAGACACTTTTTTAAATTCCTCTGAAATTTTGAAAGCATTCACGCACTTTGATTCCTGATTGGATTATTTTTCTGTGTATGTATCTCGTAGCCGTGATTTTTATTTTGCCGGAAATTTTAATCCACCCCCTATGAAAAAAAAAATCTGCATCGAGTGTCAATTTTATTCAAAATCATTCGAAATCCAACATTTTCCTTGTAAAATGCATTGTGATCCTGAAATTCGATTACGAAATCATATTTCTATTGAACAAGAAGTGAGTTGAAAAATTTCTAACGTCGATTTGACAAAAATATTTAGCCGGCAGCTGAAAAAATTGACAATCACTTAATGTCGAAACCTCGTCGTGGTATCGTTCAAGCTGTTATTGATGGCTGCACACTCATAGTCAAGTTTGTTGATGAACCAAGCAAACCAGTTGAAGCCGTTTTGCTCGATTTCATTACAGCTCCAAAGCTTGGATCAAACGATGGCGTTCGCCCAGATGAGCCAGACGCTTGGAACTCATTCGACTTCCTTCGTAAGCTTACACTCGGCAAGAGAGTCTTAATTTATCCAGCAAATACAAAAGGCGACATTTTCCGTAACCATCCTAACTTTGGCCGCATTCCAGGATTCCCAGGTCGTGCTGAGCTTGTTGATAAGGGCAACATGGATGTTGGTATGGCCGTCGTAGAGAGTGGCTGGGGCAAAGTTAAGAATGAAAGATCACAAGATGACTACGCACAGCAATTACTTACCCTCCAGACAGCTGCCTCCGATGAATCTCGTGGCATGTGGACAGCCAGTGGCCTTGTTCGTAAGCTTCCAGCTCCATATGATCCAGATGACCTTCTCAAGAGAAAGGAATTCGAAGGTATCATCGAATCAGTTCAGAATGGTTCTACATACTCTGTCATTCTTCTTCCAAACTTCGAAGTTATCTCCCTCCAGCTCGCAGGTATGAAATGCCCAGGAGCTCGCCGCGAAATGCCAGATCCATTCGGCTTAGAAGCCAAGCAGTTCGCAGAAGCTCGTCTCCTCCAACGTGGCGTTAAGGTTACAATCCACCAAGCCCAGGAAAGATCTACTAAAAACGACATCTTCATTGGCCAGATTGTTCACCCACAAGGAGGCGATATCGCACTCTTCCTTCTCAAGGAAGGTCTCGGCCAGGTCTTCAATCCAACAATTAGCCTCATTCCACGCGGAGAAGAATACCGTGCTGCAGAAACAGAAGCAAAGAAGGCTCGCAAGAACCTCTGGAAGAGCTTCGATGTCTCTACACTCAAGTCCGGACGCGTTGAAGGCAAGGTTGTCAGAATTTCCGGTTCATCCTGCCTCGAAATCGAAACAGTCACAGGAAACATCGAAAAGGTCTACCTCTCTAGCTGCAAGGTTCCTTTGTTCAACCCTGTTGGCCAGACAGAACCACTCGGTTTCGAAGCCCGTGAATTTGTTCGTAAATTAACAATCGGCGAGAAGGCTATCGCACTCATTGATTACACAGTAGAGACTCAGTCACGTGGAACAAACGCTACAGAGCCAAGACACTTCGCTACAGTCTACATTGGATCCAAATGTGTCCAAGAAGAGCTTGTTGCCCAAGGCCTTGCTACAGTTTTCACATCCAGAAACAACAAGCCATCAGACCGTATCGACAGCATGATGCGTGCTGAAGATGATGCCAAATCAAAGAGAATTGGCCTCCACGCAACAAAGCTTCCAAACGCTGCAGCCTTCAACGATCTTTCCAACAAGCCAAACCGCCAGAAATCCGTTCCATACCTCCACTACCTCGAGAATAAGAATCTCAACGGTGTTATCGAATACTTCGCCTCATCTACACGCGCTGTCATCCTTATTCCAGAGCAGTCATGCATCATCCGCATGAACCTCCTCGGCGTCATCGGAAACGACCCAACAGAGAGAATCGGAAACAAGGCTCTCCAGTACATGAACGACAACTTCCTTCTCAGAGACTGCATTGTCAACGTACGCGATGCAGACAAGTACGGCTGCTTCAATGGCTGCCTCACAGCTGTTGTCGGAAAGAAGCAGATCTGCCTCGAATACGACCTCGTCCGCAAGGGATTCGCCGAGCTCCACACAACAATCTCCCGCCATCCAAAGCGCACAGAGATTTCCGAAGCTCTCGAAGAAGCCAAGGATGAAAAGGTCGGAATGTGGGGAGACGAAACAAGAATCCAGAAGGCCCTCATCCCAGACAAGGTCTACGAAGTCAACGTTACAGAAGTTTGGGATCCAGTTACAGTTGTTATCCAGATTCAATCAGAAGAGCTCGCCAAGATCAACAAGGGACTTGTCCAGGCCAGACAGGCTGTCGGCAAGCTCATGAAGGGCGATCTCGTCGCAGTCATCTACGAAAGAAAGCTTTACAGAGGCAGAATCCTCGAAGTCGAAGATCAGCGCGCCAAAGTTGAATTCATCGAACTTTGCATCAACGATACAATACCAATTGCAGATCTCAGAACGTTACCAGAAGAACTTACAAAGATTCCACCACAGGCCATGTCAATCAGACTCGGTGGCTGCAAGGCATTCAACTTCAACAACCAAGACTTCGAAGAGGAGGCAAAGGATTACGTATGGTCATTATGCGATGGCCAGACACTTTACGCTCATTTCATGTACGACGACAGATCCGCTCCAGATCCAGACGTTCTCCTTACAGATGGACCAAGCCCAGAAAATGGCTCCGTCAACTCAATGGTCCTCTCTAAGGGCTACGCTAGATTCAACAATATCCCTGTTTCTAAGTCTCTTGAACCAGTCATGGAAAGACTCGATACAATCGAATCTGCTGCCCGCGATAAGAAGGTCGGCGCTTGGGTATTTGGAAATGTCGGTGATGATGACGATGATGAAGACGAATATTAAATGCTTTTTAGATTTTTGAACATTCCTCCATCTTTTATAAATATGCATATTAAATTTATATATAAAAGATTCGTTTTTTTAACATTAATCATAAAAAATTCTAAAAAATATAATAAAAATATTATGAAGAAATTGATATTTTTGAGAAATTTTGATAAAAATGATAAATATGGTAATAATAATCCCTTTTTGTAGTTTTAGTTTTTGAAAACAAATGATAAATTCTTCCAAAATTTATTTGAATTTTAAATTTTGATTAATTTTTTATTATTTCTTCAATTCATTTTTTCGATTTTGAAAAAAATTTGGAAACAACAATCTATTGCATTCATCATATATGATCACATAAAAGCTTAATTTATATCTTAAATAGAAAAAGCATCAAATATTTCATAATAATTTTTTAAATATTAATATAGGAGAGCTTTATTTGCGAATACTATGCCGCTTCTTTAATGCTAATAATCTGTTGGCCTTTTGGTGCTTTCAAAAAACGGTCACAAAAAAATTCTCTTTCATATTTAGTAAAAAAGACGAAATACTTTAATAAAGTAGTAACAGAAACATTGTGTTTACATACATGTATATTTTATTTAGTTAAATTGTCTTGAAAAGTAGTCAGCTAAACGATAAACAACTTGGAGAATTAAAGCCATTCCCACAAGTAGCTGAGCAATAAATGGAATCTTGAATGCACTGAAAATGATGCCAGATGCGATCATCAAAAGAGTTTTGATGATATAAAATCTGTAAGCTGCAGCTTCTCCAGGAGTTTCAACTTGAATCAAGTATGTACCCAATATAGCAACAAATATTTGAATGAGAGGTACTATACTTGTGTATCTGTATTTTCCGAAGAATAAAATTGAAACAGCAAGGGCAAATACACCAAATTCGAGGACACTTGGGTATCTGTCCCATTCCTTTACGTATAATTGCATGTTTCGTACGTATGGCCTGACCAAGTTGACTGATTCTGGATTTTGAGTGGTTAAGTATCGATGCATGAAAGCTGCTGGTAAAAATACGATATAAGATGTGAAGAGAAGTAACATGACCTCAACTACCATCTTTGGCTTTGAGCCTTTTACAGCACCTAACCTTGAAATCGAAGAAATAAAGATAGACATGTACATTCCGAGGACAACACCAAGGTAGTT
This sequence comes from Trichomonas vaginalis G3, assembly GCF_026262505.1. Classification (NCBI taxonomy): domain Eukaryota; phylum Parabasalia; order Trichomonadida; family Trichomonadidae; genus Trichomonas; species Trichomonas vaginalis. Next base: position 14,071,854 of record NC_067203.1, on the reverse strand, counting down.
CATGCTAACAAATAAAACAATGACGGAAAGTGTTGCTGCAACAATATAAAAGCCAAACCATTGTAATCCATAAGGATTAACATATAAAACTTTCTGAGATACGTAAAATGCACCGAGCACGACAATAGATGTAACGGCATAGACTGAGTTTTGCGAGGCAAAAGAGAATGAAGATTCAGATAATTCGGCTAAAATCGAAATAGAAACAGCAAAAAAGAGGGAACCACGGCATTTAAGAATAACAAATGCCATTACAACATAAATAACAGGGGAAATTATTACATGAAAATCAGATGTTTGAGAATTAATAAAAACCGTAAAACTTTGCTCATAATAAGTAGGTTGTTGGTATAAATCTCGAGTTAATCCAGGCACCAACTTTAATACAATGCCAATAGCATAGATAAACGGAATAAGTAAAACTTTTTTGATCGTTTCCATGCTTTGATTCGTCATTTTATCCATAGCTTTCATGAAAGCTTCGCGTTCTTCTTCATTCATTGTTTCTTCCTCATCGTATTGTACTCTGGTTGAGGGAGTTTTTGTAATCTTAGATTTTCCCATTGAAATTTAAAGCACTTTTTTTGTAAAGTGTAAAATGGCAAATCGACACTTTTCTTATCGAACTTGAAGATATGCTATCCATCATTCTGTTCTTTCAAAGATATAAACCTTAATCACTTTCTATCAGATTGAATATTATAATTTGGAAAAAATCATTAAGTTACACCAATCACATTTTAATATGCATTGCTCTTCTTTAAGAAAAACACATTTGGTTCATACATAATTTAGATATCAATAATATGAGCTTCACTATAAGCATAGTCGATCTAATTAAATATTTTTCTTCACTTTTCATGGAAATATTGTCGTTTTGAACATCTGCACTTTTGATAAGAGAATATTGGATCATTGTAGGTAGAAAATCATAAATAAATGAACAGTTTGTTGAAAATTCATTTGATTTTAAATGTAAACTATTGAAAATTATTTGATTTTGAGGATAATGACTTCACGCCGATATTCGGTGAAAACAACTAAGCGATCATTATTCCAAACAAAACTTTTTAATTATGATGCTTACCAGCAATGAAGCTGAATAATTGCATTCAAATTATTATCACTTAAGATTTTTTTAGATATATTGTCGTAGAATCTAGCAAGTTTTTGCTTTTTTATCAAGTTGGTATCCAAGAATATATTGTTGCCACTAATAATTTCGAAGCATATTAATAAAAACATTTAAGATTTAATTCGAACAATCAAGAGTATTAAAGTTTGATTTAAAAAAGAAATGTATTTAAAAACAGTGACGAAAATCTTTATTTAGCTGGAAATAAGTTCACGGCGATCCTGGCAAATAACGCAAGAAGCGCAGAATGTAGTAATGAGGCAGTCTGGAAGATCATCACTGCTGTCACCTCTCTTTTTGAGAACGGACTTGCGAACCCAATATGGGTGGACAACCATGCAAACATGGCACCAGTTGCATTCTTCATCACGAACCTTAGCCCAGTTTTCACCATTTGCGCACATTGGGCAGAATGCTGAGTAGAAGCAACCAACAACATCCTTGAAACATCCGAAGAGACCACCTTCGTAATCGTGCATGTTGAAAGTGAGGTTATGAAGAACTATTTCAAATTTTTGTGGGTTATGCGATCATATTTTTGAGGTGTGTTATAAAATAGTTTTTCAATGCGATCGTAAAACTCAATGCACATTCATATACTAATATGAACGAATCTCGATAATTTTATGTTCGACTATCATTTTATATTTTTTATTCTTTTTCAATACACTATATATGAAGATGGTTTTTCTCTGTTCTTTCAATTATGTTTTGTAAGCTTTTTTCTAAACATCTCTCAAAAAATTGTGCATAAGTAGAATAATTGAATACCTTATATCATTACTTGGCATTCAAATTGCGATTAGATTGAATTACACTACCTTTATAAATTTACATTCATTGCATAGTATATATCTCTTTTAATGATCTCTTTTAATATTCAATTTCGGAATTCTCAATTTATTTGGATTGAAAACAATAAAAATTCGCCTCACAAAAATTTGGATTATTAAAGAATGAAAAATGATAATTGAACTCAACGAGTATTCTAAGATCCAACAAAAATAAAATGGAGAGAAAACTGCAATTGAAATTAAGTGGCCAAGCTTGAAAACATTTTTTATTATAAAAATTACATGTAACTTAATGACTTAAAGATAAATTACTGCTCGAGAAGTTCAATTCTTATTTATTGATTTTTTCATAAAAAGTTGAAAAGTAACGAAAATGAGTGTATAACTTTAAAGGTGGCATTCAATATTTTTGTCTTCTAATATTATTTCTGCGATTAAATTCTAATTTTGATAAAAATGATGTCATTATTGTAAAAATATATAAGCGAAGGGAAAATAATTTCAACAAAATGATGTATATTTGATTTGTCAAGATAAAGAAAGTACAACTCCAAAAATAAATTTCATTGATTTTATATATTCTTATTGATAGAAGATTACTCCATTTCAGATCAACTAATACATGTATGATATTTCCCTTTTTATACATCTTTTTCATTTAAATATATCCATATATAATATATTGATTAATTACAACAGTAAGATATGTTTTAATGCTTAAAAAGCTAATGATGAACTTTTGTTTTAGTTATATGTAGTTCATTTTAGATCTAATTACCTACTAAAGTATTTTATTAAATTTATGTCGAAGAAACTATTGTACATTCAAACTGCATTGCAAAGATCAGTATAAATTGGAAATTTGGGAATTTTCCCTACTTGTTTTGGATTCAATTCATGTTTCAGAAATGAAATCAAGATCAAAATAAGATATCATAAGTTTTCAAGTTCGAAATAGTAGGTATGCTTTGTATAAAATATCAGCAAACCCTTTTGAATACTTAATAACAAGTCTTCTTTTTCAAACAAGATCTCTCCTCATACATATTACACTGATTCATAAGTACAATTAATTATTTATTATCTCAAGTGATATTCCTTTTTATTTACTTAGATCCTCTATATTTGTTCTCATTAATAAAATTATAGCTTTTACTTTTGGAGTTAATTTACCAATATAGATACTTTCTATAATCGTGAGCCTTACAAAAGCAAATGTTCTTGTATCTTAAGCTTTAGTAAAAACAAAATTAGATTATAATATTAAGTATATGTATACTTACATTTATATATTTTTGGTTTATTTAACACTAGCTGGCGTTAAATTAGGACAACCCAGCTTAATTTTGATGACTATTGGTAAGGGTTATCATAGTCATCTTTTGTTTCTGGTGCTGTGTAAGATGGTGGTGGAGCATAAGGTGGAGGAGCGCCATAAACAGGAGCTTGCTGAGGAGAAACACCATATGGATAAGGTTGTTGTGTAGGAGCACCATATGGATAAGGTTGTTGAGTAGGTGCACCATATGGATAAGGCTGTTGAGTAGGTGCACCATATGGATAAGGCTGTTCTGGAGGAGCACCATAAGGAGTAGGCTGTTGTTGTTGTTGTGCAGGAGGAACATAAGAAGGCTGTGGCTGATAATACTGTGGTTGTGGTTGTTGTTGAGGTTGCTGTGGAGGTGGAGAAGTAGCAATAACATTATGTGTTTCCACAGCAACAGTTGTATTTGAATTTGCAGAAGTACGTGGAGCTGAATGTTCTGGTACATTTTCACGCCTGTTACTATTCTGCGGATTATCATTACTTGAAGTTCGAGCGCAACAGCATCCGGACTTTTTACAGCAAACGCAACAACAGATTGTGATAATAATGGCTATAACTACAATTATAACAATAGTAACAATAATACCAATAACATATCCTGGAATACCATTAACAGTTCCAATTGATTTACCATCGTTAAGTTTCTTTGAAGTATTTGAATTAATGAAATAGAAATCATATTTTGAAGAACTTCCATCAATTACATAATCATCATCATTCGAACTACCATCATTATTAAAAATTATTTCACCATCATGATAATAATTTTCAAGCTCTGTAACACATGGTTTAGTAACTGTTTCATAACTCGATTGGGAATCATACAGAGGGTAATGATAGGTATCATATGATTTGTGTTCAACATCGGTAGTTTCAATTTTTGATTTTCCGGAGTAGAAAGCTGAAAATACACAGTAATAGAAATACCTTTGTATATTTAACTTGAATTTCTTAGATCCAGAGATAATGGCAAGTGAATCACAATTACTAGTTGAATAGTTATAAACAACGAAGTAAACAGTCTTTGAAGATCTTGTTGAAAGTTGGAGTGTTCCCTTTTCTCTGAATTCAACAGCTCTGATACTTGTACTTCCAAGAATATTCAAAGTTTGTGCGCCAACTTTTGCAATACCTTCGAAATCATCTGGTTCTGTAAAAACAATTGTTGTATTTGGTGAAACTATGTATGTTGTATATTCATTGGAAAGGCTTATTGATTTAGGGCCGTATGACATAAGGGGATATATATCAGTTGTTTTTTCAGGTTGCGGCTTTAGTTCTTCCCTTTCTGGAAGAGTCCTGATATAAATTCCATCTGAAAATACAACATTTCCACCTTTATCATCATAATATTCGTATTCACTGCTATAATCGGCATTTGTGTTGAGTTCGTACCATGTATCTGGAAGTGTTTGCGCTTCTTTTTCATATTGCAAGGTAGCAATATGAACATTAGATGCAGAATTGAACGAGGATGTAGGGAGACTTCCATCAGTACTGCCATAAATGCTGTTATAATCGGAATGATGAACAGTAATTTCGAAGAAATGGTCACAAATTATTAACAATACATACCTTTTGAAAGTATTTTGTCGAATCTTTGCAATAGTATATTGACGTGAAGATGAGTACGGGTTAATCCAGATTTCAAGACAATCACGCGTTTGTGGAACACGAAAAACACCAAATGAAAGAGTTCCAGAATTGGAAACTGAAAGCGAATAAATTGCGGACAGGTTGCTAATTTGGTAAACTGTTTTATCAATTGAAGTTGAATCCAATTGGAGTGAAGTATCCTTCATTGTGAAAACAATGTAATAATTTGAAGAACTATCAAAGGGAAGGCGGAAGCTTAAAGTATTGCTTGAGGAAGAGTAAATGTATTCTTTATAGTATCCTGTACTTGTGACAGAAATGGAAAGAGTTTGAGCTAAAAGGAATCCGATCATTAATATGTTTAAATTTTTTTTTCAGAATTGGGTCGTAAATTCAATGATAAATTCTTTTTCTATATTTAATAATAGGATGATATTTTATACTTTTCTGCAAAATTTTGAAATTCAAACAATAGAAAATTTTGAACTCCTCTTTTGAAGGGGATTTGAAAAATTAAATAGTTATAATTTTCCCAAGAATCCGCTCAGGTATTGAAGAAAGGAGTTTCCATCATATGTCGGAAAAAATTGTCGTGGTTTACACACATGTACGTTATTTCCTATTCAAGTTTTCCTCCGGATATCAGTTTTAAATTCTGAAACGTGCGAAAGATAGATGATTATATGTGCATGCTATATTTATGCTTGTTACAGAAAATTTGTGCGCAATCATAAAGAAAAAGTACAATCAGGCGAGAAAAAATTGAATAGTCGTAAATAAAGCAACAATTTATTGTTTCAAAATCGTTTTCTCAATTGTATTGTTAAAAAAAAGAGTCGCAAAATTTAAAAATGCATAAATCATGTAGAATGCTCAATATGACCAATGTGATTACTAATCATTTTTTAATTCCGTGATGAACAAAATAATTGCAAAGGAAATCAGCTAAAAGAAGAGTTGCTTTCATTTGGACATAAAGAACTTTGGGAGCTTTCAGCAAGTTTTACATTATCTGGATAAGGTAGGATAATAATACTCTCAATTTTGTGCGGTTATGGGCAGGACCGCTTGTCAATTTTATCGATTACAACACGTAAAGTTCTCAAATTTGAGAAAGTTATTACAAAAATTTTGTGTTACGAATCATTTAACCTTATATATAATGAGATCATATTTATCCAAGAAAATAAGGAGAATCAGTCAAATTTCTTTTATTTTCATAAAACTTCTATTCCCCATGAATAACAGCACCTAGATGTAGTGATTTATTTTCATCTCTTCGCCTAAAAACTCTTTCTTGCTGATAATTCAACTGGTATTATCATCTTGATAAAATTAAAATATGTGATTAATGATATTATCAGTGCCACAGTATATACTTATATCATCGCACATGTTTTTATTTACATTGGTTAACCCATCAATACTCTATAAACTTCAAATAGTGCCCTTTATATCATTTTACAAGTTTTTTTTTGATAAGAAATTGCAATTCATGAATCCTTTTAGGACTTTCATTATTCCATATAAGTGTCTATTTTCTGATAGCAGTGGTCTATACAATCTGGATCGAAAACGAAATTTATTGATATTTTAACTTATATCTGTTAATCAGGCAGCCAATTCATAAATCATAGAATCGTTGAAGGGAGTGCTAATCAATGTTGATTGTTTTGCTTTACTTAGTCCTCCAGTTCTATGATATAAATTTGTCACTTTTCTGTTTTAATTCCTAAAATTGAAAATCTTTATATCTGAACCTTATAACCAATTTGTGGATGTCTCGGTTGGCAAATCCATTATTACTTATGGTGCTAAAAAGATAATTGCAGAAAAATTGAAACAACCTCTTTCAGCAATCAAAATGTTTAGAAATGGAACAGAGCTTAAAAATATAGAGCAATTTTTCTCAGATTCTCAACAAACAGGGGATGAGTTTGCTGTTGAAATTGTTAATAGCGATCAAAATAAACAAAAATTCGCAATTTCATTTCTTCCAGAAGATTTTGATCAAAAAGTTGAATATCTTACAAACATGGGATATACAGATTCTGATGTAAAGCTTGCCTTAATCCAAGAGGATCTTGATACAGAAAAAGCAATAATTAAGCTCAAAAACTCTAATCCAAAGGCCAAGGTACAAAAAACTAAGCAAACACAAGAAAATAATATTGATCCTGATAATTTTATTAAACAATCTTCACCAAAAAAGGATAAATCCATCGAAAATCAAAGCAAAACCAAAGAGAACAACAAGGATAATAATGACTCGAGCGCAAAGAATGATAAAGTCAATGATACAAATAAATTGGAAAAAGAAAATTCTTCAAATCAAAAATCAACCGAAGAAATAGAAAACAAAGCTTCCGAAACCAAAGGAAATAATTCGTCCGATGATAATACAGCTGATTTAGAGCCAAAACTCCTTTCAATTTCTCAAGATGAAAATAATGAAAATTCTGAGCCAAAAACGAGAAGAAAGTCTTCCAAATCAACACAGAATAAGACAAAATCAAAGAAAACGCAGAAAGAAAAGGAATCAAATTCTGAATCAAAATCTGACTCAGAAAAAGAAGAAAAGAGCGATAAAACAGATGATGAAGATCCAGTTCTTTTAGAAACCATCGAAGAAAAGCTAAAGAAAAAATCTGTCAAAAAACCAAAGAAAAAACTTCCGAAAGACGATGACGAATTCAATCCCGACCAAACCGTTGCTCCTGGTGAACGAGTTGGCCGACTTCCGGAAAATTTGGAAATTAAAAAGGCAAAAGAAGAGAAAGCGCTTAACGAACGTATCCAGAAGTATAATGAGAGATTGGAGAAGCACCAGAAGCTCTTGGAACAAAAAGATTTCGAGTCGAAACATAAAATTAGAACATGGCTCAAACAATCCTTACAATTCAGAGACCAGAGAGCAGATTCTTCAAAATGGAAGGTAAGTGTTATATCTGACTCATCAGATTCCGATGAATCTAAAGAAAGTGAAGTCGAAAAATCAGATTCTGATTATTCTTCGTCTTCTTCATCGGATTCCGATGATCTTGTTGTTGAAACAAACGAAGATGCCTCAACGCCGAAGCCAACAACCAAAATGTTGAATTTAATTACAGAATATAACTCATTTATTAATAATGAGACATTTTTGAATGCGGAATCCCTCATCAAATCATTTATTTACAGACACCATAACTGGGAGAAGATTCTCATTGACATGCAACCATTTAAACTTGGTTATTTGCAATATGTAATTTATTGGATCCTCAAAGAGATAGTTCTAGGTGACGATGTGTTTTCTGCCATAGAGAATCGCATTATTATCGAGCAATCAGCCCTCGGAAACTCTGCTGAAGAAATATCAAATATTCTTTACTTAAGAACAAGCGAAATCGTTAAAACCCAGATGGAGAACATCGAAAGGGCCTTCAGAATTAACGATCCTATCCTCATTCAGCTCATGCCTTACTTAAATACGTCGCATTTGTACAAACCAGGCTTTAATTCGAAAGGAATCCCCTATTACCTGGTTTTCCTGATTGCAAAGTTTAACAGGCTTGACTCCGAATTCGTTTTAATTTCCGGAGATCTTCCATCAGATAAAGAATCTTCAAGATTGGGATCAAAGGAATGGACAAGATCGGATGATATTAAATTATTGACCTTGTACGATAAGCTTTATAAAGAAAAGAACGTTTGGGAGCAGTTAATGAATTATTTTCCAAACAGAATATTAACTTCCATGAGGACACATTTCTACTACTTGTCCAAATCAATTGCCAGAGGTAAAGTACCTTTCGGATATGATCCAGGAGACGGAGTTATGGAAATTGTCAAACTTGAACTGAAAGGTGACCCGGATGTCTACAATAAATGGAATTCCAGTACCGGAGTAAGGAGATACTTCAATCCGCAAGAAGATCAACAGATTCTGGACTTTTGGCAGAAAAATCATCTCAAATATAATTTTTACGATTTGTATTTTGAGAAGTTTAGTAGTACAAAACCGAAAGATCTCCTTGATAGATTGCATATTCTTTACAGACAGTTCAACACTGGCATAAGAAAAAGGAACGAATTGAAACTTCCTCCGGATTTCGTCCAATTGATCGACCAAGAGTACAGTAGATATGGTATATTCGAGTTCCAGCCCCCTCCGAACATGGTAGATGTAAGTATTCTCGTTAAAGATTTCAATGAAAACGGATCTGATTTCGAAGTTTTGCACAAAATGCACAAAGATATCCACGAAGCGTACATGGTATACTTATTCTACTACATGATGAATAAAGTAGACCCACATTCGATGAATTTAATCAACTGGGAAAATACTGATATTTGGTATATGCTCGAAATGAAGCTTTTAGGAGTTCCAACTGAAGCAATCGAAGAGTCCATTGGAAGGACAGGAAAAGTAATCAACTCAAAGCACTTGAAATCCGTATCTTCCCTCAAAACAAATTTTGTCATCAAAGAATTCCAAAAACTGTATCCATCATGCAACACAGAAGGAGCTACATACAATGAGGAAGGCATCCCGTCATATCTAAACGACATGTTGACCCAAATGTTCAACACTTTGAAGGCAGATAAGAAATTGAAGACACATTTGAGAGATCCAACACGAGATCCGGAAGAAATCAAGCAAATGGAGAAATGGACACCAGAAGAAGACCAGAAACTGCTCGACGCCCTTTCCAAATATAAAGATTCCAAATTAAAGGCAGGTTTGATGGCCAAAGAGTTTCCAAATCGCACAAAGTTCACATTGCAAACACGTCCGAACAAGCTTCTCTTCCAAATTGCTAATGGAGAAAGGCCAGATCTGGTTTGTCCAGAAAACTTGAAGCCAATGATGGACCAGCTCTCCCACAAGAATGATGAAGTCGAAATCTTCAATAATCTTAAGCCCGTTCCTTATTGCATCAACGTTTACGAATTGATGGACGATTATTACAACAAATTCAAAGATTTTTACAAGATGCAAGAAGAGAAATATCCTAAATTCTCTATTGGATACCTCATTTACATCTTAAGCCTTGTTACACGAGGAATTGACCTCAGAACTACATCATCATGCACAGAAGAATGGTCTGAGAACCAATACAGACTATTCCTTGAAAAGAAATATGATGGAGTGTCTGGAAACATCATTGCAAAACTTCTGAATATTTATTCCAGAAAATTGGGCCAAAAACAACAGTTAGTTCTCAGAAAAATAGAAAAATGCTACTGCCTTAATGAGTTCATGAAATTTATCAAAGATCTACCAATTCCAGAAGATAAGAAGAAATTAAACGAAATTGGAGTTCCTATTTACATTAAGGAGTTTATCGACAAGTTCAACGCTTCAGGAAATAATAAACCAAGAAAGCGTTCTAGAGCAAAGTCTCAAACCATAGAATCAGACGAATCTAACTAATGAAATTTATTGATTTGTTTTTATATGTAATAAATTATAGATATTGTTTACTTTATAATCGATTTTCCTATTCTTTTTATTCAAAAAAGAAAGAAATATTGAAATCTAAAGTTATTTATATTTTTTCTTGTATAAAAAGCGAAAGAATCATCTAATTTTACGTCAAAACACATAAATTCTCTTTTCAACATCTTAGAGAAGAGAAAGTAAAAAAAATCATCAGATATAATTAAAAAAAGCAGCCATGGTGGGACTTGAACCCACAATCTTCTCCTTAGAAGGGAGACGCAGTATCCATTTTGCCACATGGCTTCTCGGATACAAAAAACTAACTATCCTTAAGAGGATATTTCATCATCTTTTGAAGTTCATTCAAAAAAATATTTAAAATGGAAAATCGAATCAAAGCAGCATATGCATGTTTCCTTAAAGGAAATGCTAAAGCTGCTGAAGATACAATGTACAATATATTAGATATTCTCCAAAATGATATTATTCAAAATGATAATTGGCAATCTAATATTCAATTATTATCAGTCGCTTTAAAATATCTTGTCGAAATCACTGAAAAAACAGGAAGCATACACAAATCTATAGCAATTGCCCAACTTTTATCAAAGATTTTAGAATTTATTCCTCAAGTAGAACTTTATTATAAAGGACAAAGTGATGGAAGTTATTCAGAAAAAGATTTACTGGTACAGAAAGATTTATTTATTAATGAACTCATAGAAATCAGAGAAATTCAATATTCGTTAGATTACACAAATCCACAAAAATCAATGCAGATGATTTTAAACGCGATGCAAAAACAAAAAGAAAGACAACAGCAGGAAGTATACGAAACTCTCAAAGAATCAAATGAGATTTCATCACACAAAAATAAATGTTTTTCATCAACTGTCATAATTATATTTATTTACGCCATCGCTATTATTGCCTGCATTATTGCATTCGTTCTATACCGTCTAAATAGGAAAGTTCACACATTCCATTACGATGAAATACGCAAAGAAATTGATCAATATAGAGAACATTTGTCGAAAGTTATTAAAGATCTATAAGATTTTTTAACAAAAAATTATTTCAAATAATAATCAGTTCAAAGACTGTGTTCTTAGAAGATTTTCACTTATTTGTATTGTTTTTATGCATTGTATGTATACATGTTTTGATTCTGTAAATATCTATGCTTATTTTTTCAATAATATTTTTTTTTTCAATGCAAAATGATCATGAAAATCATATAGATTACTACTTATTTTTCCATATTGATGAGACACATTTATATAAATGATAAAGGTTAAAAATACAGCGAGATGTGAGGGATACATTCTTCTGATTTCAATGAATTTCGAATATGATAAGATTTTACTATAGAAACTGTAAAAGTATTGACTACAGTAATTGTATATTTATCATAGTAAATAAGTTAGATTAGATATCTTTTAAGTTTTTATAAACAAGCTCTAAGAATAAAGAACATAGTTATAATGATAAAAATAATAACAATTAATAGCCTTACATCCGTTAAAAAGTCAATAATTCCCTTATAATGGCGCCAATTTCTAATGGTAGCGTCAATCTGTTTCTCTAAATCCTGAATACTTGAATCATTTCGGATTACGATAGATGAAAGCTTGCATTTCTCTTCGACTGACATCTGTGCGTTAATTCTTTTAAGTGCATCTTCTTCGGAAAGGTTATTCCTCTCCATGAGCCTTTTTAATTGAGTTTCATGATTTGCTGCAACAGTAATTACATCTGAATAAAATTTGGATTGAAATTTAGCTTCATAATATAATGGAATATCAACAATTACTATAGGTTCGCAGTGTAAATAATTTACCAAAACTTGGCGTATGATTTCTCGTTTAACTAAAGGATGAGTTATTCGATTAAGAGTTTTAAGATGCTGTTCATTACTGAAAACAAGTTGGCCAAGCATTTTGCGGTTAATTGTTCCATCTTGGTTTAAATATTGCTTACCAAAGGTATTAATTATTTTCTTATATGCGGATCCACCTGGCATTTGTTGATCATAAGCAATAACATCGCAATCTATTATTGGAATTCTGTATTTCTTTCTGAAAATGTCAGCAACGGTGGACTTACCACATGCAATACCTCCAGTCAGAACAACAATTTTCATAATGAAATAGAAAACATATTTGACTAGGAAATTTATCTTTACATGAGGCATACTCAATATTATAATCTTTATTTTAATACAAAATACAAAAAAATACAAAAAAGGGGATCATTTTTATAAGATCTTTGGCTACCATTAATAGGATTTGCTTTGCGTAATGGTGTTAACATATAGCTTGCACTTAGTTTCTTTATTTTCTGATAGTTTGGAAATAACTACGTATGAAGTAAATTCTTAATAATGAATAACACTGATTTTGGTGATATATAGTGAAGAGGTAGTCAACACTGAATAGAAATAGATCTTTTTGTAAAAATAATTGAAAATTTTTCATCAAATTATCTCTTCAGACAAATATCTAAGAGAATAATTAGAACGATATACTCTAGATTGTTGCTACAATGGTTATTTTAAAAAGGTTCAAAATCTAAATCTTTTGGAACACTAACGAATCTATTATCAGGGTATTTTATTATCTTTTTGCCATCATCTGTAATCTTTTCGATCTGACCATCCCTAAATGTGATCCATCGGACACTTCCAGGAATGACTGCTTCAATAGATCCATTTTCGTTGTATTCATGAACAATAATGCCATTGGAAAACTTTTGTTGAATATCACCATTAGTAAAATGAATAATTTGAGTTTCATTATGAAAAATTTGATAAATTCCAGTTTTGTGCGTGATTGAGTAGTCACCATTCTTGTATGTAACTTTCTTATTTCTATTTTGGAGAATTTCTGTTGAAACTGGTTTAGTTGGGAGAAAATATAAATCGATTTCCATTCCGATTTTATCTTCAAGGAAATTTATCATTTTAGTAGGCTTTCTAGTGTAGTCTCGGAATTTCAGTCTTTCAGTTGCATTATTAGGTTTTGGTTTATTTTGATTTTCGTTTTTATTAATTGTAGCATTTTTATCCTTGTTATCATTGATCTCAATCTTTTCTTGCAAAGTTTTCATTGACCTCTTGATGCAATAGAGTTGTTTATTAAGATTTTTCTCTTGTTTCGAAAGATTCTGATACATAATTTCAAGTTCATTCGGCTGAGAAATCAAACTTTGATCCTGAGTTCCGGAAAGAGTTGATTCAAATATATCAGTGGAACTCATTTGATCAATATTGTTTGAAAAAATGCTTCTTTATCACAATTGAATTAAAAAACAAATAGCAACATTATTGTTTATGCTAAATTGTTCACTTCCTTACCATTCATATGATGAAATGTAAACTATTCAATTTTTGTTTATCAAATATACGTTATGAGTGTTTCTCCAGCTGTGATTATCAAGTATATTCAAGCTGCAAAGGATGGTAACGTTGATTCATTGAAGAAATTCATTGAAGATGGCGTACCAGTAAATACAGTAGATAAATGCGGATATACGGCACTTCATTGGGCAGCTGCAGCAGGTCAATCTGAAGTTATCACATATCTTATTTTCATTGGAGCTGATTTAATGGCAAAAGCCAAAGATGGCTCTACTCCTTTACATGTTGCCGCTTTAAAGCATAAATTAAATGCCGCACATTTACTTATTGAAGCCGGTGCTGATACTCAAGCATTGAATGATGAAAGGAAAACACCTTCTGATCTTGCTAAAGATGATCCACCGATGTTTGCTTTATTAAATGGAACTAAGTCTCGTTCAATTACTTCTGCAACAGATGACAATATCCTTGATGCTGCAAAGGATCTTCTTTCTACTACTTTAGATCCTGTTTCAGCAGCAGAGGAGAAAGTTATGCTGACATGCCAGAAAGTTATTGACGAGGCGCATAATCTTGAAAGACCTCCACTCAATCAATACAAGAAATGCAAGGAATGCCTTATTCAACATTCAGTAATCAATAATCAATTCAAACAAGCCTTCGAATCCATATCGAAATATAAAGATCAGGTTGGCGTTAACTGTCAAAACGTAGCTAACATGTGTAATACTCTCGAAGAAAACGAAAAAGCAATGAGAGAACGCATGCAAGCAAGCAGAACAACAAATTGCTCAACTCAAGAATCTCATCGTACAGTTTCAGATCAGCTTTCACAAAAGCAAGCTGAATTTGAAACTGTTTCCGCAGAATTGCTAAAATATCAAAAACTTGTTGAAGAATTTACAGCAAAGAAGAATTCTCTACAAGCAGAAGTTGAACAGCTTACAAAAGCTCAACAAGAACTTTCCAACACTAATCAAGATGAAACAGATAATGAAACTCGTCTTACTATGCATCAAGAGAGTCTTCAGAACACCCGTCAACTCATTGATAAGGGTGTCACTTCTCTTAAGAACCTCGCTTCTTCGACAACAGATCGCATGTTAAGTACTGGTTTAGAATACCTTGATTTCCTCAGGAAATACAATCAGTACGTTAAGAGTATTCTTGATACAATGGATGGAAGAATCAAAACAATGCATGATAGAATTGATATGAACACTTCTAATATCGATGAAATCCCAATTCTCGAGTTGAACATGGACAAAACAAAGATTGAAGGCGTTGTTAAGGAATACGAGTCAAATGTTGATAAGTACAATAGAAGAAGGCAGAAGATCGTCGCAATTCAAGAATCAATAAAGCAAGACTACCAAAAATTGAAAGATATCATCTCAAAGTTCGGAAGAGAACTGGATCCATTGGAAGTTTAGAGGATATAATTTTGTTGTTTGTCCTATTTTATTAAAATCATTGATCTGAATTTTTGAATATTAATTTTTTTAATGCAATCATATATGCACGCATAATCAAAAGCATTACACATAATATGCAAAGCAGCATATTCGAGACCGCATCATTTATACATACGAAACCTTAATTTATTCATATAATTTTACTAAGTTCATGGAATATCGTATAAGGTTCAGTGTTTACATTTCTGAATAAATCGCTAAGGATTCTATTTAAGCATTACATACTTAATAATGAAGAATTTGTTTTATCAAAAACTGATATCGAACTAAATGAATTTAAACAAATATAATTCCTTCTAATAGGG
The DNA here is from genome assembly GCF_026262505.1 of Trichomonas vaginalis G3. NCBI lineage: Eukaryota > Parabasalia > Trichomonadida > Trichomonadidae > Trichomonas > Trichomonas vaginalis. The sequence goes on along the minus strand of NC_067203.1, from coordinate 14,056,439 downwards.
AGGATGGTTATCATATTTTTGTTGATAGCTGAGCCGAATTTCAAAGGAATAAAAATTAATAAGTGTCATTATATACAAGAAACGCAACATTTCTCAATGACATAAAATATACAATAATATTCCCTCATAGAAAAGCACTTTCATCAGCTTATAATTTTTTTCAATCTGGAACCATAATTTTAAGGTGTTTTATAGGATTCACAAATAATGCTCATCTAGTCATTTCCACTGTCTTCGTTTCAATCTCTTAATCTCATTTAATGTCCTTTAAAAATTGTAAATCGACGAGTTAGATATTTTCTGCATTAATATCATTATTTAACCAGTATTAAGAAAATGCTTCTCATGTAAAATCAGAAAATTTTTGCTGACCAAGTGTGAACGAAAAAATTTGTTGAAAGATGTAAATATATTTTGTGTGAATAATGCGGCTTGACACCTACTTTTGTTTTGGAAGAAGAATGGGAAAAGCTAATCCGAATTATTAACCCGGTGCAACTCAATGTAGAATTTTTTTTTTGCGAAGTTCACAAATTTTTTTTTTACAAAAATGTTATCCATACAACAGCTTAAGCAGAATTATAAATCCGATCTTAATGCTTTAGTGCAACGTGCCACCCATGGCCTTACAATTGCAGTAAATGCGAGCTGTACAATAATTATGAAAAATCATCCAAATTATAAAAACGTATATGTTTATTCAACAGATATCGATAATTTTAAGTCAGATGGAATATACGAACTAATCCCACAAATTCTTCCTGACTCATTTCACGAATTAAGATCAATCAAATTAGAAAAGTTCGGAAATATTACCGGCACGCTTTATGCTAACTCAATGAGAATACACAGCCCTCACGGAAATTCCTTTGTAACCTGCATTTCTGAAGCCAAAATCGATTCTTTTCCAGAAAATAATATCAAAGAAATTGAAGAAACAGTTATAAATTGTCGATATGACTTTTCCACTGTTCTTGAGCATGTTAGCACTTTCTCACAAGAGGACATTGATCGGTTTAGGTCTTACAAGTTCTCAGTCGAAGTTCTGAACACAGATTCCGTTTTTGAATCGATATTCTCTTTCTTTTATTCCATTCTCAAAGATACAGATATACCAGTTGATTGGAATGAAATTATTGCATTTATTGTTGAAGCACAGTCTCATTATAACAACGTTCCTTATCATAACTGGCGCCACGCTACAGATGCAACACAGTTTGTTTTCTATCTCATTACTATGCCACATGTAGAGGAAATGCTTCCACCTCTCGATAGATTTGCTTTACTTTTAAGTGTTATTTGCCACGACCTTGAACATAACGGCCATACCAACGATTATCACAGAAAAGTGAATTCTGAATTTTCCCAAGAGGCTGGTCCAGATCTCCCACCTCTTGAAAACCACCACCAAAAGCTAGCCAAAGTTTTGATCCAAAAGCACCTCAAATACACATTAGAACATCTTACGGATGAGCAAAAAGAGAATATGTTCCGATTTATTACCGAAATTATCTTTTCCACCGACATGGGCAAACATAAATTTTATTTAGAAAAAATCGTTGCAAATATTGGTAAATTTGATGGATCTATAGAATTACGAATACTTACATGCCAAGCCATTATGAAGCTTGCTGATCTTTCCAATACATGCCGTCCATTTGATGATAGTTGCAAAATGGCCAAGAGACTTAACGATGAGTGGTTTATTCAAGGCGACGATGAGAAGAAGTTAGGCCTTCCGATATCAAATGGTATGGATAGAGATCACCCAACTCCGTTACCAAAAGGACAAATTGGTTTTTACAAATTCTGCACACAGCAACTCTTAGAAGCTGACCAGAAGTTCTTTGGTTGTTTCCAGGATATTGGAAACCAATTCTTTTCTAATCTTAGTACTTGGGAAAAATTAGCAAGCGAACTTTAAGTTAATTCTTTTTATTTATATTTATATTATGACAAATCTTTTATAAACACATATTTGATAATACTTTTATTCAATTATGCAGATTTTTCAAAAATTTATTTGAAAATCATTCATCCAGGAATGAACGATGGCGTTTGGTTTAAGGAAAAATAATAAATACAATAAGTTTTGGGTCAGACTCTGAAATTGTTGAAAAAATTTCTCAATTTCTTCATATTTGAGACCAAGTAATATGAAAGTTTCTCGATACTCTTTGATTGAATATTAAAGTTTGATTAGAAACCAGAATTATGATTTTCATGATTTTTTTTTTCATAAAATTTTTGAAATGAAAAATGTTATTGATGATATTACAGAATACGATGGAATTTATAGATCCGATGGTCGTGGATATGTAAGTTTCCGTCGTTATTTCTTAAAGAAGTTCGAAGGACAGTTAAACAGCAAGTTCAGAGAAAATACTTATTTGCCTCTTCGAATTTTATTGTTAGAAACAACAAGAAGCAAAGCCAAACATTCTCTAAACGATCTTTGGCTACTTTTACATAGCAGAAGGCTAAAAGCTCCAACAATTCTTTCAATGTCAGTAAGTGATACAGAAATAATTCCTTGGAGACAAATGTGCTCTGCTCTTACAGCTCCAGGACCAGTTTCTTTTATTAAATGCGCTCCATTTTCCCGTGAAAGGTTCGCATTTTCAACAATTGATGGTTCAATCCACTTTGCTAGCACTGCTCAACGCCAATTACGTATTATTAGCTCAGTTTCCATTCCAGATGTTGCATTTATTAAGTTTGATTGGGTTTCTGAGACAATGGTTGCTGGTATCGGCGTCACACAATCATTATTCTTCCTTTGCAATGATTCTCGTATCTACGAACTTCCTATGCCATCTCCACCAAGCGAAATTGCTAGATATACAACTCCACCGATCATAATTGTTGGTGATCGTGCTGGTGTACTTTACAGCTTAGATCTTTCGGAATTAAATCCATCACATACATTGGATGCATCAGCAAGTTTCAAACAACCTACAAACTCAACGATTTCCAATGTTGATCCAATTTACAGCAAATTCCATAAGCTGAAAAAGCCGATTACAGCACTTTGCGTATCTCCTGATGGTGGCGCAATTATATGCGGCACATCTGATGGCGATATCGATGTAGTTTTGGTTGAACCTAAAGAATCCAGATTTTTCAAGTCAGCAAGGAACGAACTGAAGTCTACAGGAGTCACACATGTCTCAATGTCCGGACTTCTCAATATTAAACCATGTTCTGTCGATGCTGTTGCAATTGTCCATATTCCAGATGGAGATTTGATATTTGTCAACATGAGAAGCGAACTTTCTGGTCTCTTGATATCAGAAGACAACTTCAAGCATGTTATTATGAAGAAAATGGTCAGAGTTCCTTCAATGAGAGCTAAATGTCCGGCAGCAATCACATATGTTGACGGAAAATGGCTCTGGGTTGCAGGAACGGACATGGGTGACTTAATTATGCAGGAACAAGGCGAAGAAATCGCAATTTTGACTCTTCATGAATCTACTATTGCTGCTGTCGAATGGTGCAAGCAGCAAAAGAGATTTATTGCGGCTGATGTATCTGGTTTGATTTCATTATGGGAGAAAACCGAATAAAATATTTTTGTTCAGTTTAATGTTTTTTTAAAACAAATTTCAGATTGGTTTTTAGTTTCTACTCCTTTTCATCATGATAGAATATAAACAGCTGTTTGATTGATGTCGGGTGAATATGATTCTCATACAGAATGAAAAAAAAAGAAAAATTATTCCGATACGGGGAGTCGAACCCCGATCCTGTGGATGAAAACCACATATCCTAACCGCTGAACGATATCGGATTTACATTTGATATTTTACTATAAGTATCTAATGAATTTTAAACACTTTTCGAAAGTTTTTTTTGATCCAAACTTCATATCTGAGATGTTTTCCTTAGTATAAAAGATATAATCTGAATTTTTCTCACATTAATTTGAATAAATTCATTTGTCTTCGATCAAATTATCAGCACAATCTATAAGATTACACTTCGTTCGGAAAAAGATTATTCATCACCTTGTTTACCTTGTTTTAGGCATATGCAATTAAACATTTTCAATATTTTCATATCGGTTAGACCAAAATTGAAATCAATTTTTTAGAAAAAAATTCTTTGTTCTCTCAAATAAATTATCAGAAAACTTTCTCATCTCCAAATTTAACTTGATTTAGATATAGATAAATACACATTATTCATTCAATATTTTTGAATTCCTTTACAAATTCCCTATTGAAAATTTTTAATCAATAATTTCATACTTCTTTCTAACAATGTATTTGATTCTGCAAGTTTCAAGATTGAATTATTCGAAATATTGAATACAAATTTCAAAATTGAGAAAAGAATGGTTCCTAAACTTAAGCTACAATCAATCAACATAGCTGATAAGTTATTAATTTTCTCCTTTCAATTTTTTTGTAAATTATCTTCAGATGCGAAAAATCTACGGAGATTACATTACTCAGAAGCGTCTCGGATCTGGAAGTTTCGGAGAGGTTTGGGAAGCAGTCAACCACAATACTAGACAAAGAGTTGCTCTAAAATTGGAACCCAGAAACTCTGAAGCTCCTCAACTTTTTTTTGAAGCTAAACTTTACTCAATGTTCCAAGCCTCCAAGGCCACAAATAATTCCATAGAGCCATGCAACAATATTCCAGTTGTCTATGCTGTCGGACATACAGAATCAACAAATTATATGGCAATGGAATTACTCGGAAAGTCTCTTGAGGATTTAACATCTGGAACACAGAAGTTTTCGCAAAAACTGTATTAATGCTTGCAACGCAAATGATTTCATGTGTAGAATACGTTCATAAACATAAATACATTCATCGCGATATTAAACCAGACAATTTTGCAATGGGTGTTGGCGAAAACTCTAATAAAGTCTATATCATTGATTTTGGACTTTCAAAAAAGTTCGTTGACTCAAATAATCGTCATATTCGTAATTGTTCCGGAAAATCATTAACTGGTACTGCCAGATATGCTTCGATCAACGCTCTTGAAGGAAAAGAGCAATCAAGAAGAGATGACATGGAATCTTTATTTTATGTCTGGATTTACCTTCTCCGAGGAAAACTTCCATGGATGGGTTTGCCTGCAAAGGGGAATAAGAAGTATGAAGCCATTTTGATGAAGAAGAAATCGACAGAACCAGAAGATTTATGTTCAGGTCTAAATAGCTTCTTCATCAACTATTACACATCTGTCCGCTCATTAAAGTTTGAAGAAGAGCCAAACTACGCGATGTACAGAAAAATGATCTATGATGCGATGATTTCTGACGAAATTCCATTTGATTATTGCTATGATTGGGTAAAACCAAATTCAGTCCAACAAAGAAATGATATACATAATGCAATATCAAATACAAGGAGGGATGACGTTCTAAATCATATAAATTTGAAAATTTCTCAGCATCAAAAGGATCTTTTAAGAAATGAAAAGGACAAACCTTCTATTCCATCAAAGGATGCAACAAAGAACAGCAATTCAATCCCTTCCAAGGATGTTTTACTTTCATCTTCTAATTACACTTCTTCTCATGAAAATTCACAGATAAAAACCACACAATTTAAGAAGAGACAAATAATTCCTCTTCATCTCGCCAAAATATCCGAAATCAGAACAAATTCAAACTTAAATACTTCAAGAACAGTTTCGAAGTATTCAACTGCAGTCAAAAAGGAAGTGAAGCCTGCAAACAAGCCGAAACAGACGCAGACAAAGGTAAAACATGATTCCGATCATTCTTCAACAAAAAGATTTTCGACAATTAAAACAAACAGAAGACAAAATGACGGAATTCATCAAGTGAAGGATAGAACAGCTTTATTCAATGCTACAACCAACAAATATCCTGTATCTTACCGTACTGGAATGCTTCCGAAATGGATGATGGCCCATCTCACATCCACGCGTTAGATTTTATATATTTTCTTTTCTATCTGTATTTTAAAATCTTATTTATATAAAATTTCCATTTTTTAGAAATTTATTTCTCTAATTTCGTTTCTAGTCTTATCTTTCTGCATTAATTTTCACATATTATGATCAAATATTTCTTTTGCATTGCAGTATTAGATATTACTTACTTAGTTATTGAAATCTCATTTCAGTCAAGAATAGATTTTATTGATAATTTTATTGAATCGATTCGAGTCATATGAATATCTTTATTTTACCAAGCGATTGAAGAAAAATATCTAATTCATGTCTCATATATTAAAATGAAGGCCATTAGATAAAAAATATTGAAATTGTGACAATTTCTTATAGGGCGAGAAAATAATTCGGCATAAGCTGGATAAAAATCCAACCATGAAAAATATTGACCGTGAAGTGTCCAATCAAGAGCCTGAGATAGAACCCTAAGACGAAAATACCGAAAATAATATATTCTTCCGAAAAAATATTCGGTAAATAAGTTAGAATCTGAGATTCGGGAAGATAAATTTTCTTGATATAGTATTTCGAATGTTTCATTATCATTAGAAAACTCTAAAGCATAACTCGGATAAATATTTGTCCACGGATATCCCGCTGATGTCGTGCCTCTTATAATTAATCCAGATATCGGAAAAGATGCTTTCAGATCAATTACCAAGTAGTTATTTGGATTTGTAAGAAGACAATATACATTGCTATCATTTCTATCACATATTTTTAAAAGGCTTTCATTTTTATACTGATCACCCCAATGTTGATGTTGCCATATTGAAACTATTCCTTTCTCAACAAGTCCAGGACCATTAATTGATAATAATTGATTGAATATACATGATCTCTGTGGTTGAATCAATTAAAAAAAAATTAATTCTCATGCATACGATTATTTTTTGATTACAATGCTGTTCGGCATTAAAATCAAAAATAATCATAAGCCCGAGAATCACATTTTTACTGCGTTTTTAAGGGTGCGCCCGGGAGGATCATGTAAACTTCAGAATTTAGAACCTTAATTTTTTAGCAATAACTTGGTACCTAAATAGGTAGGAAAACTCTAAAAATATCAAAAAATACAACTTGGCTCCATAATAATCCTGTCATGGTGGATGTTTGTATCCCCTAGTATTTTCCTCTTGAATCTCTTTTTCTGTCGAAATTAAATTCAAATCTCAGAAGTAGAAGTGAATAATCGACTTATTACTGCTATTATACGAATAAATAAATTCATTATATTATTTTTATTTACATAATATCTGTTTGAAGTCCATAATTCTATAAATTTTTCTTCAAAAACATTACAATCTTGATAGTTTTGATACTGTTTAATAGGTTTTTGGCACCTTATTTAGTATTTACTACGTATAGAGTCGATCTGAACTTAATTTTCGGAAATTTAAAATATTTATTATAAGTAAAATCTGATTTGAAATTTATGTTTAACTACTCATATCTTGCATTATCCTGAGTAGCTTTTGTAAAAATTCATCAAAAAAGATTTTAACGTGCTTTAATTTTTATTTTTTAAAATAATGCATATTATTATATAACTAGCATATTTACAAATTTTAGTGCTTTCAAAAATTTAATCCTCCTCCTCTCAAATAAACGTACATCCGGGTGGCCTGTTTTTTGCAAAAAATAAAATTTCATTTTTTATGCTTAAAAAGTCAGAATTTTTATTTGCTTCTGGGATATATGATGGCTATATCAGATGCCCATTCTTTTTGATACTCAACATTAAACATAAAACTTAGCCGTTAAGGCTCTTCTGAAAATGTTTTTTTTCCCGAAAAATTTTCGAAAAAAATCAAAAAATTTAAAAATCCCCGAATCTGCAGGGATTTTAAAAAATTCTTTTTAGTAAAACTTAAGGATATTGTATCAGATATATTGGTATGGGCAAATTCAATTTTAATCCAATATTCATCGAGATATTAAGTTAACGAAGCTTTCAAAATTGAGAGGGTAATCCTCCTCCTCTCAAATAAACGTACATGCGGGTGCACCCTTAACAGGCATCACGCCTCTTAAAAACGCAACAAAAGTGTTAATTTTAAAAATTCTGATTAGATAATAAAACAATCGAAAAATAATAAAATATTTATTATTATCTTACCAAGAAATCAGATAACACATCCGAAGATTGACCTTTAGGAGGTCTATAAGTGATAAAGTGCGAAAGGACTAATGGTTGTATTTCACCTTCCGCGTTAGGAATTTCAATGAAATCGACTTTTTTATCTTTCAAGTACTTAAGAATTTTCTGTCTTGCCTCTTCACGATTCTTGCAATCTCTTATGATTGCTCTTGTCGTGTGCACGCAATTTGTTTGTTTGCTAACCCATGCAACATGTACTGTTTCTCCATTAACAGGTGATTCTTCTGTTGCTGGGTCCGGAGCGTACAATTTCGTTGCAGAAACTCTCCATTGTTTCTTAACGAAATCTCCACCAATTCCACCACCTTTGTTGTTTACTTTGAGGTGGAGTTTTCCAATTGGTGTCCATATGACAAATCCATCTGGTCCGTGCTGTGCGCCGAAATCAAAGAGGATCTCATCAGTGTTGCATCTGTAGATCAATTGGAATTTGTCGTCTTTCATTAACTGGCCAAACAAAACAAATTTTCTGAAGAAGAAAATTGTCAAACTTTCACCTGACAACATATCTTTTAGATCGCTCGAACTTGCCTTGAAATACTTCTGTTGGAGTCCGCTTGGTGTCTCGCATGAAAAGAAGGACAACCCCCAGTCCTGATAGTTTCCAATCGGCTTGAAAGTTGGTGGTTCCGTGTATTGTACGATTGTGAAATTTTCATAAATAACTAAAACATCTTGAGCGAAGAAACGAACGTTATTATACAAAATATGTATTTGTTCAAGTTTCTTCTGTGAATCGAAAATGAGTTGTCTTTCATTAGTTTCTATACCCAAAGCCATAAACTTCGTGTAAGTCTTCTGAAGAGCTTTGTAATCATCTGTATCAGCATTAGTATTTACTAAAATAGCTTCAACTAATGATCCCAATCTCGTCATAATTTGGACAGGAATAATCAACAAATCGTTCAAGTTATTACGACTTAATTTGCAAGTATTATTAAGCATTGGCGCAATGTTTGGAGACTTATCAATTACAGCTTTTGCAGCGCAATAAGCCGTAGAAACATTGATGCTTCCTGCAAAAGCATCGACGAAATAAATGAAGATATCTCCTAAATTAGTTGTCGGTTTCATTATATTGACAATTGGAGCTAATCTCGCAACGAACATGTCCATTAATCTCTGCATGTTCTCCATTTCTGGAATATACAATTGTACTTCAGGACATTTCCTTAACTCGTCATTTAACAGTTCGAAAGCTGCTGTATATTCTTTGCACGCGTTCTTGAAAATGTCACATAGTTCTAATGCGGCGCACGCTCTTCTCAAAGGTTTCTTTATCATTGCGCCGATTTCTTTGAGGTTCATTTCTTCGCAAATTACATTCAAAGGACGTCCAACTAAGAAACTTGAACCGGCGTCCATCAGCATCTTGCAGAGGTTGATGTCTTTCTTCCTTAACGCGTGATGGAAGGCTGATTCAGTCTTTGAATCGACAAGGCTTGAATTTGCTCCTGCATCTAATAACAACTGAACTAATGTGATGCAATCATTTGGCTTGTTTTCATCATATAGTTCGACAACGTTGTTTATTAGAGGAGAATCGTCTTTGTCGAATACATTAGGACTTAAGCCTCTATCAAGGAACGCTTTGATGGAAGAATATGTTAAAGGAGAATCAAAAATAGGATGCGCCTTTAATTTTGTCAGTTTTCTGCCTGCTTCTGTCATATTTGCGAGTAAAGCAGATTCCAAAGGAGTGAAACCATTTGCATCTTGTTGATCATACAATTGGTTCTTCTGCTCTTCAGTTAGACCGCCTTGGTTCAACAGGAAATCGAGAACATCGGTATGTCCGTATCTCGCGGCGTAATGAAGAATGTTTTGCTTCATTTTGTTGACAATCAAAGGATTCGCGTTATTCTCTATCAAAGCTTCGAAACACTGGCGATAAGAAGGACCTCCTGACTGTGTCAAGATGTGGAGAGGTGTTTCTTCTTCGCTGTTTTGAGTGTTCGCGTCGAGTTTGAGAATGGAAAACGAATCTTTGATCGCGCGAGGGTTTGCAAGCAATGCGGCGTAGTGGACATAAGTGTTTCCTCTTGTATCTACCGATGTCTTGTTTTGATTGGGATCTTTCATCAGTGCAATCAAGGCATCGCTAGTTCTGTGTTTTGCGGTGAAGTGAAAAAGTGGTCGACCATGGTACATTGTAATGCTGGCACCGCACTTCAGGAGGGTTGGAACGACAGGGCATTCGTTCATAACTGCTTCTACAAGAAGGTTGTCGAGATCTGCTTGGCTGAGCTGTGATAATTTGATGCATACTTCAGCCAACATAGGTTTGCAGTTCTTTACGGCGGCGTAGAGGAGGGATTCGCCATTGGGAGTCTTTGTGTCGGGTGGGAAACCACCTTCTATGAGAGGGCCGGCCATTTGGCTCGCAATATCATCATCAAAGGAGAAAAGAAGCTTCGCGAGTGTATCGTAATCGTACTGTGAGACTTTTTGGCCTGTAACAAGGACTTTGACTGTTTCTGGATCTTCAGATTCGACAGCGTAGATGATGCAAGTTTTTCCAACGGAATCTCGACTCGTCATAGCTGGCGGCTGCTGGTATTTGAGGAATAATTTGATTGCTTCGATGTTTTTCGTCTCTGCGGCAATGTGGTAGGCTGTAGTTGTTGAAGTAAAGAAATTTGGATTTGCTTTTTTATCGAGAAGCTGTTGAATTAAAGATAATTGTGATTGTTTGCTTGATCTGCTATGCTTATTGAGTAATGCGTAAATTAATGGGGTGTAATTGTTATAATCGACAATATCAATTGGTTCTTTCATATCATTGAAGATTTCTCTGTCTTTATTAACACGCTGGACAATGTCTTTAACAAATTCTTTCTGTTCTCTGCTGCAAACTGCTCCTCTGTAGGCTAATAATTCGATTACTTCAGGATTAGTAGCAATATCGAGAGCAGTAAGTCCGACAGAATTAGGATCGTCTGAATTTGCTGTATTGGATCGCGGTTTCGTAGTTTTTTGATTGATATCAACATTATAATCTAATAATATTTGCATAAATGATTTATTTGATAGCTGAGCCGCATAATGAATGATGGCCTTACCATCTTCATCGATCTCCATGAGACTTCCGGCTTTGAATATTTGACATAAATACTCAAAAGATTCAATACAATTGTTATCGAAACATAATTTAGCTATACTGTGCTTGTTATTGTACATGTATTTAAATGGGAGATTGAAATCAAGAAAAGAATCGAGAACGTCCTTATCATTGGATAAAAATGCCAGTTGAACAGGATTAAAGCCCTTTTCATCTTCAGCCGTAAATGAGACATTAAATTTTAATAATGCTCTGCATGCTTCAACGTTTTTATTTAAAACTGCAATATGCAAAGCAGTTTGTAAAGAACTGTCTGTAGAATCGAGATAGATAAAACTGTTAAGGAGAAGCTTCCAGTATTTGAAATCAGGATATGATGCCAAAATGTGAAGTAATGTCCTTCCATTATCGTCATAATAAAAATCTAAGCCAATATTTTGTGCATTAAAGTTGTCAAGCAGCTGCTGCAGATGCTTTTCATCAGAATTTAAGCACGCTTCAAGCAAAGCATTCACATTTCCTTCAGCAAATGAATGCTTCATTTTGCGCCGTCAAATTCGAATAAAAAAAAATTATTATCTCAAAGTCTAATCATGAGTATTTATGGATAAATGAAAGTGCCATAGATCAGAAAACATTTTGATTGGATAAATTTGGTGTTTTCAAAGAGAATAATGTTCCAAATTGATCAAATATCTCTCGGATGAAGGGAATGAAAGCAACCATAAATTATATATGACAATTACAGCATGAATTATATAAACATCTGAGAATATTCGGGAATAAATCTTGTTGATATTAACAAACAGAGTTTAATGGGAGGTTGAAACATGGTTTGGTTTGAATTTACATTGTTTGCGCTCTTAATCCAATTTTTTATTCATTATAAGTATATTGCAAATATCTAGGCTGTTTATAAGTATAAACTTTCAGGATGATCTAATCAAACTTATGTTGTAATTGAAATCGCTATAAATTTGAAGAAAAATGAATAATAAAAATATAAATTTAATAAACCTTTTAATATGAGAATAATTTGTATCGATTCGTTGTCGTGTGTATAAAAATAGAGCGAATAATATCAAAAAAGAAATTTACTTGGCTTGGGCTTCGGATACGTTTGTAGGCAGCACGAGCTGTGAGGGCAGCTGGTGTGGTTGTGTGTAGGCACCACCGGCAACAGCTTTGCCGCACTTGGTGCATGTCCAGATGCCGACGGCGTTGCGCTTGACGGAATCCTTGCCGCAGAAGGCGCATGGATACTTCTTGCGCTGTGAAATTTCGATCTTCTTGATTGTCTTACGGAGAGATGCACCATAGCGAACACCGTACTTGCCACAGATACCGACTTTCTTTGTTCTGCGTGCCATTCGAAAAAAGGATGGCCGCTAGAAAAGTGACAAAAGAAGAGCTCCAATGATTTCTTTGTGTGACAAAATATTGATAATTTATATTGCTCACGTGCTGATACTATTAAAAAATACGAATTAATTCAATTTCGAAAATGAATGAAATTCACGACTAAGAATTGCTTTTTCATGATTTGCATTTCATTTTAATAATTGTTCAAGAATGTACTCGGAAATTGAATATCTAAATCCTCTTTCAAATTTTATCATCCTAAGCTTCCATTTGGAATCAAACTCTTCAAAATTTTAATATTGATATCACAATGATATATCAGTCATTCAAATTTTGAATCAAAACTATTTTTGTCGTGAATTTCATTCATTTTCGAAATTGAATTAATTCATATTTTTTAATAGTATCAGCAAGTGAGCAAATTCAATCATAAATATTTTGTCACATAAAGAAATCATATTCACTTGACTGTCTTAAAATTTTTAGCAAAAGAAAAATCATATTAGACAGAAATATCAAATATTTTTAGTGTTAGATATTGTAATCCTGTGAATAAAACAGTTGAGAATTCAAAATCTATCTTTATATTGTAATAAATGTGCCTACAGAAGTATTTACTCTCAAAAAATTGCCGTTTTTTAATTTTAGGTCGTCAAACAATTAAAAATCTAATTATCATATAGTATAGGGTCAATACGATAATATATGGAAGCCCAAAAATTCGAATAAAGATCGAATTTGATGTGTTTAGTCAAAATAATTCATCTTCAACTGAAATGCAAAATTTCAGTTTGTCGCTAAGTAGCTTGGCCGTTTTATATGGCATTATTTCAATTGAATTGAAACACGTGTGAGTAACTGGAAGCCAGAAATTATTTTCATCTTGATGATCTGTTTCTTTAACAGTTAACTCCAAATGAAAGCCTTTTGTAATCTTTGGTGTTTCATTGCCTGTTATAAATCTCATTAATTTAGAAAGCTCTTGGGAGGTGAATGGAGCAACTGCTTGAACGAAAACAGGCCAAACTTTGGTATTCTTTGACTTTGGAGTGAAGTAGGACAAGAATGAATCAATATCAAGATCCTTCCCTTGGCCACGTGCTAATCCTTCAATAAATTCTCCTGAGAAGTTATGGACTTTGATAAGAGGAATGACTTTCCAGAAGCCTGATCTCATTAAATTAACAAGTGTTTTGAGATCATTAAAGTAGTTTTGATCATCGCAATGAACAAGATTAGAAATGTCGACATCTGTAACAAAACTCTGCCATATGAAACGAGGAAGATTCCAAGCTTTGTGAGGATTTTGTGTTGCAATAGCACTAGCAATAAGTGATCCAATTGTGCTTGCAACTTTGGCAGGCATGTTTGGAGCAGGAATTAATCTATCACTTTCGCAGTGAAGAGTGCTTGGCGGTTTGACAAAATATTTGATTTTGATATCCATAAGCTCTTCAACCATAAGGAAGTAAGAATCTCTGAACACACCTCCAATATCTGGACCAGTGGAGCCTTCATACTCTGCGTAATATATAAATTTATTTTCTTTTGTTCTAAATGCAACGAAATTTGATGGAAAATGAGATTCCTCTTTAGCAAGATAATCAATAATCTTGATAAGTTCGGGGGATTCATAGTTAACACCATGAAAATGTGTCTTAGTAATATCAATCTTTAAATGTCCTATTCTCCTGCTGCTGCCCAATCTTTGATATTTTGTGGCCCCCAACTTTAATATTATGATTGTTAAAGTAATCATATAATGCCTCGAGTTCTGGATTAGTTGAATCAATATCTTCACTCATAGTAAAAAATGGTTGGAAAAATTATAACTTCAATTCAATTTGAAAGAAAGTTCGACTTTTTTTTTCCAACAGATATTTTCCATTAAAAAACCGATTGACTTATAGATAATATTGACATATTATGATATACTTTAATAATATTATTTGGCCTTTTTTAAATTGAATATAATTCAATTTTTGAGGCGACTCATTGAAGAGAAGTTAAATTTTTTCCAACAAATTTCCTATGATTTTTCTTTTGCTAAAGAAATTAAGACAGTTAAGTGAATGTGATTTCTTTGTGTGGCAAAATATATATGATTTAATTGGCTTCTGTAGGCACATCTATTACAATATAAAGATATATTTGGAATTCTCAACTGTTTTATTCACAGGGTTACAATATCTAACACTAAAAATATTTGATATTTCTGTCTAATATGATTTTTCTTTTGCTAAAAATTTTAAGACAGTCAAGTGAATATGATTTCTTTGTGTGACAAAATATATTTGATTGAATTTGCTCACTTGCTGATACTATTAAAAAATATGAATTAATTCAATTTCGAAAATGAATGAAATTTCACGACTAAGAATTGCTTTTTCATGATTTGCATTTCATTTTAATAATTGTTCAAGAATGTACTCGGAAATTGAATATCTAAATCCTCTTTCAAATTTTATCATCCTAAGCTTCCATTTGGAATCAAACTCTTCAAAATTTTAATATTGATATCACAATGATATATCAGTCATTCAAATTTTGAATCAAAACTATTTTTGTCGTGAATTTCATTCATTTTCGAAATTGAATTAATCATATTTTTTTAATAGTATCAGCAAGTGAGCAAATTCAATCATAAATATTTTGTCACATAAAGAAATCATATTCACTTGACTGTCTTAAAATTTTTAGCAAAAGAAAAATCATATTAGACAGAAATATCAAATATTTTTAGTGTTAGATATTGTAACCCTGTGAATAAAACAGTTGAGAATTCCAAATATATCTTTATATTGTAATAGATGTGCCTACAGAAGCCAATTAAATCATATATATTTTGCCACACAAAGAAATCACATTCACTTAACTGTCTTAATTTCTTTAGCAAAAGAAAAATCATAGGAAATTTGTTGGAAAAAATTTAACTTCTCTTCAATGAGTCGCCTCAAAAATTGAATTATATTCAATTTAAAAAAGGCCAAATAATATTATTAAAGTATATCATAATATGTCAATATTATCTATAAGTCAATCGGTTTTTTAATGGAAAATATCTGTTGGAAAAAAAAAGTCGAACTTTCTTTCAAATTGAATTGAAGTTATAATTTTTCCAACCATTTTTTACTATGAGTGAAGATATTGATTCAACTAATCCAGAACTCGAGGCATTATATGATTACTTTAACAATCATAATATTAAAGTTGGGGGGCCACAAAATATCAAAGATTGGGCAGCAGCAGGAGAAATAGGACATTTAAAGATTGATATTACTAAGACACATTTTCATGGTGTTAACTATGAATCCCCCGAACTTATCAAGATTATTGATTATCTTGCTAAAGAGGAATCTCATTTTCCATCAAATTTCGTTGCATTTAGAACAAAAGAAAATAAATTTATATATTACGCAGAGTATGAAGGCTCCACTGGTCCAGATATTGGAGGTGTGTTCAGAGATTCTTACTTCCTTATGGTTGAAGAGCTTATGGATATCAAAATCAAATATTTTGTCAAACCGCCAAGCACTCTTCACTGCGAAAGTGATAGATTAATTCCTGCTCCAAACATGCCTGCCAAAGTTGCAAGCACAATTGGATCACTTATTGCTAGTGCTATTGCAACACAAAATCCTCACAAAGCTTGGAATCTTCCTCGTTTCATATGGCAGAGTTTTGTTACAGATGTCGACATTTCTAATCTTGTTCATTGCGATGATCAAAACTACTTTAATGATCTCAAAACACTTGTTAATTTAATGAGATCAGGCTTCTGGAAAGTCATTCCTCTTATCAAAGTCCATAACTTCTCAGGAGAATTTATTGAAGGATTAGCACGTGGCCAAGGGAAGGATCTTGATATTGATTCATTCTTGTCCTACTTCACTCCAAAGTCAAAGAATACCAAAGTTTGGCCTGTTTTCGTTCAAGCAGTTGCTCCATTCACCTCCCAAGAGCTTTCTAAATTAATGAGATTTATAACAGGCAATGAAACACCAAAGATTACAAAAGGCTTTCATTTGGAGTTAACTGTTAAAGAAACAGATCATCAAGATGAAAATAATTTCTGGCTTCCAGTTACTCACACGTGTTTCAATTCAATTGAAATAATGCCATATAAAACGGCCAAGCTACTTAGCGACAAACTGAAATTTTGCATTTCAGTTGAAGATGAATTATTTTGACTAAACACATCAAATTCGATCTTTATTCGAATTTTTGGGCTTCCATATATTATCGTATTGACCCTATACTATATGATAATTAGATTTTTAATTGTTTGACGACCTAAAATTAAAAAACGGCAATTTTTTGAGAGTAAATACTTCTGTAGGCACATTTATTACAATATAAAGATAGATTTTGAATTCTCAACTGTTTTATTCACAGGATTACAATATCTAACACTAAAAATATTTGATATTTCTGTCTAATATGATTTTTCTTTTGCTAAAAATTTTAAGACAGTCAAGTGAATATGATTTCTTTATGTGACAAAATATTTATGATTGAATTTGCTCACTTGCTGATACTATTAAAAAATATGAATTAATTCAATTTCGAAAATGAATGAAATTCACGACAAAAATAGTTTTGATTCAAAATTTGAATGACTGATATATCATTGTGATATCAATATTAAAATTTTGAAGAGTTTGATTCCAAATGGAAGCTTAGGATGATAAAATTTGAAAGAGGATTTAGATATTCAATTTCCGAGTACATTCTTGAACAATTATTAAAATGAAATGCAAATCATGAAAAAGCAATTCTTAGTCGTGAATTTCATTCATTTTCGAAATTGAATTAATTCGTATTTTTTAATAGTATCAGCACGTGAGCAATATAAATTATCAATATTTTGTCACACAAAGAAATCATTGGAGCTCTTCTTTTGTCACTTTTCTAGCGGCCATCCTTTTTTCGAATGGCACGCAGAACAAAGAAAGTCGGTATCTGTGGCAAGTACGGTGTTCGCTATGGTGCATCTCTCCGTAAGACAATCAAGAAGATCGAAATTTCACAGCGCAAGAAGTATCCATGCGCCTTCTGCGGCAAGGATTCCGTCAAGCGCAACGCCGTCGGCATCTGGACATGCACCAAGTGCGGCAAAGCTGTTGCCGGTGGTGCCTACACACCAACCACACCAGCTGCCCTCACAGCTCGTGCTGCCTACAAACGTATCCGCGAAGCCCAAGCCAAGTAAATTTCTTTTTTGATATTATTCGCTCTATTTTTATACACACGACAACGAATCGATACAAATTATTCTCATATTAAAAGGTTTATTAAATTTATATTTTTATTATTCATTTTTATTTGGATAATATTTCCCCAACGTACATCGTTAACAAGTAAACCTGATCTCCTGGTTTTCTACTCATTATTTTCCCTCTCTCAGATACGAAATATTTACATACAATATAAAATTGAATTCTTTCAATATTTCAATGCCATTGAATTATTTTTTTATGGCAGAGAATGGGTCATTTATAGTATTTAAGAAACCAAAGCCTCTCATGAACAGAAGAATATTTTTCGAAACTTACATCCAATCGCTTTCATGCGTTTTTATGATGCTTTTCATCACTTTATATATATTTTTCTTCAATTATCAATTACATGGCTGGGTAAACAAATCGACGTTTACGCTAAAGGAAGCATTCTTTAGTAGAAGGCTGATTCCGAACAGATTTGATGTCGAAAAAGTTTTTACATTTGGAAGTCCTGGATCTCGTATCACTAAAAAGCCGCTTTTCGAAGAGAATGATAAAGAGGATATGACCGCTGTTCCATCGACTTAATGAAATTTCGTCCCAAAAATTCGTTATAGTTCATCTTTTGTTTTCTTGAAATCAATATCCTTGTTCCATACATACTTTACATACGCAAGCATGGCAGTTCTATCAAGGAACGTTTATTTCTTTTACTATTGTATTTGAATACCCTACGTTCCCAACTTCTGGAAAACGGTTTTTCACCCTTATGATCAGTTTCAGACACTTTGGGAGTCTCCCAAACTTTGATATTTTGCATTATGATAGAGAAACGTGTCTAGTTTAACGCACGGTTGTTTTAAAGGCAAATGATGATATCACATGAAATTATCAAATTATCAAATTTTGAAGTACCAGTCCAAAGGGTTAATTAGATCCTACACAGATGTGCGATAGTGAAACATATGTGTTCTTGATTTGAGAAGTCCTACTGATAGAGGTATGAATCTCACAGCTTTGTGTGAGTGTGTCTGACACTTGTATAGAGTGGAATATGCGCCGACATATAGTATATAATAACATGTAGTTGATAATTATGAAAAAATAGAATTCGATGCGAATGATATTGAAAGTTGTTTTGTAATTTGATATTTTTCTTATATGTGTTAATTAGTAAATGGCTTGTTTGTTGTGATCGTACTGTGAAAAATGAAAGGTATTTTAAATTAAAAAATTGAGATTTTGAGATATCTCTAGAATTAAGAATTTATTATGTATTTGACTTTTATATAACTATGTGTAAAGGATCTCGATGTCTATATGCTTTAAATAAAATTAAATAAAATGAGATAAAAAATTAAAATGGACAAGAAGATATATGGAAATGTAATTTGTATTGTGTTGGTTGTTGGCAAAATGATTTTAATACAGATTTAAGGATTTGGAATGGATTTGAAATTAAATGATTTTAATTCAAGGAGTAATAAGATTTTGAACTGGTTTTTATTTTGTGAATGTAAACTCCTTCCATAGGATATGTATTAGAAAGATCAATGTCAAACTTTTTGAAAGAATTGTTTTTTTGTTGAGCGATTTTCTCATATTTAATAATATATTTAAGTTGGCGTATCTTACGCCCTTCCAAAAATATGTATTAGAAAGATAAATTTTAAACTTTTTGAAAGAATTGTTTTTTTGTTGAGTGATTTTCTCATATTTAATAATATATTTAAGTTGGCGTATCTTACGCCCTTCCAAAAATATGTATTAGAAAGATAAATTTTAAACTTTTTGAAAGAATTGTTTTTTTGTTGAGCGATTTTCTCATATTTAATAATATATTTAAGTTGGCGTATCTTACGCCCTTCCAAAAATATGTATTAGAAAGATGACTTATAATTTCATAAATTATTTTGTCCCGACGGTTTGAGCGGTTATCAGAATGGTTGCTTACACAATGCGTCAGCAAAATGTCGGTTGGGGTGCCCTTCTTGGCCTCCTGAGTACTCACCAAGATACCCCCAACTCCCGCAAAACACCTCCCTTAGGTGCGCATTACCTGACGGCATTATTTTGCAATTATTTCAAATTTTTTAGATGTCTTTTGTTAAAGTTTGTTAACTAAAGACTTGAAAACAGCTTACCGCTTCAAGCTGCTCTCTTCCCGGTTCCTCTGCCGCAATCTTCTGTTTGATTGTGCGCAAAGCTCTCCTCCTTGTGAACTTTGCCTGACAGATACACCTGGGAGACAGCATTCGGACATCTTACCGCTTCAAGCTGCTCTCTTCCCGGTTCCTCTGCCGCAATCTTATGTCTGATTGTGCGCAAAGCTCTCCTCCTTGTGAACCATGGCTGATAGAAAGAACTGAAAGACAGGATAGGAGGAACATGCCGGTTCAAGTTAACTTGCAATATGCTTCTGATTAGTGATTTTAGATGAAAGATTAGCGAAATCGCATTTAATTTGGATAGAAGGATTCAATTTTATGAAGCAGGCTCGTAGAAAATATGCAGGAATAGCACAATCTTTTGCAATCACAACGCGATTGCAAAACTTCGACCGACAAGAGTGTATTGTGCACTCTTGTCGGTCAAACTTCCTAATACAAAATTTGATTCCCTTATTATCTTCTTAACAAAACTTAAGATTTCAATAATACATCATGAAAACATTCATTTACTACATTCACACTGTTATTCCTTTCTATAAATTAACTCATTTAATAGAATCTTGTTTTTATATCTTATTATTTTCTCATAATACTTCTAATTCCTCTATTTCCTCTTCCACATAAAATTTAATTTTGTAATGCTATCATATACACTTAATGTTTTCAAATTTTCAGATTTAAATTTAATCTTTATTTTCATCATCATTTATAATCTTGTTCCTATATAAAGTTATAATAAATTATCGTCAGATTCTAATATTTATGATTCTTACTACTCAATTCAATATAATTATGTTAGTCACTCATATTCAGGAGAATAATTTAAAAATCTATAGCTCATATTTTGATAGTTATATATTTAGATGATATATATTGCAATTCCGGTTTCAACACGATCAAATGCCAAACCAAGACAAAATATATATGAATTTTCAAAATATCGATTTACATTAGAATCTATATCTAATTTTATCAATACACAAGTAGGGAATGTTCAATACATCTTTGAGCAACGTGAATAGCACAATTTTATAGGATTATTTGTTGATTATATAAAATATAAGCCAAATCGAATCTGCTGTATAGTACTTTAGTTTATCATTGAATGTTAAATGTGTTCAGATAAATATTTGAGTCAGATATCGCATTTTCTAATTTCAAAATTTATCTCATGAAGTTAGAATTTATTTGATCATACAACATCATGTTAGTCAAACTAGAGTTCAATGGCGATTCTAGAATGGAACAAATGCTTGTTTTCTCAAAATGTTAAAATATTAATCTAAAAAACTTAATATCTAACCAAACCATTCTAGAATTATTATATACAGGTATAGGCAATCTAAATGCACACGGAATTCGGAAAATTAAAAAGAATATTTATGAGATTATTAAATCTTATGTAATTCAATGAAAAGTAGATAATATGAATATCCATAGGCTATATATCAACATATGAGTTTTTGGTTTGACCAATACTATACTAATGTGATCAAATTAATCTGATTTCTTAGATTTTCATTTGAAGCATTTGCAGTAGTAGGGGTACCTTTATATATTAACATATTAAAAAATTGCGCTCCGATTCGCAGTTTCTTCATGATTTTGAGATTGCATTAGATTTCGCGATGCAGAAAAAAATCACTTTAGATTCCCGTCAAACTCTAAGTATAATCATATCTCTATATGTAGAAACTGTCTGCGCTATTTATTTCCCGGCTCAAAAAACCACGGTGTCTGTGTGAGGAAAATACCCGTTTTAGGACCCTGGGTAGGGGGTCATGAAAATTTTCCAAGAGTTGGAAATATAGGGTAATTGTATTGTTTTTAGATATTGTTTTATTCTCGTTTGATAAATATTATTGTTTTATATTCTAATTCTTTGGATTTTAAACAGTCAGTTTTTATAAAAAATTTTCATATTAATATTAAAAACGGAAAGACTTTAATTTGATACAACTATAGGCATACACTTGAGGAATGATGACAATTTGACGAAGAATTCTTGCTTATCATTTAAACAATTAATCAAATTTGAAATATCATTTTTATGGCCAATATCATCCTGAAATAGACTTTGCAATATAGAGCTAAGGAACTCAGATTTATCATCATTTTGACATTTCATGAGAAGAATCCTTACAATTTCACATTGCTTCTGAATCAGATCATTTTCATAAAATTTATAAATATAAGATAACATATCAGCTAATAACTCTTCGAAACCCAGATGATTTGAGTCAATTTCTTTGATTATTGAAAGATATAAATCTAAACTTTGCGAATTTCTGATTGAACTGAGCTTAGTTAAGATTTTCTGAGCATTCTTAGATAGAATTTCGGATTCATTTTTATCTTTAACTGTTATTTCCAACAAATTTACAATTGATTCGTTCAAAATTTGCGGAATATCCTGAAGAAGTACTAGTTCTAAAATTTCTTCTATAATTTCAATACCAAAATGATCCGACTTTTGATATAAATCACAAACATATTGAATAAGTTTCTTATCTGAACAAATTATTTGCTTATTCTTACAATGATCAATAATACTTTTATCAAGATTAACTTCTGACTTAACAAACAATAACAAAATTGAGATAATAGTTGATTGAAGGCATTTGGATTTGTTTTCACCATCATTAGTGCTAACACTAGCAAGATATTCCGAGATTTTACTTAAGAATTCTGTTGTTGAAAGATTATCAAAAATTTTGTTTTCTAAACAGTAATTAAAGGAATTCATCATAATTGACTCAAGACATAAAGCATTGTTTAGCAATTCTTCCATATTGTCAACCTTTGATTCACTAACTTTTGACATCATAAACAAAATTTCACTTGAAATAGACTCTTTGTCATCAATTTTAATGAAGTAGTCAGTAAGTAATGATAAGGACATCGATCTTTGCTCATTATTGGTAATTTGAGAATAAATTTCATAATAATTTGACTTAACCTTCTGAAACATTGGAACTAAACAATTTTCTGAAGTTTCCATTGACATTAAATCGACAATTTCTTTGCAAATAGCTTCACTCTGAACTCTAAACGAATCAATTAGTATTTGTACATCATTTTCATCATTTGAAAACAAAATTGGGAATGATTTCAAGAAATCAGTAAATAACAAAATCGTATCAATATAATTTTCTTCATCATCCTTGACTTTTTCAATAATTTCCTTGAAAAGGTTGTTTACTTCTGAAATAACATTAGAATTAGCTTCATTTTGCTTAATATGTTCTGAAATTGAAGTAATTGTTGAAGTTAATGCAATTAAAGTTGATAAATCAAATTCAATTTTCAATTCATTTGATTTTTCATTAATTATATTAATCAAACAATCAGATTTGCTAATAAATATGAGCCTGAATGACTCTTTAAGGTACTTATCAAGCTCAATTTGTTCAGGAAATTCAGCTTGAAATTCTCTTGAAGGAAGAAAGGCCGGAAGTACTTTTTCAACATATTTTGGTAGATGGTTAATGTAATATTCCATTAAATTCTTGTTTTCTGAAATTTGGTTATATTTTTCAAGAATTGTCTTCCAAAATCGACAGTAGCTGATCATAGATGAGATAAAATCACTATCCCATAGACATTCTAGTATTTTAATTGATTTGTCAACAAGATCTGGCATTTTTTGAAAATTAAAAATTTCAAAGTGATTTACTAGAAAACAAATCAAGAAATCAGTTACTTCCTTGCTGTATGTTGAATATAGGTTCTCATTTTCAGTGTAGTGAAGTATAACATCAAGAAATTGTTCAAAATAATTTTTCAAAGATTCGTTGTTTGGAAAGTTCGAAATAACAGCTGATATGTAAAGTAGTATTGATCCAAGGTTTTCTATATCGTTTTCAACCTTCATGAAACGGTTTATTGTTTGATTTAATTTTATTAAATTTTTAAGGACTGTAGACTTAATGTAATCCTTCATTAAAAGCAATGATGACGATGCATAAGAGATTGCTTGCCAATCTAAGCCTTCGTCGTAAGCAAAATTAAAAATTTGAATAATTTTATCTTGATTTTGAGTTATGAATGATTTAACAACTTCCTTCTGATCATCACTTGTTTGCTGAGATTCAAATACTTGTTGGAATAAATAATATAAAGAATGAAGTGAATGATGATAACTCATTCGATTATTTTTGTCAAAGAATAGTAAAGTATTGAGACCAGCTGGATATTTGTTTGGTAGACATCTAATTAATATAGAAACGAATAATTGATGTATTGAAATCGCATTTTCGTCATTAAATGCCATGTATTGATATGCAAGCTTGAATACAATAGCTGTTGCGGTAATGAAATATTTCTGTGTTTGAATATCTAATTGATCCCAATTTTTAGTTACGAATTTTGTAAGTATATCTGCGAAAAATGCCGAACATCCAATAAATAATGATGGATTTAAGTAGCTTAAGCATAAAAGATGACAGTCTTTTCGATTTTGAAAAGCTTGAAGTATTTCTTCACTGTCTGGTACATCATTTCGAACGCATTTAACAATATATTCGATTCTAGGAGTTTGGTTTTCGTCTGCCATACTTTTTATTGCGCTACTAGACATATTAAAATAAAAATCAATAATAAAAATGAAAGAAAATGATCAACCATTCATCAATTCATCTCAATGCTCACTTAAAAAGCACTAGCTCACTAAGTTTTAGAGATATTTTGTTCGATACTTTGACAGAATTAAAGGCAAAATAGCATATTAGCTAGAAGAAAATATGTAATAGTAATAAATAATTTTATATATCAAA
The DNA here is from genome assembly GCF_026262505.1 of Trichomonas vaginalis G3. Taxonomy (NCBI): domain Eukaryota; phylum Parabasalia; order Trichomonadida; family Trichomonadidae; genus Trichomonas; species Trichomonas vaginalis. The sequence goes on along the minus strand of NC_067203.1, from coordinate 14,031,743 downwards.
CATGTTAAGACTGTAATAAAAAATATCAATAAAATTTTCTACTTTTTCTGGTTTGTTCCCATGATTTTTGTCATAAATGTCTGGAAGAATCTAAGTTCGCTTTCCAGAACCCTATTTTCAGCAATAAGAGATAAAGATTCGCTTCTTAATTTTAATGCTTGTTTTCTTAGGTCATCGTTAGTTTCAGCTAATTGATGTAGTGTTGAATCCTTTTTATCACGCCATTTTTTCGCTGCTTTTCTATTTCTTGCTTTTAGCTCTTCTTTATCAACCTTTGAATGCTTTGAAATATGATCATCGTCTGATGATTCATCATCTTCCTGTTGAGGATTAGGATATACTGGCTGTTTTTCTGGAACAACAATTCCGATAGGGTTCATAAGTCGAAAAACATCATGCTGCATTTTTGACTTTTTTTTATTTGAGATTTTTCTCCCTTCTTCACTGGAATTTTAAAATTGTCTTGTGGGCCTGAAAATTGAGTGACTGATATTCAAAAACAGTATATGTCTGTATTGGTACGGTGGACCCTAAAACCATTTTCTTCGCCATCATATACTATAGTATTCATATTATTATATTGAACTTTTAGAATTCCTTCACATACATCATTGTTGGTGAAAAAAAAGAAAAAGTATTGCACCACCCGGGAATCGAACCCGGACCCCCACCTTGGCAAGGTGAAATTCTACCATTAGACCAGCAGTGCTTTACATTAGTTTTTGAAAATAGAAATTTATTTATTTATAAATTTTTAAATAGAAAATTTTCTAAAAAAATTGACTAGTTATTATAATGGCGAATAGAACCCAGTCACTAAAATCTATTTGCCTAAATAAGATCATATACCTAAGCAACTCAGGTTCTACTATAGATATGCAATTTCTCCCACCTCATTTATCAAATGAAATCATTATCAACATTCAAACAGTTGATGTTTTGAAAAGAGTTTATCTATCTAACAAAGATTACATTCAAATAGACAAAATGTTTAACTCTGCATGGAAAAAATTCGTAAATAATAAATTCTTACATGGAAAAGCTAGCGATGATATGCTTTCTGACGGACAAAACTGGTACGACTATTATTGCATGCTTGAAAAAAAGAAAGAAGAAGAATTGGAACAAACTCGTGCAAGACCCGTGGAAAAAGTCAAAAAAGAAAGTAAAATTGTGGATGGAACAGCTCGTGCACATGGGCATTACGTTTCGTCCAAAAGTACTACAATTACAGAGAAAAATCCACATCTTCGTGAATTGTATAGGAAAATGCAAAAATACAACATAAAGTAATGTCACATGCTATCTGTTATGTTTTAATATATAAACTGTTTTGTTTTCTATTATAGATATCTTATAAATTGTTAATTTATTTCAACAAAATGGGAACAAATCATTTGGTTATTTGGCACACATTAACAGAAGAGTCAAAAACTTCATTATGCTATGCGTCTATTCTAAAATGTGGGTGATGACTAAATTTGTCGCTGTGGATATTTGTAAAGTGTCAAATTTGAGAAATTATCAAACCCATATTGCTTCAAATGAAATCTTTCGAAAGCAAAATTTTTATCAATGATATTTTGCTACGCTTAATTATGCTAAAATAATCCAAAGCTGTCATATTTCGAATCCACATTCAATTTCTTATCGTTCGTATATAAATGGAAGAGAAAGGCGACGAAATTCCACAACCCACTGAAGAAAATGTAGAGCCAACTGATGAGAAGATAGAGGATGCCGAACTCGCCGATTCTGTCAAGCAAGATGAAGCACCACAGCCTGAGCTTGATGAAACTAAAAAGAAAGCTCGACTTGAACGGTTTCATAACTTATTCCTCAAAGCCCAAAGTTTAGGACTTAATCTTACAGAGGAGCAGATTGCAAAGGCTCACACATCATGTGAATCAACACCAATGCCAAACAAGCCAAAATATGAAATGTACAGAATTCATATTGTCGGTTTTCCGCTCAATATGAACGAGTTACAAATTATTGACTTCCTCTCTCAATTTGGCGAGGTTTATGATCTTTACATGCTTCAACTTCCTAATGGTAAATTCCGTGGAATGGTAAAAGTTACTTTCCTGGATAATCCTGATATTGATGGGATCGTTGAGAAGATCAGCGAAACTGTTTATCATAGTACTCGCCTTCACGCTTGCCGCGCTCTTTCTAAGGAAGGCCGGGAGCAATATAAGAGAAATAAATATGGCGTTTATGCTGGCCATCCAGAAAAGAATAAGGATTACTATCCAACGGTCTATGACCCCAGAACTGGCAAGATGGTCAAAGTCCAAAATCCAAGAAATTTCATAGATCCTAAAGACATGAGAGAATACAGAGATCGCCCACCAATGCGCGATGGTAGAGATTACGATCGTAATCCTCCACCAAGGAGAGACTACAGAGATGATGATCGTCCTCCATATCCAGATGATTATCGTCGACCATACAGATCAGATGATATGCGCCCATATCGTGATCCAAGAGATTATCCACGCGATTACTATCGAGATCCAAGAGATTACGCTGAAGATCCAAGAGACGGATACGGAAGAGATCCAAGAGACTCTTACTACGATGAATATGCTAGACGAAGTGCATATGATAGCTACTACTCAAGAATGGGCCAACCTGCCGATCCACAACCCGATTATAGCGCATACTACTATCAACCTGGATATTATTGAAGAATTTTTATATGTTTTAGAAAGTTTATCTCCATCTTCTTAAATATAAGTCTAATTATAGAATTTGTTTTCTAACCAAAATATTAGTTAAAAAATTATTTATATTATAGCTTGTTTGGAATCAAATTCGTCTTAAATTTACAGAATTAAAGGAAACTATGCTAATTCGAATTCATATATTTGCCTTTGTTATCGAAATTTATCCTAATCTTTTATTATTTTGGTAAATTTATATGGAGTAACTTTTACTATTTATGATATCTGATCTATTTTCAAAATCGAAATGCATATTTGAGATTAGTAATTTTCGGTGAGATTTTTTTTCCCCCTCCGAAGTTTTTCATAAAAGAAACATTTTTTCATAAGTATGACACAGCGTAAGTATACACGTCTTGAAGAATCTATGGATGCCAGGCCTGGAATGATGCAAAAGCCACTTATTCCAGAACCTAATCCAACTTTTGAATTAATCAAAAGAATTTTAACCACAGTTATAACAGTAGTTCTCTTTCTTGTCGTATGCAAAGCAACACATTTCCGTCAAAAAATGTTATATGATGCTAGAATTAATAGAAGCTTCTTGGCTACATTTTACATTCTAATCGGAATATTCTTATCACTTTATTTATACTTAAGTATTACATTACGTTGGCTGAGACCAAAGAATCAGCGTGTTAACGTTGACAATTGGGAGAAAGTTCAGCCAATTCCATTTTATATTTCCGTTGGCTGCTTAGTATTATCAGTAATTAGCTTTATTCTTGCTTTATGGCCTGCATTCCAGCTTGCTACATTTGTAATTGGCTTCTTAGGCTTCACATCTGTTATTTTTGTTATGCAGTGGTTGCCAGTCAATATATAATCACTATTGTAATAAATCTTGTTGTTCAACTTTAAACATATAATATACATTATTTCTCTTTATAAATAAAGAAAAGATTATTTAATATTTTTTACAAAAAAATAACAAAACTATATGAGTGTATTATAAAATAAGAGCTGCAACAGCAGATGCGTTATTAGACATGATGTTTCTTCTTCGTCTCTTAACAATATAGATTATCAAAGTGATAATGATAACCAATATGAAAACAGCAGTCAATGTAACCAAAACAATCATCTTCGTATCAAATTTCCATTTGTTTTTATCTTTATCATCCTTTCCATCACCTGAATCTCTTGAATTATCAGAATCTTCTTGAATTTCTTCAGTACAGTTTCCCATTTCATAAAAAATATCCTCTGGTACTTCTGTTGATCCAGAACTGACAATTTTGATGGGTAAAATCATTGTATCACAGATTTTACCTGTAGTTGGTGTCAATGTAAGCAAACAGCGCTTACAAACGAATTTATCATTGATTGTTGCATTTATATGTCCGTTATTCCAATTTTCATTTCGTCTGAAAATTTCTTTTTTAGTGTCAGCATCAACAAGTCTTAAAATGATCCTGCTATCCCAAGTCGACTCTATTTGTTTGTTATCCAACCAAAGTTCATAATTAATTTCAAAGGATTCTCCGGATTTAAACAAAGAATTTGGTTTTGGAGATAAAATTACACCTCCTGTCACATTATTAACATTTTCATGAAGAACTGTTGCATTAAATCCGTAATTGTAATTCCTTCTAAAACGTGACATTGTCACTTTTTCAGAAGACCAATCATTGAAGATACAAGGAATCGAGAAATTAACGATCAATTCTGGGTCTTGGAAAGCTATTGCTGGTGTTCTTCCGAAGTATGTCTTGAATATGGACATATCGCTTGATATACTTGGGAAATTGTTCCACTGGAAATCTTCAGCAGCTTCGATCAAAATTGAATTAATTTCTCCGCATTTAAATTCCGGTGAAGTGGATTTTATCGTCATGTTTTTATTGATTTTTGGACTCAATTCGCTGTTGCCTATTAGTTTAGTGATTTTAGGAAGATCTGGCTTGTTTTCGCATCCATAAAAATTCAAAGTGAAATTGGAAAACTCGAAAATTTGGAAAGGATCTTCATTTTGAATTTTTATCGTCCAATTTCCTTGAATTTCTTCTCCAAGGAAGTCTCTTAAAGTGAAAGAGTACTCCAATTTAGAAGACACATGTTTCATTGAGTTTGATAATGGTTTGAAGTAAGAAACAGTTTTAGAAGGTGAAATTAACCAGATCTTCAACAAACTTATATCTGTTGTATTATTTTCCATGAAATTAACAACAACAGACTCAATGAACTTTATATCATTGCTGTCTACTGTAAAATTAACATATTTTGGTAATTCTCTGAATTTATTTGATGTAAACTTTTCAAATTTTGTGAAGAAAATTTTCTTTTCTTTTGGTAAATTCTTCCAATTCTTAGAAGTTTCTACAGCCAAGTCAACATTGATTCTTCCAAATCCACTGTAATGGGAATACAAATAGCCGGCTCCGTTCTTCTTCCAATAGATACTTTCAGGATCATTTATTGTTGACGTTAAAGCCAAAATCATTTGTACATCTCTCCATGTTAACTCTTTATTGACTTGTAGCATCAAAGCACAGCATCCAGCAACTTGTGGACAGCTTGCACTTGACCCTGTGAAAGTATTAGTACAACTGGAATCTCCGAAAATTGAACTGGTAAATAAAGTTGGAGTGTAATCTGATCCAGCCATGAAACTCGAATCTCCGCCACTTGGAGTGTTAACTAAGATGTTACTGCCTGGTGCTGTATAGTACGCAGCTGATCCTTTGTATGTAGATGCAGAAACAGAGATAACTCGTCTGTCTTTGTTCAATAAATACTCATTTGAATTTTGGCCGTTTTCTTGTTCATTTCCTGCAGCGAAAACAATGATTCTGCCTTTGCCGTTTCTTCCTTGAGTGACTGATTTATCTAAAGCTTCATCTACTACAGGATGGCTTTGATAAAAGTAACAACGAGCTGAAGATGAAGGATCACATTCTACTCCCCATGAAAATGATATGACATCAATATCATTTAATGATGTAGTAAGTGATTTGACGATATTACCTATGGAAGCATCATTGGCACCGAACCTGTGGCAGCCAATTGTCGAATTTGGAGCAACTCCTATGGAACAGTAGTTATTTGATGAAGCAGCAGCCATGCCTAAGCATGCTGTTCCGTGAGAATCAGTTTCTACTTGTGGATTGATGTCGTCAAACGGAGCTGAAAAAGCAAGATTCAGATTATTATTAAAGCGGTCCATAAAATCATAGTGCGTTGTATAGCATCCATCATCAGCAATAACAAGTGTTACGTTGTTTCCGGAAATTCCTTTTTCCCATGCCTTTTTAACGTTGATATCTTCTCCAATTGTACCTCCATAGGCTCCAATATTGTTGGCATAAAAAGAAATGGGCCATTCTGGATCTGGGTAATCGAATTTCTTAATCTTTGAATTAAAATCTTCAATAAAATAATTTGCACTGTTTATTATGTCTTGATTAGGATATTTATCAGTAGAAATGGTTATAAAATCGTTCGTTGTAAGTAAAACTTTATAATTTTCATTATTCAGTAAATTAATTTTATTTCGAGGCAATTTAATGAGATATTGTGGCCTTATGCGAACAGTAGTGAAAGTTGGATCTGCTCCTATTTCAATTGTGTTTGAATTATAAGCTAGAGGACCTAATGTTTCATAAAAGAGAATTGAAATCATAAAATTTTGTGGCAAATTTGGCAAAAATAAATCAATTAATTTACTTGTTTCATTGCATATTATTAATTTCGTAACTTAAAAAATTCTTTTATTCAAAAATGATAAATCCAGAAGATTGTCTTGACGGAAGGATAGATTTTGCAAAAAGATTAAAGAAAAAGACAATAAAGAAGCCATTATCAGCTGCAGCGAAGAAAGACCCTCCTCCAAACGCAGAAAATATTGAGAAAACATTAGCACAATCCACTGACGAAGCAATTATGCAGATGACTTCAGCAGAAATTAAATTCCAGAAGCAACATACAAATTACATCAAGAAATCTATTGAAAGCTTGAAAGGTTTGTCTCATAAACAGATTATTGAAAAGGCCAATAAGTCTCTTGAAAACATTGCAATGCATAATGATCTAGAAGGTGATTGATTTATATATTTATTTGGGAAATTATATCTGGATTCCTCAATATTTCTAATATTTTTCGACAATTATACAAAAATCAGCTAAAATAGTCAATAGTAGCTGTTAATTCAAACAACACCTTTCCATTTTTCATTAATATATTTAATTTTTTCCATTTATTTCTATATATCTTATTCCTTCAATTTAGGAGCAATTGGATATTACAGTGGCACAGAAATTATATGTATATCGTTTTGCGAAACTTATAACTTTTAAAAGAGTAAAAGCTTGTAATTTTTTTTATAATCATCAGATTTTTTTTTAAATAATGTCTCAGGTTGAGCTCTCAATAATGAGTACTAGATACGCGCAAATTATTTGGCTGTTTCGCAAAGTAAAAATGATCAAAAAGTGAGAATACTGCTAGAATTGTAAACGTTAACGTAACAGAAAAACGAAATGAGTTTTCAAGGAATTGTTACCCCCGAACAGATGGAAAGCCTTCAGAATGCATTCGATACATTTGATTCCAATTCGGATAATTGTTTGGAACCAAATGAACTTGAATCCGCTTTAAGAGCCTTAGGATTCAATCCTAAAAAGGAAGAAATTCAAGATATGATCGAAGATACAGGCAATACTCCAATTGACATGAAAGCCTTTGTTTATATTGTTTATCATCATTCAAGAAATGTCGATGTCGAAAAAGAATTAATTGATTCTTTCAGGGTTTTCGATAAAGAAGGAACTTCAAAACTTCCAGAATCTAAGATCAGAGAAATTCTAAAGAATATCAGAAAGCCTCTCACTGATGATGAAATTTCTGAAATCTTAAATAGAGCACAGAGCCAAAATGGTTATGTTAATTACGTTTCTTTTGTTCATGAAATGATGAACCTTTAAATGGTCCCATAAATGTTGATTATTATTAAATATTTAATTTTTTTTTGTTTAAGCTGAACTTTATTCTATATAGCTAAGGATGTCAATTCGGAAAATTGTTTTCATTTTAGGAGAATATAATTTTCCTTTTCGAAAATTTAAAAAGTGAGACGCGCAGGATTCGAACTTTTTTAAAAGTTGATTTAAATATATTCTAGTGTGGATTCTAAGGATAATATCATATTTAAAATAAGAATATACTAGTTTAGGTGGTATAATTTTTTTCGATAAATTTGAGAGCATGTACGTTTAGGACATCAAAAGTGTCAATTCGCTCAGCGAAAGCTGAGCTAGCTTCGTTCTCGAAAGAATAGGGAAGGAGTGAAAGAGAGTGATACAGATGTTGACACATTCATATCATTTCAACAAATTTTGATCAAATTGAAATGCAATGAAATTCAATTCACTTCATATCCTTCAGTCAGTACATTGACATCCTTCTACATCACAATGATAACTCGTGCATCAATAGTTCTACAACTAACTCAGAAAAAACAAGATTTTTCCTTCCAGCTTACAGCTTTTAAAAAGTTTCGATGATAAAAATCACTCTACTCTTGTTTATCGATATGTTGTGATAGTAGGTAAACGTATTCTTATCGATATTAATAACAATATTTTTACGAAAATCTGAACCAATTACAGAGTTATTCATAAAGTTTATGATAACTGTAATTACTTCATCTTTGTTTTATATTTGAATAAACAATTTAATTTAATTTGCATAATTTTTTTTAGTTGAAAGACAGGAAACTTAGTTGAGTTTGTATTATTTTTATCGTTCAATTCATTGTATATGTGAGTGATCCAGATATTTAAGATATTTAGAAAAAATTTATTAATTTGATTAACAAATTTTAATCAAAATAGCAAAAATCTATTTGATAGCTGTAAGCAAATAATAATTTCTATTTCAACCAAAATCACTTATTTTCATCTAAACGTATAAAATTGTCAATTTTATGAGAATAAATTTAAAATCTCATGAAATATAAAGGAGAGTAATATTTTTCAATTTTCTTTTTTTCTTTCTCTCAAATATTTTCTATTGGGAATTTTCTTGTTATCAAAAAATAATTTTAATATTTGTTTATTTCATTACATACAATAAAATTTTAAAAACTCTATTTCTTCACAAGAAAATTTTTTTCCTTCATATGAAGAAACATTTTGTTCTCCATTTGATGCTGAGTCTAAATCTCGATTTTTGAATTTTCTTCTTTCCAAATTTCTTTTTTCCAAATTAGAAGTTTAATTCAAATTTTCAATAGTTTATATATTTTCTCAAACCGTCTTAGATTTTCTCACTTTTTAGGGATTTTCTCTCAAAATATACAAAAATAGTAATACCAATACATGTGTCTAATATACTTTAAAACCATCGTGATAAAATTCAAAAACGAAGAGTTCTTCTCTCCAAATTTTTTTCAAAATCAAAAAAATGAGATAAAAAAATATATTTGGAAAATTCATTTTTAGCATTTTAGGAATTTTCTCACTTTTCTTCCAAATTGACATCCTTAATATAGCACAAAAAACACATCATCACTATATAAATATGTATTACTATCGATGTTTCATTGATCTTATTAATCTGGTGGAAAACTTATTCAATGAAAAAATTCAGAAGTTCATTCAAATTTCTTTATCCATCATATATCATCAATGAACTTTGAATCTTTGATACAGGCTCCAGTTGATACTTCAAGTTTTAATAAAAAGTATGGTGATGGTAATAACAAATGTACAATTCATAAAAGAAAAGATCAGTTATTTAAAACTTATAAACTTTTAGACCATCCAGATCCAGAGTCCACCCCAAATAGTACCATGCTAAGAGACATAATTCCCATTACAATGGATCATTTCTGCCTTCCAAAAATTAAGAGTTTATATTTTGCAAAAAATGGATATTTATCTGCTTCAATGGAATACATAGAACACGAAGATGTTAAAAACATTAACGGGCTTATGGAAAGGCTAAATACAAAAACAATTTATTATATTTTTAAAACACTTCAATATCTTCATCAGCACGGTGTTCATCATTGTGATTTAGATCCTCTAAATATTCTTTTCAAAAGAAATGATGATATTTCGATAATTGATTTTGATACTTATAATAGAGATGGAATTAAGCACACTCAAATATTTATTAGGCAACATGATCATGAATTCAGTGATGAATTTGCTTTACTCATGTTTTCCATTGTTTATCTCATTAAAGAAAATTCATGTCCAAGTCAATTAGGATCGAAACTCTGTGATTACGCCAACACGGTAATACAAGAAAGCTCCAAAAATTACCAATTAAAATTAGAAAATTTAAAAAAGTATGAAAAATCTAATAATTTAGATTCGAATTTGCAAGATATATCTGATAAAATTCATGATTCATGTGAAGATAACAAAAACTGTTTACAGTATTTCATTGATGCGTTCATAAACAGTATCGAAAATGAAGAAAACCACAAATATGACAGATCTAATGGTAGTGAAAGACTAGAAACTCTTAAAAAAATTATTAATGATTATAACAGACGATGTATGAACATGCATTTCATATCAGACTCATTGAAGAAAGGTGTTTTCCTTTCCAGTTTTATTGATTATGCTTTCGAGCAATCTAACAAAGGAGATTGCGATGCAATGGCATTTCTCGGCGAAGTTTTCTTGACAGGAGTTGTTTCAAATCATGGTGAATATGCTAAGAAGTACTATCCAATATCTCACACGTATGTCAAGCAAAGAATCAGAACTGCATATTTGTTGATCATTAAAGCAATGAAAAATGGTTCTGATTTTGCAAGAGATCGAATTTCCATCGGATTACAAATCATGAAATCGATATTGGAATCAAAGCAACCAAATTTGAATAATCAAATTCTATTGGCTCAAATGTGTGATGCATTCGGATTCCATATGTTCAATTTCTGGGAAGGTGATGAATTCAGTGAATATTTCTATGAATATGATAATACTGATGTTAAAGAATTAGACCTCCTTGAAATGCTGAAAAATCCTGATCCAGAAATAATTTATGATTCTCGATTCAAAAAACTATGTACTGACAAAGCAAAAGAAATTTACGAGAAAGAATCTGATTATCTTTTGCTGATGATGAAGATTAGGACACTTTTGCTTATTGATCCTACCAACCCAAAAATATCAAAAATCTTCAATGAGTTCAAGACAAAAAATATTTTTAATGAAGACTTCATCTTCGAAATGAGCTCCTATTATTGGATTTACAAGCCAAAAGGATATAAAGATTTCGAGCAATATTTCAATTTGCAAATGTTAATGCACAAAAGAGTTTCTGATCCAAATTCAGTATTGAACAATTCTATTGTTCTTCAAGCTGATGTCTTTGAACACCTCTTGGCAGATTATTTCCAACTTTTCTGATTTTTCTCAAAGATTTTTCTTTGTTAATAAAATTTGCGTATTTTTATTTATAAGATTTTTTCATTTGTCTAAACTCAATTAAGAATTATAAAATATTATGCAAGAATTAAAAATTCTTTTTCACTTCAAAATTTTTGGAATCAAATTTTTTCGCGCTGACTTTTTCAAAAATTGAGGGAAAAAGTCACGCGAAAAATTGTAATTTTTCTTGACTTAAATTTTGAAATAATCTGATAAAACCTCTGAAATAATTGATAACTGTCAAATTTCAAATTGAATAAAGATTATCATTTCTCTCATAAAAGTGAACTTACAGATACGGAAAGGAGTGAAAAGTCATCAACCGAATAATTTGAAATTAATATCTAACTATCCAAAATCGAAGTTCAACGCAAGAAAACGCAAGAAAGTACAATTGGTCCGAATATTTTGGCACTCAATCCAAGGTTGAACAGACAAATAAACGAAGTCCATTCTCAGACACAACAAGTTCTAATAATTATTACGTTTTTATTTGTTTATTTGAAGAATGCAAAGGAAGAGGTGCAATTTACATCAAAAGAACAAACAATATTTGCACATTACTTGAAGATTCCATATTTAACAGTTGCAGTTCCACTTCTGATGATGGTGGTGGATCTGTTTACTATAGCTGTTGGCTAAGAGGGCAATTTGTACAAAAACGAACATGTTATTATAAATCAATAGCAAACAATGTTTACATGTCATTTTTTCAATGGTGTAAATCTAGTTCTTCATATAAAAACTACGCAATTGATGTTTCTGTTTCTAATTGCGGAGCAAATGAATCAAAAGGCAGTTATACATTTAGTGTTACATATGGTGATATACTTGTTTCCAATATCAATAGCACAAACAACAAATGCAAACAATATTCATCATATAGAAGTGTCCTTACAGGAAGTTCAGGCACATGTAATTTCTCAACATTCAGAGGAAACAACCAAACTGGAAGTGAATCAGTTCGATTTTCGATTACTCCTGATAGTAAGAATGATACACAAACAGTTTCTTATTGCAATATTATTGGAAATAAATGCGAACCAATCACTACTCAATCTTTATTTGCGAGTACATACACAGTTAATGTTAATCACTGCATATTTTTAAATAACATTGCAAAGTTTATGTTTAATAACCGTCTATCTTATGATGATGCTATAGATTACAATTTGACTATTTCAGATTCATATGTTGATAATCAGTCAGTAGCTAATGGAAATGGAAGAGTTACATTTAATAATCTAAAACAAAACTCCGATTTAAATGAAATGCCTCTTTTTTACACAGAAAATTGTTTTATTGATCCTAAAGAAATTTCTAATAAATTTTCATATCTTACTAAATTTTCAAAAACTGCGTTGGCAGGATTATTTACATCCAAAAGAAAATAAATATTTAGTTTCATTAATAATTGAACATTTTGAATTGGAATAATATTACACTACAAATTGAAGACATTTGATTCTTTTCAAACTTTTTAATAAAATCATATCTTATCTTATTGATTTAACAATTTAAGAAATTAAAAAGTTTATTACAATTAATAATTTAGAAATCATCTTCAATTGGATCAACACAATCATCGGGGATATTATCAACACGGCTACGATCAAATGTTGGTTCTTCGTCGACATATTCAACACCGGCCATTCGGTAGATCTTCTTAAGTTGTTCGACTTCCATGAACCATTTAAGATCAACACCATTCTTACGCATGTTTTCAAGAATACGCTGAGCTTGTGTGAAGTTGCCAAGTTCAACAAAGTACTGAACTAACAGCATGTAAACGTCTTCAAGACGCAAACAAATATCAACACCACGTGTCTGCAACAGCTCGTTGCAAATGCACTGCATACGCATTGGATCCGATTGCACACATTCTGATGCTTCGATGTACATCTCAATCCATCGAATCTTTTGAAGCTGCGACATAACAATTGCTTCACGATCTCTTGTCATATCTGTCTTAGCCATTGTCTGGTGAGCGCGTCTGAGAAGATCAAGCGCTTTCTTGTAGTCTTGGAAGTCATCAATCTCCGTCTGTGCTGAACGTTCTAAGAACTGTGAGATTTTGTCGTATGAACCAGCGCGTTGATAAAACTGCATTGCAGTGATAAACAACTGTTCACCTTCACGAGGATTCTGTTCAGAAAGATAATCCGCAGCCATAATGAATGCATCCTTACGCTTGAGTTTGTTAGCAAATCTGATGACTTTCTCTGGATCATCGCCACGGATTATGTCTTTCATTGCTGAAATGTGGTCGTTCAAACGCATCCAAACTTTGCTTGCGATATTGTACATCTGGAGCTGTTCGCAAAGAAGAGCAACTTGTTTGGCTTCAAGTTCGTCCTCTGTCTGGCTGAGCTCTTCCATAAGTGATTGTGGTAATTGAACATCGTGGTCGTTGCAGATTTTGCTTGCAAATGTGAAATTATGTGCCAATGCAAGGAAATATGCAGCGCGTGTCCAATCTTCTCTTGAAACAAAGAAGTTTGCAGCATTCTCAAGAACTTCGTGGTCTGATTTATCTGTGATTGTGTCAGCAATCTCTGTTAATGCACCAACTAATTGGTTTTCAAGACATAAACTGATTGCTTTGTTGACACGACCTGCGCGGTGCCACAAAAGAACTGCAGTTCGGATGTTCTTGTCTTCTTCGTATTTCTTTGCAGCTTTTGCAAGTAATGTTGCAGGAGCTGAAAGAGACAATGAAAGGATTTGGTTCTCCATGCCTTGTTCGAATGCAAATTCGAATGCGGCCGAGTTCTGGTGAGCGTTCTTGAAAAGATTAAGGATATCTTTCTTCATGCTTTCTTGTTCTTCACCACTAACTGTAGGAAGTTTCTTAATCATGAGACGCGCTAAACGGCAAATAGCACCGCGATCACCTGTGTTAGAAACATGTCGTGATGCTTCTTGCCATTGTTTAGTAATGCACAAGACACGAAGGGATTCACGGATTTCACCACACAAGTCATAGTGTGTTAGTGCAGTTTCGAACTGTGTCTTGTATTCGTAGTAACGACCAAGCCACAAGTGAAGTTGTGGATCTGAGTTGCCATCATTTGCTGCTTTGAAGATGATTGATAAATCACCTTTGTGCATAGCCATGCGAAGAATATCGGAACCGTTTGGACCACTCTGTGCAAATGATTTTATAGATTCTTGTTCATTGCCTTCTAATTCGAACATGGAACCACGCAAATACGATGCAGCACGGATAGGCAACTTGTCTGTTGGTGTGCAGATGGATGCAGCTTCATCAAATGATGTGGATGTGATGTTATTTAAGAAATCAAGTTTGTCACCTGATTTAACTTCAACAGCCGATGTCAAAACTTTTGAGCAGATGTCTGCAAGACCTTTTTCGCCGTTGTTGATACAGAACTTCATAGCGCTTCGAGCAACACTTTCTTCTTTAATAGCACTGACAATTGTTTCTGCTCCTGCTTTGTCACCAGTAAATATGCAGTAGTAGATATTTGTCAGGATTCTTCGTGTCTGACCTTCAAGGCCATCGACATCGACAAGCTGTGGAATCAAGAGTGTGTTAACTGAGTTTTCAGTGGAAACTTGTGAACGAGTTCCAATGACACATGTGTAGATTCTCGGGACTTCGACTTTGAACATAAGACGTGTCTGTGATGATGGACGGCTCTTCATCATCATTACGTTCAAATCGGTAGAAATGAATGCAGGAATAACGAATGACGGCGTTTGGATGCAAAGAAGACGTTCTGAAACAGTATCCCAAAGATGGACAAGAGGAATTCCACCTTCTGGTTGCATAGAAACTGTCTTCTGAAGTTTAGGAGAGTGTAAATAAATGTTGTTTCCTAATTTCCATCGACCGCGATCCATAACATCGATGGAAACTGATAAACAGTAGCCACCACGTGAGATTGAGATGGATCTGATCCTGTGATGCGGTTCTGGAATATCTAACTTGGATGTGGATTTGTATTCAGGATTTCGTTTAGAAACATCGAATAAAACAACTTCTTCTAAATCGGAAAGAAGGCATAAGAAACGGCCATTGATAGATGTCCTGATGATTGTGCCTTTAGCATCAATAGGAACAGAAACACGCGTTTCGCCTTGTTTGTTGTGGACTTCAAGTGTTTGGCCGTTAACTGCATAGACTGTGTCTCCCAAAATTTCGATGTTTGTCCCTGGAATTGGGAATTGTGAGATTTGTGTCAGAGAACCGTATCCCATTGAGTGCATGTACGCTGTCGTCTTGGATAAGATAAGCAAGTTGTTCGCAGATGCTGACATTTTTTCAATTATAAAATCAAATTTTTGTCTGAAAGCTCCTGTCAACGAAATACTTCGTGCATCTGTTTGTACTGCTGTGATATCCTTTGAAACAACACATCTAATTGGAGGAATCTGGCAAGGAGAGAAAGATCCGTCTGGTAAAACAATTAAAGCCTCTTTTGTATATGGAGACCATATGATTTTCTTGGCATTAGTTGTGGTTTCAAGGCTGCGGACAATGGAAAGTGCGTTTTTGTCTTCTTCGTACTTCCATAACATTAATCTGCCGCCGCCTGTCATACAAGCAAGCTCGCAAGTATCGCTGTAGAACATTGTGCCAATGATGTTGTCTTTTTCGTTTGGTTTAAGAGTTAATAGTATTTGGCAATTATTATCGATAATATACATTGTATCGTTGCAGCAATAGCAAAACTTATCATCAGAAATGTGTGAGAAGCAAATACTCTCGCCTGATGCAAGCTTAGATTGTGATAATTTCTTGAATTTTGGCGATGTTGTATAAATTGTTAAAATGTTATCTCCGCTCAATGAATAAACAATCTTTCCATCATAAGAAAGATTAATGTAATTGATTGGTCGTGGTAATGACGTGACAATTTCGAGTTCTTGTTTTTCGACGTATTTTAGAAGTTCGCCTTCATCATTCATGGCGTAGATTGTATCTTGATCTTCGAATGTATACGTGATTGATAAAAATTTGTATGCAGTTGGTTTAGATGACTGAAGTTTAATTTTATTATTGTCAATATTCCATATTCTGATTGTTCCTGTAGTTGAAGCTGTCGCAAATTTATTTTTGCCCGGATGCCATGAAATTAAGGCAACGCTTTCCATGCCAAACTCATCTGAAAAAATTGTTGTGCCATTACTCCAAATTCCGACTTGGCCATCTTCAAATCCAGCAGCTAATGTATCAGAAGCAAGCGACCAAGAAATTTCAGTGGCATTTTCTGTATAAGAAATGACGGATTTTTCTGGATTTCCTTCAAAAGTTCCAATAAAATGAATTTTATCATCAGAGCCTATATAAGCACATGTTCCACTATGGAAGGACCACGCTGTTTTCTTCAGACCAGTATACTTCTGGCGAGTTCTTGCGTCTGATCTCTTCATCAAAGTAGATACTTTTTTTTTTACTTACACTGCGCAAAAACTTATTTACACTCGGTAATTGGAATGAATTGATCATATGGTTTACTTATGTATGAGTAACTAGACATCATCTGATGGGAAAATTAGTATTCTATGCAAGAAAAAATCAATTATTCATTAAAATATCTATAATTTACAATTTCCTCTTAATATTAGCTCTTCTAAGTCGATATATGATCAATCATATAGTTTATTAGCTTTTAATTCAATTAATAAACGGCTACATTCACATAAATTTTGAGTTTATTTTATAAACGTTCATTGTAAAAATTCATCGCACTCTAGACAGTCCAATCAGGGATTTTAACATAGCAATTAACTATCTGCAGAGAGAGTATGTAATGGGGCAAGTTAGATTGACCTAGTTTGTTTCTTATGGAATGAATTATTTATTTTAGTATATTCAAGGCCAAAATAAAATATCGTTAGACTTTTACTCTAGTGCTAATCTTGTTAAAGCAACAATTCTTTATGCAGACAAATATGGATTAAATCTACCTCCTCATTTGCTTGATTAAGGATGTCGATCGTAAGTATTGTATGTGTATTGCATGTGTTTGTCTAAATAGTCATAAAATTTTACCAATAATTCCATTTGAAAATGTAAAATCATCCGTTATGAATGACGAATATGGAGATTGAATGATAAAGATATATTATATTCATATGATATTGATCAGAAGCATTAATTAATAATCAATTGTGGAAATTTTGAGTTAAAGTAATTGATGAGAATAAACATGAAAATGAGTTGAGCTACTCTTTAGAAATTAATCGATTTCATTTTTCGGCAATTTCGATGAATGTGGGAAGCATTGAAAAAATAATTTAATCGTTTTGAAATTGACGGTTATTTTTTTAATCATATAATTTTCAAATATATGATATGGATTATTAGACAACAATTTATTGAAATTGAAATGCTATCATTCAAAAATTAAATTGCAATTGAATTGATTCAATTTTTTGCGATCGATCCAATAATTAAATCTTATTATTTATACATATTTCAAAAAAATTGAATGCAGAAATGTTTAGATTAGTAAAATAAAATTTTTTATAATTAATTTTGAATATATTTTAAAAATTATTGCAATTGCATAGAAAAAAATTCAATCAATTTTTGTTATCAAAACGATAGACCTCGATAATGTCGCGGCGAATCTCGATTGAAACAGAAGATTTGACGAAATTATCGACGGAATATATACTAAATGCAGTTGATAGTCTCCCCTCTGTTGGGATTGAGGCAAAATCATATCGAGACTGCATTTTTATTCTATTTTTATATTATCAAAAGTTTACAAACAAGTCCAATTTAATACAGCTTATCTTCATGCTTTGGCACTACGTTCAGATCTTCGCTGCCGCCAATACTTTGCCTTTAGTCCTGACTATTGTTGAGCAAAAACAAGATATAATTTCAAATGCGTTACTAGTTGTGCTGATGTTCATTATACCATCATCATTAGATCAACCGAATGTTTATTACATTACAAGTTTCCAGCTAATCATATTTCTATGCATTTTTATATTTTGCGTATCTGTGTATCGAATCAAGAGATCAAAAACCTTTAACTCATGGCAAATTTTCTTCTCATATGTCTTTTCATTCGAAATTTCACGCGTTCTTTTGCTTCCAAACATCATTTTCGTTTCAAGATCATTAATTTGCTCATTGGCAGGAATATATCCATTAACATTGCTAAATCTTACGCAAGTCTTGTTATTGGTTGCGCATGTTAGATTGTGTTATTATGCCTCTTTATTTTCTTTTTCATTTTTCAAGACCACACAAATTCCTCGAACTTTATTAGTACTTCCCGAGCATATACAACTCTATATCCTTCCATTTATAGGCTGGGGATGCTTTTCATTAGGAACAAAAAATCAAGGCATTACAAGCTTAATTGTTTTTTGTATCCTTTTAGGTATCGTTTATTTATACATGGGATTATATCCTAAATCATTTAGAGGTACAATAGACCCTGTTTCAATGGCAATTGCATTTTTATTGTTTTTTCAAGCGGGATCTGGTGTCATCTACATCAAAGGTCTCAATAAATTCAGTTACACATACTTTATAGTTGCATCTCTAGTTATATCTCTTGGTATTTTTCTGATTTCTTCCAATATTCAAAAAGTTATTTACAAAGTTTATGAGAAAAGATTGAATTCGGCATCAAAAATAACTGATCTGGACATCAAATCATTCGGAACTTTCCAGAAATACCTTTGTGTCGCTTATCATACTCATCATAAATTTTTATTAGATGGATCAATGATAAACTACGCTTGTTCTCACTATCATGATATCCATTCATGTCATATGTTGTTGAGGTTAGCACTTTATCTTCCAATTTCTACTCCTTATGTAGAACTGATCGAAATTAACGCTTCTTCGTTAAATATGAGCTATACAACACTAGCATATTTTGTATTCGAATACAGAACAGTTCAAGAATGGCGTTATGACCAATTGGATCCTTTTGATAATGAAAATTTGACGAAAACAAACAGAATTGTCAAAAATTACATAAAATTTGCATTTTCTTATGCGGGATTTATACAAAGGGAAGGATCCAAATCCGCTTTTATCTTCGGCCAAGCACTCAACGAAGCTGCAACCATCATCGAATCGCACATCGACAGATGGCTGATGTTCCATCCAACAAGAAACCAAGTCCTCAAAGTTGCTGCTTATTTTTACGACCATTTAAACATAAACCGCCAAAAAGCGAAAGATTTACAGCAACAAATGGTTTTATATGACTATTTCACGTTGATATTACCTAATTGGAGAGAACTACAGACAATTAATAACTATCCAATCGATGCTTATTCGATACCTAGTTTCCCAGATAGAATACAAACAATGTCAAGTGATAATATAACAGAATCAACGACACAGAACGACAAATTCTTTGCAAATGACATTGTTTACACTGAAACACGTTCATGTATGAATGTTAACTTTGTTATATTACTTCTTTGTGTATTAGGATTGACACCATTTATTATTATGATTTATATTTGTTGTAGAAGTTATCAAAAAGATTTCAGAGCCCTTGTTATGATGACTGATTATTTCGGACAACATGTTTATTATGTTTGTGGAATGATGTTGTATGGAATTGAGCCTGGTTACAATTCAAACATTACTTCAGAAGAAAAAGTTTTTGTGAGTAATTTCATTAATGAATTTGCAACTCAACATTCTTATTTATACACTCAAATCATGTTATTGCTAAAGCATTACATGAACTTGAATAGAACATGTTCTCATTTGTACTTGACTCCTTATTTTCCAAGTATTACAATGAGAGGAAGTCCTCGTGTTTATTCTTATGATTCGATGATGAGAAGAATACAAACATCTGTGAGAGAAGTATTCCCTGAAAACGATTTCCTTAAGAACAAACAAGAGTTTAATGTTGTTGTCAACATGTTTGCAAATGCTTCTTCTTATTTTGCAATATTTTTGAAAGATTACAACAAATGTTTGACTGATTCTTATGATGTTGCAAAGTATGATATATACAAATGGTGTATAACATGGGGTAGTTTCATATTCTGTATCTTGTTGATACTTATTTCGATTCCAATTACTTTGGATGTCGTTTTGTTCAGAATGAATAAGAATTTTACAAAAATTGATTCAGATAACGATTCAAGGTTAATAGAAGTATCGTTATCGCAGAAGTATTATGGATCAAAATACTATATTTTTATGACAATTTTTTATTCTTTAGTCGCATTTGGTATTATTTTTCTAAGTATTATAGCAAATAGAGTACTTATGTTGGAGTTGCAGCATACCGTTGAGGAAATAACTGAAGGAGACGTAGCAGATATCATGCAAATGGGTATTTTAGGTACTGGACTAAATTCGATCGAATTGTTTGGTATGAATGCGAACGTTTCCTACTCAACTCTGTATAGAAATGTTGCGGCTGTCACTGCGATGTGGCATCCAAGCGATGGAAAGTGGGCTTTTGAAAATGACACTTCATCTTCAACGCCTCTGTTTGATGTAGTCATTTTATTGATGAAGCAGTTGCATGGAATGAGAATTGTATACAATAGAACAGAAAATAAGAGAGGAAGAGACATTTTTAATCATATATTGCGTCCTTTAATGAAAGAAAGGATTATTAATAGGACAAGTAGATATACAGTTGATATGCTAAGAGTTAATATGGAGAATGGTCAAATACAAGCCCTCCTTTTCGGTTTAATAACAATTGTTTTTTATATAATCGGTACAAATATTCTGTACTTTACAAAATCTGTTGTTTTCACAGAATTTATATTGAAGCTTATTCCTTTTGTTCATCAACAGACAACGACTAACACGCAGGATTCCATGAGAATGTCGAATTTAATGGAAAGTAAATTATTGTTAGATATCATTGGTTGTCCTGCCGCCCTTATTGATAACAATGATAATATCGCTTTCGTCAACCATGAATGGATGACTGTGTTTTCTGGAGCTCAGACTTCTTTTGTTGGAACAAATTATCATATTTATGTGGGACATGACCCTGATTTAGTAATTCACCAGTCTCAGAATGAATACAGAACATTAACTATTACCAGATCATCAAGGATTATCAAGCTTAGGAATCAAATTGATGTTATGGAAGACGAATACAGTAATTTGAATTCGTCAACAAGGCCAATGAATGTTTTATCAACTGAAGAAAAGGAAAAGAAAGTGATTTGTGCAACAATATCTATCATTTCATATAATTTGCAAAATGAAGATATCGATATCGTGAGAACTTTCTCTGATCTCCTATTTGAATTGATTTCTGATGAGTTGCAGATTATAAAGGATGCAAAAATGTTCATGTGGTCATATTCTGACATTACAATTGCGTTTGGATTCGAAGAAGAATCATTAGTGTTGCCTGCATTGCAAGCAATTCAACTTGTTTCAACATGTACGCAGATGCTCATTGAAACAGAAGAATTATTTGGTCTGTATTGCTGTTCTTCATTGATGATTGGATGTGTTGGCGATTCCTTTGATGGAGCAAAGAGCAGACCTTGGAGATTAACAAATTCAATCACTCTTTCTGCTGATGTAGCTCATATTATATCTAATTACATAGCAGATATGACTTATATTTTAGATAATGATATTGCAGTTATTATTATGGAGAAAGAGGATGAAGATATAGAACAAGAAGAGTAGAGTGTTTATTTTAATTAGAATATATGTAATTTTTGTTTGTTTTATTTAATAAAAAAGTTCAAATATTATATTAATATTCATGAATATCATTTTTGTGTGATTTTGTACCATTATCTATGTTTGGAAAAGTAAGATTCTGCAAATGAGTTTGTATATAAATTTAAATTAGGTATGTTTTGCTTCATATATACTTGCTCCTTTAACTTTATGTGGAAATATTTCACAACGTATATGATTTGTTCCATTTTTCTTTGAGTTTTACTGATCAATGAATGCAGAACAACTTGAAGATATCTTCATTGAGAAAATCTCTAACATAGAAATATTAGACGAAAACGAAGCAGACACTTTGTCATGGTTCCTTGACGATTATAAGAGAGTTGCGGGCAATTTTATAGCTCAGATATTTTATAGAATAGTTAGCCCGCAGCAAGCCAAGAATAATTATCATGAAATTCCAATTATCAACTTATTTTTAATACTTGACGTCATGATATCAAAATGTGATCCAATTTATCTTAAAAAAGTTTCAATAGTTATTAAAGAATGTGTCCAATCGGCTATCCCAAGGATGGATCCACAGACATTCAATAAATTACGCGAATATATTGATGTTTGGGCAAATAATAATACTTTTACCCCAGAAATTACAGAAGAACTTCAAAATCTTTTCAAAACTCAAAATAGAAAGTCGCATCAGGTAATTATGGCTACACCTCTTCAGCTAAACTTTCCAGAAAAGAAAGCTGAAGAAACTCCAGTATCTGAACCAAAATATGCACGTGGATGGATGAAAACTTTAGATCAATGGCTAGTTTCTCCTCAAGATTTGTCATTAATTCCATTGAATCAAGAATAATTTTTTATTTTTGATTAATTGATAAATAAATGTTACACATCATGCTTATACTAATTTTAATATTATTGTTTTTCTATGATTTCTTAATCAATACTAATTTTACAAAGAGAGTGAAAATAAAAGGATGATAAAAACAATATGTTCTAATAAGACGCATTGAATTCAGCATTGCATTGTCTCATACAATGAAATATTGTTCCGATATGAAAGATATAAAGAGAAATAATATCTGTAAAAATATTCTTAATAGTTGAGAAAGATATATTTGATAGATAATATTTGTGTAGGACTATAGCTCTTTTAAATATGAAATCCATAATATGATAGCATGATAATGTTCGAAGTTTGGATAATAGAGTGATTAAATTAGAAGAATGCTACTACCAAAGATAATAATTCATTATTGTGGCACTCTCATTCTAGTACGCGTTGATTTTTATTGCATCAGCTGATAGGAAATCAGATTCAAGGTTAAGGGTATAGTCCACTAAAAATTTTTAAGTTTTGACAATGAAAATAAGCTCTGTGACCATGTAAATATATATCTATGCAAAACGAGAGGTTATGCCATAATTTTTTTTAGTTATCAAATTTCCCTTTTTTTGAGAGAAGTCTCTCAATAATTTGAGAAGAATCTTTGATATAAAGAGATACACATTTGTAGAACGAAGTAAGTGTTTTCCAAACATTTTATATGTTTATCCTGTATAACAATATAAAGCTGCATAGTGCCATCTTGTGCGTTTGCTATTTTATGCACTTTTCATTGAGATAATCCCTCTTCTCGGGTGATTTTAACAGTCAACTCAATTTTAAAATAAAGATTTCATCAAAATGATTTCGAAATTCGGATATTGATTATATAAATAGCACTGTTAACATATTTTGGATGAGTAAAAAATACCTTGTTTTGTATGCATTTAGTACACCTTTATTTTTGATTAAAACTATAAAATTTTTATTCCTTATATAATAAATAGTATATGTTACATAAACATGAAATTCAATAGCATTCAATTTTGGATTTTTTAGATTTGGTAAATTTTAGAAGAAATAAAATCAGCAATCAAAATAAAGAAACTTTTTTTGTATCTTCTATGATTACCTTTTGGTACTAAATTTTGCATTAATAAGTAAATTATCTGTATTATTCTGTGAGCACAAGCCCTCAGTTATGCTGGTAGTGAATGATGAATCGTCATTTTGCGAAGAGAACGCGATTATTAAGGTAATTTTGAGAATTGTCTTGAATTATTTAAAATTAAAGTTAATTGAATAGGTCGGATAACTAGCCTTTGCTAAATTTGTATAATTTGACCTTATTCTAGTTGGATCTGAGAATATTTTGCTGAAATAATAAATTATATCGCCGATTTATGAAAATTTCTCTGATGGGACCGACTCGCTGAAACGTATTAGTGTTAATGGTAACTTGTCTGCAATTTCAAATTTTTTTCGAAATCCAAAAAATCACAAACAAAAGCATCAAAATTAGATTTGCATTTAAGGTTTTCATTTTTTTTTGGAAAATAAAAATATTTTCCCCAATAAAGTTTATTTTTACTTTTGAGAGGAATAGAAACGTTATTTTGGAATTTTGAAACAACAGAAATGTTCCATTTTTAATGTAGATTCTAAAATAGGGTCAAATTTTTGATTGAACCGTTATCCATTGAAAAACCTCGATTTTAAAATGTTATTCCAAAATATTCATCTAATGATATAGTATATATTTATTAATTATTACTTTTTATTCAATTTTCACTTTTGGCGGGATTTCATTTTTTTTGTTGTATGGGCCATATTGTTCACCCAAAACGGAAAACAAAGGCAATGCATAACATTTTACTCCACGAACGTCGTCGACTCTCAGCGCGACAGATGCTTGGTGCTTGCATAATGACCGGAATGCCATATACAAAAGGTGCTCGCTTTCTTTCTCTTTGTGGAACTAAGCCCCCTGTGAAGAGTGGTGTCATGAGACAACAGAAATTTTGTGACGATAAGATTAGAAGACTTAAAAGTATTTCCCTAATGCTGTCGAGAAAGTCCTTCAGTGGTTACTTATCCATTGATGCAAGATGGACGCACAGGCGAAACTCGCCAAGTTGTACAGTAACTGCGCTCGATGCTGTCACAAAAAGAGTTCTTGCATGCGTGAACATCAACCATATTGGTGGAAACAGACAACATGCTCAGTATTCCGGAGCTTCCAACAATATGGAAAGTGCTGGAACTCGAATCATCTTGAAGCAATTAAAGAAATACAATATCTTGAAAGATGTTAAAGAGATTATTAAAGACCGAGATAACAAAAGTGTCTCTGTCTTTAAAGAATTTGGCGTCTCTCATCTTGAAAGATTCGATCCAGGTCATGTATCAAAAAATATCTCAAAAGATTTTACAAAGTTCTCAGCTTCTCATAAGACAGTTGAAGTTTTCAACGACACGACTCAGAAGATTGAAAAAATAGAGAGACCTTTCTGGGGTCTGAATGCAAGCCTAAGTATGTGGCTTTGGTCATGTTTTGCCGACGAAAATATTGACAAACGTACGAAAATGTGGGAGAATTGTGTCTACCATTACGTAGGCAATCATTCTTTTTGCGAACCGCACAATTACAAATGCTTTGAATGGCAAAAAGGTGTCAATTCGATCCAACTTCAATTCATGCTCTATGACTGGGTTCACAAATGGACACCCATAGTTTCCAAAGTTTCTTCCATTGGATCTACCTGCATGAATGAAGCGTTTAACTCCAAAATTGCATGCTATTTGGACAAATCAAGAGCCTGGAAGAACATTAACATTAGAGTTAACGTAGTTAGTATCTAGTAATTGGGTACCAAGGGTCTACGCCTCTTAGTACTCAAATTACTAGAATCTGCAAAAACCGTTTGACACGTAAAATATTTTTGACATTTACAAAAATAAAAAAATATTTTTTTAAAAAATAAACTTAAAAATTAACGTTAAAATTTTTGACACTTCACAAAATAAAAAATAATTTTTTAAAAATAAACTTAAAAATTAACGTTAAATTTTTTGACACTTCACAAAATAAAAAAATTTTGAAAAAATAAACTTTAAAAATTAACGTTAAAATTTTTTATTTATTTTTTTTTATCATAGATTTTAACACCCAGAGTAAAAAAATAAACTTAAAAATAAATTAACTCAAAAATTTTTTAATTTCTGTATATACTAAATTTTTCATAAATGATAAAATTAATTTAGAGGGCTCTTTGAGCCCATCTCGCCGCTACGCGGCTTAGGGTAGATCTAACCCGATATCTAACCTCGCCGCTTAGTGGCTCAGACCCTTTGGGTCTTTTCTAACCTTGTGAATTTTCAACAGTAAATATGCTGGCATGATTCAGGGATGTCATCATCAGTGTCATCCACATACGTTAAAGATTCATACCATAAACGAGCTTCACGGGAGATGAGGAGTAATGAAACGATAATTAATAATTTATTAGTAAAATTCATTTTATATAAAAATAAAATTTTATATCTAATCTGATTTTTCGAATTCTTCTAACTTCTTCTTCAGTTCTGCTATATTATCTTCATATAATTTAATCTTTCTCAAAATACCATTTTATCTAATGGCTGCTTAATTTTTCTAAATTGAACTCTACCATCTTTCATTTGATGAACATAAAAACCTTCTGGAATAGTTCCTGATTTAATGTATTCAACTAAAAACTTTTGTTTTGTTGCTTCAGTAATTTTAGTACTCATTTTATTAAAAGTAAAAAATAAAAAATATTTTTAAAATTAACTTTATTTTTTATGAGGACTCTCTGAGTCCATCTGAGCCGCTTAGCGGCTTCGTCGTCTTTTCCTTAATTCCTGCGGATCAACTAGGTCGGTTGAAGGTCTATTACTTTCTTTATAGTGTTTATAAAGTTTATAAGCCGCCATATGATAAATACGCTTTACCTAAAGTTTTCAATCGATTATATAAATCATTATTGTTAGGCGTTTCAGGTGGTGCAGGGTATTCGAGAACATCTCTAACCATTTAATTACTTTAAAACTCTTGGTTTCTTTTTAGTTTTTAACAGTTTCTTTGCTTTTGCGATTTTAGCTAAAATATATCTTCGACCGTAATGGAACCAATTCGAACCTCCTGTTTTAGGGTCAAAAGGTCTTCCATAACCGCCAGGGTCATATGGTGCGACCGCAGTTACTGGCGCTGGTGCTGGTGCTGAATTAATCGGCGGTGCCTCAATTGGCGGATATTCTGGCTGTTTCTCCTTTTCTTTAAGTGAATTTAATTTAAACTCTTCACCATTCAACTGACCTTTAAAATCTTTTAGCTGCTTAGATATTTCATTATCTTCACCTAAAAGATTTTGCGACTGATCAGCGACCCAGTTACCTAATTTCTTTAACTTTTCAGATTTTAATTTTCTGGCAGCAGCTCCCACAAGCATTCCAGCATTATTTTTTAAAGCTTTTGATACAGCTCCACCAGTTAAACCGTCAATAGCTTTATAACCTCCATACAAAGCTGATAGTGTTGAAAATACCATTTAATGCTTATTAAAATCATTTCTCATAATGATTAACTCATAAAATTTTTCATCGGAGCTAAACGTTAATGAAACTCTGACTTTTTCACCACTGAACCTCTTTATTAGTTCATTAATTCTATCAATTATATTAGCACATTTACTTACATCATCAATGATAGTAATATCATCACAAATTATTTTTACATTTAACGACGTCATTTATTACAAATTAATTTCTTCTATTCTTTAAATAATTAACTGCGGGCGTACTACGTGGGAGTGGGTCGTGGCGCCTTATGCGCTGGCTAATTGCTTGAAACAGTGTAGATTTTTTCAGACCTGTTGGAAATAAATCGGCATTCTATATAAATTTCTGTATAAATATGGGCCTGCTACAGCACCAGCAGCTAATAAAAGACCTACAGGAATTACAATTCTATTATAGTTCCGCGGTTTAGGGTCTTCATCAAAACTAGCCCATGCACTTTCAGTCGTTGAACTCATTTATATATAATTAAATTTTAATAAGCGATTAATATGAGTTCGATAATAATGCTATCTTTTCTATCACCAGGAAGGACAATATCTTTTAGGCTCGATGGTTCAACTAATTTTATATTAAATTTATTAACATAATTAGTTATTGAATAATGCTTCGGCGGAGAATATAAGCAGTTCGTTAAACATAAAATTGAATCTTCTGCGAACTCACTTATACTCGATTTAATTATTACTGGTTCTCTTGACCAAACGCTGTGAAAAGAAATTGAAGTTAATAAATTACCTTCTGCCCTCACGGCTATTGATTTTGGTAAATATTCTAAAAGGTCGATTAATGCTATTTCTTTTGCTCCAAAAAGAGCCATATTCTTAAAACATTCTTCATCATTGATTCCTGTAATAGCTCTAAAATTATTATTCGTGTATATATTTTCAATCTCATCACCGACAGCACCATCTTTTAAATCAAATATGAAACCAGCTTTTGAATTTGAATTAACACGAAATTCTATTGAATTAGTTTCAAAACTATAAAACATATCAACTTCATTAGGTTGAGGATATCCGGCACCTTTTAACTGTTCAATAAGAACCGATTTAATCTTTTTATTAAATGCTGTCATATCATCTCCTGTGTCTAAATCTATATAAATCTGTAAATCATATTGATGATTATCTCTTATTATTCCAAAGTTATATAATTCAATGGTTCGTCCTGCAGGAATGGTTTTTATCTGTCTTATTTCAATTGCTTTTTCGCCAGTGTTATAATCAACCCAGTGTTTAGGGTATTCATAAATGTATTCACCATTGATTATTTTAAACGGTTGTGAAAATATGTGCTCATAATAGATTTTAATACTTTTATCATTAAGACTGGGAACGGTATTAACAAAATTTCTGACTTGCATTTTTAATTATAATAAAATGAAACATTTATTTGAAGAAGTAGATGAAAAAATGAATGAAAAATCTGATAAACTCAATAGTTCATTAATTCTTCCCTTCAGTAAGGATTATCAGTTCTGTTCAAACGGTGTGTATTTCTATTGCGGAAAAATGGGTTCAGGAAAGACTTTTAATTTAATTCGTCATATTTTAATTACTGAACGATTAGGTCAAGATTCATATTATGACCAAATCATTATATCAGCAACTTCAGATCCAATGGATTCAACAGCGAAGACGTTTATGAGTAAAGTTCAGGCATCAGTAATTAAAGTTCCAGATAGCGAATTAATTTCTTTTCTTCAACAATATATAAGAAGAAAGAAGAAATATTATGCAATAGTTGAATTTATACAATCAGGAATGCAAAAGACCTCGGAAGAAATGGAAAGAATTATTGATAAACATCATTTGAGACAGCAGGATGGTACGTATGATATGAAACGATTGACAAACTACATTCTCTCAAAACTTTCAAAATATCCTTTTAAAAAATATCCATCAAACACTTTATTAGTTTGTGATGATTTCGCTGGTAAAGGTTTAGTTTCAAAACCAGATTCACCATTAGCTAATTTAATAACGAAAGTCAGACATTATCACATGACTGTTGCAATACTTATGCAAACTTGGAGGTTTTTAGCTTTAAACATAAAACGTTTAATTACTGATTTCGTTATATTTCAAGGTTTCTCAAAATACGATATAGAATTAATTTGGAAGCAATCAGGAATAACATTACCTTTTGATGAAATCTGGGATGCTTATAAATCACTCATTTCACCACGTTCATATTTAGAAATTCATATAATGACTAATACAATTAATGTTAAAAATATACTTTGGGAAAGACCAACATTATTTTAAAGCTTTATTTTTAGATGAGGTGTAGTGAATAGATTCCATCCATCTCTATCACCATTTCTGTTTATATTTTTGGTGTCATTCATGTCCACACTTTCTGGATCAGTCAGTTTTTGAGGATAAAGATTAGAATAACTGTTTTTAATTGATGGTGCCTCACCTTTTAACGCATAAACTCTATTACTTTCTGCATATTTAATGTTTGAACCACCAGAACCATCATTTACGTAAATAGTAAATGGTTTATAATCGATGTTCATATTTCTACTCCTGCCTTTTGCCTTCTTATTTATTACTTCAACATCTTTATAAACTGCGCCCGTTTCAATGAATTCAACTATATTTTCATTTTCAAGTTTCACGTTTAAACCTTTATCAAAGATATTATTCATTTTTATAGTAATAAAAGGTTTTTATTCTCTAGAAAATGAGAAGTAAATCCATCTTAGCCGGTGCAGTGAATGTTCCTATTGAACCTACATCTAATGTTGATTCAAGAACGACAAATAATATTATAATCAAAAATTACAGCTCCGAAAACTTGAAAGATAAAGAAGAACTTAAGTCTGTAAATTTAAACACAGCTTCAAACACAAACGCTAATAGTGAAGTAAAGTTAGAATATCCACCTCCATTAGAACCAATCATATCGCGAGAAGCTCAAGAAGAACTCAAAGGGTTCTCGGGCTCATTGAGCCCTAACCCTTATTCAACTATTCAAACTAATCCTTCAGATAACGTAGACCATTACCTCCTTAATTTATACCAAACAATATTACTCAAAGACGATAAGAAGCTTTTGACAAATCTTATTAGTAAGAATCAAATAATTTTAACAAAGGAGGATTTAGAAAATGTTATATCAAGAATAACAGGGGAACGGTGCGTTATTGATTATCTTGACCCTGAAATCGAATGTTGCGGTCAGATGCCGGTATTTATGAAAATCGGTAATATTAGAATAATCGAAACACCAGGAACTACAGGAGTTGAGTTTAAGTATAAATATTCGAATGAATACACAAAACTTTCAACAGAATATAAACTTTGCTTGAAATATGTTTTAACGAATTAATTTAAGATTTATATTTTTATGGGCGAAGCCCCGCCGCGTAGCGGCTACCTGGTTCATCATCTAGTCCATTAGCTCTTATATTAGACCAAAAATCAACTTCTATGGTTCGAATTCAACCACACCGTTTAAAAGATATGACATTTAATCAACTTCAAATGTAATGAAATCGTTAGTGTCTGTTATAACAAATGAAGCGATAGTGCTAAAATCAAGAACTCTGAAAGCTAGTGGTTCATTCTGAAGACCAAGGTTAGTTTGTAATTTTAATGTCCCGTAATCATTAGGATCAGTACTTTGCAAATAGAACAACATTTTTATTCTAATTAAAAATATGAGTATATCCGCATATTCTTATGAAGCTGATAGGGCGAAAAGATTAATTTTTGGTTCATACACGTTTTCATTTGATGATGAGCATTTAATTATCACTGATGGAAAAACTGAACATTATATCTCATGGAAAGAATTTGAAAAATTCATTCCAATATTAACGCCATGTACAATGCCGTTTATAAAAGACGGTGAAATTATTGAAAAAGATAACACAACAGTATATAGGTCTGTTTATGAAGCATTAGAATATATGTTGAATTATAATCCCGAAAGATTTGATCCAAGCACTACGCCATGTGCAATGCCCTTTATTAAGGACGGTGAAATCGTAAGAGTTCCGAATTCAACGGTTTATACAGCTGTTCAAAACAGTTTACAAAACATTTTAGCGAATATCTTTAATTCAGAAACTACAGAAATAAAATTACCGTATATAACAGATGCTAAAGAAATTAAATCAAAAACAACAACATTATTTACGTCACTTAATGATTTAATGACTTATATAATTAATACTCCCCAGCCGACTACGGCATTTGATCCAAATTCGACGGTTTGCAGTGTACCTTTCATTAATGACAGTTCAGTAATTGCTTTAAGGGATTCAACAGTTAATGAATCATTAAAAGCTTCATTAATGAAAATCATTGATTTTAACTCATTCATGAATACATATAATTCATTCATTAATGTTTCATACACTTCTAAAGAAGGTGAGCCAAAAACTATAGATAAAGCGGTGTATGAAATAAAAGCATCAATGACGAAATTGAATTCGTTAACTTTTGATGGTGATAGTTCCGTTAACAGCATGACATCAGGAAAAACGATTTTAACGAAAGAATATTTAAAATCTCATGTTAGTGAGTTCGTTGAAATTGAAAAAGAAGGCGGAATTAAGTTCGATCCACTGGGTTTCATTTTCGACTTAGCGAATGCGGGTGTTAGTTTCGCTGAATGGACAACTATACAGAGTGAAATAAATGCAATATGGACGTTTTTGGGGTCAAAAGCGGGAATGGGTGAGCTTGTAAATGCTGCAAGAACATTAGGTGAAACAGGAAATTTTGTAGATGGTTTTAAAAGACTTGTTTCAAATGTTTTAACAAACACAAAGAAATTATTTAGATATACCGTACATAACGGACGATTTTCGAACAGATAGCAACAAACCCTCCGGTTATGGCTGCGTTGATGATGGTTAGAGATATAAAACCACGTAACGACGGGAACGAAGAACATGAACAACAGGATACTGGGTCAGTTATTCGAGACATTAAAAACGTGTATCCTGAAGTTATTGATTTATTTAGAGGTGTTAATGATTCGATTTCAAATCATTCTATAACCCTCGATGAAGAGAATAAATTAACAGATTATATATTCGTCATTATTGCAGAACTAATGAAGAGAATAAATGAAAAAGGTATAGCTGATATCATTAATGTAAGTGATGTAATGATGAAAAGAAATTTTGACTCATTATTTACAGAACCGAAAACAGAATATAGTCTTTATGACGTAATTACTGAATTAATGAAAAAGATTAATGATAATAAGAGTTCTGGCGGAAGAGTTGAATTAGAGGTGAATGATGTTAATGAGAAATTAGATAATAAAGCAGATAAAAACCATGTTCATTATATAAGTTCAGATGAACAGATTATAACGGATTATCATGGATATTTAACACAGGATGAAGAAGTGAAGACGGAAGATGTTAATGAAAGAAGATATAAATTCATTCGTGCTGAAGGTTATGACATACGTTGTACTGTACAGTATGACACAGGTAAAGCACCAGAAGCATTTGGTTATAACAATGAAATTTATGCTTCATACTTCTTTGTTAACGGTGTATTAGTTGAACCAAGATTTATGTTGAGAGTTAAGGCAAAAATAACTTTTGAAGATGCTATTAAAAGTAAAGCTGACAAAGATGAACTTGACGCAACGAACAAAGTTTTGAAATCTCATAAACACAATATCTCCGATATAAATGAACTTCAAGCTACATTAAATAGTAAAGCTGACAAGAACCATACACATGAATCCTTCACTACTGTTAGAGCAGACGACATAATATTGAACTATACCCTTGGTTCAAGTGCACCTTTAGAGAATCCAAGTACAAGCGTAAAAGATACTCTTAATAGTTTAGATAGTAAATGTATGAACATTGAAGGTCGTGTCAGAAACTTTGAAACATATGAACTACCAGCAATGTTAGATAAAAAAGCAGATAAAGAACATACACATAACTCCTTCTCAACTGTTGCTATAGAAAGTATTGAAGGAACGGTTGGCGGAACTGGTGGGGATGCATTATATTATAAACCTCCTAACTTTCCACAAGGTTTAACATCGAATGAAAACATAACAACGAAGAAAGACATTAGCTGTAAAAATGTTTATGTCATGGATGATGAAAATAATGTTAAATTCACTGCTCAAGATTTATATGATAAGAAAGCAGACAAAACTTATGTAGATGAAAAAACAGAATATGCTAAGAACAAAGCAATAGATTATACAGAAGAAGCAAAGGAATGGGTCAATGAAAATTATGTGAAGAAGTCAGAAGTAAATGATGCGGTTAATGGTAAAATTAATGAAAGATTTTCGAATATAGATTCATTAACAGTTAATGACATTCAATTACATCATCAATTACCTGGTCAAAAGAATGTGGAATATAATAATCTTACTCATGTTCTCGATGGTTTCGATGAATTTAGAACTGATGCAACAAATGCGATTACAAGCATGAAAAATGAAATATTGCAAGCTATATATCCTGTTGGTTCTTTATATACATCAATGAACTCAACAAATCCAGCAAGTGTTTTAGGTTTTGGTACGTGGCAGCAGATTGTAGATAAATTCTTATACTGTGCTAACTCTTCAAATCAAACAGGTGGTTCAAAGAAAATTTTAGAAGCAAACCTTCCACCGCATAAGCATACAGGAACTACAAACTTTTCAGGATACCATACGCATACTTTCGATGACCACTACGTAGCTAACTGGCAAAAAGATTTTAACAGCGACAATACATTTAGACCATTAGATACTACATGCAAATGGGTTAAAAGAACAACTGATGAAGGAGGTAATCATACACATACATTTACAACAAATCCAACAGGTTCGGGTGCAGATTATATGCCACCGTATATTACAGTTTATGCATGGGTTAAAACGGACTGAAAGTCCTGAGCTCCAAAAGAGCGAACAGCATGAAATTTACTAAATTTATTTTTACATAAATGAGTTTAAAAGAAGTTTTCGAATCATCACCGTGGAGGTCATTTAAAAAATTCTATGAAGCTGCAAAGAATGCGGGATTTAATGATAGAACAGAAATTAAGAGATTTTATGATGAAAATATAGTTCATCAGGTTAAAGTTAATCCATACGACTACTACCTTCCCATTTATTCTAAAACCCATGATGCATATCAATTTGATACACTCGTTCAGAGTAAGAAAGGAAGAAAGCCACCATTTTTGATTTTCATTAATGTTAATACACGTAAAGCTTTTGCGTATATAATGAAAAATAAAGGAACAAAAGAAGTTTTAAGAGTTTTGCAGACGTTCGTGGCAGAACATCATCCCACTTCATTAACTTCAGACCAGGATTCAGCATACCTCAGTAATGAAATTACTAAATTTTTGATTAAACATAACGTTACTCATTATACGACTGAAGACCATAACCATAATATTTTAGGAATCATTAATTGTTTCATTAGAACGCTAAGAGATTTAAATAAAGAAAGAGATTTTACGGAGGAATCAATGAATAAAGTCATTAATGCTTATAATAAATCAACTCATAACAGCACAGGATTTAAACCAAACGAAATGACTTCAAAAGAGGAGGATGAATACATAAAACAAAAGAGAATGTTAACGGAGGAAAGAAGAAGTTCATCATTACTGCCAGGAACTAAAGTTAGAATCATTCTTGAACATAAACCACATGAAAAGGTAAGAAATCAGTTAAGTGATGATTATTATATCGTTGATTCCTCACAGGGTAATGGTTATTTAATTAAAGCAGCTGACCATTCGGTTGCGTTTTATCCACGATTTCGATTAGTTGAAAGCGAAAATGGAAGATTAGCTAAGACGGTTGATGAAGCGAAAAGAGGTATAGTTAATAAAATTGTGAGTTATGATGAAGACAAAGATGAATACACTGTCGTTTATGAAGGAGGTGTGGATGATAAAATTCCTTCTAGAAATTTGAGAGAATCGAACCCTACACATTTATCGGAACTCGAAAAGGATTACTGGAAGGATAAAAATAAGCCAAAATTAATCAAAAAATTTTTATGAACTAAATATATTTTATGTCTGAAGTTAATTAGTTAATAAAGTAGCGGATGAACTGCAGAAATATATTTTATCGTAAATGTTTTCATTAATGTTTCGTAAATGTTTTCAGTGTCACCACGTCACCATGTCACCAGGTTAATTAGCTTCTTTTAAAAATGATGACAACATGACATTTAGACAACAGCACAGGAAATAAATGTTTTCGTAAATGTTTACGTTAATGTTTTCATAAATGTTTTCATGAATTTTATATATTAATGTTTTCGTTTATGTTTTCATAAATTTACACCAAAAATATATTTTAGTTGAAAAGGTTAGATATAACCCGATATCTACCCTCATTTCTACCCTCATGAATTTTCATGAATTTTATATATATATTAATGTTTTCGTTAAGCCACTTTGTGCCGTCAGTCAGTCAGTCAGTCAGTTAATGAAATTTACACCAAAAATATATTTTAGTTGAAAAGGGTAGATCTAACCCGATATCTACCCTCATTTCTACCCTCATGAATTTCCCGAAATAAAAAATAAAGTTAGTTTTTATTTTATTTTTATTTTTTTATTTTTATATAAATATGATTACAAAAATCGAAACATCCGCACTTTCGACATCAACGGCACCAAATTCATTAGTCATGAATCCTACGTCAATGTTAGTAGAAATGAAAAACTTCATTCCTTCTTCATTTACTTTCGAAACAGAAATACAAAAAATTAAGCAGGAACTTTTAACAAGTAATTTAGACTGTAGCGCGAAAGATGAAACAAATGGAGAGGAGTTATATGAAATGCAAGATATCATAGACCATTTACCTAAATTACCTGAAGTTCAGCAACAGAAACTAACTATTCCTGAATTCGATGAAATTGAAGTTAAAGTTAGTGATTCTGCAGAAATTAAGAAATTCATTCGTAAGGTAAATTCTGAATTCTTAGGTTTTCATTGTAACCACAAAGTTATGGATAAAGACTGCGACATGATTTATAAAAACATTTCAGATATTTATAAATCTGAGGAATTTAAGACATACGATAACTTTGTTTCATTAGCTGCTCAATGTGTGTGGGAGATTAGAGATAAAGACAGAAGAGGTAAAGTATGGCATGAACAGATAAAACCAACTGCTTCAGATTTAAAGAAAGCTATTGATGCTTTAGTTATTTTAGCAGGTAAGGTTTCAGAATATAACGCAAAAATGAATCCTCAGTGTTCGAAATGTAAAGCAGCAATTAGGAAATATAACTATTCAGTAAAAGAGATAGAAAGAATGAGAAAATTACGAAGATTTAAAGAGGGAGGCAGAGAAACCAGCAGAAAATAAATGAGAGAATTTCTGAATAAAAACTATCCCACAGCCGATGATTTCCTTTTATCTGATGTCAAGAAGAAGTATAAAGAAACTTTCGGTATCGTTAAAACTTTTGATATATTAACTGAAGAAATAGAAGCTACAAAAATATTTAAAATTTCACGAATTCATAACGTATATCATGTGAAACGTTTATAAAATAACTGGGATAGAAATGAGGGTAGATATCGGGTTAGATCTAACCTTTTCAACTAAAATATATTTTTGCTTTAATTAAATGTTTTCCGGAAACGTCGATGAAAATCATATGGACAAATTATAAAAAAATTAATAATGATTACCCCTCATTAACCAGGGAAATGACGGATTCTATAGTTCGTAAATTCGATGAAATACAGGATATGTGGTTCGACAGATTCGACATGAACGATAAGGAAAAGAGAAAGAACGATAACAATTTACTTACTAAAAGAATCCTAAAATCTAAAATAGGTGAAGCTTCAACATTTAATACAGTACATAACTTTTACACCGCTGTTTATATTTTCAATAATTTATTTAACGATGAACGAGAAAGAAAAGAAATGTTTAACGGAAGAAATGAATATGATTTTATCCTTTGTGCTGTTCGGGATGTTGACATGGAACTAAAGAAAATATTCTTATTACAAAAGATGACGTTAAGATGAAGTCAATGAGTTTTTAAATCGTGATTTAAATGAAATTGATGAAGTTATGACCGAATGTTATAAAAAGTTCAAGGGGTAGAAATGAGGGTAGATATCGGGTTAGATCTAACCTTTTCAACTAAAATATATTTTTGGTGTAAATTTTACTGACTGACTAACTGACTGACCGTAACTAATTATTTACAAAAATAATTCATAAATGCCTTCCTCCTTTCGTACCTGTTGTCTAAATGTCATGTTGTCATCATTTTTAAAAGAAGTTAATTAACCAGGTGACACATGGTGACGTGGTGACACCTTCAGTTCTTCAAAAATAAATTTTCTTATAAAGCTTCAGGGTCTATTTCCTCAATTACTTCACTTCCTTCTTCATCATATTCAATCGTTGCTTCCTCAATTACTGGTAGGAGTTTATGAATAACATCTTTATTCGTTATCGTCTTCAGAGATGAAGGATAATATTTCACAACTACTTCACCCAGAGGGCTCTTTGAGCCCATCTCGGCGCCTTGCGCCTTCTTGAATTCTTTCTGCTGCGATAAATCTAAAACAATGCTGAAAAATTCAACGTTAGAGTTCTTCATAATCGTATAATGTGTATCTTTGATATTTACAAATATTCCTTTCTGTTTAAGTAATACTGCTATTTCATGTGGTGTGTAACGTTTTCTGTCAATAATGATAGCGTATGGTTTAACGAACTGACCGTATTTAGATTCTTTCACAGACTTTTTATTGAATATAACGTTCACGTTTTTTCCATTTATGAATTCACCCTTAACAGCAGTAGCGAGAGCATTGTATGAATAGAACTTGTACTCAGACATTATTTTATTAAAATTAAAAATATAAATTATTTAAAAAAATTAAGTTTATTTTTAAATTATATTTTTTACGGAAAATATTTTTTTTATTTTCCATAAAAGATGTATAAAAAGCTATCTAGATTAGACCATGAAGAAATTAAGAAGTTATTGAAGAATGCTGACATTGAAGTTAGCAAAAGATATGCGACTAACAAATCTTCATTAGCTAAATACCTCAATGATTACAGAGGTGTAGTCACTTACGAGAAAATTAATGATTACATTAATAACAAAACATTTCCTTTAAAATGTTCAGGTTAATTTATATCATAAACAAGCGGTACCGAAGGAAGTAAGAGAAATGTATGATATAACTAATGTTAGTGTTGGGAAACGAGAAAGAAGAAAAGCGATGAAGAAAAGAAAAATATAGCTGTAAAGTATGCAAAAGCAATTGCACAATTACGCAAAGCAAACGAAGTTATTAAATCTATAGACGATAAAGCTCTTGATGACGAAAAATGGTTAAAGAAGGATGAAAATAATAAACGCAAAAATGTTAAAGCAGGAAATAGAATCATAGATTTTAATATTCGTGAACTCAATGAAGAAAACAGAAATTACCTACATGAACGTTTCGGTAAAATGTTTATTAGGCTTCTGCAGAAGATAAAAGTAAATTCACAGCAAAAATGGATGATTTGTTATAAACTCGATGGTAAATTTACTAATTCAACATTGAATATCGAGAACATCGGAGCTTTGCTTCATCAGTTAAAGCAAGAAAACTTTATAACAGAGATTGAAGCAAACGCAGCCGGAATAATTGAAAAACATTATGATTTCTTCATGACAAATATTAAGAACCTCGAAGAAATTAAAATGTATGATTTAACTGAATATGAAGGATTAACGATGAGCGATATTAAGAAAGGTAAGCCACAGAAGAGAGAAAAAAGAGATGAAAGTAAATTAACAGCACGTCAGCAAAGATTATTAAACAGACTTAAAGAAATAGGAGATAAACAGGATATAGATGATTTTTGGAATGAAATTCTTGATGAAAAGAGAACGAATAAAAAGAGAAGTGGAGAGTTTTGGAAGTATCTTTGCAGATTACCTATAAATCTTGAACGCTATCAAATTTTCAATGAACTTAACAAAAGAACTGCTAAGTTGATGACAGAAGATAACTGCTTCGTTTATGCTTGCATTCAGGCTGGAGTTGATGAGCAGACGGTAGACCACATGCGTGAAGTTATTAGAGTTAGAGATTTTCCACAAAGTAAGATTCAGGAAATTTCTAACGCAACAGGCATAGCATTTAATGTTACCATTGGTTATTTCAATGACTCTAGACATAATGAAATAAAGAGATATATACCAAAAGAATGTGAAACTGTTCGAACTATTGACTTACTTCTTGTTGAAGACCATTACATGTTAAATGAAAGATTACCTATGACAACATATTTTATCATAAATTATAACGAAATTCTCAAATCATTAGGCGGCTGGAATATTGAGCGTCAAATGAAAATATATAAGAAAAGGGAAAATAGATTTGTTATTGATTCTACGCGAACAACTCCTTTATGGGATATTTTGAAAACATTAAGAGAGTGCAATTACTTTGAACCGTTATCTTATGGTGAACTTTTCACTTATACAACAGATTTATATAAACAAAAACTTGCACCGTTTAAAGATTTAAATTATACCCCGAACTACTGTGTTCAGTTAAAGAAAAAGTCTGAAAGTAAAGATAGTGATAAATCAAAACAAAAATTCATTCCTGAACACATTTTCTTCGCTGACTTTGAATGTAGCACTGATGGAGTTCATAAAGCCTTTAACATTTGTTATGATAGTGAAGATGGAAAGATTAGCGAAAGCATTTGGGGTCAAAATTGTGCAACAAAATTTTTAGAAAGAATTCCTGATAAAAGTTTAATATATTTTCATAACCTCAGTTATGATATCAATTTCATTTTAAGACATTTAACAGAAATTAGCGGAACACCAATTATTAAGGGTTCTAGAACAATGCAGATAACGGGAATATATAAAGGTAAAGCAATCATTATTAAAGATTCATACACTGTTATAAATAAGAAGCTTAAACTATTTCCTGAAATGTTTCATTTGCAGTGTGGTGAAAAGGAAGTATTTCCGTATCAATATTATTCAAGCTCTTTATTAGTTAATGATAACAAAACTGGCGTAATTTCTGAAGCGTGTAAGTTTGTAAAAGATATTGAAACGTTCATGAAAAACATAGATTTAATCGAAAACTGCAGAATAGATGAAAACCATTTCGATTTAGAAAAATATAGCTCATTTTATTGCAAACAGGACGTAAGGATTTTAAGAGAAGGTTTTGTTAAGTTCAGAAATGATATATTGAAAGAGTTTGATTTAAACGTTTATGATTACGTTAGCATTTGTTCAATCGCTAACAAACTTTTCGAAAACAGAGTATATTTCCCGAATGGAAATTTATATGACCTTTCAAATAAACCAAGAGAATTTATTTCACGCTGTATTCAAGGTGGAAGATGTATGCTGTCAGATAACATGAAACAAAAGAGTGAAAAGAAACTCATTGCTGACTTCGATGCTGTTTCATTATATCCTCAGCTATTGCGAGACTTTATACTTTAGAAGGAATTCCAAAGGTTATGAAGAAAGAAATGTTAAACAGTGAATATTTGTTAAAACATTTATTCGATGATGACCAGGGCGAGCCTGAAGGTGAGAAATTCATTTCTGGATTCTTTGTTTTAATAAAAATAACCGAGATTAAGATTAAAAGGCACTTTCCATTAATAACAGTAGATCCAGAATTAAACCCAGAGCTAAAGGTTCCAAGAAGTTCTAACACATGCTGTTTAATGTATGTGGACCACATAGCTTTGCAGGATTTAATAAAATATCAGGGCATCAGCTGCGAAGTATTACAGTGTTACTACTACGATGAAAAAAGAGATTTTAGAATAAGAGATGAAGTAAAGAAATTGTTTGAATTGAGATTAAAGTATAAGAAGGAAGAAAATCCGCTACAAGAAAATATTAAATTAATTTTGAACAGTATTTATGGAAAAACTATTTTGTCCCCGATAGAGTCGAAAATTAAAATCATTGATGATAAAGATGCTGTTAGGTATGCCATCAGAAATTATAACCATATCATTAAATTTGAAGGTTTAGATGGTTCGGATAAAACTATTTTCAAACTAACTAAAAGCATTTGCAGACACTTTAACTTTTGTCCCTTAGGTGTTAATATCTTATCTATGTCGAAACGTATCATGAATGAAGTATTTTGCACTGCTGAGGATATGGGCTTAAGTATCTTTTACCAGGACTGTGATAGCATGCATATTTTCAATGAAGACATACCACGTTTAGCTCATGAATTTAAGAATAGATACGGTCGCGAATTAATAGGAAAGAATTTAGGTCAGTTTCATTCAGATTTTGCAGAAATCACAAAAGATAAACAAAGTTTAGCTTACAAGTCGATATTTTGTGGAAAGAAGACTTACATAGACCTTTTAATAAATGACATTGGTGAAGTTGCATTTCATGCACGTATGAAAGGCGTAAAACAAGATGTCATTGCTTTAACCGCTAACGAAATGTTTCCTGACGCAGTACAATGCTATTATAATGAAGATAAGAACATTCATATTCCTGTTGGAAAATATGATAAAGATTCTGAGTTCAGTATAATGAAATTATATCAAGCCCTTCACGTTGGTCAGGAAATCGCATTTGATTTATGCAAATCAACAGCACCCTGTTTTGAAGAGAAGTTTAACTTTTCAATAACGACTAAAAATACTTTCATAAGGAAATTAAAGTTCTGAAGTCATGACCCTTTGGGTCTCGCCGCGTAGCGGCTTAATGATATAATATATTTTTATCGTTCAAGACAAAAATAAACTTTTCATATTAAATTATGTAAGCGTTTGAATTTACTATACGTAATGCATGTTCTTTTTCCATTAACATCATAAACATTAACATATAATGAACCATTTATGTTTTCATTAATGTATAGTTCTTTATACTGACGACCGTTATAATAATAAAACAAATCTGCATCGATGTCGTAAAATAAATCCTCAAATTCATGATTTCCGTAATGTGAAACAGTAATTGAATTTTCACTGATTTCATCAACGAAATTATATTCTACTCCATTTGCTTTACTTCTATTTCTATTATTTGTAGAACTTGAACACCAATGTAGATTATCAACCATATTATTATTTCTTACTTTATCGTAATGGTCAACTTCCCCAAAACGATCAGGATTATCAATCCACTGAATAGCTATTAATCTATGTTTAAGATATTTTTTACCGTTAAGGGTTAATCTTATATATCCATTCTTTTCTTCATACTCGCTGACAGTCTTTCCGTTTTTCTTCCTTCTTATTTGATACGGATATTTTGTGTTAATTTCGTAATCTTCATCAGCAACTAATGTTTCCCAGTTATTATTTTCCATCGTTTTATAAAAAAAAATCAGAAAATTAAAAATTAACTAGATTTATTTTTATTCATCACCTCCATCAGCAGCTAAATTATAATCATCAATTCTAACAGCAGGGATGCCGGCTGGTCTAACTTGAATAGCGAAACAAGCATTTCTAAGAAATCCTAATAAAGGTTTGACAGTGTATTTTTCGCTTATATAGGGTGTCCAAAGGTGCGTTTAGCACAGCGCTCTATATGAGACTATTAAAGGAGATATATGCTGATTATAAATATATAATAAAAAATATGAATATATGTATATGATGAGTAAGTTGTATTTTGGCGCCATGCCGGGATATAAAATGAATTTTGAGACAAGAGGCGGTTTCGCGGGAAATTTTGGCGGGATTTTTTTCATTTTTTTAATGAATCATAAAGAAAACATCCTCGCTCTTGCAAAAAAATGCAAAGACTGTAAAAAATCTACGAGACATTGGTAAAATGCTTCGGTATGGATGCTCCTAGCTATTCCACTGTAACGTATCATGTTAGGATGTATCACTTCATGAACAAAAAGGCGCCCATCATAAAAATTGACAAAAAATCGCCGGATCAAAGAAAAATCAAAGCAATTCTTCAAGCGCTAGATGAAGACCCAAGAGCATCACTCAGAAGGATAGAGGAGATGACAAAGATACCACGTACAAC
The DNA here is from genome assembly GCF_026262505.1 of Trichomonas vaginalis G3. Taxonomy (NCBI): domain Eukaryota; phylum Parabasalia; order Trichomonadida; family Trichomonadidae; genus Trichomonas; species Trichomonas vaginalis. The sequence continues at coordinate 13,988,528 of NC_067203.1, read as the reverse complement.
AGTCAGTTATTATCTGCACAATTATTTGAACTACAAACTAGCGTATACACGTTGGGTTCCGCACAACCTTAATTCAGTTCAAAAAAAATCTAGAGTCCAATCTTCGAAAGAGCTCCTCTCTATATTGCGTGCGTATCAATCCAAGAAGTTTCGCTTTTTAGTAACAGGGGACGAGTCTTGGTTTCAATATGCAACAGAAGCCAAAATCATGTGGATCCCGAAGGATGAAAATCCGCAAACATTCCCGAAGAAAAAAATTGACACACCAATGATGATGTTGTCGGTTTTTTGGAGCGTGAATGGCATCATCGCAATTGATATTCTTCAAAAACCTAATACGATGAATGCTCAGTATCTAATTGACAATGTTCTTACTCAAATTATCAATTCTGATGAGTTTGAGAAATCCAAACAACAAAAACAAAAGTTTGCAATTCATTTTGATAATTCAAGAGTTCACAAAAGTCATAAGGTAATGAATTACTTGGTGGAAAACAATGTCAAAGTTGTTCCAAACCCAATTTATTCACCTGATATTGCACCCTCTGACTTTTATTTATTCGGCACGCTAAAAAAGAGAGCTGAAGGACGCGAATTCGCGAGTCCAGATGATCTTGAAAATTTTGTAAGAGAGCAATTTGAGCAATTTTCTCATGATGATTTAAAGCGTATCTTTCAAGCCTGGATCGATCGCTGCGAACGCGTGATTGAATCCAATGGTGATTATATTTAAATAAACTTTATATATATGTAACTTGTTTATTTCTATTCGCAGTATTCAGGTTTGTGCTAAACACACCTTTGGACACCCTATATTTGTATCATCAGCTTTAACACCTAATTTATAAGTAATTGGTGCCGTTGATGTTTGACCCTGTTGAAATGTGAAATCAGTTTCCGTAGGGAATCCACAGAGGAAATGAGTGTTATCGTATGATTCATATAAATGTTTAACGCTTCCATCATCAATTAACGACCTCATCACATCTTCATTAAATCCTATCATATCGTTATTTGTATTGCATGCATTAGCAACCATTTCATAGAACACAGGACCGTAAGAGCTCTCTGGTTCAGCTGGCATACTTCCATAAGCGCCCATTGATAATTGAAGGGTTTCAAATTGAGGATTTTCGAAATTCACGATATAATTATCATTCTTCCTAAATAAAGCCCAAATGCTTTTAACGTTAATTGGTGTATAAGCTGCTGTGAACGTTGCTGATGGTGAACCTTTACTGAACGAACCGTCCATAGGAATCCAGTCCATTACTTTAATTGGAAAACATAAAGCTTGTGATGTACAATGGTCAACTAATTCAGTGTAAATATTTGGATCGAGTGAAAATGCTTTAGGATGAATGAAGCAATCAATGAATTCAGCTGATTTCTTCGTTAATCTTTGTTCAACAGTTGAAACAGTAATTTCACCATTTGATTTAGAAACTGCTGTTATCATATTGAATGGTTCATTCCATGGAACAAATTTATTAGTTGGTGGGTCATAATTATCTTTTACCTGACTGATTAAAGAAGGATTATGAGCTAAAATATCTTCTACCGGCAGTGCTGTTACCTGGAATGCATCGCTACTAAATTTAACCTTTAACTGAATGTTGCCTGCAAAAGCAGGAATAAATCTAATAACTTCTAGAATAAGGAATTTACGACATGGAATCTTTATTTTAATGTCAAAATTAATTTCAGCTCCTGCAACTAAAGGTCCTGAGATAATTTGACCTGTTCGAACTGTTTCAGAACGTTTCCATACATCTTTATGTCTCGTTTTTGAGAAAACATCAACTTTCTTTATTTGTGTAGTCTGTGAATTAGAAATGATATATGCTTCTTCTCTTGCGTTATCCTGACTATAAATAACTCTTCCATTTGCTAATAACTGATATGCTTCAATGGTGTAAATTGATTCATCAAAAACGCCAAAGAAACCTGGAGAATTAGTATTTGGAATTGATGAGCCAGTAATAGCATTATCCACGATATATTTACTTTTATAGGTAGTTGTAAGGAATGTGTTATAAAGGTCTAGCATATTTTCACCTGGCGGAGATAAATTGAATGTGACCCAGTTATGATCCTTTGCGCTTCCTGGTTGTGATGGAATTTTTGCATCGATATATCTTCTATTAGTATCACCAATATTAATTGCATTATCGATTACCTCAAAATATGAACGAATTTGATGGATATGTTCAGCTGGTGTAAATTCGTTAAGCTGTTCGTTTTGCATGTTTTATGTTAGATAAAAATATTTATTTAGTTTAATATTCTAACTCTTCTTCTTAGTTGAGGAATTTGTTTCTTTTGTTCAATAATTTCATGTTTTACGTTTTTAACAAACTCTTCATTAATTTTGGTTTCCTGTTCTTTTACTGGTGGGTCTGGATTTTTTGATTCCGTTTGCTTTTCAATGAAATTTACAAATTTAGCTATTAATTCTTGATTCGTTATCGAAAGTACATCGGGTTTGATTTCGGCGCTCTGCGCCAAGATGGACTCTCTGAGTCCTCCTGGTTTAGGTTCTGGTTTAGATTCCGTTTCCTTTATCGTGGGCTTTGTCCTGACAACCTCGCTGTCTTCCGCTTTTGTTTCAAGTTTAGGTTTTATATCTATTTTATCAGTTTCCGAATTCGTTAATGGAACTCGTCTTTTTCTTACATAAATTTTTCCATCTTTACTTGTTGATACATAATATAATGGATGCTGAATTCCTCTTGCATCATTTAATATAATCGATTGTCTCTCAGATTTTGATAGGCTTATATTTAATTCAAATAAAATTTTTAAATTTTGAATTTTTTATCGGTAATCAAATGAGTCAGGGATTAGATATTGAAGCCATCAAAAAAGAAATTCGTGAGCAGATATTAACAGAACTAAAGACACCTAAAGCCGAAGAAAAACCAGTAAAACCAAAAAGGAAATTAAGTGAAAAGCAGTTAGCCGCATTAGCTGCAGGAAGAGAGAAGAACCCGAGAATGAAAGCAAAAAGAGAACGTGAGGCTAAGGAAAAAGCTGAAGAGGCTCATTGAGCCTCATGAGGGTCGAAGACCCTTTTCCATTGAGAAGAAAGAATAAATGATATATTTTTGTTTGTAATAAATGTATAGACAAGTACCTTTAACAGTTGCTTTCAGTTCTGAAAACGAAAATGTCAAAATAAATGGAAATAGAATTACATTTAAATTACCTATTGACTGGTCTGTTAATATAAATGAAAAATATATTGGTTTATCAAATATGTATATAACGCGAGGATTTAGAAAGGTTGAATTTGAGCTTGAAGTTGTTGTTATAAACGAAACCCAAGAATTTAAGCAAACTATTCACATATATAAATATTTCAAAGATGATACAACATTATATGAATGCATGAATGATTTTAATGAAATTTTCGAAAAGAAATTTAACAAAAACGCTTTAGGATTAAATGTGTATCTTGATAAATTAGGTGAAGAAGGAATTCATCCGCAGATTATAGACTTTCATTATGAATTTATTGAACAAATAGATGATTCACATACATGCACATTTGCTATATACTCGCCGTTTAATGAAGTAGCAGAAAAGAGACAAAGTGATTTTAGGATAGGTTTTAAAATTTCTCAGTATAATGAAGACTTCATGAATGTATTTAATTATAAACCCGGAGAAGAACGAACAGTGTTATCACCAATAATAACATATAATGTATGGGACAGAAAACAAGTGATCTTATATTCAAATATCGCTAAAGGGGTTGAAAATGAATTTATCGGTCATACTAGAGCATCACCATTAACAAATATTAAATATTATAAGTTATCAGGAAATAATAGAGAGTTTTGGATTGATATGTATTCTACACATGATCATAAATGTCCCATTGTGTTACCCGAAGACAGAAAGGATGTTTTCTTCCTTGAGGCTCAGTTAATGAATTCAACTATTGCAACTTTATAAGAAAATTCACAAGGTTAGAAAAGACCCAAAGGTTGAGACTATCGAGGTTAGAAATGAGGTTAGATATCGGGTTAGATCTACTCTAAGCCGCGTAGCGGCGAGATGGGCTCAAAGAGCCCTCTAAATTAATTTTATCATTTATGAAAAATTTAGTATATACAGAAATTAAAAAATTTTTGAGTTAATTTATTTTTAAGTTTATTTTTTTACTCTGGGTGTTAAAATCTATGATAAAAAAAATAAATAAAAAATTTTAACGTTAATTTTTAAGTTTATTTTTTCAAAAATTATTTTTTTATTTTGTGAAGTGTCAAAAAATTTAACGTTAATTTTTAAGTTTATTTTTTAAAAATATTTTTTTATTTTGTGAAGTGTCAAAAATTTTAACGTTAATTTTTAAGTTTATTTTTTAAAAAATTATTTTTTTTATTTTTGTAAATGTCAAAATATTTTACGTGTCAAACGGGTTTTTGCAGATTCTAGTAATTTGAGTACTAAGAGGCGTAGACCCTTGGTACCCAATTACTAGATACTAACTAACGTTGCAATCTTAGAATGGAATGATCCAGAGCATTTTCTCGGAGATATACAAAAAGCATTACATCTTCCCCCACTTCCAGAAGATTGTGTCAAATCATTTGAAGAGAATTGTTACTCCAAAATGATATTGAAACAAAAAACTGTTACAAAAGGTTCTAAAAAACAGAACAAATACAAAAAATCCATTCAGAGTGTACCAGGAGGAGATTATCAAGTTTTCAAGTCCGAATGGGAATCAGAAGACGAAGACATTGATGACTTTGATTAACGAAAATTACATTTTATTTATTGTTTTTGTTTTTAATTAAATTATTATTATGCTCATTTTCTTATTTTGATTTTTTCTCATTATGATATAAATAATTTATTAATGCATTTATCCAATAATTATGCTATGATATTTTTATGCCTTATTTCATTTCTCTTATATTTGATAATCTGGTAAAATATAGTTCAGACTATAATCATTTTAGATTATTGATATATTTATATAGGTTAGAATAAAATTAGTTTCATTTTCTACTTTTATTTTGAATTAATAATTTATAATATCAAATATTATGGCGTAACCTCTCCTTTAAAATATAGATATATATAGGCCTATAGAGTTTATTGGCACTCTCAAAACTCTAGAATTTTGAGTTTACTATACCCTTAAACCAATATTTTTTTATCGTCCATTTGACATTTTATCCAATGCAACGCGATGAGCATTCAGATGGGATCTCCAACCGTAAAAATCGGCGTTTTAAATTCTCACAGAGACCTAGAGTCTCCAGTGCTGATATTTTATTGAACGCGTTAAAGCCATTTGAATCTATCGAGTTTCAAGACGACGAATACGACAACCCTGCAATCATCCTTGGTAAGCTCTTAACGACGCTATCGATTTCTTCCAGCGAAATGCAAGACCTTCATAAAATCCAAACTCTTGTATTTAAAGTGGATGGAGAGTGGCAAACACAGCCAAACTCCTCAGAAATTTTAGCTGCATCTGTTCATCAGCTTATCGTATGCCTACTTTCACCAGATTCAAGTGTAAACTTCCAGAAGAATTTCTTACTTTCTTCGCCATCTTTTGTCAATCCTAGGTTCCTTCTCGCAGCTATTTATCAGCGATACTTTACAGATATCTCTCTACCAGGTTGCAACGTCAAAGACAACGATGAAATTAAAAACATCATTCGTCCGAGAGCCGTCAACGTCATAAAATTCTGGCTAAAGCAATGCCCATATCAATTCGACAAAGAGATGGTTAAATCACTCAATATCTTCCTTGAAGCTCTAAATCACGATAAAGCCATGGAAAACCTCGCCAAGAACGTCTCAACCGCCTTGAACGAGTTTAACGGTATCAAAACTAATACTACGAAAACTACAATCAGAGAGCCGCCGCCACTCAACATTCCATCGACTCCACCAGAGACATGGACTCTCCAGCAGATCGAGCCTCATGAGCTCGCTCGCCAGATTACCATATTCCATTCCCACATTTTCCATAATATTACACCACTAGAGTTGCTTGCAGCACTTTGGGGTAATTCTGAGTGCGGTGGCTGCCCTAACATTATCAGACTTCAAGAGCATTTTGATTTACTTTCTCGTTTTATTTCGCATAGTATTATTTTCCCGGCAACGCCAAAGGAGCGCGCTAATGAGTTCAAGAGATGGTTCGAAGTCGGCCAGCAGTTCGAAGCGCAGCTAAACTTCAATGGACTCTTCTCTGTAATCTGCGGAATTACACATCGCTCTGTCGTTCGTATGGAGCAGACAATGAAGATCGCGTATAAGTCTATCAACAAGAAAGAGCTCGACGCATTAACCGATCTTTGCGAAATCGCTCAGGATTTCAAGAATTACAGACAAAGACTTCAGAATACTACAGATCACTGCGTACCATTCATTGGTTGTTTCCAGAAGGATTTGGTATATATTCAGGAGTCATATCCAAACAAAATCAACGATTTGATCAACTTTAAGAAATGTTCCGAATCTTACAAACTTATTGAAAGAATTGCGATGTTCCAGAACCAGGACTATTGTTTCTTCATAAACGATACAATACAAAGACTTGTTGAGAACATCCCTCCATGCGGTGATACTTTGGAATTAATCACACTCTCCAAGGAAAGAGAACCAACACAGCCACACAAATAAGATTATTTTATTATTACTTTTATTCTTCTTTTTTTTTGTATTGCCATTTTAGAAAATTCGTTCTATCTAGAATAAATTGTAAATTTTTCGATTAAAAAATAATATTCTTTCATACTTTTTTCAGTTTTATGTTAGGGGTGGCGGAAAGTGATGTAACTGAATAACAAAAAGTGAAAATTACCAAATAAATATTTGAAATTTATTGTTATTGTAGCATAGCTAAATAGTGTATATAAATAAGTATTTACTACAAAGTTTGCATAGACTGAGTTCTTTATCTGGTAGAGAATTAATGAAAAAAAAATGAACTTTCAACTGTATCTTGTCTATGGTTTTTGAATTAATATCAAAAATACTTAAGGTCTGAAATATAGGTACATAAAACTATCTTTTCTATTGAGCAAAAGTAGTATATATGGAGGGTTGTGTGACTTTTGTTGTAAATGTAAGAATTCATACAATATAGAACGATTTTGTATCATTTTTTTTAACATATGAAGTAAAAAATGTATGATTCTTACGGTTTTTATTCTTACGTTTTTGAATAAATCAAGATTTAAAAAATTTTCAAAATTGTAAGACATTTACACTCAGCCCAAACATAAACACATTAAAAAAAATTAACATTAATTTTAAAATAATTTATTTTTTATCTTTTATAAAAGAAGCTATATATAGATGATGTCAGATATTCCGCGATTAATTAAACAAATCCTGAATGGAATCAAATGTCATAATCAATGGAGTCATAAATGAGAAAAAGAAATTAGAAACTAATGATTATTTGAATTTATGAAATCAATTATTTGATTCATTCTTTCTTCAATCTCTTCTATTCTTTTTGTTAAATCATCAATTTTCATTAATGAGGTGATTCTTGATTGAGGAATAGATTTCAAACTAACCACCCCCTTTATTTTTGAAATTTTGAATCCATCAACTTTAAACATTTTATTCAATTTACATGTTGTCAATTCTTCAAATAATTTTTTATTATTAGCATAATAGTCATTAAATTCTTCAACAGATGAAAAATTTTTTGTTTCAGTAATTGGTTTAACAACGTTTATTTTTTGTTGAACATGACACTCATTTATTTCTTCCTCTGTTTCATTTATTTTTAAAATCGGTTTCATTTATTATTAAATAAAAATTAGAATATAAGTGATGAAATATATTTTTTAATTAATATTAAATCAGAAATGGCGGCAGGATTCTTTAAAAAAATTATGGGATGGAATTAAGAAAGCTGCAGGTTGGGTTTATAAAAAGGTTATTAAACCTGTTGCAAACTTTTTGGCACCAGTAGCGAAAACGGCAGGAACTATCATAGGTGGAGTATTAGGTACTAAAGCAGGTAATCCGGCGATGGGAGCACAAGCAGGTAACGCAATTGGTGGAATAGCTGAAGGAATACTTAATAAAATAGGAGGTAGATAGTGGAAAAATAAATAAATATAGGGTGTCCAAAGGTGTGTTTAGCACAAACCTGAATACTGCGAATAGAAATAAACAAGTTACATATATATAAAGTTTATTTAAATATAATCACCATTGGATTCAATCATGCGTTCGCAGCGATCGATCCAGGCTTGAAAGACACGCTTTAAATCATCATGAGAAAATTGCTCAAATTGCTCTTTTACAAAATTTTCAAGTCATCTGGACTCGCGAATTCGCGTCCTTCAGCTCTCTTTTTTAGCGCCGAATAAATAAAAGTCAGAGGGTGTAATATCAGGTGAATAAATTGGGTTTGGAACAACTTTGACATTGTTTTTCCACCAAGTAATTCATTACCTTATGACTTTTGTGAACTCTTGAATTATCAAAATGAATTGCAAACTTTTGTTTTTGTTGTTTGGATTTCTCAAACTCATCAGAATTGATAATTTGAGTAAGAACATTGTCAATTAGATACTGAGCATTCATCGTATTAGGTTTTTGAAGAATATCAATTGCGATGATGCCATTCACGCCCCAAAAAACCGACAACATCATCATTGTGTGTGTCAATTTTTTCTTCGGAATGTTTGCGGATTTTCATCCTTCGGGATCCACATGATTTTGGCTTCTGTTGCATATTGAAACCAAGACTCGTCCCCTGTTACTAAAAAGCGAAACTTCTTGGATTGATACGCAGCCAATATAGAGAGGAGCTCTTTCGAAGATTGGACTCTAGATTTTTTTTGAACTGAATTAAGGTTGTGCGGAACCCAACGTGTATACGCTAGTAGTTTGTAGTTCAAATAATTGTGCAGATAATAACTGACTGTTGTACGTGGTATCTTTGTCATCTCCTCTATCCTTCTGAGTGATGCTCTTGGGTCTTCATCTAGCGCTTGAAGAATTGCTTTGATTTTTCTTTGATCCGGCGATTTTTTGTCAATTTTTATGATGGGCGCCTTTTTGTTCATGAAGTGATACATCCTAACATGATACGTTACAGTGGAATAGCTAGGAGCATCCATACCGAAGCATTTTACCAATGTCTCGTAGATTTTTTTACAGTCTTTGCATTTTTTTGCAAGAGCGAGGATGTTTTCTTTATGATTCATTAAAAAAATGAAAAAAATCCCGCCAAAATTTCCCGCGAAACCGCCTCTTGTCTCAAAATTCATTTTATATCCCGGCATGGCGCCAAAATACAACATACTCATCATATACATATATTCATATTTTTTATTATATATTTATAATCAGCATATATCTCTTTTAATAGTCTCATATAGAGCGCTGTGCTAAACGCACCTTTGGACACCCTATATTATTTTTATCTTAGTATCGGTTGAAGTCTTTGATAAACTTTTTCTCCTTTATTTAATATTTCTCTTATTGGGGCGGCTTTTGGTGTTATTGATTCAGCAACGTCACTAATTGCTTCTTTATTCTTAAATATCCAATTTGCTCCTTTCTTCATTGTTTCCCAAACTTTACTCGCTCCTCTTTTTACTTTATCCCATTTTTTAAAGAATCCTGCCGCCATAGTTGATTATTTCATTAAAATTAAAAATTCATTTTCATCTTTTAATTTTGATTTTTTATTTAATAATAAATGACGACTAACTATTTAGTGCCAAACACCAAACCGATTAATGGAAATGTGTTTCATTCATTCGAAAAGATAAATGAAATATTCGCAAAGAATGACGGTAGAAGATATTATAGAGAACTTGAAAGTTCATGCTATGACTCTGATGCTCCATATTTTGATGATAAACAAACTCATTTAAGAATTACAAATCCGGCTCATGATGTGAACCAATTAGGTGACACATATATTAAACGCAAAGTTAAAGCAACTCTAGTTTCAAATAAAGCTTTCACATGTGATACCGCTTTTAAATGCATGCGTTTATTCGTTGGTTACAAATCATCAAATCAAAGCTTTAAACAATTAGAAGTAGAAACCGAAAGAGGTGATGCTGGTTATCTTCAGATGGATTGCGCCCGTGAATCTTTCGCATTTGCAACATATAAACCGAAATCAGAAAGGAAAGTTAAAAAGTTTGTTCATTCGTTATATAATAATGTTCAAAAATATGATAACTCAGTATGTGGTAAATATATTGACCCTTCAGAAGTTTTCAAGAAGCAAATGAAGAAGTTGATGTCACTTTTGATATGATTATTCCGGTAAATGATTTGTTAGCATTTCAGGCGTTCGATGATTATCCTAAATCATTTGGTGAAATCATTCTTAAATATTATGTTTTCAGGGATACTTTAGTATTTTGTCAGGTTGACCCGTTAAGAGTTGCTGATTTACAAAATTACGTTTATGAAAAGATAACTGATGAAAATTATGAAAAGATTATGAATCATGTTTATAAATATGATCGCAAATTCCAACAAATCGGACTTCCTGCCAAATTAATTACAAGCTTAGCCACTACATCTGCTGACGCAACAGTTGATAACGTTATTATTTCATGCACAAAGATGGAAGTTTTAGAGGATAAATGCATTACACCAGGATATGGTTTAATTGAAGAATCAGTTAAAGCAATACCACGTTTATTCAGTAAGGAAGATCCATTCATGATTCCAGCTCAACATATTGACGTTCGTTCACTAAATGGAGGTTGCATCACTCCTGAAGGTATTAGCCCAGATTTCTCATACGCTCTTCATAATGTTACAGATGTTGTGTTAACATTTCCGAAGAATGCAATGCAAAGAACAGTTTTAGAAAATCCAATGCTTCGAGGTCTTCAGGTCACTATAGATTCCAGAAACTTCCCCGATCAAGCGATGACCACAGTGGGTGACATATTCTTTACACGTATGCTTCAAGCTTCTGATTTAGATGGAGTGAATGAATGCACGGAAGAATACGAGGACTCATTAACTAGACCACTGAATGCAGATGATGGCACGCCATTAGCTAGAACATGGAAAGACCAAACTTCATTCTTATGCACTATTCCAGTTCAACGTGATGGAGCGGGTATATTCTTTGATGGATTAGAAACTTTCAACTCACAAGTTACAGTACAAGTGAAAGCTTATCCAATCATTCAGGGTGAAAATGACACTTACTGTTCAAAGGTGACAAATCCTCCTCAGGTTTGGTTTACTAGGACTACATATTGGACATGGACACCGGATGAAGGTTTGAAATATCATCCAACAGGTACACCACCACAGTATAGAAGTTCATATGATGAAATATTGATGAATAGAAATGTTTAAAATTATAAATTTATTTTTGATTAAATGGATTTAAATTCATCCACCCCTTATGAAGAATTAGCAGGAGTATATAATACATACGTAGATGATATGATTAATGAAGCATTGAGTGATAATAGAAATGCTCTATCTAAGGAAAAATTAATGAAAATTCCATATTCTGAATGTTACTTAAATTCAATCACTGCAGCAATTGGTAAACAAAATAAAGGTAAAACATTAACGATATTAAAACAAATTATCATTATTGCTAACACTTCCCCCCATTCACATGTGTTAATTTATATCAACCGTTCAGGTTCACCTTCAGATGATACATTTGAATCTTTAAAGCATTTAATCAAAATTCCAATTATTTATTTATCACAAGAAGAAGCAGAAGATTATTTAAAAAACTTTTTAATGTATAAAGAATTATATAATACAATCAAGAAGCAAGGATTAGAGGATAAAATTATTGATAAACAACGGATGAATTATTTGAAACACTTTCTATTTCAAATTTTGATAGAGAATTTTTGCATTCACTCATTTTTCTAGATGATGCAGTGAAATCAAAACTAATAACAAATGAGAAATCATATTTTAATCATTATTAACTCAATGTCGACACATTCAGTGTTCATTCTTTATGGCTGTTCAATACTTCAAAGCATTAAGCACAAACATTAAATCAAATCTATCAACACTTTTCATTTTCAGTGGGTTTAGTCGTCAACAGTTGAACGTTATGCTTTATCAAGTGAATTTACCAATGAGCATTAATGAACTTTACACACAATATCAGCAATTAGGTGAACATGGAAAAATAATAGTTGATTTAAATAAAGGAGGTGTTAAATTGATAACTTTTTATAATTAATTTTTATTTTTTATTTATAATTAAACATGACAGAAATAGCAAATCTTCTACAGGTTCCATTAAAACAAGGAACAAACAAAAAGGGTGCATATAATAGAACTATGAAAGTTCCGATGGAATGAAAGAATTAGTTCATATTGTTGCTGGTCTTCAAAAAGATGTTAAACAAATGAGAAACGTTTTAACATTACCAGAAGCTCAAGCATATGCCAAACGTCATGGTCCAAATTGGGAAGCACACGAAGCAGACATTACGGGTCCAAATGGAAAACCTGATGGTATAAATGAAGTTTTCGTTACTGATGGTCAAGGTAATATTAAAGTCATAAATGGTTATAAATTAACTGTATCTGATTATCCTAAACGTAAAGCATATAATGAACATTATCCTATGCAATTTGATGAAAATGGAAAAGCTGTTAAACAATACATTGGAGAAGGTGAAAATGGTCCAATTAATTCATACCGTCATAATCCTTATTCTTATTTCAATGAAGAATTAAATGCTATTGAAGAGGGACCGGATGGATTACCACGATATTCTAACCAGTTTGAGGCCAATATGCAAATATTAGACCCGAAATTTCAGCTAAGAAATTCTTTAAAGTTGCTTTATTCGATCCAGTTTTCGCAAATGTTAAAGATGAACTTAAACAGCAATTCCAACCAATTATAGTAGCAAGAATTGCATCAGGTGCTTTATCTCAAGCATTCAAAATTTAATTAAGAAACCATTGTATCAGCAACGAGGTTTAACTTATGATTTAGTTAAGGAATCAGATAAAAGAAAAATTGAGAAATCAGTTGATTATAAGAATGCAATTAATGAATATATTCGGTCTATTAATTTCGATGAAACAGCTAAAAATCAACTTCATGAACAAATACAGGGAATAATAGATTCAAAAGTTCCAGTAAAATAAAAGTTTAAATATATTTTTTTTATTCGATTATAAATGAGAAGACGTTTCACTAGTCAAAAGAACACTAACGCAAAAGCAGAGATTACGGTTGGTTATAACGTAAATGATGATAAATCACGAATTATTCAAAATGTTAAAGTTAATGTTAGCCCCGAATTAACGAGGTCAGCAACTCAACCGAATTTATTAACTCGTGACTTACCGAAAAAGGAAGAGGAGAATGAAGAAAACCATGAGAATGGAGACCCAATCATTTTATCTGAACCTGGTAAAGAACCCGTTGAAATTCCCACTTATCCAACATACCCCCACCTCTTTCATCAAACATCGAGAACCCATATAAAATAGACATTAATTCTGAATTAATGAAAATTTACCGTGATATAATAACTGATAATTATGATTCAATAATAAATTTAATTGACCAATCCGGTTTAATTATTTTACCTTATGAATCATTAATTCACATTATCGCCATTCTTTGTGATGTTCAAGATTCAGACGTTAAGATTCAATTTTTCATAGATGATGAGGTTTCATGCTGCGGAACAGTTGCAAAAATAAATCCTATAAAGGATATTAGCACAATTAAGATATCAAAGAACGGAACAACAACTGAACTTCATTTAACATATAATGATATTTATAATAATAGTTGATGAATATAAAATATCACTTGAAAAATTCTTTGTTAAGGCTATTTAATATTCAAGCATTAACATTAACGAATAATAATCTTTGAATCATAATCAATAATAATTGACCTTTCACCAGTTTCTATCGTTTGTTTATTTCTTTTTGTTTCCCACTATCTGGATTCAGTCATTGTAATTGTTTTTGTTATAGTATCAGCTTTATCTTTAACTTCAATCTTTTTTCCATCGGGATATTTAAACCAAAATTCCAAAAATTCGATATTGTCAATCTGTTCATATTTAATCTATCAATTACATTTTTAATACCATCTGAAAATCTTATGAAATGGTCATTATATGGGTTTGATTGAACTAAATGAAGAAGTGAAATATAACCTGTTGATGAATATGACATCGACTCATATTTTCTGAAAACACTAAAATTTATAACATGAATGAATTTCTTATTCGTTGAATTTATGAATTCTTGAGGTAATCTTATTTAGTTTTATTTATCACTGGAAAATAACGCTTTACCATATTTTTAATCGTAATAAAAATATCAATTATCATATTATTTCGAATAATAACTGTGAATTAAATTTAACAGTTAGTGGAATTTATAATGTTACTCTCGTTTCTGTGAGTGGTAAATTTAATCCCATTCTTTTAGACCCTTCAGATTATATATCATTTATTAAAGATGACCATGAAAAAACGTATGATATGTATATAAATAATGTGATAGCGAAATGGGATATTAACACGATTTTAAGTTATTTTAAATGAATCATTTATCGTATGGTATGAAGAAAATTTTAAATCAAAACCCGATAAACTTTTTGAACTTGATGAAATAAATAACCTTATTAAATTTCCGCTGAAAATTAAATTTTGTACTCCTCATTTTCGTTCATTGTTGGGGATATTAAATTTTGAAAAAGATGTTGGGGATGTTTTGTATTCTGACACTGGTTCCAATTTCATTTTAATCAAATGTGATAAAGTTAATACCCCAATGAGATTTTCACATCAAACATTAGACCCTAACTCTTACCCATCAATACAAAACATTTTATCCATCAACTTAAACACATTTTCTTTATCATATCCGTTTCAATTATCCGGGAATTCATTTATTCTTCATTCAAAAGATTTATCAAATATTAAATTTAGAATAACGGACCTATTTGATTGTGATTTAGAATTCATGAATGAAATATTATGGCAATTTCAAATAGAAAAAATAGCTGATGAGATAACGGATTAAATATTTTTAAATCATAATAAATGATTAAACAACAGCAACCACAACAACTTAAGGCACAAAGCACCCAGGTCCCTCAGACCATTACATACGCCATATATGCATATAATTCAAAGACAGCAGAACAAACACAAAGGTTGAAATATGGAGATTTGGAGATAGTATTGAAAAATGAACATTTCGAATTCGTTTGCAAAGGTGGTGCAGTGATATCAAATATAAAAGAAATTTTATTTATGAATTCAAAAATTAAAGGTATAACGGATGATATAACATCAATTCCACCAGAAGAACAGAGATATTACGCATTAAATGCATTTCCTAAAGTTTTGAAGATTGGAAGATTTAATTTAAATGAGGAATTCATAGAAGGTTTCCTTAATGACATAATGAAGAAGGCAGATAAGGAATATGTGGATAGTGAATTAATGAAGAAAGCAGATAAGGAATATGTTAATGAAAAAGATAATGAAATTAAAGAAAGGGTTGAATGGTATCATGAATGGACATCAAAGATTTTAAAAACTAAAGCCGATACAGGATGGGTTTCAGGATGTTTAGATCTTAAAGCAGATAAAACTTATGTTAACGATGAGTTAAATAAGAAGGCAAATAAGGAATATGTTGATAGTGAATTAATGAAGAAGGCAGATAAGGAATATGTTGATAGTGAGTTAAATAAGAAGGCAGATAAAACTTATGTGGATGAAATATACCAAAGTTTGATAGGAACAACAAAAAATATTGAAACTATTGTTGGGGATGTTTCTATCTATGAAGAAAACAAATATTTTAGATGGGAGTTTGTACACTCCTTAAAAAATGGTACACGGTGTAAACTCATTCCGAAAAATAACAATGAAATGTATGTAAGTTATAAAAAGAATGATGGCACACAAGTTAAAGTTCCATTAGACAACAACTGCTACTTAAACTTATATGGAGACGAACAAAAGAAATATTTAAGAGTTTATGAAATGGCAGATATGGCATTGCCTCACCCAGCTCCAGCACCATATTATTATGACTATGGAGATGACGACAGAACACCACATGTAGATGAACAAAAGCTAACATTATATTTAGATTATTATAGATATAAAAGATATAATGCAATAGAAAAAACGAGAATAGTATATTATTATACAGATGACAGAAATAAATATTATAGTCAAGATTTTACCT
Organism: Trichomonas vaginalis G3; assembly: GCF_026262505.1. NCBI lineage: Eukaryota > Parabasalia > Trichomonadida > Trichomonadidae > Trichomonas > Trichomonas vaginalis. The sequence goes on along the minus strand of NC_067203.1, from coordinate 13,972,307 downwards.
ACCCTGAAAACATAAGATTATATTATAAAAAATATTCTGACACAAACCAGAAGAAACCTGAAATAGTTGCACTATATTTTAAGTTCAAAAGAGACAATCCTATATTATCTCATATGTTTGATTTAATGAACCCAGTAGGTTCTATTTATACATCTATGGATGCAAGAGGTCCTCAAGTAATGTTTGGTGTTGGTGCATGGGAACAAATAGTTGACAGGTTTTTGTATTGTGCAAACTCTTCAAAGGAAACAGGTGGAAGTAAAACAATTTCAGGTGAAAATTTACCCGCACACAGTCACTACATAGATTTAAGTACATCTCAGGCAGGTTGGCATAAGCATAGATATTGGGATTGGTCAGGAATGACAAAAGGTAAAGGATATGATGTTAAAGACGACGTTAAGTTTGCTATAAATTGTTACTGGAGTGACACTCAGGGAGAAGGAAACCATACACATTTCGTTTCAGGATATACACAAACAACGGGACAAAGTAAAGACTACATGCCACCTTACATGACAGTTTACGCATGGTATAGAGTTCGATGAACGCTCAATGTTTGTGAAACAAACTTTAGGAGCTCCAAAAGAGTGAACGGAATAATTTAAATTTTTATTTTAGTATAAATGAAGATTCTACCATATGGTGTTATTGGAAGAGATAAAGATGGAAACCCAATATTTGATCCAAAGTTAAAATTCAAGTTACTGACAAGACAACAACTTGAAAAGTTGCTGAAACCAAAACAGGATAAAAAATGAGAAAATGAGAAAGAAAAATTTAAATTATGCAATTTTATTTTTATCATAAATGACAAAATTAATTAAGCCAACTATTTCTAAATTAATGATACCAATGAAATCATTTCGTGGAGTAATTATCCCAGGTTCTTCACAATTAGTCAGGGCAGGTGATGTGACTCAAGGTGGAACATTAGCGAATCCATTCAAATTATTAACTAAAGATGAACTTAATAAAACGATGATAAAATAACTGATAACAAAATTTTATTTCACTGCTACTCGGTAATTTAACTTCTCTGAAAAATAGTGACAACATGACATTTTGACAACATAGTGGGATTAATGAGGAAGGCATTTATTCATTATTTTTGAAGAACTGAAGGTGTCACTATGTCACTATGTGTCACTCGGTAATTTAACTTCTCTGAAAAATAGTGACAACATGACATTTTGACAACATGACATGGAAATATATATTTATCGTTCATGTTTACGTTAATGTTTACGTTAATGAGGAAGGCATTTATTCATTATTTTTGAAGAACTGAAGGTGTCACTATGTCACTATGTGTCACTCGGTAATTTAACTTCTCTGAAAAATAGTGACAACATGACATTTTGACAACATAGTGGGATTAATGAGGAAGGCATTTATTATCGTTAATGTTTACGTTAATGTTTACGTTAATGTTTACGTTCATGTTTACGTTCATGTTTACGTTCATGTTTACGTTAATGTTTACGTTAATGTTTACGTTAATGAGGAAGGCACTTATTCATTATTTTTGAAGAACTGAAGGTGTCACTATGTCACTATGTGTCACTCGGTAATTTAACTTCTCTGAAAAATAGTGACAACATGACATTTTGACAACATAGTGGGATTAATGGGGAAGGCATTTATTATCGTTAATGTTTACGTTAATGTTTACGTTAATGTTTACGTTCATGTTTACGTTCATGTTTACGTTAATGTTTACGTTAATGAGGAAGGCATTTATTCATTATTTTTGAAGAACTGAAGGTGTCACTATGTCACTATGTGTCACTCGGTAATTTAACTTCTCTGAAAAATAGTGACAACATGACATTTTGACAACATGACATTTTGACAACATAGTGGGATTAATGCAAAAATAAAGTTAGTTTTAAAATTATTTTTATTTTTTTATTCCTATATAAATGACAGCAACAAACAACAACAGCAACTATATCGTTTCTGATGAAAAAGTTATTGATTCATTAGTTGAGGAATTAGCTGAGGAATTAGTTGTGGCAACAAACAACAACAGCAACTATATCGTTTCTGATGAAAAAGTTATTGATTCATTAGTTGAGGAATTAGTTATGGCAGAAACTAAAACCCTCAACGAAAGAATTGGTGAAAACAAGATTGATTTACATAACTACCTCAAATACGATGGAGGAAGAGGAAGGAAAACTGGTATGGCTTTATTAGTAAATAAAATTTCGAATTTAACGATTATAGATGTTGATATCAATAAATCGTACAATGATGAACTTAAAGAAACAGTTAGAAAAGACATTCTATCAAAACTTTCGGATAAAGATGTTATCGTTAAAACCGCTTCAGGAGGTCTTCACATTTTCGAACAGAATGATTAAATGTTATTCCTGCAATGATTATGATATTGACATAATGACTTCTATGGATGATTCAAAGCGTTCTTTAGTGGTTATGGCTGATTCAAGAGTTCGCAAGAATGCAACAGAACCAATCAAAACATACTCATTCATTCGTGGAAGTTATGATTCAACATTAACTAGAACAGTGAATGATATATTAAATGATTTGAATATTAAGGTAAAAGTTGAACAGAAGAACGAAGAAATAAAGACTATCATGAATGAAAACAAAGATGTAAACATTGACGATAAACTTGCCCAGAGCATAGTTGATGGCATCTGTGATTTTGAAGTACATAATGACGGTGGAAACATGAATTTAGAAAAAGAAATAACATTATTCACACTGTTTCAAGCAATTAATTCGTTACCTAATCATTTGATTAATGAAGCATACGATAACGTTTATAACTTCTGCAATTTAACAGAAAATGCAAAAAGTAATTTTGAAAAAGCACGTAGTAGATATGCACATTTAATGACTTCTCCATTTGTTTTGTGAAGATTCTAAAACTATATCAAAAGGAATATTATGATGAATATGTTTGCCTTTATTACGTAAGCCAAAAATAACATTTGATATAAAACTTGATGACTCGTTTTTGATAACAGATATTAGACGCAAGGCTGAAAATCATCAGTATAAAAACAGTTCTGAAGTAATTGAGGATTTATCACGTGTAATTCGTTTTGTAGATTGTGGAAACAAATACTTCATTCAAAAAGATTACAACATCCACGACAAAATGAATCAAATATCATTCGTTCTTCAGTCAAACATGAAAGAGTCACTTAAAATGATTAAATTATTTAAAGAAGAAGGTAAAACAATAACAGCATGGGACGTACTACTAAATCAATTGTCTTCATTAACAGTTGAGGGTGTTTGCTTTAAATCTGATTCCCCTGATGTTTTCTCAACGTTTCAGGGTTATAAATACAACATTCTCGAAAAGCTTGATTACTCAAAAATTGAGATGTTTATGAATTTCATTAAAGAAGCCATTTGTGATAATAACAATGAAGTGTATAAATACCTACTCGGCTGGATTGCATCAATGATTCAACATCCTGGAATCAAGAATGAAACAGCAATTATTTTGAAAGGACTTCAGGGAACAGGTAAAAACAGATTCACTGACATTATTTCTGAACTTCTTGCCGGTTATTCATGCAAAAACATTACTGAAATAAGTGAGTTAACGGGTAATTTTAATTCAGTAGTTGAGAATAAAATGTTTCTTGTACTTAATGAACTCAAGAATGTTGGTGAAGACAGACTCGCAAACTTCAACGCTTTGAAATCAATTATAACGGATAATGAGATTAGAATTAATGAAAAGAATCAACCCAGAAGAACTGCTCAGAATGTTGCAAACTTCATTTTCGTAACTAATAACGTCTACCCTGTCAAAATTGAAGTTGGAGACAGAAGATATGTAGTTTTAAGAGTTAATGGTAAATTTAAGGGTCAATTTGATTACTTCAAGGATTTGATGAATTCATGCACAAAGGAATTTTATGATAACCTTTTAACATATTTTATGCAATATGACCTTTCATCATTTAATGTACGAATCATTCCGATGACTGAAGCCAAACAAGATTTAATTGAATTATCATCAAATCCTTTAGATGTATGGATAAATACACATTATGATGAATTGTGTGCAGGTATGACGTGTAAAAATGCTTTATTCTGCAAACCATCAGACATGAAAGACAAGAATTTTCAAATGAGCATTAAAGATAAATGTGATAAGAAACAGAGAAGAATAGATGGTAAACAGACATGGTATTATGTTTTGAAAGAAGAAATGAAAGGATTATATAAACAGGTTGAACCAAACGATAATGAGGATTCATTTACTGACGATGAAATACCTGTAAATGAAGCTTTATAAAGTATGATTTGAATTTATTTTTGCATTAATCCCACTATGTTGTCAAAATGTCATGTTGTCACTATTTTTCAGAGAAGTTAAATTACCGAGTGACACATAGTGACATAGTGACACCTTCAGTTCTTCAAAAATAATGAATAAGTGCCTTCCTCATTAATCCCACTATGTTGTCAAAATGTCATGTTGTCAAAATGTCATGTTGTCACTATTTTTCAGAGAAGTTAAATTACCGAGTGACACATAGTGACATAGTGACACCTTCAGTTCTTCAAAAATAATGAATAAGTGCCTTCCTCATTAATCCCACTATGTTGTCAAAATGTCATGTTGTCAAAATGTCATGTTGTCACTATTTTTCAGAGAAGTTAAATTACCGAGTGACACATAGTGACATAGTGACACCTTCAGTTCTTCAAAAATAATGAATAAGTGCCTTCCTCATTAATCCCACTATGTTGTCAAAATGTCATGTTGTCAAAATGTCATGTTGTCACTATTTTTCAGAGAAGTTAAATTACCGAGTGACACATAGTGACATAGTGACACCTTCAGTTCTTCAAAAATAATTCATTAGTTAGAAAACCATTGACGCTAATTTTATTTTTATATCTTTTTTTGTTTTGTATGTAAAGACAGTAATGACAAACATTGAGTTTGAAACAGTTAGAAAGATAGACGATGACACCAAAGTGGTTAGAATAGGTGATTTAAACGTAAGATACTCAAAGAAATACAACAAATATTCTTTGTCAGACATTATATCTCCATCTGAAAAGAAAACAAACGACTGGGTTAGAAATGCTTCAACTCAGAAAATTTTGACAAGAAATCCTGAGCTTATGATATCAGTAGCATTTCATGGAACAAGAGCATATCTTATAGACAAAAGTCTTATACCAATAGTTTTGTTATGGTTAGACCCAGTTGTTGGATATAACTTCATAACTTATGGTTCATTCGACTCAGAACGTTGCAGTGAAGGCTTACTTTACATCGTTCAGAAACCGAAGGACTTCAACACAAAAGATATAAGATAGGAAGGACATATAATATAACTCAAAGATATGACAGTACAGTCAATAGAGTCAAGGTTGTGTTTGTTAATGATATGAGAGCTGCTGAAACAGAACTGCTTGAAGTTTTTGAGAAAATGTATGGTGCTCCCACGAAAGGTAAAGAAATTTGAAGTAGATGAGATAGATAAAGCTATAAAATTATTTGACGAAGTTGCTGAAAAATACATGTAAAGCGTTTATTTTTGTCTTTTGTGAAAGTCAGAAAATAAAGTTAGTTTTATTTATTTTGTATGTAAAGACAGTAATGTCAACATCAGAGAACACAACAACTACTATCGTTCATGAAGCCATAAATGAAGAATACGAGTACATACAGTATAACAAACAACTTCGCCTCATTCGTTCGGTCAAAGATGACGTGTACCAAAGAAAAATAAAAATTAAATTTGGATTGAGTTTAAAAATTCATCTTTATTAAATTCATCTCTTCCAATCAATTTATTTATTCTATTAAATTCTTTTATTTTTGCCTCACTCAGTTTAAGGATTGAACGGTAAGTTTTTAATTTTTCGATTATTTCTTTCCTCTCTTGATCGTTTTCAACCTCACCACATTGTGGCTTCTTTTTGTAATAGCATATTTTTGATTTAATTCTGTTTAGTTTCTTTTTATATTCATCGTCTGGACTCTTGGCTGCTTCGTTGTCACTCATTTCTTACGAAATAAAAAAATTAAATATTATTTAAATATAATGGAGTAATAAAATAAATCGGAATTTCTATTAATTTATTGTCAACTTCAACTAATACATTACCGTTAATATATCTAACAAATTCAGCTATTGTGTCAAATCTTCGTCTTCTTTTTGTCATTGATTTATCAGTTTTTCCATAATCGAGATGAATCAAAACTTTATCCCCTTGTTTAAAATTCATGAGCCCCGAATTAATTTGTTCACGTTTAACATCATTCAACCTTTCCATTTGCTTTCTAATATATTCCCATTCTTTTGAAATATCATTTTTCATTTCCACTGGTTTCATGTTTATAGTTCTATGCCATGTATTATTGTAATAATATACTAACTGCTGTATGATGGAGTCATGATTTCCATCGCCAGTATATCTGACCGTTAACCCCTAACGCATCTCTAAGAGTTCTCATTACCGCATCAACTATTTTATTATGAAACGTATATGGAGAGGATGAAAAGTAAAAATTAATTTGTGGGAAATAATGAGCCATAGCTGCCTGAAATCCTTTATCACTATCACCCCTGATATTATCTACTCTTTCATGATCTAGTAAGTATTGAATAGCTCTTCTTGTTTCCTGTTCTATTTTCCCTTCACCGGAATGCAATATAAATATCTTGTGTTAATGTTAATGGCAAATAAATAAGTAACGTTTCCTTTTGAATATTCTAAATGATCGATTTCGTATGAATATGGATATGGTGCAAATGAGGGCGACTAAATTTTTCCTTTAACGGTTGAATTTTTGGGTCAGTTGGTTTATTTAATATCTTGAAACCCTTTTTAAAATCTTTTTGTTTCTTTAATGTTTGAAATGGATATAATAAAGTGAATGATGAAGGATTAACTGAAGGAGGAGGTACTACTGCTGGAGGTTTTGGTGTTGTGAGTGGTTTAATTTTATCTGCTTTGATTTTGGATGATGAAGTTTTGGAATTCATTCCCTCCTTCATTAATTCCGGATGTATTTTATTCATTTGTTTTAAATATGCTGTATATAAAGGTTTGATATACTTTCCTGCTTCGAGTTTATGTTGAAGGATGAATTCCAAAAGTTGATCTTTATTTAAAAGTTGGGCTGAATGTGGTTTAACTAATGAATCATAAATTAAAGCTTGTGCATCATTTTTGGTCTGAAGGACCCGGGCGTTTTGTTTCTTTGTTTTTTGTGGCTCAGGATTATATAATTTATATAATTCATCAATATCTTCTTCTGTTAATACTTCATTTTTGAAATCTTTCAAATGTTTAAGTTGTGATTTAGTTTTTTCCTTTGTATATTCATTATTTTTAATTTTATCTTTAATTTTAGAAATTATTTCATTATGATATTTCAAAAATTCATTATCATAATATGAATAATAATAATCTATATCATCATCCGTTATATTTTCATCATATTTTTGGAGATATGCTTTTAAATCATAATAACTAAGAAAATTTTGATCACGTACTAAATCATCAATTAAATTTTCTAAATCTACGTTATCCATTTATATAAAAATAAAATAAATGTTTTAAGGGTGCCCACCTCTTTGATCAAGAATCAAAACCATCATTCAACGGTTCCTTTTGTCTCTTCTGTGGCATTTCATTAAATAAATGGCATACAACATCCATTTTCACAACATACAGCCTTAGTGTGTGCTCCTGTTAATGCAGTCTTACCGATTGTTAAGCGAGTCATTGACCTGTTTTTAAGTTGTACCTTAATATTCTGACCATCAAATATCACTTTATCATTTATTATATCCAAATAATTTTTAGGTGTTAATTGTTTATTTTGTCGTAAACTAACTCCTTTCATTTTTTGTGCAATCTTTTTAAAATCACTTCCATCAATTGAACCGTTGAATGATGTATAACACTTAGGGCATAAAGCAACCATGTTATCGCCTTGTTTCTCAATTGCTAAACCCAATAATTTTTTCTCATGTGCTTTTTCTTCAGCTTTATTCTTTAATTTAGGTTTAAATTTCTCATCAAAACAAAAGAAATCAAAAGGTGCGAATTTGTAAATGTTTTTATCATAAAATTGTTTATCGGTTACAATCGCCTGAAATGCTTGAGTGTTAGGAAGATTTGGATCACCAGCGATTGCCCAATAAGATGAATCAGTATCACCTTCAATGAAATGAAAACGATTAACATCCATGCATTTATACATAAAATCATAAATGAAAACCAAATACCAGTATTTAGCATTATCTAAAGTGAAGAATGCCTCTTGTAAACATGTTTCACATCTATAAAATCTATCTTTGAGCATCATTTGATATGTATCTTCACCTATTTCTCTTATGTTTTTAAACTTATTTGCCATACATGCAACGCGTGCCTTCTGTGCATTCATTATTTTAGTCTTTGTGTAATTTTGTGTATTCATTGCATCGTAACCATATGATCCATTAAGTGAAATCTTGCAAAATAAACTTTTTCCTTTATTTCCTTCTAATTCAGCCTTTTGTCTTTCGTTCATAAATTTGTTCGCAAATTCATTAAAACAAGTGTTTTTCGTAAATGTTAAAATTGATTGAATGTCATCGATGATAAAATGAAATCTGTCGATTAGATACCAAAGATAATAAGAAGAAAATGGTTGATATTGGTTGTGTGTTGATGCTAACTGAGTTAATTTTCTCTGTTTCTGGTCAACTGGTAGATTGTTTGATTTCATGTAATTATACATAAAACCACCAATTGTTTTTTCATCTGTGATAATATCTAAGTTTCTTATTATCGGTAAAAAGTTTATGTAATCATTAATGTATTTTTCATCAATGTGACCCTTTACTTCAGCCACGAATAAAGTATTTTTCTTCTTAATTATTCCCAGTGCTTTTGCTTTCTTTGTTGCTGTATCACAAATGATAACACCATTCAATCTTCCTGGCATATACATTTTATGGTCAGTATATTGAATGAAATCATGAGGATTAGATGAAAATGATGAAGGATATAATGAATTAAAATCAACACCAACGAAATGAGTCATGATGTTGGTAGTGTCCTCATTTGATGCAGTTTTAGTTTCTGGACTATATGAAAGTTTATTAATGTGAGTGATTCCTTTAAGATTTACTCTATGTTGAACATTTGATAACCCACCAGTAATTCCATTACGGAGAATGTGATAAGCTTCAACTGAATCTAAAGTCATTGGTAAATTATTTTTTAATGCATAATTTCTTAAATTGATTCTTAAACGTTGAACATCTTCATCTTTATTTGATTTTACGACATTACAATAACAACACATTAACTGACAATTTTCTTTGGTATGTGGTTTTTCATTATCGATTCTATCCAATGTTGGTTTATTTGCATATGTAAACGCTTTACCACACATTTTGCATTTAGATGAAAGGATTAAATCGTGATAGTATTGAAAATCATCCATTGAAACATTATTTTTAGTATCCCTTTCTGCTTTTTCATCTTGTTTCTTATATGATTCAATTTTATATTTCCAATACTTTTTCGTTAATTCAAAACTTGATTCTATCTCTTCCTCGGGATATTTTTCATTAGGATTAAAGTCTTTATATGCTAAAGCGTAACGAATCATTGAAGCATTCGATGATAAAGAAAGATTATGAAGCATGTCAATTTTATAAACAAATGTTTCTTCAATAATTTTATCAATTGGGTCAATCATAATTTCAACATCTTTATTGCAATAATGAATAAAATATTCTAATCTATTCTTAAAATTTTTAGCATCATTGAGATATATTTGATAATCACTATCTGATATAGTTTCTTGGGTTAATGCTGAATAAAATGAATCTTTCGTGAATGGTTCCACTTTATATAATTCTTCTTCGTAATTTTCCCATGTGATGAATTGATAAGGGAAAAAGGATTTAACACGTGATTTATTGTTTCCGAAATCTTGAGTGAATTGGTCTAATGTCCCACCCGCTATATAATTTCTGATGTCAATAAATCTCAATTCATATGGAACGTTTGTTTTCTTTACAATGATTTGCTTAAATTGTGAAGATGAACCCAGCATTGATTTTATTTTCCATTTTGCAGTGTTTAAATCACGAAGAATTAAATTTAAATCAAACTTTTCCGAATTAAAACCTATAATATTCACATTATTGAATTCCTCATCTAGAAGTTCTTTAAATGCTTTCTTCTGTTTTTCATTTAATGTATGGGACTTCATTAATTCTTCATATTGTTCAATATTTGATTCAACAACTAATGAACAGGTTGAAAATAAAAACTCAATCCAATCAGAAATAAAAGAATCACTCGAAGTTAAGCAAAAATTCCTCATATATGTTTTATCATTTAATTTAACCATTGATGATACCATGAATGGTTTTAAGTAAGCGTTCAAAGTTGCACACTCAGAAAGTTGTAATTCTTCTTTAGTCTCTAATGTTTCGAAGTCAAAAGTAATATAATATCTTGTCGGTTGATAATATTTCTGCAAATTGTGAGCTAATAACCACTGATATATCTTCTGTTTCGTAATATGTGGTGCATATGGTTGCTGTGTCTTTTGCAACTGAACGTCTTGAATTAATCTTCCATTATTTTCTTTACATTTCTCACAATGCTTTAAAAATCTTCTTTGGTTTTTCCTTTCTGGATCATCACGGATAGAATAAACTTCTGCTTTACAATATGGACAAACTCTATAGCCGGTGAGTGCTTCAACATCTGTTATTCTGTCAGCGTGAAGTTTTCCACATGGACTCTGTGTTAATAAAATATTTACTGTTTCAAATTCTGGATCTATCATTATTGATTCCACTAATGGAAAGTCTACCTTATTTATGTCCACGTCTTCTGGTTGAGGATCACAATAATAAAAATCAATATTAACGTTTAACATTCTCGCTAATCTCTCACTTTCTGATGAAATGTCAAACCCTTCATATGCATCTATTGCTTCATTTAAATAGCTTCTACGAGTTTTAGGATTAACACCATCAGGAATGTTATAGAAGCGTTTAAATAACCTTCTACCTTCTGCTCTAATTTGATTATCATTCATTTTAGCTGTTCCGTTTTTGTTCATTTATGTAAGAAAAAAAATTAAATAAATAAACTTTATTTATTTAAAGTCCGAGACTCAGAGAGTCCAGGGCTAAAGTCCGAGACTCAGAGAGTCCAGGGCTAAAGTCCGAGACTCAGAGAGTCCAGGGCTAAAGCCCATAAAATGAATTAAGAACACATAAATTTTTATCATCTGCGACGTGACGAATACATTTTAATTTACTCAAGAATGTGTACCCTGATACATTAAATCTAATTCCTGTCTTATTTAATTTCACAACTTTGAAAAGGAATGTATGAATAGCTATAAAATGATGAGAAGATGTTTTATGGGTTGCTTCCATTTTTTCTGAAATAAATGAATAAATATAATGCTTATACGTTTTCATATCTTTTATGTTCTTAATAACGAATGGTATAGACCTTTCCACTTCGTCTTCCTTCGGTGCTGTTCTTTCATATGAAACATTATTGGTATCTTCAATAATGAAACCACAATCACACAAAATTTTATAGGTTCCAATGGTTTCTTTTGATATTTTATTTAATAAATCAAAAACTTTATCAACACCTGTGCATTTATTTAAATAATAATTTGTGTAAATATCATGATCTTCTTTCTTAATCGTATTAGTTGCATATGTCATGTTTTTAAGAGCTTTTTTGAATTTTTCGGAATCTAAAGGTGGTGAAAGTAAGATACAAGGGTATTCTTCACTATCAATAAATTGTAACTTATGTTTACGAATAAATTTAGTACCTTCTTCTGAAAGTGTTTCGTCTATTTCACCATCTAATAAATTTTGTGTTGATTCTGAGACATAATTTTTATATCTTTCTTCATGAGATTTCTGGACTGCTGATTCTGAAGCTGGGATATTCATTAAACCCTCTACTTCATTTTCATTATATTTTTCAACTTCTCTTAATTCCTTAATTTTTTCATCTATTTCATCTCTTATTTTTTCCAGTCTTTCAATTTCATCATATTCATCATCTTTAATTCGTTCTTCATAATATTCAGGGAAAACATCAGGTTCTTTAGGTTTTTCTTTTTTAGATGCGGGATATAAGAAATTTATAACATCATCTTTATTCATTTTTCCATCATAACCAAACTCATTTAAAAACTCCGTGAATTTTTGACAATTTCTTAAATAATATTTATCAACTTCATAACCTGCCTCCTCTAATATATCCTTTATTTCCTCATTTGTGAATCCTAATTTTTTAACGTTGTTAGTTTTGACGCTCATTTCATACAAAATAAAAATAATCATTAGTTTCTAATTTCTTTTTCTCATTTATGACTCCATTGATTATGACATCATTGATTCCATTCAGGATTTAAACAATGTTTAATTAATCGCGGAATATCTGACATCATCTATATATAGCTTCTTTTATAAAAGATAAAAAATAAATTATTTTAAAATTAATGTTAATTTTTTTTAATGTGTTTATGTTTGGGCTGAGTGTAAATGTCTTACAATTTTGAAAATTTTTTAAATCTTGATTTATTCAAAAACGTAAGAATAAAAACCGTAAGAATCATACATTTTTTACTTCATATGTTAAAAAAAATGATACAAAATCGTTCTATATTGTATGAATTCTTACATTTACAACAAAAGTCACACAACCCTCCATATATACTACTAGCAAAACACGTATCTATTAAATTCGTCCAAGATGCAATCAGTGATGAGATCTGGAACTACTTATCAAATTTGCACAAAATCAATGTATGAGAATAAATAACAGGGATGATCGCGAAAAGAATTTTCTACGTAAAAATTATGTGTTTTTCTAAAAAATAACTCTTCTTTATAAAAACATTAACATCTTTTATAAAAATCCAAGATTTTTTATAAACTGATGACATTTTCTATAAAAATTTGACTTTTTCTAGAAAAGGTTTATATTTTCTATATATGATTTGACTTTTTCTATAAACATATTTTGCATATACTTAGTTAATGTTTTATGCGGAATCAACATATTCCAAGCTTTAACATTTTCTATAAGTTCATCTTGAACTATAAATTATTAGTATTTTTATAAAAATCTATCATTTTCTAAAAATATTTACATTTTTTAGAAAATATCAACATTTTCTAGAAAATGTTTAATTTCTAGAAAAACTTTTCTTTCTAGAAAAACATTATATTTTTTAGAAATATACATAATTTTTATGATTAAAATTCTTTCCGCGATCATCCCTAACATATAAATATCAATTGCTTCCCATACTTTTCTATTAGCATGGCCATGGCATACTCATATCATCTGATTTTTCACAGAGGGCTGGCTGATCAAGATTTCTCATTGATCAGATGTTCATATTTCGTTGAAATAATATATTTTGAATATATTACTCACTTTTCCGGTTTGATTGAAAAATCAAACAGTCAAAGTGAGTAATTTATTAAAATATATAATACTCACTTTTTCCTACACTTTTAGTTCCGGGAAAAGTGACTTTACTTACGCCTTTAGTCTCGCAGTTTAGTTGTTTGATTCTTTTTCGGGCTTATTTATAAGCCAGTAAAAAGGGTCGCAGATATTTAAGGGGCGCCTCTACTAGCATCTTTTACAGGCGTAAATTACCAATCTTGTTCTAATTTTGTATGAATATTTTCAGCTTTGCATTAGATTTTCGAGACTCAGATCGAGTGATGATATACACTATTAAATATATGAATCATAATTGCTTTGGAGATGAAGTGAAGTGATTTAGTAGACTCGGCCCTTAAATATGATTATGAGTCTATATCTTTATTATTGAAAAAAACTCAACATCTCACATCTAGAAGTCTTAATGGAGATCACTAGCTTAGATTTTTGAAAATACCATATTATTGAGTATATATATAACTTAATATTGATCGACAAAATTTTGTTTTTATTCAATTTCTTGGGCAAGTATTAAAAATTGAATAGTTGTAAATTAAGGCAGTGATCCCTTGACGATCTCGTTTCGAGAAATAACACCTGGGATCTTGCCAATTTTGTAAGCTTCGTTGAAAAGAGATTTTAGAATTTGAAGACCTTTTATTCCTATGTTAGTTAACAAAATATCTCGTAGATTACTTTTTCTTTATCGCCTTCTGTTTGATAGACGCTTAGTAACAATATTAAGTCTTTCACTAAATTTGGGTTTTATTTCAATGAAACAAAAATCTGTGTATAAATGAGAATAATCAGTAAAATCATTCAATTTGGAATTTTGTGCTGGACTTTTAAATGTAACGCTCCCTCCATAATGGACCGAGCTAGATTGAACATATGAATTTGAAATAGTTAATATATAACCATTTTCATATCTTAGGCTGTTAAGAAACATGTAAGATGCAGTATTTTGAAAAAATATACAGTGATCAACATTAGTTGTGTACACACTAACAAATAAAACTTTGGAATAGTCTGGTAGGCACTTATTTTCAATAACATTGCAATAAGAAACTGTTTGTGTTAAGGGTGCACCCGCATGTACGTTTATTTGAGAGGAGGAGGATTACCCTCTCAATTTTGAAAGCTTCGTTAACTTAATATCTCGATGAATATTGGATTAAAATTGAATTTGCCCATACCAATATATCTGATACAATATCCTTAAGTTTTACTAAAAAGAATTTTTTAAAATCCCTGCAGATTCGGGGATTTTTAAATTTTTTGATTTTTTTCGAAAATTTTTCGGAAAAAAAATATTTTCAGAAGAGCCTTAACGGCTAAGTTTTATGTTTAATGTTGAGTATCAAAAAGAATGGGCATCTGATATAGCCATCATATATCCCAGAAGCAAATAAAAATTCTGACTTTTTAAGCATAAAAAATGAAATTTTATTTTTTGCAAAAAACAGGCCACCCGGATGTACGTTTATTTGAGAGGAGGAGGATTAAATTTTTGAAAGCACTAAAATTTGTAAATATGCTAGTTATATAATAATATGCATTATTTTAAAAAATAAAAATTAAAGCACGTTAAAATCTTTTTTGATGAATTTTTACAAAAGCTACTCAGGATAATGCAAGATATGAGTAGTTAAACATAAATTTCAAATCAGATTTTACT
The DNA here is from genome assembly GCF_026262505.1 of Trichomonas vaginalis G3. Taxonomy (NCBI): domain Eukaryota; phylum Parabasalia; order Trichomonadida; family Trichomonadidae; genus Trichomonas; species Trichomonas vaginalis. Next base: position 13,957,147 of record NC_067203.1, on the reverse strand, counting down.
TATAATAAATATTTTAAATTTCTGAAAATTAAGTTCAGATCGACTCTATACGTAGTAAATACTAAATAAGGTGCCAAAAACCTATTAAACAGTATCAAAACTATCAAGATTGTAATGTTTTTGAAGAAAAATTTATAGAATTATGGACTTCAAACAGATATTATGTAAATAAAAATAATATAATGAATTTATTTATTCGTATAATAGCAGTAATAAGTCGATTATTCACTTCTACTTCTGAGATTTGAATTTAATTTCGACAGAAAAAGAGATTCAAGAGGAAAATACTAGGGGATACAAACAGCCACCATGACAGGATTATTATGGAGCCAAGTTGTACTTTTTGATATTTTTAGAGTTTTCCTACCTATTTAGGTACCAAGTTATTGCTTAAAAATTAAGGTTCTAAATTCTGAAGTTTACATGATACTCCCGGGCGCACCCTTAATGGACTATCATTAATCCAAAATTCAAGTGAATAAGTTTCAGTTTGGATGTTTCCTCTGAATGTTGAGAAATTACATGTACCTGAACTTCCATCAAGGACACTACTATATGATGAATATTGACTGCATTTATTGTTTGTGCTATTGATATTGGAAATAATTATATCACCCCATGCAATACCAAATGTATAACTTCCTGTTGATTCACTTTCTCCGCAATTAGAAACAGAAACATCAATTGCGTAGTTTTTATATGAAGAATTAGATTTAGTCCATTGTCTAAATGCCATGTAACTGTCTGCTATTGATTTATAATAGGCTGTTCGTTGTTGTACAAATTGTCCTTCTTGTTTGCAGTAATAGAGAACAGATCCACCACCAACATTTGAAGTGGAACTACAACTGTCAAATATAGATTTTTCGAGTAATGTGGAAATGCTGTTACTTCTTAGGATGTAAATTGCACCATTTTCTTTGCATTCTTTAAATAAGCAATTGGTAATGTAATAACTTTTAGAACTTGTTGTATCTGAGAATGATGCTCCATTATTTATTTGTACAAGTTTGGAATTATGATCAAAATATTGGTACCAGCAGAATCGAAGCTGTGCTTTAGTTCTTGAGATCAGTTTCTAAATGTATGAACGGTTTATTAAAAAATGCATGTGATGATGGAAAAATGATGTTAAGTCTTGTTCCAAGAAAAAAAATGTTATAATGAAAATTGTCAAAAAATGCCATTAAGGTCGAAGAAAAAAATTTTTTGGCGACCTTATAACAAGTATTGACAATTTTCATTATTTATATATATGTTTATAGGAAAAAAGTTTTTTTTTGGGTCAATAAAATTAAAAAATAATGATAAATATAGTATTGACATACATCATAGAATATCTCAAGGGACTTTAATTTTTGTCATTTTAGAGAAGCCTTAATGAAATGTGATATGAAATTGTGAGAACCTCATAGAATATTTTGACTACTTTATCTTAATTTTAACTAGTAAATTATTTTTTAATTTACTTTGTTGTCAAGCAAACGCCACGAAGGACCCAATGAATAGCGAAAAGCTTTGGATCAGCTGTCTGAAGTGGGATAGAAATGATATAGTTAAGATCAGTACGCTGAGAGCTCTTGTAGATAGGAGCCATGTAAGTTCTATCCTTAGAAAGTGGGATGACTGGTGGTGGTTTAGCCTTTGGATCTCTTTGTGAAGTGCCTAACTTGATGAGTGGCATTTCGTTTCTGAGATCTGTAACGAGCTTCTGGGACTTGCCCTTTCCTGTGACTGAAACAAGTTCAGCCAAACCGTATGTTGTGTTAGAATTAGCGCCGACTGTCTTGATCCATCTAGCGCCTTCGAGCCAGAATCCGCGGCAGTAGACAGAGACAATTGTTGGGCCATTGACTGGCTTGTCGTTGTCTCCCTTTGTAGAGCGTCCACCGAGTGGCTGGACTTCTGAATCGAGTGATGTCTGGTCGAGCTGCCAGCCAGCGTTGGCACGGACTGTTTCCTGTCTGAGTGATGTGACGAAGCCACCTGGGTTGAACATACCACCGAGCCAGAATGTATCCATCTTTGTGCCCTGTTGGATCCATGTGTTGTACTGCTGGTATCTGGCCTTGACTTCGTCGAACCAGCCCTTGAGTGTATCAGCTGGCCATGAGATTCTGAGCCAGTGTCTTGGGATACGGCCATCGAACAATGAGTTCATAGAGCCGTACAACTGATCGTTCATGACGATTGTACCATCGATAGCAGCCATGAGATCTGTGAGTGTTGATCTAAGAACCTTGAGAACGTTCTGCATACGCTCTATCTCCTGCTTGGCGCAGACGTAGAGTGGCTTGGAACCATTGTCTACGACAGTCTTTCTGACTTGTTCCATGTTGAAGTTCTCTGGAACTTGTGGCAACAATTCCTGGCAGCGCTTCATGACGACGTCTTCACGTGTCATGCCGCCGACAGAGGACTCCTTTGGCTGGATATCGATGATCTTCTGGAAGATCTCGTCTGCCTGGTCACGTCTGAGCTTGACATCAGCGATTGCGTTGAGGCCGAATACCTCTGGAGGATCGTTCTGTGGCAAGTTCTTGATGGCGTCGAGGAACTGGTTGACGTTGATGCAGTCGAGAATTGGGTACTTGCCGACTTCCTTTGGATCAGCACCACTGACATCGAAGTACTTCTGGGCACCTGGAACGTTATCGAAGACACGTTCGTTGTTGAAGTAGTTCTCACCAATGGCGTTGATGAGTCTGCGGTCGAGTTCATCTGTGACACGTCCACCGTAGTGGATTTCGCAGATGCCGTAGCGGACTGTCTGCCAGAAGGACTGCTGGAAGACGTTCGGGTTGGTGTTCGGGTTCGGGGAGACTCTCTGTGCGTCGACAATCTGGGCTGAGCAGAAAGCGAGTGAAGCTGTGAAGTCGGAGTGGTTGAATTCGTATGGAATGCACCATCCGAGTGGTCCGAATTTACGACGTTCCTGAACTGTTGTGTTGAAGAATGCAAGAACGTAGATGAGTCTACGCCATTCGGAGACTTCGAGCTGCTCGATTGTCTGCTGGTTGAGAGAAAGGATTGTTCTCTTGAGGTTGGCCTTTGCACCGGCTGGTGGCTCGTTTGTGAGCTTGATGGAGAGCTGAAGGAGGTTGACTGGGAATCTTGGATTTGGCTCTGTTGTGATCCAGAGTCTGTAATCTGGGTGGACTGACTTGACCTTCTCCTTCTCTGGCTTCTTCTGCTCGCCTTCCTTGGCTGGAGCGGCTGCAGCACCGGCATCTTTGGCCTCTTCCTTCTTCTCTTGAGCGTTGGCAGTGTTGGCAATGTCTGTCTTGTACATTTCGAACAAGGCAGCCATGTACTTGAGACCAAGGTGGCAGTTCTGGAGAAGAACCCACTCACCCTTGTGCTTGGCGTTCTGGATAGCTGCTTCAGCGATTTCTTCACGGCCCTGACCCATGGAGATGGAGCTGATTGGGATCTTAGCCTTCTTAGCTGCTTCTTCGACAAGTGGTGTTGGATCGGAACCTGCAGAAAGCAAGTAGATGACTGGAGACTGGTTGCCTGCTTCTGCGGAGATGACATCGAGTGATGGCATTGTGTATTCGAGGAATTCCTTGCCAAGGACTTCTCCGATGTACTTGTTTGCAGCGAAGATAGCTCTATCTGGTCTGATACATCTGATGATGACTGCGTTGTGGAATGGTGTCATGTTCTCGCAGATGTGTGGTGGCTCCATGTTTTCTGGTGCCTGAGATTCCATGAGTTCCTTCCACTTTGGAACTTGGTCTGTGATCTCTGTGAAGTGTCCCTTGAACAATGAGATCTGTGACAAGGCCAAGACGTTTTCTTTGACCTGTGAGAAGATGTCTGGTAACTGGACATCGCCCATCTTGTCACCGCCAGAGAAAGCAGCGCCACCCTTGAGGAAGATCTGATAATCGTTGAAGTCGAAGACGTTCAATGACAACTGGATCTTGAGGGCTAATTGGAGTGTGAACAAGAGCTTATCCTTTTCGTAGAGACCACGGACGATGTATGTGAAGCAGAGGTATGTCAATGTTTGGATGATGTTTGCGATACGTGTCTGTGTCATTGGATCCGGAGGAGCTTCTTCAATGGCCTGGAAGAACTTTCCTAAGAACTGGTTAAGAGAAATCTGGTACATGTAGTTGACGTTTGCGAGATCTTGGATCAAGAAGTAGATGACAGCACCACGAAGAGCGACTGGCATGTACTCCTTACGTGAGTTTTCGATCTTCTGGTTGGTTGTCATAGCCTCGTTAAGAGACTCTGTGTTCTCCTTGGATGTGACTTTTGTGGAGTTAAGTGTTGTGATAAGGGATGTGTTCTCCAAGAGATCGCCCTTTGATGATCTGAGCAAATCGAGAAGCTTGTTTTCGAGATCGACGAGTGATGCCTTGAGGGCAGCGACCTTTGCGAGAAGACGCTGTCTGTCGATTTCGAGGGACTCCTTTTCTCTGAGAATAACGAGGTTGAGAAGCTGTTCCTGAAGACCGTTCTGTGTGACGGAGAATTCGATGACAGAGCACTTTGCGAATGTTTCTGGCGAGAACTTCGGGTTGGCGAGCTTAGTTGTGAAGTAGAGTGTGAAGCCCTGGTAGACTTCGACATCCTTACCACCAACACTGACGTTGATGGAACGACCAACCTTCATGTAGTTCTTTGCGAGAATGTTATCGAGAATTGGATCAATTTCTTCACCGCAATCTTCAATGAGAAGTGGGCGACCTGACTGCAAAGCGTTTTCTAAGTGTGTTCTGAAGTATTTGTCTTCGAATGATGTGACAATAAGGTCCTGCTTGTGTCTGTTCATAATCCAACTGTGTGCCTGACCCTGTGGATCGATAAGCAGTGGATATGTTGGAGCGTTTGTTGAAATGACACCGTTCTGTCTTGAAAGTTCATCTGATGGCAAACCTTGGAGCTGCCATGTATCGAGTGTTGCTTCTGTAACGAACAGCGAGATGATATCGATCTGTCCTTGAGACGGGATCTGGTTCGAAGCTAGGATGTTCGGCCATGCCTCGTTCAAGAAGTGCTGTCTCATGACGTGGTTGAACATACCGCAGTATGAGTTGAAGGCAGCACCGATTGTTGCGTTACCGACTGTCTTGAGAATGGACTCTTGGAGCATGGAAGCTTGTGTCTCCCAACGGCTCTTTTCGTTGGAAAGAGCGTCGATAAGAGTCTGAGCGTCCTTGAGCTTCTTTTCTGTTGCCTGGGCACGCATTGTGCACTCGTTCTGCTTGCCGAGAGCTGCATCGTAGTTGCGCTGGAGTTCATCAAGTGCGCGCTGCTTTTCAGCAAGAGCGTCTTCGAGAACCTTGAGAGCTGCTTCGGCCTTGTTGAGGGATGCTGTAGCCTGATCCAACTGAAGCTTGAGTGGTCTAACACCCTTTTCGACTGCATGGTACTTGCAAACGTTGATAACCCATGAGCAGATACCACCTGCAGCTGTGGAAGCCTTCTTAGCGACTGTTGGATTGAAGATTGGGCATGTTAAGTATGGCTGGAGAAGATCGATCTGTTCGTCGTTGATCTGATCCTTTGGATAGTTGACAAGTGTCTGAAGAAGTGTTGTTGATTTACGGTAGTTGTTACCGTATTCGAGAGATGGAGTCATGAACTGGAATGTGCCATCCTTTGTGGACAACTCTTCTGGTGTGTATGGGAGAATCTTGTCGTACAAAAGGATACAAACTGCATCGAACACCAACATGATGACTGCACCAATCTGTGCGTAACCCTTAAGTTCGTTCATATCACCTGATGTGAGGGACTGAAGGGCCTTTTCTGCTTCGATCTTAGCTGGCATAGCATCTTGTAACTTGGCGTTAGCGTCTTCTTGCATGACAGCAATCTTGTTCTTCTCGACTTCCTGTGCATCCTTCTGTGTCTGGACTTCTGCAGCTTGTGTTTCTGCTTCAGCTCTCTTGACAGTAACGACATCAAGAATCTGCTGTGCTTCAGCGGACTTCTGGGCGACAACTGCCTTTTCTTCGCTGAGTTTGGACTTCATGTTAGCGACAGAAACCTTAGCATCTTCGATCTTCTGGAGACCTTCCTTCATACGGTTTGCATCATCCTGAATCTTCTCGAGCTGTGTCTGATACAATGTCTTGAATGAAGAAAGGAATGAAAGGTAGGACTTTGGAGTAACGAATGTACGACGTCTGAATCTGTTGAAGTAGTCTTCGCAGCCTTGTTCAACGGACTCGTGGATCAAAGCGAATGTCTCGGAAAGACGTTCCTTGATGTCGCTGTCCTTTGCGATGATGTCGATTGGCTTGAGGAAGTTCTCGACGACGGAGTAAAGACCCTGGTGAGGCCAGTGTGTGAACCAGTCGATTGTGCAGCCGCTGAAAAGACCTGGGAACTTGAGGTTGCGCTTTCTGAACTGTTCGCCGACTGGTGAGAAGCAAAGAACGATGTGAAGGTTGGATCTGACACGGTTGATGAAGTAACCGTAAACGTTTTGATCTGTATCGACTTGTCCGCGGCATTCCTTGATGAAGATTGGACGCATTTCGGACATGAGAGCTTCGTATGTATCACGGTAGAACAAGTTAGCGATTTCACCTGTTGTCAAGATGTTGTTGATGAATTCGAGGAATGATTCCTGCTTGACTTCGTTATCTGTGAAGATGAATGTTGTTCTCTTGTTGAGGACACCTGCCTGTCTGTAGAGTTCTCTGATATCTGTGAGGAAGTCGTTTGTACCGTAGTTACGGCCTGGAGTGACTTGGAAGATGTTGTAGCCGAGAATTGTTGAGGCAAGGCGTGTAAGTGACTGCTTACCAGAGCCACCGACACCGACAAGAAGAGCGTGGCCACGTGGCATGCCGATGATACGGGCAATACGGACAAGGTGGTTCATAGCATCATCGAAAAGAACGAGATCGAGTTTCTTGCCCTTTGTTGATGGCTTGGAGTTGAACTCGTCCATGAATTCGCGGCATCTCTTGTTGAGGGCATCGAATGTGGAGACTTGCTCGTAGATTCTTGGAATCTTGGAATCTTCGACACCTTCGTATTGAGAGTAATCTGGATCGTGCATGAATGAGCACCATAATCTTGTGGATGCTTCGCGGAGTAAGTGCTCGTATGCGTCACCAAACTTCTCGCAACCAGTCTTTACGATGGCTTCTGAGAACCATGCCTTATCCTGGTCTGTTGTGAACTTATCTGGGAAGACTCTGAAGCACTCGTGAGCCCAGAGAGAAACGAAGAGTTCTGGTGTGTTGACTTCCTTCGATGTGACCTGTAACATGCCTTGTGTGACACGTGAAAGATCACGAAGGTTGAAGACGTAGTGGAACTTGGCTGGTGTTGGAAGCATTCTTCCCTTTGTGGCGGACCAGATGGCGTGTGTTGCATCGACAGCTGTGCCTGCGAGGTTGCAGATGCTCTGTGAGAAGCCTCTTTCTTCGACGAAGAAGCCCTTGAGAATTGTAGCGTAAATTCTGTTGATTGATGCAACATCTGGTAATGTGTAGTTGAAGACAGAGAAGTGTCTCTTGAGTCTGTCTGGAACATCGTTACGACCACCACCTGGTGTGCACATGGCTGCGACGAACTGTGTGTTGATAACTGTGATGAACTCACCTGGCTTTTCGAGTGAATAGAAGCCGGAATCTTCCATCAACTGACGGACAATTTCGTTTGTGACCTGGTCACCCCACTCGTTGATTTCTGGCATGGAGATATCATCGATGAAGACTTCCATGCGCTTGCCACCGATTGGGCCGTAGGAAGAACCGATTGTCTTCTCGAGGACGGACTCAATTGATGTCTGGAAGAGATATGGTGTTGTGGCAGATGAGAAGTTGAAGACCTTGGAAACCCAGCGCTCCTTATCGAATGTGTTCAAGAATGTGTTGATTGTAGCTGTCTTAGCAGTACCAGAGTCACCGAACAAAAGGATGGAGCGGCCGGACTGTGCGAGCAACTGAAGAAGGTACTCGATCTGTGTGTTGTTGATTGTTGGAACGAGGATGGATGCGAATTCTGGTGTCTCCTTCTTCGGATACTCGTATGTCTTGAGTCTTTCTTCCCAGTTAACCCATTCACCGCCAGACTTGAGATCGACGACGTAATCGAAGAGCTTAGCCTTGTCGATGGATGATGGAATGGAAGCTGCGTATTCCTTGCAGAGCCACTGTGAGAGTTGTGCACGGCCATCGAGATCGAGGAAGCCGCCGAATGCCCACATGGCAGAGAAGATCATGAGCTTCTTGAGGATGGCTGGATCCTGGCAGTTGAGTTTGATGAAACCATCAGATTCTCTGGATGTGATCATGGCCTCGAAGATGTGGAGGATTGTTGTGATGACGTGGACCTGTGATGTCTTCATGACCATCTTAAGATGCTTGAAGACATAAGCGAAGAGCTTATCGAATGAAGAAATGAGTTCTGGGAAGATTCTTTCGATAGCCTTGAAATCTTCGCGCTTGGACCATGACATAGCGAGTGGACGCCATGTGAGAATGTGTGATGGAACGTAAATCATACCTGCACGAGAAACTGTAGCTGGTGAAGCGTTATCGAGGGAAGACATTTCGAAGAGAAGCTTGACTGTTGGAGCCATAGGAAGTCTATCACCGTTAGCCAATGTAAGTGTCTTGTTATCATCAAGAACGGAGTTAAGGTTTTCGATCCAAATGGCATCGACTGGGCCATCGAGGCCGAGCCAGACGTTCTTGTTTGTCTTCTTGCAGGCCATACGCCAGAGAGAAGAGAAGATACCATCTGTCCAATCGTTGGATGATGGATCGAGTGTACCGAACATCTGGGAGGATGTGATAGCCTTTGGATTCATTCTGACGAACTCGTGTGGGCAGCGAACTTCGGAGTAAGCGAGGATAAGCATCTTAAGCAATGAAGACTTACCTGAGCCTGATGGGCCAAGGATCATGATGCCGTGACGAACTTCGCATGTTTCCTGAAGCTGCATGGCCTTTGCCATCCACTCTGGGAATGGATCGAGACCGTGAGCGACAGCGTTTTCGATGATGGAGTTCTTGATGGCCATATCTGGTTGTTGATCTGGTTTCTTATCGAAAACATCCTGAAGCAAGTCGAGGAAGAGTGGTTCATCATCGTCGACAAGCTTAGCAAGGTTCATGTTCATAAGAACACGGTTGAGAAGTTCTTGTTCGTTCATTGTTGGGTTGTTGGCACGAACTTCCTTGGAGAAACGAAGAACGGAAAGAATGTTACGAAGACCCCAGTCGTAGTGGATCTGCTTGGAAAGCTGCTCTGAGCAAAGAGCGTAAAGAAGGGCGAACTTGTCGGAAAGTGACATGTAGTCCTGGAAACCGGATGAAGCGAGTTTGACCTTCATGATAAGACGCTTGTCTGGAACCATCATAGCGACCATACGGAATTGAATCTTCAAGTTTTCTGGAAGTTCCTGACGACCAGCGTAACCTGGGTTCATTGTGATGAAGATAGCGACTCTGTTATCTAATTCAACCATGTTACCATCGACGAACTTGAAGATACGCTGTCTTTCACGGCAAGCGTTGAAGATTGTAGCGACTTGCTGAGCAGCGACGGAAAGAACATCGAGTTCAATACGGTTGAACTCATCGAAGTCACCCCAGCAGCCTGCCTGAGCGAGACCACGGAAAATACGGCCGAGACCTTGGTTGTTCATCTGATCGGAGCAGTTGAAAACGACGCACATGATACCGAGAGCCTTAGCCATATCCTTAACTGTCTCTGTCTTGCCTGTACCGGCTGGACCAGCTGGAGCACCACCCATGGACAAACCGAGGGCCTGAGCAAGAGTGATGTAGCATCTATCTGTGAGTGGAGTAATAACGAGACGGCCTGTGCAGCCGAGGTATTCGTAGGAGTACTCACGCTCGACATCTGTGATGGCGATGATGCACTTTCTGCCTTCTGGCTTCCAGTAGTATCTCATCTGCTTCTGCCATTCGAAATCGAGTGGTGACTTGATCTTCATGTCAACAAGAGAGTTGTAGATATCTCTGTTGTGAAGGAAGAGAGTGATGAGAACTTCGATGTGGACAGACTTCAATTTCTTGGACTTATCGAGACCACCAGCGATTTCGACGAGTTTCTTGAATCTCATTTCGAATTCGTCCTTTGTCTCCTTGAAGATCTTCTGGTTCTTGCCATTAGCGCGCTTGAGTGTGTCTTCTGTGCGCTCTGTCCACCAGATCATCATAGCAAGAAGCATGATCTGTGCTGGGAAGTCTGCGTTGACCCACTGCTCGACAGTGAATGTCTGGATTTGTGTGGACATTTCTGTGCAGATGTTGAGCAATGTCTGGCGCATCTTGTTGATGAGGTCGTTGAGCCACTTTTCGACGTTATCCTGGGCAAGGAATGGCTGGTAAAGTTTGACCTTTTCACCTTCGCCGGATTCGAAACCGAGAATCTTGTTGTACTGCATCTGATCGAACTCGAGGTGTGTCAAGTTATCGAAGATGGAGTGGATGTGTGGCTGAATGGCCTGTGGATCTGATGCCTGACCGAGAATTTCGAGAATAACTGGTTCGGAAAGGAAGTAGAAACGTGGGAATGACTGACGCTTCTTTTCGATGTAGCCGGAAAGAGCCTTCTGGCACTTCTGGAGCTGTTCGAGCAAGTGCTTGAAGAGCTTGGCAAGGCCTTCATCGACGAAGCAGACTGTGACGACATTCTTGACATCAGAAGCGTTCTTCATGATTGTCATCCAGTTCTTGTTGATCTGTGCGAATGCCTTTGTTTCCTGTGTCATGTATTTAGCGATATCACCTCCTGAGAAAACGGCTTCGAGGTAGATCCACATGGACTGGACTTGCTGCCACTCTGTGATGACATCTCTTGAAACGGACAACTTCTTCATCCATGATTCGACTTGTGACTTGAAACGAGCGACGAATCTGTTGGAGTTAAGAGAGCTGAGAGCCATAAGAGAGTCTTCGATCTTTGTGATGATTTCGTTTGTTTCTGCACCCTTAAGAAGCATGTCCTGCATTCCCTTGTATGGAGAGAATGTGAACTCTGTTGCCTGCCAATCGCCTTCGATTTCTCTGAGCTTGGCTTCGATCTTGGCTTCTTGTGTAGCTGCGTTGCAGATATCCTGGACATCTTCCTTGAAGTTGAGAAGACCGGCGTCGAAAACGTGGCCGAGTCTGAAGACATCCTTATCTGTATCGATATCGACGTGTGTGAGCTTCTTGATTTCATCCCAGTGAACTGGCTTGACAGCTGGGTTAGAAAGTGCTTCAAGAAGTGGCATTGTGTCGACGAAGTTATCGATCTTCTGGCCGAGATCCTGGTAAGCAGCCCAACCTCTCATTTCGGCTGGTAAGTGACGTGTTCTTGTCTGGAACTCTGTCATCTTGACTTCGATGTCTGAGAACTTAACTTCGACCCAAAGGAAATCTCTGATTTGTCTTGTGTATGTGTTAACTTCGGAGTAAAGGTTGTAAAGTGTTGTTAAGTTCTTGAGTTGCTTAGCGAGAACATCGATTGAGTCCAATTTGGTCTTCTCGAGACCGAAGAGATCCTGACCACCGGAATATGTGATCCATCTCTTCTGGATGTTATCGAACTGGTGCTGAAAGATCTTGAGCTTCTCGGAAGCTTCAGCTGGTGTCAAACCTGGTGCCATAGGGCCTTCTTGGTTGTATTGGATTTGGAATTGCTTGAAGTCTTCGAGGAACTGTGCCATACCTTCGATAACTTGGTTCTTGAACTGAGGAGAAACCTTTTGGAGTGTTTCCTGTTGTTCCTGCTCGAGAGCGCGGAGTTTGCCCCAGTTGTATTGGATGTTATCGAACATATCGAGTTCTTCCTGTGGAACGGTGATTCCGTTCTTTGCGAGAAGGGAATAAGACTCTTCGATTGGAGCCATGAGCTGATCGTATTCAGCGGATTTCTCACGAACAGCCTTGAGAGCGTCCATTGTTGATCTGAGATCATCGAGTTGGTTGATGGACTTTGAAAGAGCGTTCTTCATCTTCTCGATGAAATCGTTGAGCTCCAACATCTTTGAGCGTCCGATCTTGTTCAAGAGATCACCGTATTTCTGCTTCCACTTCTTAGCTTCAGCGATGAGAGCACTTTTGACACCGGAGCAGTCGATGATGATTGGTCCGACGCGTGTCTTCTCGACAATGTCTTCGATCTTTGACTCGAGGAGCATGAAGTTATCCATCTTCTCCTTGATTTGGCGAATTGATGGATTTGTGGCTTCGAACTCCTGGAAGGACTTGTCGCCATCGGATTCCCAAAGGAATGAATACTCGTTGAACTTGGCTGTGTATTCGTTGATCTTCGGGATGAACTCCTTCATTCTGTTTGTCATTGAAATGATCAAAGCGATTGTTGGGTAATCTCTTGTGAGAGCGTTGAAGTAGTTCTGTGCTCTGAAGTCTTGGTTCTGAGCAACAGCGAGTCCGGCTGGTTCGCCTTCCTCGTCTATGTCTCTGTCCTTCTCTTCGTTGTGCTTCTCTGTCTTCTGCTGTTCCGGAGCAGATGGGAATCTTGCGAGAACGAATGTCTGGATGTCCTGTGTTGCTCTGAGCATTGCACGGACACCTTCATTGAGTGTTGATTGGATTCCGTTGATATCTGGGGATAATGTAAGATCTGGAACAGTTGGACGGAGTTCTGTTGAGAAGAGTGTTGGATCGTGTTCCTTAGCAGCTTTGAGGGCTTCGCATAAATCGTTCATTGAGTTCTTGAAGCACTTAACAACTGCTCTGAATGTGATCTCTTCGTATGTCTTGAACATTGACCAGACAAGGCTTCCTGTGACAATCATTGTGTTGTCTTCCTTGTTGTACTGGAAGAGTTGCTTTGGCTCTGACTTTCCGTCATCGTCTTCCTTCTTCGGATCGATGTCGGAAACTGTTGAAATAATGTTGATTATTTCGCAGACAGAGGCTTGGATACCTTGTACACGGGCATTGATCTTTTGGACAGCTTCAGCGGCGTGTGATGAGATTTCGTCGATGAAGTGCTGTGGATCAGTGATGTTCGACTTGAATGGTGGGCAGAGTGGTGTTTCTGCGATCTCCTGGAGTGACTTGTTGATTGAGAATGTGCGGATATCGTTGACTTTGTTGAGAACATCCTCAATTTGAGAGATCTTCTGCTTCAATGTCTCGATGTAGTTATCGATGTTAAGAGATGACCATGTTAATGTCTGGCCACCTGGAGCGATAACTGCTTCAAGCTTCATTTGGGCGTCTCTGAAGAGATCTGGGAATGTCTCTGTGATCTGGAAGAGAATTGTATCGTGGCGGACGAGTAAGTTCTGTAACTCAGTGCGGCATTTCTTGATGTGTGCCTCCTGAGAAACAAAGGACTCGAACTGTGGTGGTAAATCGAATTTGAAGCGGCAGAAAACGTTGGCTTCCTGGAAAATTCTGAGAACATCATGTGAGAAGTTGACAGTGAGAACGTGGTTAGAATCCATCTTGATCAATGTATTCTGCATTTCCTTCTTAAGAAGGGCAGCATTGTCCTGGAACAATTCATAACACTTCTTCTCAAGGTCGGCCAATTTGTACAATGTTGGGTTGTACTTGGCAACAAGCTTCTTGTTCTCGCCTTTATCGAAGACACCTTCGTGCTTCTTGAAAACTTCCATTGGACCGGTGATTCTGTCCATTAATTGACGAGTTCTGGCAATGCAACCGGCAATTGGTGGCATGTTCTTGATCTGAAGCTTCTTGTTGTTGAAACTGGAGGCCATCTGTTGTTGCTCCTTATCAACAAGGTCGAGATCTTCAGAATAGCGTGTTAATGTCTTTGTAAACCACTTTTCAAGCTCGGCCTTGCCTTGCTGGCGGGTCATTGTGCCGGAAAGCTCGGTATAGAGGTCGAGAGCGGCCATTGGAGTTGGTGTAACTTGGAAGGCATCGCTGATGATTTGGCGGATTTGAGTATCGAGTTGTACGCAGTTTGTTTGGAAGAGCTTGTAATCCTTTTGGAATGTTTGGTTACGTGGATCAAGCATCTTGTAGGAAACGCGCTTTGTAAAATCGATATCTTCAACAAATCTTGTAACAATTGGAGCCATACCTTCAAGGCGGCACTTGGAGAGGTTGTTGAACTCATTAATTGTTGTAAACAAGTTGATCAAGTAGTCGCAACGCTCAGAAAAGGCATCAAACTTACCGAAGATGATGAAATGCGTCTTAAGTTCGCGTGTTGTGTTGGAATCATCCTTCTTGTCTGATGACTTGCCTGTCTTGTTGAGGTCGCCTGTCTTGTTGGCTGGTTGTGTTGTATCGAGAGATGGAACCTTTGTCTTCATTGTGTTGTTGTAGCATTCCTGGTAGCGCTTGTTTAAATCAATGCACTCGTGGAACTTCTTAATGAGAAGAGTTCTGTCTTGCTCGTAAAGTTGGCCGCTTGGGCAGATGTAATGGACACAGGTGTTGATCATCTGGTTTGTAACCTTCTTAAGAAGGGTGCAGATGCGCTGTGGTGATCTGTAGTAGCGGGAGATGTTGTGGACCATGGATACTGATGTAATAAGTCCTGGAACGAGTTCGCCACACTCTGGTGGGTCGAGAGCGTAAAGAAGTTCAGTATACTTCTCAAGGGAAGTAAGATACTTAACGTTATCCTTAGCTTCGTTAGCAGATGCTGTAATCTTAGCATCAAGTTCGTTCCAAAGTGTAAGAATCGGTGGTCTCTTGATCTTAAGAACAGAGACAACGATTCTGACATCGTTGGACTTGATGGATTCGACGAGTGATGAGAAAATTGAGAGACGCTCGCGCCAGTAATCCATTTCGGCACGTGGACCACTGTCCTCGTCTTCTTGGCGGACTTGCTCGGTAACATTGAGAAGGCCTTGGATCTGTTCGCACCACTGTTGCATCTTTTGAGCAAATTTGTTGGTGATAGAATCATCGTGGGAAGCCTGGAGAAGGGACTGTGAATCGAGTGTAACACCGTGCATGTCGGCCGGAGGTTCTAAGATAACGGCCTTTGATGTAGCTTCAACTGTGGAGCTAATTGATTGAGACTTACGCTCGATGCCTGTGAGGATAATGTTGAGAGACTTCCTGTCAATGCCTTCGTCAGCTGAATCAAGTGCTGTACGGATAACACCGGAATAAGACTTTGAAAACATCGAGTTGAAGGATGAGATTGGATCTCCAGCAATAATGCCGGCAGCAACCAATTGATCGATGTTGTTGTTTGAGAGTGCTTGCTTGTTTTCCTTCTCAATTTTGAGGAAGTATGGAGTTAAAATGCATGACTTGCCTGGGTACTCAGAGGGGTCATCTGAGACTGTCATTTCTAATGGTTCTCTTGATGTAACGTAGAAGAAGAGAGCTGGTACCTCATCGTGAGTAGATAAGAAATTGTTTATCTTACTCATCTGTTCGCCTGAGAGGTTGGCAGCCCAGTCTTCGACAGCGTTGGAATTTTCGAAAAGAAGATTTTCGGCAATCTTCGTCCAAAGGAATTTGTAACGAGGATCAGCCATTATTAAAATGTAAAAATTTTGTCCGTTATTTATTTTAAAACAACTGCAAACAATTCTTTCAAAATGGAATATGAACTGATAGCAAAAGCCAAATGATTGCAAATTATCTTATTTTTGCGATCAATTTTTGATGAAAATTAATAACGATAATTTCATAAGAAAAGGCAGAATATTCTAACTATGCTATCTCAAAAGCTTAAGTTATAAAATTGAATATTTGTAGATGAAATGTCATGAAATGATTTCAAAATTTGCCAAATAAAGCAAATTCATACCTAAAACTACCAAAAAAATCATGAATCCGTAATATTTCAAAATTTTTCGATGTATTTGGTCCACAATATCTGAGCACAGAATAAAACACTAAAGTTTGCAACGAGATATTCTGAACAAAAAAAGTCAGGTTTTTTAAATTGAAGGAATTATCATTTATAGAATATAACTATAATATTTATATAAAAGTTGAGTTTGAAATGAATGAATTGGAAACAACGTTGAATAAAACGACAAACATTTAAAAATAATTATGACAACTGATACACATACAGCAGTGACTTATCTCACTTCGACTGTAATATTAATATGAAGCATTATTTGGTCTGAATATAAAATATTTTATGAACAAATATGTACTCTATTCATTCATATATTTTACTAAGTAAGATCATTCGCTATCAATATCCAGTCCAGAATATTCTTAGAATTAATGATTATGAGCTTGATATTTGTGTTGTAAAAGATTTTTTTATGATTCGTCTTTAATTGAGCATACTATGAGATGTATAAGCCTATCACATTACTCATTTATTCCAAAAAAAATTCAAAAAAAAACAAAAATAGAAAATCGTTGAAAATTTATTATGAATGAAGAAAATAGCTTTCAAGTGAAACCTCCTTCAAATAGTCCTAGTGGACGTCCAATATCCCTAAGAAGGAATGAAATTATCCAAAAAGATGGTCCAGAAATCCCATACGTTTGGACTCAGATTCAAAAAGAACAGAAAAAGATTATCGAAGCACCGAATGAAAGAGCAAAAGAGCAGCATAAAACAGATTTAGTTCTTAAAGTTCGTGCTGCTGTTGATAATCCAAAAAAAATTGAAGAAGATGATGATTCCGAAGTTGATGATGATATTATTGAAATAAAATCGAAAATTGATACTCTCTTAGACGAACACAAACATCGTACACAAGAAAATGAAACAAATTTAGTCGAATTAAGAATTGTTTTAGATAATCTTACATCTTCAATAGATCAAGACTCAGAAAACGAGCAAATTGACGAATCAACTAAATACATAGGCCAAGTTCAAGAAGGTCAAAACCGTTTACAAGAATCAATTAATTACCTTGTAAAAGGTGCTGCACAGTTATTCATGCAGAAAAATCACGTTAAGATCGAAAAATTACGTTCTGATATTAACGATATCACATTCTTGACATCACAAGTTGATGAACAAATTCGAATTAAAAATTCTTTACTTGAAGAGAAGTTAGATTCAATTGCAAAGATAGATGCTTCCAATGCAATACTCAGACGACGCATTGAAGGCACTAAGAATGAAATTCGCGCAATAGCTGGCCAAGATTTCGAAAATATTCCAGAACTTGCACGAACATACAACGATACAATGAAGAAAATACTTGAAGAAGAGACAGAGCTCACAAAACAGCTCTGGAATCTCCAGTCACAGCTTGAAAAAGAGAAAAAAGAACAAGTTCAAATGGGATTACTTTATCAAAAGGTGAAAGACCATCCAATTAGAGTTGCACAACTCACAGAAGAGATGGAAGCAAAGATATCACAGCTCAGATCTCAATTATACGAGAAAGAAAAACAAAATTCTTTAGAACGCGGCCAAACAGCTCTACAATACCAAACAGAGACACAAAGATTAGTAATGCAAGCAAGAAAGGAAAGAGAAGAACAACTTTTCTCATTGAAAACGACTCAAATTCAAAATTTGCTCCAAGCAGAGAAACAATCTCGAGATGATAAGATCAGATTGATAACAGGAGCCAACTCCAATCTCAGTGGAAACAAGAGCTTCAAGCAGAAGTTGATGCAATTCGAAAATGAATCAAAATCTTTAGTTACAGATTTCGAAAACTCTGTCAAACAGATAAAACAAGATTTCCAACAAGCAGAAAGGCGTGTTAAGAAAGAACAAGAGCAGCAGATACAAGAACTGGAAGAAAAAGGAAAACAAGAGCGAAAAGGATTAGAATCTGAAGTTTCCATGCTCGATGCGGCTCTTTCTGCCAAGAATGAACAATACCAACACAGTCAAGCCAAACTACAACAGCTCCAGGACCAATTAACTCAATTGAAAGAAAAAATCGCAAGAATCGAAGTAAATAACCAACAATTGGAAAATTCTCTGTACGGATCTACCAACAAAACAGAGGATTTGATGCAGATGCTCATAGAGAACGAGAAGAGGAAGGAAGAAGAGAAGAGACTCATCTGCAGAGAGTTGATGGAAAGTTTCTCAAGCCTTGCTTATTTCATGGTTTTGACTGGAGAAAAAGAAGGTGATTGGGTGGAAGAAGCAAAGATCTGCTACAAAGAGGCAATAGATGCATGCGAATCATCTAACAACATGCATGTTCCGGTGCCTTTCGAGAGAAGCCGTCCTACACTTCAGGATGTGTTGAATTCAAGAAAATCAAAGTCAAAGAGAAGAAAATCTTTTAGTTAAATTTGTCTTTTTTTGTATGTATGTAAATATTAATATCATGAATATTATAAACTTTTATTTTTGTTACCTTTTAGGCAAACCATTATATAGAATGACAATCTTTATTCGCTATTGGATCGTAAAAAGAAGGAATATGACAAAATTAACATAAAAATCATGAATTATTTGTTTTGTGGAGATCAAAACGAGTGTTTCAAATCTTTTTAAGACGTATTGTTTCTAAGATAGATTATAATAAACACGTTGAGATCATTATCGCTTGTATTTATTCATTAAACCAATGCTAATGTTTAATGCCTACAAATTAAATGAAAAATCTAAACGTGGATCTGCAGACATCTGAAATTAGATCGTTATCCCCGTTTTTCACATGATAAATATTTAACTCATATGCACACAAGTAAAAATAAAGTGTTAATTACGGATAGCGAGGATAAAAAAACAATTTTTACAGAAAAAAATTTGCCTAAGCAAATGTAGCTCTATTTCTAGAAACTACATTATGTGGAAGAATGTTTGACCTTGAGAAGAATGAGTTCTTGATCATCTTTGGAACAATAATTCCCTTAGTAGAAGATTTCTTAACTAAACGTGTGGATTGGTCGTCTTCATCTTGGAAGTATGGCATTTTGAGGAGTTCATCTATTGTTGCGCGATTCTTAACATCAACTTCAAGACATCTTGAGATTACATCTCTCAATTGTTGATCCTTGACAAGGCGGATGTTGTATTGGCCTTCTTGGATGTTGCTTTTTATATCGTAATCCGATTCACCATCGAAAGGGAACTTCCTAACGACAATGAGATAAATACTGACACCGAAAGCCCAAATATCAGCCACAATTGGGTTATAAGCAACATTAGAAAAGATCTCTGGTGCCATAAACTCCAAAGTACCGCCACGTTTGGAAGAACATGGCTGGCCAGTGAAAATTCCGCACATACCGAAATCGCTTATTTTTAATCTTCCGTAGAAATCAATCAGAAAGTTACTTGGTTTTATATCTGAGTGTGCAGCATTTCTGTCATGGCAGGCCTTTATTGATAAAGCCATATCACGAATGTATGATTTCATTTGCGAATCTGTAAATTTATGCTTTTGCCTTAGTTCTGCAAGTAAATCTGTACGGCAATACTCCATTAGCATATAAATGTTTCCATCATTAGCGAACTTCTTGTAGAGACGAACAACTCTGGGGTCATCTATATTGACTAAGCATTGTAATTCACCGTCCATAAATTTTGGCTCTGGTACTTTCTTCAAAGCAAAGTATGATTTGTAGTGATCGCAGTATACGTAAAAAACTACTCCGTAAGCGCCCTTTCCTAATATTTTAATAACTTTGATTCCTTTGCTAGCTAGAAAGTTAACTTCTGCTTGATTCATTACAAAAATTTGAATCTTGAAAATTTTTTTACTTTGGCCCTCAATTCGTATGGTACTATTCAATTTTCATAAATTTCTCAAATTTAAAATTTGGGAAATTATATATGTTTTCATAAGTCATTCTAGATAAACCTAATCATCTTTTTATAAAGTATTCAATTTTTGAATAGGATAACTCAGATCTTATTCATTAATTTAATGACCATTTTTAATGTAATTTTAATATACACTATTTTCACAGCAATATCTATTTTCAGATTTTTTCCTTTCAGCTTCTTTGGTCGTTTACGTTTTGTGAATCGTGAATACCTTTAGAATAAATGTATATAGGACAAATTGTTCATTGGTCAAATTGTCAAACAATTTCTCAAATCTGTAATGTATTTCTGTGAATCTCTATTTGCATTTAAATATACATCAAGTAAACAATAAAAACATTAACATATTATACCCAATTACTCTCAAATTATGCTCATTTTTTTCAAAAATGTCATTTAAAATAAAATTGCTTGTTTAGATTGAATTATTTCATTCAATAGTTTAGAATCTTGGATTTATGAAATTCTATTAATTTTTCTAAATTAGTTGGTCCATTGAATTTTATCGTCTTTTCCCAAAATTTTTCCCAAACAGTGGGAAATTATTGACTCAAATTGAACCGCTCTCATATTTTCCCATTTGTATAATTTCCTAACAACAATTCCCTTATTGTTTTTGTCTCTTTCATTCCGAGTCTTTATTATCCAACTATTTACTTGACATAATTGTCCTGTGAACTGTTGCTTTGTAAGATTTTCCATAGATCGAACTCTAATTCCATGAAAATCAACGTGGGAAATGGGACTTATTGGAAGGAATCCAGAAGAGACGCATAGCATTAATTTTGCAAAAAGACAAACAAATGCTGAGGAATACAAGGAAATGATCAACAAAAAGCTGTTGGAAGAGCTAAACATTGTGAAACATCTAATTCTTATCTGATTTCCACTATATGTTGACGATACTAGAAATGATAAACCTATAATACCAATTACTTATATACAAAGACTTCCGGCAACAATTAACAAATTGATAAAATACTTCAATTTGATTTCTAGTTATACCAGAGTATCAAAAATTTGATGATGTATATGAATCAAAAAAGCTTCCCTATTACCTCATTTGTCTCGCTACATCAAAGCATTTTCAGACTTTATGACAATTACAATAATGAAAATATAATCACCCTTTATTAATTTATTCAATTGTTCATTAATGTGACTTTGCTCCATGTTTTGTTAAGTATTCCACAATTTCAATAGAATTCTGTTTAATAGCAAGATTTAAAGGGCATTCATTATGATCAAAAGAATTTCATAAAATAGGGAAAGACATTAAAATGTAGGGAATGCGATATCAAAATAGAAAATATGCTGAAATGAAAGAGAACAAGTTCCAAATTGGCATCAGCACCATGCTCCACTAAGTATGTGACAAGTTCAATTGAATTCTGTTTAATTGCAATATTTAGAGGGCATTCATCATAATCAAAAGAATTTCATAAAAACAAAGAATAATATTAAACGAAAGAAAATCCAATAAGAGAATTATAGAATGTAATAAAACAAAGGATAATATGAAAATTAAGAAAATTTGATAAAACAAAGAAAGATATGATGATAAAGGGAATACGAAAAAACAAAAAATGATGTCATAAATCAATGAAAAACATGCAAACAAAGAAAATATAATAACACAACAATAGATATTAAATTGAAGATAATGGTATAATACAATGATCAATATTAAAATAAGGGTAATGCATTATAACAATGAAAGATATTCAAATAAAGAAAACGTCAGTTAACAAAGAAAGAAAAGACGATGAAACAATTGAAGATATGAAAACAAAAAGAATGTAATAATAAAATGAAAGATATGAAAAGTAAAGAAACGCCACAAAGCAAGAAAGGATATAATAATAAGATAGATGTTATAAAACAATGAGCAATATGATAATAAATATGATGTAATATAACAAAAAAAGATATTTAAAGAAAGAAAATGTAATACTACAATGAACTCTAGTAAAAGAAAGAGAATGACATAAGAAAATGATAGATATTTAAAGAAATAGAATTATATCAAACAAAGAAAGACATATCATTATTAAGAATCTGATTTATTAATGATAAATATTTAAAGAAAGCGAATGTCATAGAGCTATGATAAACATTTAAATAAAGTGAACGTAATATAATAAGCAAAGATATGAAAAGAAAGAAGATGCAATGAAACATTGAAAGATATGAAAAGCAATAGAAATAGTCTCTTATTAACATTTGCACCATGTTTAATTCAGTAGTTCACAAATTCAATTGAATTCTGCAATATTGCAATAGTGAGCGGACAATCATTATGATCAAAAGAATTCTATAAAGCAAAGAATAGCATTTAAATGAAGATAACGCTATTTAACATGAAAAGATATTAAATGAAAGAAAATATAATAAAATGAAGATATATATGAAAATATCGTAAATGTAATAAATCAACGAAGTATATCAAAGGAAAGAAAAGGTCATAAAACCAAGAAAGATTTTAAAATAAACAGAATGTAATATAATAAAAAAAATATTACATTAAAGAGAATATAATGAAATAATGAAGTACAATAAAGGAGAATGGATCTCATATAATCAAGAAAGATTTGAGCATGAAAAAGAAAGAGAAAGACTTCTTTATTGACATCAGCACCATGTTCAACTAAGTATTTAACAATTTCAAATGAGTTTTGTTTAATTGCAATAGTGAGAGGGCTTTCATATTGACTTTGAAGTTCATTCAACAATGATTAATATGATATAAAATAAAACGAATAATCGGTCCAAATCTGTACCATTTGAAAGTAAATAAGAAGCAATATTATAGTTTCCATAATATAAACTCTGGGCAAGAGAATCTGGAACTTGTTCCAAATTAGATTTAAGATATTCAGCAATTTCATAATTATGGTAATCCAATGCTGTATTGATCATATCATTAAACAAAAAGCCATCTTCTAACATTTGGGAAAATATATTTTTATTTCCACCCTGAACAGCATATCTTTCAGAGTTTATAGAATATTTTGCTCCTTTATTTTTCAGGTAATTGAAACATAATTCTGATCCGAATTTGATACTACAGTCAAGAAGTGTTAAAAGATCAATTCTATTATTAACATCAATGTTTGGGAATTTGCTCTTAAGTTCATCAACTTTATCCCAAGCAATATAGTATAAAGGAGATTCTTTGTCATATAAATTGAGAATTTCTTCTTCAGTGATTTCAGGTTTGAAATCTTTGAAATTGATTCCTTTAAAAAATAACAATGTTGCAAGTTTTTTATTCATAGGCTTGAATGGGCATGATAGTTCATTGAAAATACTTAGATAAATTTCGACAAATAATGAAATATCTTTAACTCGAATCTCTGAGAAAATATCAATCAAATTTAGTGCCATTTGAACAGATATTTTATTATTTTTAATGAAGTCTATTATTTGCATTGATGATTCAAAAAGATTATTGGAATTGATTGAAAATATAATCTCTGATGCTTTATTCGGGTATTCTAAGATTTCGATAAGCTCAATTTCCCTAAAATTCAGATTAATTTCGATATCTGACTGTACTGATGCCATCATTTTTGAATAAAAATTATGGAAAAAGTGTCATTTTTGCTGAATCCCTAGATACAGTCCCAACCATGTAAATAGAAACGAAAACAACTATCAAATTTTCGAATGATGCTGAGGATTTATAATATAGATTTCCATAATTTTTTTTTAATTTACTCGATAGAACAACTTTTTAATGATAAATCAACTTCATTTCTTAGAGGTATTTACAAGTTCTGCATAATTAAATCTGTCTTCAATGTTATAAAGTTTTGATCATCGCAATTTAATCCGGGTAGAAAAATAATGCTTAACTCTATTTATTCATCTGTCAAATTAGCGAAATCTAGACATATGAGAGAAACCAAGCATTAATTTATTAGTAGTATATAATGCGGGTTTTGTGACTTTTTTTGTAAACGTAAGAATTCATACAATATCGAGTGATTTTGTATCATTTTTTTTAACATATGAAGTAAAAAATGTATGATTCTTACGGTTTTTATTCTTACGTTTTTGAATAAATCAAGATTTAAAAAATTTTCAAAATTGTAAGACATTTACACTAAACCCATACATAATGAAATAAAAAAAATAAAAAAAATAAAAAAATAAACTTTAAAAATTCATGTCTTACATTTTTGAATAATTTATTTTTTAATTTGTATGAAAATGAGTGTCAAAACTAACAACGTTAAAAAATTGGGATTCACAAATGAGGAAATAAAGGATATATTAGAGGAAGCGGGTTATGAGGTTAGTAAATATTATTTAAGAAATTGTCAAAAATTCGCGGAGTTTTTAAATGAGTTTGATTATGATAGAAAAATGAATAAAGATGATGTTATAAATTTCTTATATCCCACATCTGAAGAAAAACCTAAAGAACCTGATGTTTTCCCTGAATATTATGAAGAACGGATTAAAGATGATGAATATGATGAAATTGAAAGACTGGAAAAAATAAGAGATGAAATAGATGAAAAAATTAAGGAATTAAGAGAAGTTGAAAAATATAATGAAAATGAAGTAGAGGGTTTAATGAATATCCCAGCTTCAGAATCAGCAGTTCAAAAATCTCATGAAGAAAGATATAAAAATTATGTCTCAGAATCAACACAAAATTTATTAGATGGTGAAATAGACGAAACACTTTCAGAAGAAGGTACTAAATTTATTCATAAACATAAGTTACAATTTATTGACGATGGAGATTATCCATGTATATTACTTTCACCTCCTCTTGATTCTGAAAAATTCAAAAAAGCACTGAAAAATGTAACATATGCAACAAATACGATTAAGAAAGAAGACCATGATATTTACACAAATTATTATTTAAATAAATGCACAGGTGTTGATAAAGTTTTTGATTTGTTAGATAAAATATCAAAAGAAACAATTGGTACATATAAAATTTTATGCGATTGTGGTTTCATTATTGAAGATACCAATAATGTTTCATATGAAAGAACAGCACCGAAGGAAGATGAAGTTGAAAGGTCTATACCATTCATTATTAAGAACATAAAAGATATGAAAACGTATAAGCATTATATTTATTCATTTATTTCAGAAAAAATGGAAGCAACCCATAAAACATCATCTCATCATTTTATAGCTATTCATACATTCCTTTTCAAAGTTGTGAAATTAAATAAGACAGGAATTAGATTTAATGTATCAGGGTACGCATTCTTGAGTAAATTAAAATGTATTCGTCACGTCGCGGATGATAAAAATTTATGTGTTCTTAATTCATTTTATGGACTTTAGCCCTGGACTTTAAAAAAATAAACTTTATTTTTATTTATTTTTTTAATTTTTATTCTTACATAAATGAACAAAAACGGAACAGCTAAAATGAATGATAATCAAATTAGAGCAGAAGGTAGAAGGTTATTTAAACGCTTCTATAACATTCCTGATGGTGTTAATCCTAAAACTCGTAGAAGCTATTTAAATGAAGCAATAGATGCATATGAAGGGTTTGACATTTCATCAGAAAGTGAGAGGTTAGCAAGAATGTTAAACGTTAATATTGATTTTTATTATTGTGACCCTCAACCAGAAGACGTAGACATTAACAAGGTAGACTTTCCATTAGTGGAATCAATAATGATAGATCCAGAATTTGAAACAGTAAATATTTTATTAACACAGAGTCCATGTGGAAAACTTCACGCTGACAGAATAACAGACGTTGAAGCACTCACCGGCTATAAAGTTTGTCCATATTGCAAAGAAGAAGTTTATTCTATCCGTGATGATCCAGAAAGGAAAAACCAAAGAAGATTTTTAAAACATTGTGAGAAATGTAAAGAAAATAATGGAAGATTAATTCAAGACGTTCAATTGCAAAACACACAACAACCATATGCACCACATATCACGAAACAGAAGATATATCAATGGCTATTAGCACATAATTTGCAGGAATATTATAAACCAACAAGATATTATATTACTTTTGACTTCGAAACATTAGAGACTAAAGAAGAACTTCAACTTTCTGAATGTGCAACTTTGAACGCTTACTTAAAACCATTTATGGTATCATCAACTGTCAAAATAAAGCCGCAAAGCGGCGAGGTCGTAGACCGTGATAAAACATTTACGAGGAATTTTTGCTTAACTTCGAGTGATTCTTTTATTTCTGATTGGATTGAGTTTTTATTTTCAACCTGTTCATTAGTTGCTAAATCAAATATTGAACAATATGAAGAATTAATGAAGCCGCAAACGGACCAAACGGCGGGGACTTTGTCTCATACATTAAATGAGAAACAAAAGGAAGCAATGAAAGAGCTTTTAGATGAAGAATTTAATAAAGTGAATATCATAGGTTTTAATTCGGGAAAGTTTGATTTAAATTTAATTCTTCGTGATTTAAACACTGCAAAATGGAAAATAAAATCAATGCTGGGTTCATCTTCTCAATTTAAGCAAATCATTGTAAAGAAAACAAACTGTCCATATGAATTAAGATTTATTGACATCAGAAATTATATAGCGGGTGGGACATTAGACCAATTCACTCAAGATTTCGGAAACAATAAATCACGTGTTAAATCCTTTTTCCCTTATCAATTCATCACGTGGGAAAATTACGAAGATGAATTATATAAAAAGGAACCATTCACGAAAGATTCATTTTATTCAGCATTAACTCAAGAAACTATATCGATTCAGATTATCAAATATATCTCAATGATGCTAAAAATTTTGAGAATAGATTAGAATATTTTATTCATTATTGCAATAAAGACGTTGAAATTATGATTGACCCAATTGATAAAATTATTGAAGAAACATTTGTTTATAAAATTGACATGCTTCATAATCTTTCTTTATCATCGAATGCATCAATGATTCGTTACGCGTTAGCATATAAGAACTTCAATCCTAACGAAACATATCCAGAAGAAGAAAATGTGGAATCAAGTTTTGAATTAACGAAAAAGTATTGGAAATATAAAATTGAATCATATAAGAAACAAGATGAAAAAGCAGAAAGGGATACTAAAAACAATGTTTCAATGAATGACTATCAATACTATCACGATTTAATCCTTTCATCTAAATGCAAAATGTGTGGTAAAGCGTTTACATATGCTAATAAACCAACATTGGATAGAATCGATAATGAAAAACCACATACCAAAGAAAATTGTCAGTTAATGTGTTGTTATTGCAATGTCGTAAAATCAAATAAAGATGAAGATGTTCAACGTTTAAGAATCAATTTAAGAAATTATGCATTAAAAAATAATTTACCAATGACTTTAGATTCAGTTGAAGCTTATCACATTCTCCGTAATGGAATTACTGGTGGTCTATCAAATGTTCAACATCGTGTTAATCTTAAAGGAATCACGCACATTAATAAACTTTCATATAATCCAGAAACTAAAACTGTATCAAATGAGGACACCACCAACATTATGACTCATTTTGTTGGTGTTGATTTTAATTCATTATATCCTTCATCATTTTCATCTAATCCTCATGATTTCATTCAATATACTGACCATAAAATGTATATGCCGGGAAGATTGAATGGTGTTATCATTTGTGATACAGCAACAAAGAAAGCAAAAGCACTGGGAATAATTAGAAAGAAAAATACTTTATTCGTGGCTGAAGTAAAGGGTCACATTGATGAAAAATACATTAATGATTACATAAACTTTTTACCAATAATAAGAAACTTAGATATTATCACAGATGAAAAAACAATTGGCAGTTTTATGTATAATTACATGAAATCAAACAATCTACCAGTTGACCAGAAACAGAGGAAATTAACTCAGTTAGCATCAACACACAACCAATATCAACCATTTTCTTCTTATTATCTTTGGTATCTAATAGACAGATTTCATTTTATCATTGATGATATTCAATCAATTTTAACATTTACGAAAAACACTTGCTTTAATGAATTTGCGAACGAATTTATGAACGAAAGACAAAAGGCTGAATTAGAAGGAAATAAAGGAAAAAGTTTATTTTGCAAGATTTCACTTAATGGATCATATGGTTACGATGCAATGAATACACAAAATTACGCAAAGACTAAAATAATGAATGCACAGAAGGCACGCGTTGCATGTATGTCAAATAAGTTTAAAAACATAAGAGAAATAGGTGAAGATACGTATCAAGTGATGCTTAAAGATAGATTTTATAGATGTGATACATGTTTACAAGAGGCATTCTTCACTTTAGATAACGCAAAATACTGGTATTTGGTTTTCATTTATGATTTTATGTATAAATGCATGAATGTTAATCGTTTTCATTTCATTGAAGGTGATACTGATTCATCTTATTGGGCAATCGCTGGCGACCCAAATCTTCCTAACACTCAAGCATTTCAAGCAATTGTTACTGATAAACAATTTTATGATAAAAACATTTACAAATTCGCACCTTTTGATTTCTTTTGTTTTAATGAGAAATTTAAACCTAAATTAAAGAATAAAGCTGAAGAAAAAGCACATGAGAAGAAGTTATTGGGTTTAGCAATTGAGAAACAAGGTGATAACATGGTTGCTTTATGCCCTAAGTGTTATATCATTCAACGGTTCAATTGATGGAAGTGATTTTAAAAAGATTGCACAAAAAATGAAAGGTGTTAGTTTACGACAAAATAAACAATTAACACCTAAAAATTATTTGGATATAATAAATGATAAAGTGATATTTGATGGTCAGAATATTAATTTACAACTTAAAAACGGGTCAATGACTCGCTTAACAATTGGTAAGACTGCATTAACAGGAGCACACACTAAGGCTGTATGTTGTGAAAATGGATGTTGTATGCCATTTATTTAATAAAATGCCACAGAAGAGACAAAAGGAACCGTTAATAATGTTTTGATACTATGATTCAAAGAGGTGGGCACCCTTAAAACATTTATTTTATTTTTATATAAATGGATAACGCAGATTTAGAAAATTTAATTGATGATTTAGTACTTAATCAAAAAATTCTTAGTTATTATGAATTAAAATCATATCTCCAAAAATATAATAATAATATAACGGGTGATGATATGGATTATTATTATTCGTATTATAAAAATGAAATTTTGAAATATCATGATAGAATAATTTCTAAAATTAAAGACAAAATTAAAAATAATGAATATTCAAAGGGAAAAACTAAATCACAACTGAAACAATTGAAAGATTTTAAAAATAAAGTATTAACAGAAGAAGATATTGATGAATTATATAAATTATATAATCCTGAGCCGCAAAAGCAAAAGAAGCAAAAACAAAAGGTGCAAAACGCCCAGGTCCTTCAGACCATAAATGATGCACAAGCTTTAATTTATGATTCATTAGTTAAACCATATTCAGCCCGACTTTTAAATGAAGATCAACTTTTGGAATTCATCCTTCAACATAAACTCGAAGCGGGAAAGTATATTAAACCTTTATATACAGCATATTTAAAACAAATGAATAGAATACATCCAGAATTAATGAAGGAAGGAAGGAATTCCAAAACTTCATCATCCAAAATCAAAGCAGATAAAATTAAACCACTTGCAACACCAAAACCTCTAACGACAGTACCTGCAACACCAAAACCTCCTCCTTCAGTTAATCCTTCATCATTCACTTTATTATATCCATTTCAAACATTAAAGAAACAAAAAGATTTTAAAAAGGATTTCAAGATATTAAATAAACCAATTGACCCAAAAATTCAACCGTTAAAGGAAAAATTTAGTCGCCCTTCATTTGCACCATATCCATATTCATATGAAATCGATCATTTAGAATATTCAAAAGGAAACGTTACTTATTTATTTACCATTAACATTAACACCAGATATTTATATTGCATTCCAGTGAAAGGGAAAACAGAACAGGAAACAAGAAGAGCTATTCAATACTTACTAGATCATGAAAGAGTAGATAATATAAGGGGTGATGGTGATAAAGGATTTCAGGCAGCTATGCTCATTATTTCCCACAAATTAATTTTTACTTTTCATCCTCTCCATATACGTTTCATAATAAAATAGTTGATGCGGTAATGAGAACTCTTAGAGATGCGTTAGGGGTTAACGGTCAGATATACTGGGATGGAAATCATGACTCCATCATACAGCAGTTAGTATATTATTACAATAATACATGGCATAGAATAAACATGAAACCAGTGGAAATGAAAAATGATATTTCAAAAGAATGGGAATATATTAGAAAGCAAATGGAAAGGTTGAATGATGTTAAACGTGAACAAATTAATTCGGGGCTCATGAATTTTAAACAAGGGGATAAAGTTTTGATTCATCTCGATTATGGAAAAACTGATAAATCAATGACAAAAAGAAGACGAAGATTTGACACAATAGCTGAATTTGTTAGATATATTAACGGCAATGCATTAGTTGAGTTAACAATAAATTAATAGAAATTCCGATTTATTTTATTACTCCATTATATTTAAATAATATTTAATTTTTTTATTTCGTAAGAAATGAGTGACAACGAAGCATCCAAGAGTCCAGACAATGAATATAAAAAGAAACTAAACAGAATTAAATCAAAAATATGCTATTACAAAAAGAAGCCACAATGCGGTGAGGTTGAAAACGATAAAGAGAGGAAAGAAATAATCGAAAAATTAGAAACTTACCGTTCAATCCTTAAACTGAGTGAAGCAAAAATAAAAGAATTTAATAGAATAAATAAATTGATTGGAAGAGATGAATTTAATAAAGATGAATTTTTAAACTCAATCCAAATTTAATTTTTATTCCTCTTCGACAACATCTCTCTTTCCATCATTACTGCATAACCACATTTTCTCAGTTTTAGTGGTTTGTTATTTTTAACATGTTCTTGCATCATTTTTATCATTTCCTCCCTTGTTATGATTCGTGGTAAATTTTGAGCTTGTGGGGTATTCATTTATGATAAAAATAAAAATTTGTTATCACTTATTTTATCGTTAATGTTTTTAGGTTATTCAATAATTAATTATTTTTGAATAACTGGGAAATAAATTTACGTCAAATATGCAATTTATAAAATCTTATGTCGACAGGCTACGTAGCACAGTGGTCTAAGGTGGTGTTATGGAGGGGTTAGGGTCTGTGGTTCGAACCGCGACGGCGCCGTATTTTCTTATTTTCTTTGTTTGTCTTGTTTGTCGTGAATAAAAAGTATCATAAAAGTGCTCTATCTTCCACGGGAATAAATAAAAAATTTACTTTATTTCTTCTTTATTTCTTCTTTATTTCTTTATTCCCGTGGAAGAAGGGTTTTGCTGTTTTTCTCAGCCGAAATCAATGATTTTTTCATTTTTGATCATTTACGCTCATTACGAAGAAATCATGACAAAGAATATACGATGAAGAAATCATGACAAATCATTTACGCTCATGTTTGACAAAGAATATACATTCATTACGATGAAGAAGTCATGACAAAGCATAAACGATGAATGATCATGACAAAACATTAACGTAAACATTTATTTCCTATGTTGTTGTCAAAATGTCATGTTGTCACATTTTTTCAGAGAAGTTAAATTACCTGGTGACCACCTGGTGACCCGGTGACCTCATCAGTTATTCAAAAATAAATAATTATTGAATAACCTGAAAACATTAACATTAACATAAACATTAACATAAACATTAACGTAAACATTAACGATAAAATATATTTCTGCAGTTCATCCATTACTTCATTACCTAATTAATTACAGACATAAAATATATTTAGTTCATTCAATAAATGCGGTACCATGCGAATACAGTCATAAATGGTGGCATGTAATCTTTACTTTGTCCCGTTGTTTGTGTATATCCTGAAACGCGATGTGTATGGTTTCCTTCTCCCTGAGTGTCACTCCAGTAACAATTTATGGCAAACTTAACGTTGTCTTTAACATCATATCCTTTACCTTTTGTCATTCCTGACCAATCCCAATATCTATGCTTATGCCAACCCGCTTGAGATGTACTTAAATCTATGTAGTGACTGTGTGCAGGTAAATTTTCACCTGTAATCGTTTTACTTCCCCCTGTTTCCTTTGAAGAGTTTGCACAATACAAAAACCTGTCGACTATTTGTTCCCATGCACCAACACCAAACATTGCTTGAGGACCTCTCACATCCATAGATGTATAAATAGAACCTACTGGGTTCATTAAATCAAACATATGAGATAATATAGGATTGTCTCTTTTGAACTTAAAATATAGTGTAACTATTTCGGGTTTCTTCTGGTTTGTGTCAGAATATTTTTTATAATATAATCTTATGTTTTCAGGGTATGTAAAATCTTGACTATAATATTTATTTTTGTCATCTATATAATAATATATACTATTCTCGTTTTTTCTATTGCATTATATCTTTTATATCTATAATAATCTAAATATAATGTTTGCTTTTTTGGGTCTACACGTGCGTCAACACCATAGTCATAATAATATGGTGCTGGAGCTACGTTAGACAATGTCATATCCGTCATTTCATAAACTCTTAAATATTTCTTTTGTTCGTCTCCATATAAGTTTAAGTAACAGTTGTTGTCTAATGGAACTTTAACTTGTGTGTCATCATTCTTTTTATAACTTACATACATTTCATTGTTATTTTTCGGAATGAGTTTATACCGTATACCATTTTTTAAGGAATGTACCAATTGCCCTCTAAAATATTTATTTTCTTCATAGACGGAAAAGTCACCAGCAATAGTTTCAATATTTTTAGTTGTTCCTATCAAACTTTGGTATATTTCATTCACATATTCTTTATTTGCTTTCTTCTCTAACTCATCGTTAACATAAGTTTTATCTGCTTTAAGGTCTAAACATTCTGAAACCCATCCTGTATCAGCTTTAGTTTTTAAAATCTTCGATGTCCGTTCATGGTACCATTCAACCCTTTCGATAATTTCATTATCTTTTTCATTAACATATTCCTTATCTGCCTTCTTCATTAACTCACTATCCACAAGTCCCTTATCTGCCTTCTTCATTAATGCACTAGCCACAAGTCCCTTATCTGCCTTCTTCATTAACTCACTATCCACATATTCCTTATCTGCCTTCTTCATTATGTCATTTAGGAAACCTTCTATGAATTCCTCATTTAAATTAAATCTTCCAATCTTCAAAACTTTAGGAAATGCATTTAATGCGTAATATCTTTGTTCTTCTGGTGGAATTGATGTTATATCATCCGTTATTCCTTTAATTTTTGAATTCATAAATAAAATTTCTTTTATATTTGATATCACTGCACCACCTTGCAAACGAATTCAAAATGGTCATTTTTCAATACTATCTCCAAATCTCCATATTTCAACTTTGCGTTTGTTCTGCCGTCTTTGAATTATATGCATATATGGCGTATGTAATGGTCTGTGCCTTAAGTTGTTGTGGTTGCTGTTGTTGTTTAATCATTTATTATGATTTAAAAATAAATATTTAATCGTTATCTCATCAGCTATTTTTTCTATTTGAAATTGCCATAATATTTCATTTCATAAATTCTAAATCACAATCAAATAGGTCAGTTATTCTAAATTTAATATTTGATAAATCTTTTGAATGAAGAATAAATGAATTCCCGGATAATTGAAACGGATATGATAAAGAAAATATGTTTAAGTTGATGGATAAAATGTTTTGTATTGATGGGTAAGAGTTAGGGTCTAATGTTTGATGTGAAAATCTCATTGGGGTATTAACTTTATCACATTTGATTAAAATGAAATTGGAACCAGTGTCAGAATACAAAACATCCCCAACATCTTTTTCAAAATTTAATATCCCCAACAATGAACGAAGATGAGGAGTACAAAATTTAATTTTCAGCGGGAATTTAATAAGGTTATTTATTTCATCAAGTTCAAAAAGTTTATCAGGTTTTGATTTAAAATTTTCTTCATACCAAACGATAAATGATTCATTTAAATAACTTAAAATTGTGTTAATATCCCATTTCGTTATCACATTATTTATATACATATCATACGTTTTTTCAAGGTCATCTTTAATAAATGATATATAATCTGAAGGGTCTAAAAGAATGGGATTAAATTTACCACTCACAGAAACGAGAGTAACATTATAAATTCCACTAACTGTTAAATTTAATTCACAACTATTATTCGAAATAATATTGATAATTGACATTTTTATTACGATTAAAAATATGGTAAAGCGTTATTTTCCAGTGATAAATAAAACTAGAATAAGATTACCTCAAGAATTCATAAATTCAACGAATAAGAAATTCATTCATGTTATAAATTTTAGTGTTTTCAGAAAATATGAGTCAATGTCATATTCATCATCGGGTTATATTTCACTTCATTCAAATTTAGTTCAATCAAACCCATATAATGACCATTTCATAAGATTTTCAGATGGTATTAAAAATGTAATTGATAGATTAAAATATGAACAGATTGACAATATCGAATTTTTGGAATTTTGGTTTAAATATCCTGATGGAAAAAAGATTGAAGTTAAAGATAAAGCTGATACTATAACAAAAACAATTACAATGACCGATCCAGATAGTGGGGAACAAAAAGAAATAAAACAAACGATAGAAACTGGTGAAAGGTCAATTATTATTGATTATGATTCAAAGGATTATTATTCAATAATGTTAATGCTTGAATATTAAATAGCCTTAACAAAGAATTTTTCAAGTGATATTTTATATTCATCAACTATTTTATTATAAATATCATTATATGTTAAATGAAGTTCAGTTGTTGTTCCGTTCTTTGATATCTTAATTGTGCTAATATCCTTTATAGGATTTATTTTTGCAACTGTTCCGCAGCATGAAACCTCATCATCTATGAAAAATTGAATCTTAACGTCTGAATCTTGAACATCACAAAGAATGGCGATAATGTGAATTAATGATTCATAAGGTAAAATAATTAAACCGGATTGATCAATTAAATTTATTATTGAATCATAATTATCAGTTATTATATCACGGTAAATTTTCATTAATTCAGAATTAATGTCTATTTTATATGGCGCATTGCGACTGGAATCGTATATTCCTGGGTTCTCGATGTTTGATGAAAGAGGTGGGGGGTATGTTGGATATGTGGGGATTTCAACGGGTTCTTTACCGGGTTCAGATAAAATGATTGGGTCTCCATTCTCATGGTTTTCTTCATTCTCCTCATTCTTCGGTAAGTCACGAGTTAATAAATTTGGTTGAGTTGCTGACCTTGTTAATTCAGGGCTAACATTAACTTTAACATTTTGAATAATTCGTGATTTATCATCATTTACGTTATAACCAACCGTAATCTCTGCTTTTGCGTTAGTGTTCTTTTGACTTGTGAAACGTCTTCTCATTTATAATTGAAAAAAAAAAAAAAATATATATTTAAAGTTTTATTTAGTTGTTACGGTAATATCCCAAGGTTCATCATTGTTTGCTTATACTTTCTTTGTAACTGCACCAATAATGTTATTGATATTGCTTTGAGTTTCTTCCAGTCTTATTTCATCATTTACAATATCTTTAATCATTTCATTACATGCATTCTTAAAACCATCTGATTTTTCTAATTTACGTCTATCACTTTCTTTAATTAAATCAAAGTTATAACCTTGTTGAGAATAAAGTGGTTTCTTTATCAATTCCTTGAACGCTTCTGCAAGTGAAGATGAAGAAATTCTTGCCACTTGAATTGGTTTAAATTCTGCTTTCATTGCTTCTTTCTGTTCATTGAACACTGGATCGAATAAAGCAACTTTAAAGAATTTCTTAGCTGGAATTTCAGGTCTCAAATTTGCATATTGACCATCAAACTGATTAACATATTGTGGTAATCCATCCGGTCCTTCTTCAATAGCGTTTAATTCTTCATTGAAATATGAATATGGATTATGACGGTATGAATTAATTGGGCCATGTTCACCTTCTCCAATGTATTGTTTAACAGCTTTTCCATTTTCATCAAATTGCATAGGATAACATTCATTATATGCTTTACGTTTAGGATAATCAGATACAGTTAATTTGTAACCATTTATGACTTTAATATTACCTCGACCATCAGTAACGAAAACTTCATTTATACCATCAGGTTTTCCATTTGGACCTGTAATGTCTGCTTCATGTGCTTCCCAATTTGGACCTTGACGTTTGGCATATGCTTGAGCTTCTGGTAATGTTAAAACGTTTCTCATTTGTTTTACATCTTTTTGAAGACCAGCAACAATATGAACTAATTCTTTCATTCCGTCTGGAACTTTCATAGTTCTATTATACACACCCCCCTTTTTGTTTGTCCCCTGTTTTAATGGAACCTGTAAAAGATTTGCTATTTCTGTCATGTTTAATTATAAATAAAAAATAAAAATTAATTATAAAAAGTTAATCAAATTTAACACATCCTTTATTTAAATCAACTATTATTTTTCCATGTTCACCTAATTGTTGATATTGTGTGTAAAGTTCATTAATGCTCATTGGTAAATTCACTTGATAAAGCATAACGTTCAACTGTTGACGACTAAAACCACTGAAAATGAAAAGTGTTGATAGATTTGATTTAATGTTTGTGCTTAATGCTTTGAAGTATTGAACAGCCATGAAGAATGAACACTGAATGTGTCGACATTGAGTTAATAACTGATTAAAATATGATTTCTCATTTGTTATTAGTTTTGATTTCACCGCATCATCTAGAAAAATGAGTGAATGCAAAAATTCTCTATCAAAATTTGAAATAGAAAGTGTTTCAAATAATTCATCCCGTTGTTTATCAATAATTTTATCCTCTAATCCTTGCTTCTTGATTGTATTATATAATTCTTTATACATTAAAAAGTTTTTTAAATAATCTTCTGCTTCTTCTTGTGATAAATAAATAATTGGAATTTTGATTAAATGCTTTAAAGATTCAAATGTATCATCTGAAGGTGAACCTGAACGGTTGATATAAATTAACACATGTGAATGGGGGAAGTGTTAGCAATAATGATAATTTGTTTTAATATCGTTAATGTTTTACCTTTATTTTGTTTACCAATTGCTGCAGTGATTGAATTTAAGTAACATTCAGAATATGGAATTTTCATTAATTTTTCCTTAGATAGAGCATTTCTATTATCACTCAATGCTTCATTAATCATATCATCTACGTATGTATTATATACTCCCGCTAATTCTTCAGAATTTAAATCCATTTAATCAAAAATCATT
Organism: Trichomonas vaginalis G3; assembly: GCF_026262505.1. Classification (NCBI taxonomy): domain Eukaryota; phylum Parabasalia; order Trichomonadida; family Trichomonadidae; genus Trichomonas; species Trichomonas vaginalis. The sequence goes on along the minus strand of NC_067203.1, from coordinate 13,920,229 downwards.
TTATAATTATAACATTTCTATTCATCAATATTTCATCATATGAACTTCTATACTGTGGTGGTGTACCTGTTGGATGATATTTCAAACCTTCATCCGGGTCCATGTCCAATACGTAGTCCTAGTAAACCAAACCTGAGGAGAGATTTGTCACCTTGAACAGTAAGTGTCATTTACACCCTGAATGATTGGATAAGCTTTCACTTGTACTGTAACTTGTGAGTTGAAAGTTTCTAATCCATCAAAGAATATACCCGCTCCATCACGTTGAACTGGAATAGTGCATAAGAATGAAGTTTGGTCTTTCCATGTTCTAGCTAATGGCGTGCCATTATCATCATTCAGTGGTCTAGTTAATGAGTCCTCGTATTCTTCCGTGCATTCATTCACTCCATCTAAATCAGAAGCTTGAAGCATACGTGTAAAGAATATGTCACCCACTGTGGTCATCGCTTGATCGGGGAAGTTTCTGGAATCTATAGTGACCTGAAGACCTCGAAGCATTGGATTTTCTAAAACCGTTCTTTGCATTGCATTCTTCGGAAATGCTAACACAACATCTGTAACATTATGAAGAGCGTATGAGAAATCTGAACTGATACCTTCAGGAGTGATGCAACCTCCATTTAGTGAACGAACGTCAATATGTTGAGCTGGAATCATGAATGGATCTTCCTTACTGAATAAACGTGGTATTGCTTTAACTGATTTTTCAATTAAACCGTATCCTGGTGTAATGCATTTATCCTCTAAAACTTCCATCTTTGTGCATGAAATAATAACGTCATCAACTGTTGCGTCAGCAGATGTAGCGGCTAAGCTTGTAATTAATTTGGCAGGAAGTCCGATTTGTTGGAATTTGCGATCATATTTATAAACATGATTCATAATCTTTTCATAATTTTCATCAGTTATCTTTTCATAAACGTAATTTTGTAAATCAGCAACTCTTAACGGGTCAACCTGACAAAATACTAAAGTATCCCTGAAAACATAATATTTAAGAATGATTTCACCAAATGATTTAGGATAATCATCGAACGCCTGAAATGCTAACAAATCATTTACCGGAATAATCATATCAAAAGTGATATCAACTTCTTCATTTGCTTTCTTGAAAACTTCTGAAGGGTCAATATATTTACCACATACTGAGTTATCATATTTTTGAACATTATTATATAACGAATGAACAAACTTTTTAACTTTCCTTTCTGATTTTGGTTTATATGTTGCAAATGCGAAAGATTCACGGGCGCAATCCATCTGAAGATAACCAGCATCACCTCTTTCGGTTTCTACTTCTAATTGTTTAAAGCTTTGATTTGATGATTTGTAACCAACGAATAAACGCATACATTTAAAAGCGGCATCACATGTGAAAGCTTTATTTGAAACTAGAGTTGCTTTAACTTTGCGTTTAATATATGTGTCACCTAATTGGTTCACATCATGAGCCGGATTTGTAATTCTTAAATGAGTTTGTTTATCATCAAAATATGGAGCATCAGAGTCATAGCATGAACTTTCAAGTTCTCTATAATATCTTCTTCCATCATTCTTTGCGAATATTTCATTTATCTTTTCGAATGAATGAAACACATTTCCATTAATTGGTTTAGTGTTTGGCACCAAATAGTTAGTCGTCATTTATTATTAAATAAAAAATCAAAATTAAAATATGAAAATGAATTTTTAATTTTAATGAAATAATCAACTATGGCTGCAGGATTCTTTAAGAAACTGTGGGATAAAGTAAAAAGAGGAGCGCATAAAGTTTGGGAAACAATGAAGAAAGGAGCGAATTGGATATTTAAGAATAAAGAAGCAATTAGTGACGTTGCTGAATCAATAACACCAAAAGCTGCCCCAATAAGAGAAATTTTAAATAAAGGAGAAAAAGTTTATCAAAGACTACAACCAATACTAAGATAAAAATAATATTTATTTATTTTTCCACTATTTACCCCCTATTTTATTAAGTATTCCTTCAGCAATTCCACCAATTGCGTTACCTGCTTGTGCTCCCATCGCCGGATTACCTGCTTTAGTACCTAATACTCCACCTATGATAGTTCCTGCCGTTTTCGCTACTGGTGCCAAAAAGTTTGCAACAGGTTTAATAACCTTTTTATAAACCCAACCTGCAGCTTTCTTAATTCCATCCCATAATTTTTTAAAGAATCCTGCCGCCATTTCTGATTTAATATTAATTAAAAAATATATTTCATCACTTATATTCTAATTTTTATTTAATGATAAATGAAACCAATTTTAAAAATAAATGAAACAGAGGAGGAAGAAATAAATGAAAGTGAAAATGTTCAACAAAAAATAAACGTTGTTAAACCAATTACTGAAATAAAATTTTTTTCATCTGTTGATGAATTTAATGACTATTATGCTAATAATAAAAAATTATTTGAAGAATTGACAACATGTAAATTGAATAAAATGTTTAAAGTTGATGGATTCAAAATTTCAAAAATAAAAGGAGTGGTTAGTTTGAAATCTATTCCTCAATCAAGAATCACCTCATTAATGAAAATTGATGATTTAACAAAAAGAATAGAAATTATTGAAGAGCGAATAAATCAAATTATTGATTTCATAAATCATGACTCGTTGAGCCCGGGTCCTTAAAGCTCATCACTGAGTTCAAGGTTATATTCATCAAATATTTCATTATTAAATGCAACTTCTGCTAGTTTATTTTTTCAATACGATCATTTGAAAGTCTATCGTTTAATTTTTTCTGAAGTTTTTCATTTTCTAGTTCTGAAACTTTATTTGGATGATATTTAAACCCGTTAAATTCTTTTTCCTCAGTTTTGATCATTAATTTACAAAGAACTTTTGTGGTTGGAATTTGTTTAAACCATTTATCATTAATATTTGTTATATATTCAATATCTGGAATTAATTCCCAAATTTTTGCATTTTCAATTAATTTATTATCAAATGCAAAAGCAATAAGTTTAATATTAAACTTACCTTTATAATATAAAACTTTCTACATAATCATCGAAATAAACATCTACTTGTTTAACATTTTCAAGAATTGGTGAAAGAGCATCCATTAATTGATTGACGGTTACGAATCTTGATCCACTCATTTTCATACAAATTAAAAAATAAATTATTCAAAAATGTAAGACATGAATTTTTAAAGTTTATTTTTTTATTTTTTTTATTTTTTTTATTTCATTATGTATGGGTTTAGTGTAAATGTCTTACAATTTTGAAAATTTTTTAAATCTTGATTTATTCAAAAACGTAAGAATAAAAACCGTAAGAATCATACATTTTTTACTTCATATGTTAAAAAAAATGATACAAAATCACTCGATATTGTATGAATTCTTACGTTTACAAAAAAAGTCACAAAACCCGCATTATATACTACTTTTATTTTTCAATTAATTGTTTATGACAATTGAAAACAACTCTCTTTATTTTCAGCTGTATGATGATCATATGTTGCCGAAAAGTTACTACGGATATAAAGACTATATCGAGATATCGTTCTCAGTAAGATTTTGCATTACTGAGTTGAGATTACATATTAATATATATGCATAAAGCAAGAAATTTGAAAAATTCCTTAATTTCAAGATCTATCTTTATATATAAACATGAAAAGTCAAAACAAACAATTCCTTATAATAATCCGCATCATATAAAGTAAGGCACTATCCCATCCAATGAATAGATAGTACTTTGCTTTAATGATTAAGTAAGAGGGAAATGTTAAGAATTGAAGGAATAGTTGACGTTTCATCTTCTGAAGCTGATGGAGCATCTGTCATTGGTGTGGTTACTTTGGCAGCAATTTCCATTTGGACATTTTGAATAAAAAGCTGAGATTTAACGGAAGCACGTCTGACACACCAATTTCTTGGGTTCATTGCTTCTGATCTGATGCCTGGAGTAATTTTGCATAGTAAAGAAGCAAGTTCTTGAGATGGTCGTGAAGGCATATACCCCATCTTTTGGAAGCAGCCATTCATGCAAGACTTTGAACGGCACATAAGCTTTTTCAGGCGGCTTGTATTGATTAACAAAGACTCATGGCCAAACTGAATACCACATACTAATCCCCTGAGGTTATCTTTAGAGTCTCCTTTATGAATGAAGTCGTGTATCATAGAGAGATGCTTAATGAATGTTTGCATTCCAAGATTTCTCTTGTTTCTTTCCTCAGATGTGGCAATAAAATGTGCCAGGCGAATGTACTCAGCTTGGTCGTTGGGCGAGAGAGCACCAACAAGAGGATCATAAGCTGTAATGCAATTTTGGTTCATGAGTAGGTTCATAGCATGACTATAACTTAAAGCAAGACGTTCTGCAAGCATGATTTATGATTTTTTGAAACAAAGACCAAATTCTCAAACTCTCTCAAATTTTGTGAACTTACCTGGAGAAATGTATTTTACAGATAGAGATAATAGTATGGCGCTATATTTTAGATAAAGATTTTACCATAACGATTAATGCTTTTGAATTAATTCAAAATAATTTTGGGCTTAAATAATAGTATTATTAGATATATTCAATAAAATTGGACAATAATATCTAGTCAATTTGATAGTATTTAATTTTTTGAATGAGCAAACTTAGCGGCCGGTCTCAAATTTGAAAGAACGTTTTAAACATAAAATTTGGCGTTTTTACTTAGAACAATATATTATACATTTTTTGAAAATCCAAAATTATTGGCAGGTCGCAACAATTGAGACCAAAATTGTCAACATCGATCAAATAATTGGCTTCAATTAACAAATACAGCCGTTTTGAGTTCTCTAGTCAACAGCAAGTATCAGATTTTAAAATTATGATCTTTTGTTGAAATTTTCATCTCGAAATTTTCTTAAATTTTATTCAAAACATAAAAATCGGGTTTATTTGTCAGTCTTATACTATTTTTACCACTCGCCTATTAAAATTTTTTGATTATCTTTCCTCGGTTCTTTTGAGGACGATCACCAGTGTGTTGCGATACATCATCATATGATAGAGACCAATTTAAAATAGAAATCAAAAATTTAAATTGGCGGGTTCGGTATTCAAAAAGTTTGTTACAAAGTGATGGGTTTGTTCAAATTCAGAAAAGAAACGATTTCAGGACTAATTTTGTTACTTATTAATTCAGAGTATCTTTTACGCAATATGTACAAAATAAATTTACTACCATAAGAGTTTTCAATTCTAGATTTGAGAACAAATTATTCGTTTATTAATTCTAACGGAATAAAATGAACTATAATTAAGTATTAAACTCAATTTACGCAAAATCCATAAACACAACAGGAAATTTTCATTCAAATTTTTCAATGAAATATTTATGCAATTCAATTTCAGGGACAAACCACGTATGACCAGATTTTATGCTTCATTAATCGTTGATACTGCATACAAGGCATATATGGGAACATAAGTTTTTCAAATATAAACAAAAAATTATTCTTTTATTGATCAAATTGATCAAAAAATTTCACAATGAGTTGTATGAACCATAACTACCGTTACTTTGCATAAAAGTAGTATTACCATGTAATTCATGCCTCCATGTGTATTTTTTCCACAAACTATGCATCAACCTGATAAATACTCAATAGCCGCTTAATTCAACATTTCGTAATTAACAGCTATAGAATCAGTAATTAAATTATATAGCAATCAAAGAATTTTGATGTTTTCAAACAATCATGGTTTTATTGATTTCCTTTACAATTAAATGTTTATGCGAAGATTAATGCATATTGCAATATTATGTTCTTTGAGCATCATCAGCTTAATCTGATCATTGAAACAGAATTGATCCATGTTATTACTATGGGACAATGATATACTAAGTGTCCAAGAATATTAATATCGCGAAAATCAAATTATTCGATGACAAACTCTTCATATCTAGCATTAAAGTTGAGACTTTATATTTTCGAAATATTACAACAGAAGAAGCCCTGTTTATTACCAATGATAATTGAAATACCGTTTTGGCATGATAAATTTAAAACAATATTGAAACAACAGATTGACTAATCATTCTAGTAAAGTATTATGAATACTATCATTTGATAAAATCTCAACTACTTAGTGAAACTTCCGTTTGATTATGTAATACAAATCAATCTTGCTTGTTCTGGGGTAATAATCACTAACTGGTAAAAATTATGATGAGAAGTCTAAGGATGTGAGTTTGATACGCATGTAATTCAGATTTATTATCGAATTACTAAACAACATATATCTTAAGCTTACCTTTGAATAAAATCATGATATTATTGATTATTTTCTAGATATTTTAGTATGGTTTTTAAACATGTGAAACAAACCCTTATTTTGAACTAGATATTTTTTTATCCTACTAACATTACCTGATGATCTATGAAGAATTATATATTACATGTGTTATCAAACTATTTTGATTTAAAACATTGGATAATAAGCTTATTTTATATATCTTTGAAAATTAATTATTTGATTTTGCTTTTTTATTGACTTATTTTAGGATAAAAATTATAGAATAACAAAAATAAAAATCATCTATCGATTTATAATGCAATTTAAATGCTTTGTTTCTATATAATTTTTAAATCTTTAAGATTTTTAACCTCATTTTTCCAAAAAAAAAACGAGAATTGTAAAAAACGTTCTCATTTACCTAGAAAATTGCTAAGGCATTTTCGAAAATAGAAAAAATTTGGAAAAATTTACCAAGAAGGATTTCATTTCAGGTGTCCAAGGCAATTGCTTTCAGTCAAAAAAGCCTCGAAAATTTTAAATATTGATATCGATTTTCATCAAGCACTTGATGCCGATTGTTTACAGTTAATGTTATCGCATATTATTGAATTCTAATATATTAGAACATACTATAAATAGATTTTGAAACTTATCAAATATTTGCGCAATTTAACGAAAATCTAACTGTACTACACAGTTATTGTTATCACAGTCTAATTGTAAGGAGAAACGATTTATTTAATCTAAGATCAAACGATTTATTTACCAAAATTCTAAAAATTATTTTAATTATAAATACTTATTTGTGCATATTTTATATGCAGAAGTAGAAAGAAAAACAAAGAAAGTATTTTTTCAAAAAATACCTGAACGAAGCATAATAAATAAACAATTTACTTTCTTAACATCGAATTTCGCTCTTATTGAGCGATATTTTTCGTTTAATTTTCATAATACAATAAATTACATACATTATCAAGTAAAATATGAATAATTAAGAATATCAAAATATATATATATATCTCGAAATCACAGGGAAGTCATTCTATAAGTCCAGACACACTATTACTGTGCTTCTGATGTCAAGCATAATGGGGACAATTTTAATCAATATCTTTGTTGTCTATATGAAGTTTTCCTTTTTTTAAGAAATCCAATATAACAAGTTTGGAGAATGGTAAATGGGAAATACCATGTGAAGGTGTGCATTCTCAAATCAGAAATTAAAAAATTAAAATTTTAAACATTTACATTTCGAAACAAATTAATTACAAAAATTGATATTTGCACATTAGGTTTTCTTGTCTGAAAGCCGACGATAAAAGTGAAGACTGAGATTAACAAATTGTTTTGCATCTTCAAAAGTTTGGCAATGTAAATGGTAGCTTCCTGTATTTGAAGTAATAGCAACCCAACGAGGATCTGATTCTGTTTCGAGTGTTGGATAAACATCAAATGTAGAATTTGCTAAAATTTTGATATCATCCTTACTTTCTTGCTTTATCTCGATTCCGTCTTCTATAATGCTAACATGAAGTCTATCAATATTTCGGTAAACGAATTTTCCGGTATTATCCATGACAAATTGTTGCGGTAACTTAGGGACAGTTGAGAGTGCATATTCATTCCATGCTGCGATTTCTTTTTGAAGACGTTCTTTAATTTCAACAATATCAAATTGATTTGGTGTTGAAATAATGACAGATTTTTGGGCGCAATTATGGTTAATGAGTACCTTGAATGAATGAGCATTTGAAATCTCGTCAGTTGAATCGGTTATTTCTAAATTACTTGTGTGAAGAGCCATAACTGGTGTTTTATCCTTTTTGCAATTATATATATTGATCCAGAAGTCACCGATAGTTATCCATCTGATTTTTGAAAATTGCTTTGATATGATTCTTGTATACCAACCTTCTGTCATCAAAATTAAAATTGAGAGAAAAATAATCGACATTTATATGAAATAATCTCAAGAATAAAGATTTCATAACGCATTTATGCTATTCTCAGCATTAAAAGTTTAATGATAATGATTTCACAGCTGAAACTATGCACATTATAATAAAATTTCGTTGAGTATGCATCAAGTAAACCATAATTTGATGCAGTATTATATAGATGACAAGAACATAATATCCTTATAGTCTAATTCATTAGAAGAATAAAAATAATTTAATTCTTCAAAATGATAAGATATCTCATTCATTGAATATATGAAATTCTCTAATTTAATCTTTAGAGTCGATAAGAATATGTCTCATTTATTATTCTTTGTATATCAACACTTTATTGATAAAATATTGAAGATATCAAATAAAGTTCAATAAAAATGATAATAGTGATTGAGATGTAAAAAATAACACTAAATATCAAATATTTTATTCTTAATATAATCAAACATTAGGGGTTGGTGAAGGATCTTGCTTCTTTGCAGGTTTAATAAGCTTCATTTCAATAGTGAATGTCTGAGGCTCTTTTGTCTTCTGGTAGAACCCAAACATCATGTTTGTATGCTTAGAAATGAAGTCCCAATCTTCATATTTAAACGTATAGTTCTGTCCATCGAAAGTTGCCCATGGACAATATATTTCCGAGCATGCGTTGTTTTCAAATGTCGGAGCTTTTGCAGAATTTACCATAAATCCTGCTTTATCGTAGTTAATTCCGTTAATAATCATTTTCATTGACATTCCTTGTGACCATTTATCGGGCAAGTACTTGAAGATGCTCCATTCAAAGCGTTTTGTCAGTGAAACTGTTATTAATTTGTCTTTTTCAAGCTTATCTGCTCTGAAATCACAGAAATCTCCTCCTCTATCGTTAGAACACTGGCAAAGCTTGTTCTGGCGGCATGTTGAGCCTCTTCCACGACATTCTCTTGGACAATTACCAACTACGAAATAGCCATCGCACTTATAGTTGTCGGGCCATGAAATATTTCCAACAATTGCAATGGAATAATGGGCCAAAGCGGCGATTGAAAAATGACCTGATACAACTTTAATATGGAGCTTCATATTTTTGCGGACTTTGAGAAGGATTCGTTGAGCTGTGTTGAAATGATCTAATGTTGGCTGGTCCTCTGCGTCGTTGTTGGCCAAATGGAAGGCGTATGGTATCTCATCAGTTGCTACATTTAAATAGAGAGGTTGGGAAAGGAATTCGTTGGAGCGTGGGTCTCTTGGATAATCGTGCCAAACTAAAGCAATCGAAAGAACGCCATCTTGTTCAGAGGTGAGGCAATAGTCATTTCTTGAGTCCGATTTTATGGTATTATTGTGAAGAATATGGAGATTATTCGACACATTTAATACTTTCTTGGTTTCGTTACCTAATTTCGTTGGAATGATACGCTCTAGTTGGGGTACACCAAAGCCTTGACCTTCAATTGGTCCAGTTTTGTTCTTGAAATTGAGATAATCTGCAGATGCAATCATAGCAGCACGAACTGCTGAAGAATATATATGTTTAATGCCTTTCATGGTCTCCATCTGCAAAATCTGTCTCGCAAGGACTGCTGAACCAGCAATAATAGCTGAAGCAACGCTTGGTCCTTCTTTAATTGTTAATCCGTCGAGGCCACAAGCGGAGCTTCCTGCTTTCGGACCAAGCATTGGACCTCCTGGTGCTGAAAGTTCTGGTTTCGCAAAGAATGGGAAGTGTTTGTTCTTAATTCCAGATTTTCCGTCTGGATTTCCAAAAGATTTAGCTGTTCCTTCATCCAAAGGAGAAGGAATGATTGTTATATTATCTCCTGGCTTGAATTGGCCTTGTTTAGATGGTGAAAGTCGAATAACAGGGAAATTAAATTTATTTTTAATTTCATTTGTCGTAAAAACCAACGCTGCTGGGGCAGTTGTTGTCGACTTTGAATTTTCATCTACGATATGAACATCAGAAGCTTTGATTCCAACTGATGAATGCAATTCTAAAGGATCCTTTGTATATGTGGTATTAAGGAACGGTATCCCGCATGGATCTGTATATCCGAAATAATATTCGTTAGTTCTTTCGTTGAAAACTGTAACCGTTGTCTCAGTTTGTTTAAATCCTTTGGCAATAGGAAGGGAATTGATTGCTCCTACTGAGAGAATGTTCTTTGCAGCTCCTGGGGTGACTATTCCACCATCTTTGTCAACTAACGATGGGAATATCATTAATAATTTTGGATTCTTGTAAGCAATGATATCCATTGCAGTTGTAAGTAGCGGATCATCAATAGTCCATGCGTTGAGTATTGTCGGGCATTTTAAGTTGTCAGATGGTTGGAATAAATCTAAAAAGTTTTCTGGCCAATAAAGTTTACCAGTTTTCTTATTTTTAATATCAACCATGTATATTCTTGCATCTTCTGCAACACCATTGAATGATTTTGCAAACTCAGAGCAATAAGCTTTTCCTGCTGCAATTCCTGCAACAAATGTACCGTGACCTTCATATTCATCTTCATCATCGGCTAGATTTAATGATGTGTATATTTTTGAGTCGACTGTGAGGTTGGGTCTGATCAACCATTGATTTTTTTCGTCAATTCCTGTATCGATGATTGATAAACACTGTTCGAAGCCTGTGATATTGTGTTTCTTCAGTGATGGTATTGTTCTCATAGTCTCATTGTAAGAATCTCCGTATGGAAAATCAAAATTATGTGTAATTCCTGAATTAAATCGAGATCTGAGATCTAGTCTATGAGCATATGGCATGAATAAACGAGCACATGTTGTTTTTGCTAATTTCTCTGGATCTCCGTTATATTTAATTATTGCATAAAAATCTGTACGAGTTATTATTTTTCCTGGTAATTTACACGATTTAGGACATAATGCTGAATAATATCCAGTTGTTGATTTCTCTATTTTATGTTTTGATGGAATTTTTCGGACCCAAAATCCTTTTACGTGTGATAACTTCTCTGCAATGCTATGAGTGAGTTCTGCTGAAATCAGATTTCGCGTAATTGAAAGAATTGTTTCTTCTGGTATTCGAATTAAATCAACTAATTGCTGAAAATCGTATTGCTCGGGATATTGAACGTAATACCAAGCCTTTTCATGTTTCGACACTTTTTGACGCTCATTTGTGTCCAAATATTCCTTTTCTGTTAATGGAATTCGGAGAAAAAAAAACAAAAACATGAGAATCAAAAAAAGTGAAAAAATTTCAATACAACAAATTTTAAACAACAACATTTTTCACCATATCACGAAACTTTACTTTATTGTTTTTTTTCTCTCCCTAAAATGTGACAAAAATGGAAAATCCTCCTGATCCTGAAACTGTCGCTGAGCAAGTAATTCAAAGACTTCAGGATGGAGAAGACAACGAATGGGACAATATCAGATTCAACACTGCTAGTGAACTTCGTATAAATAACGATTATAAAAAAACAAAAATTAAAATTCAAGATATTCTAAATTCTACTCCAATTAAAAGAAAGATTATGGCTTCCTCAACAAACGAATTTGAAATTGCAGAGCTTGTTGAACTTGGCGGAGGAACCAAGCCATACAAAGACGCTCTTTTGCAACTCTTAACACAAGATACGGAATTTGGTAAAGAGCTGTTTAATAAAATTAGTAAATTGGTTGATGATATAGTTGGAAGAGAAGTAATCAAGAAAACAACTTTCTCCGAAATGCCAAGTATGGAATCTGCTACAAACCAACTACAATAGAGCTAGATAAAGAATTGTTTTTTTATGGAATATATTTTTTTTTCTACATTCGTTTATACAAAATTTCATTTCGACTATACAATGCAAGAAATCTTAGTGCATCAGGACTATACTGTTAATTACAACCTCACTAATATCAGCTTCATCTGATGATAATATTATTTGAATAAAATTATGAATAATCTCAAAGTCTCTATTGTAGCAAATTTTGCTATAAACTATTCTCTTTATAAAATTATTTTCTATAATTATTCCTATCTTCATCTTTTTCATTTGTTTGCTACTATTTTTTTGCTGCAATATGAAGAGCTGTATATCCATTTATAACTTTTTCATTGAAATTCGCTCCATATGAAATGAAATTTTCGCAATGTGGTGGTGGATTAATAATTAAAAATACTTGTTTCAAGTATAAAATATTTGAACTTGTTATGATGTCACAGATACTGGAAATGTTAATTTTGTCTCATTAAACTTTGGTCATGGGAGTAAGAAATTTCTTTGAATAATAAAGACCTGACACCAATCTTACTAAGGCGTCATTGGCAATTAACATTAAACAATGCAGTTAAAGGTCATGCAATAATAACGTTGGTGCACCCTTAAGATTATTTTGATAGAAGCAAATTAATTTGTAAGAACACAATGAAGAAAAAATCAATTTTAGATTATCAAAATATACGAAAGATAATTTTTTATATATAATACAACTAATAATTTAAATCCAAATAATATGAGTATCTACTAATAAGCTCTTGATTTGAGCAGTTATCTCTGCATCGCTAATTAATTCATCGCAAGATTTAGACAAAACAAATCTCTGATGTCCAACAACAGATTGGATTGGAGAAACAGTTGGAGTCTTATTTCCGCAAACAACTCTGAGCAAATCCAGCAAATAAACAGTACATGCGATAGGCGCTGTGTGCATTCTCTGGACAATCTGACTGTTCGCGTTTTGGAGCTCTGATTCAGTGAATTCAGTCAAAAATTCAGGAGAAAGGAAAGAAGGCTCGAAAAAGTTGTTTTCGTCACAAGGAATGATTCCGATCTCCTTAAGTTTATCATTAGGAACAAGTTCAAGGCCGGCTTGGTCCATAATGAATGTGCAAGGAGCGACATTCGAAATCTGTTTGAAGAATTGGAAGAAAGATTCAGTAATTGATGCTCTTTTAGGTTGTGTAAATAATTTCTTGAACTCATCGAACATTTTAACGAATGAACCGATCTGTTCCGCCGGTAATCCGCATTCGCTAATAATTTTGTTGGATAAATTCTCATTTAGCTGGACATTCGATCCTCTAATGGTCAAGAACTTCTTTGCCGTGGCTGACATCTCTCCAAAATGAATGTACATGTCATGAATTGTAACAGGCGAGAAACAAAGCGATGCATTGACGATTTTAATGTACTGGGCATACGGGGTAAACAACTGTATCTGTTTCTCAAGGCTTCCGTTGACTCCATCTGCGATTGCGTCGATAATTAAATTAATTCCGAGGTCAAAAGCATGAGAAGAGATCTGTTGGAGCTCTTTATGGAGTATATATTGGGTAAATAATGAAAATTTGTCATTGCAGAACGGAGAAAGGAATGAACCATAGATTTTTGAGAAATCATTAAATTGTTTGTCTTGAGAACTCTTCAAATCCCATTTTGCGAATTGGTCTTGAAGGGCTTTGAGTTTGATTGCTCTCATTTCTGATAAATCCTTAGCTTCTGAGAGATTTACAGGAATACTTGACAAAACAGGGTCAATTAACCTGTTATCGTTGATTCTATCGATGCCGACATGGATATGTCCAATTCCACACATCTTTGCGAAGTCAATTATCTTAAACAAGCTGGAGAAATCGCCAACTTTGGAATTAATTGATGATCTAAGCGTAGAAAGTTGAACAAAGATACCGAAAGAGCGTTTATTAGGAACACCTTTGATCGCTCTGATGGAAACAATGTCGTATTTCATTGGTAATTGAACTAATTCGTTGGCATCGTTTGGATTCCATGTAACAGAAGGACCATTTGTCTCAGCACGAGATCCAATAGCTATTTTACTGTATGTAGAGAATCCTGCAACGTTTTTCGTGAATCTAAATCCGACATCTCGAAGTAATGGTTCTGGTTTCGCGTTTGAAAGCTGAACCAGTGAAGATGCAGCAGGCTGATCTGGTATATATTCGATTTGCATGATAGTTGCAAACGGACGAGCGTTTGCAGGGTATAATGGACGAGGAAAATAAGGAAGAGGTATAATTGAGTGATTAAAATAGTCAATGACGTATATTGTCTTGCCGGCGATAGGAGATATGATGGAAAGGACATGAGATCTTCCCTTTTCTTCAATTTTTGATGGAGTTACGACAAGATATTTGTATTGTAATGGGAATAACATATCAGCTGAAAGAAATACTTTGCAGTAATAGCATCCTGTTTTGACTTTAGTCATCTGAACATGATCAACAAATCTATTATCTACTAAGAAAGAAGGAAATGGAGATAAAATTAAAACAGTACTATCTGTGACAATATTTATATTGACGTAGAATATAACTTGATGGAAATTTTGCAATTCTTGTTTGATTTCATCTGTATCATTGACAATTAGGTCTGTATTTGCAGGAAAACGAACAATTAAAGTTCTTGGGCGAAAAGAATCGAATGAATACGAGTAATTTAAGGTATGTGGATAGGTTTTTGGCCATTCTAGCTTTACGTACGCTTGAAAATGCGCTGTTTTGATTTTACTTCCTGTATTTGGAAGTTTGTTCATTTCATAAGTTTCATTCTCGATGCGTATCTGAACTACTTTCTTCCCGTGATCGGGAATTTCGAGGTTGAACAAAATATTCATGGTATTCATCACCGGTAATTATTTTTCTGCCAAAAAAATTAAAAAAAATTGTAATGAAAAATTATCATTGATAAGCAATTTGGATAAACTCTCAAATCAGTTCTTTTTTATTTGTCACTTTTTAATCTTTTTAAAATTTGAATTACGGTGAACTTTTTTTTTTTCTCTTACTCCTTACAATGAAATAGTAAGAACTTTGGATGACTACATAACAAATCTCTTTCTGTTCTTTAATTCTATTAAGGATATATTGTTACATTTAAAAAAGCATAAGAACAAAACAATATTTCATAGATATATCTTCTCAAATGAATATAAGAACTAAACATTGCTAAACTTAAAAAACATAAAAACAAAACAATTTTTTATTAACATTAGCGAATGAATTTATACAAATAAAAAAGAAGCATCAAACCACCAAAGATTTGGAGCACCATGTTTCTTTTCTTCTGTGCAGTGATACTTTCTCTAATTTCAACAAACTGCTGCTGAACTTTTCTGTGATCTTCCAAAACTTGGTTTAATGTGATTGCTGCTTTCTCCAAACTCTCGTCGCATCTCGAATTAGACGATTCAAGTCTGTGAACAACATTTGTCGCGTTATCAGTTCTCTTCACAATATTATTGATTCTCTGTGAAAGAGTTCCGCATCTTTGAGCGATTTCGGACAAATTAGAGTTGATATTTTCTCTCAAAATTTCAGAAGCATTCGAAGTAATTGGAATTTTTCCGATAAATCTGTTAATGTTTTCTGCAAGCACTTTCTGAGCGGGCGTATCATCAGGTAAACATTGGATCAGTATCTGCTCCTTCTTAGGTTCTTCTGAAGTGGTTCCGAGATCTTTGAAAATTGATTTCATTTGAACACTCTTGACAATGGTATTGCTCCATAGTTTTTGAAGAGTTTGCTGGTCACATATACCTGTTATAGGAATATGGAACTCTTTTTGTATCTTTTTGATGTTGTGAGTTAAAGATTCGAATCTTTTATTTTTACTAACAGGAAAACCAAGCTGTATTATAATTCTTTCGACAATATTGAGAGTTTTCATTAAATGTAAGTAAGAATAACTTGTAATACGGCATGAATCCGTTTTGTAACAAAACATATTGTAATTTAATATTGCAAAATCAATTTGGCTAAAAGCTACGCATACTTTGCGAGTTTGTAAGCGATCTTTGATATGTAATAGTCGTCTTTTTTGTTCTTCGCTGCAATCATTGCAAAATCCGAAAAATTCTAAACCAAAAACAACATTTTTGAAGATTAACGTTAGCATTTCAAGTATTTCGCCACTGACATCATACATTAAGTTTAAATCTTCTTCGATTTTTGAATCAATTTGAGTTCTGAAAACGGCTTTATTTAATGATGGTAAGAGTGATAAATGGTAAAGTGCTGCAGTTATTTTGTAATGTTTTTTACTGCATAGCCAGTCGCCATCTGAAATTGCGACAAAAGAGCTATTTTTATTAATTTTCCAAAAATCTTCGAGTTTCATATAAACAATGTTTCCGTGAGGACATTGCTTAATCGAAAAGCCGTGTGCTTCAAAGTTTGGAACTTTCTTTGTAAATCGAACGGGATAAAGTTTACTTGTTTTAGTTTCTTGCTCTACAACAATAATGGTTCTCAAAGAAGCATACGAATCTAACTCTTTTGTATCGGCATAAAGCTTTACACCTGAAATTGGAATTGGCATCAAAGAAACTTGTTCTGCATGTTGGGCCCAAAAGAATGGACTTGATTTATGAATCTCAGGAATTAAATATATTTGGTCACTCATTGCTTTGATAATTTATTTTTTTCCTGCAATTCAAAAATAAATCAGAAAAGTGCCAAAAAATTTTTTCTCCCTCCAATAAGCAATAAAAATTTGAGAGATGTGAAAAAATCGCTTTACGTATAGAATCATGGGAAAAGCTTAACTATTTTTTTATTTCTAATAAAATTCATCTACGAAAATATCAGAAAAAGAATACTATCTTATGCAAGAACATTATTCGCATCATGCAAAACAAGAACTTCAGCAGTTTCTTTATAATCATTCCATGCTGCAATATGAAGTGCTGTTTTTCCATCTTTATTTTTTTCATTAATATTCACACCATGTGAAAGGAAGGATTCGAAAAGGGATAGAATATTCAACCATGATGAATAAATAAAGCAATTGCCAAATTTTTTTAGTTTGATCGAAACAAACTAAAAAGGACTCATCAGGAATGTAATAAAATCAATGTTGGGTGAAATAATTGAATAATACATGAATATATCATTAAGTTCTTTATATTTCAAACATTCACTCATGATCTCTGGGTTTCCTCCTAAAAATGAAAATTCTAGACATGCTTGAGTTATTTCTGGCTTAAATTTAGTTCTTAATAACTTGAAACAATCAACAGCTCCGTGGTAACAACATATAATTCAAGTGATGAATATCCTTCTTCATATTATGGATATAAATCGCTTTCAAGTGTTTGCTTTTTATCAAATCCATCTATTTCCATGAATATGATGAATCTTCCTTTGTCTGTATTGTATTTTCTGTATGAATATCGAGATTTTTAAAATGATCTTTTTCGAAGTCAGAGTTGTCTAATTAAATCCATAATCTTTATAAAATAGGAAGTTTGAAATATGCATGATAATGTTGAACTCTTTGACATGATTTATATCCGAATACCCAATCTACATATCAGAAAATTTAAAACATATATTTCTTCATATTATCCTTATTGAATTAAATACTAGAGAAAACACCTTATTAAGAATTATATTTTGTATAGCTTGTGAGATATGATAATTATCCTTTAAGCATTCTTCCATTTTTGCAGCTTCCACATCATAGTTTTGCCTTTTATTTGATTTCCTATTGAAATATGATAAAAATATATTTACCATTAAATTTGTGAAAGAGGAATTAAAGAACAAGTGCCCTATAAGTAGGTGTAATTATATAGGATTATGGTTTCATCACAAGATTTTTTAGAAATAATATTTAATCAGTATCAACTTGAATATCTCAATAACATATACAAGAGCATCATTTTATTTCACTGTATTCCCTTTTTTTTATTATAATCAGAAATTTAAAATTTAACTGAAATCCCAAAAATTTTGATTCTCTACATTTATGCATACATTTTAAAAGAATCTGAATTCAAAATCGGAGTATTTAAGAATAGAGTCTTATTCTGCATTGAAATTTTGAAATTATTCAAATTTGAATAGTCATAAATTTATCATCATTCTTGCAAAATTTGAGCTTGGCTCAAATTTTGCAAGAATGATTGGGATTCTATTGCAATCAATATTTCACCTGAAAATTTAGTATATAATTTCTGAAGTCTTTCAAAAATAACCTTATTGCAATAGAATTAATTGAGAAATTTTGCAAATTACCTCAGACTTTTCAGAGGATTGAGTGGCAACTCAATCCTCTGAAATAGTCTGTGGTAATTTTTAGTCTCGACACTATTTCAATATAAGCTCCATTTTTAAACAGTTTTTAAAAATCGAGCATTGAAAAGTGTGATGAGACTTTTGAATTAAATCCTATCAACCAATTTTTACAAAACTTTAAAATTCTTACCCCATCATGTCGCGATTTTGTATTTTAAAATATATAGTCGGGCGGAAATTTTTGACAAGAAAAAATTTGAAATAAAATTTATCCAAAATCATAATTAAAAATGCAATTCGAAAAGCCTGCACATCAAAAGAAGGCCGAATACATTAAGAAGCTTCATGGTTTGTTCCGCAAATACCATAAAGTTGCTGTTGTCACAGCCCAAAATGTTACATCAAATCAACTCATGAAGATCAGAGCTGGTGTTTCTAGCTTTGCCGAAGTTCTTTTCGGTAAGAACTCATTGATGAGACGTGCTGTTGATGAACTCAAAAGTGAAATTCCAAGCATCACCAAACTTGAAAAGCATCTTACAAATGGTGCTGGACTTATCTTCACAAATGGATCATTCAAGGCAATCAAAGAAGTCATCGATGCAAATTGCCTTGGTTCAGCTGCAAAGCCGGGATCAATTGCTCCTTGTGATGTCGTTATCAAACCACAGCGCACATCAATCTCCCCAACCGATATCAAGGTTCTCCATGCTCTCAACATTCAATGCAAGGTTTTCAAAGGTACAATCGAGATAACAGGTGAGAAGCAGCTCATTTGGGAAGGACAAAAAGTTGGGGCCTCTGAAGCAAACATTCTTGGAATGCTTGGAATCATGCCATTCAACTACACTCTCAAGATTGAAGCTCTTTATGACAATGGTTCAATGTATGATCCAAGCTTCCTCTCAATTAGTGATGATTTCCTTGCCCAGAAGTTTGCAGAAGGTCTTTCCAATGTCACATGCGTTGCTTTGGGAATGCATTATCCTTGCGCAGCTTCTGCACCACACATGATTCGCTCCGCATTTGTTGACATTGCTTCAATTGCCATTTCTATCAATCATGATATGAAACAAATTGAAACATTGCAGAAGCTTCTTGCTGATCCTGAGGCTCTTGCAAATCTCACAAAGACAACTGATGCAAATAATAACAACAAGAAGATCGAAGAGCATCAAGAAGAAGAAGAAGAGCAAATCGAAATCGGACCAATTGACTTCGATTTTGACTTCTAAATTTAATATCTTCAATGAATTTTGAAGTAAATTTTTTCCTGAAAGGAAAAGTATAACCTAGTTTTTTTCATACATAATCATTGAAACCAAAAAGTTATTGCCCTCCCTTTGAATGTTTTTTTTTTTTGATGTGGTATTTTTTATAATTTTAGTTAATAAAACTTAATGAAAATGAAATGAAGACATTTTATCAAAGAATAAACTGATTCTACTCAAGAATAATAAAAATTATTGGAACAATATTCGGAAGATAAGATTTTAGTGGTTGTAAACAGGATTGCTTAATATTGTGAAGCTCTATCCATAGATCTGCATATAATACTTTATACGCAATTCCATTAATTATTGGACCTGGAAAATGAGACTTATAGCCATGATCGAATACTCCAATACTATACCACCATCCTATAGCATTACCATTGAAGTCAAGGCAAATACTATCTTTGGAGTACATTAATCCTGCAAAATCCTCCCAAACATCACCACGAACTCTGATATACTCATGTTCACCAATTTCAAGCAAAGATATGTTTTGCTTCCAAATTTGATAGGAATTTAATTGCTTATATTCTAATAATAATGTAATATATTTAAAATGTTTAAGAGTTGAAATATAATCATATGAGCTGACTATAGAATATAAATTTTCGCTTGTATAATTACAATTATTGGTCGAAAGAAAGAATTGCTCATTTGTTGAATTTTGATGGTTTAATAGAATCCAATTGGATCCGTATGCAAACTTGGTTATATGGAATCCAGTTGAATATATTCCATCTTTAGAATAATCAACACTATTGTTATTCCAACTATAATCCAAATATTTGACAAACCAAAACTTGATATTCTGAGTCTGAAATATTAGATGATAAATTAATTGAGAGTGCATTCAACTACAATATTCTTTGATAATGATAATGATTGTCCAAAAGAATTTCAAACTTTGCAAGAAATTAAATCTAGTTATTAATGAATGTTATATATTTCCATATATCCAATGAATAGATATAATAGTAATCATAATTAAACTGAAAAATATACTTAAATTTCATATAATTTCATATATTCCAAGAAATTTTAGTGTTGGCATAATCTGGGGAAATCTTTCATTAGTATAGGCTCTCCATTGAGAGCAGCAGCCTTAGCAAACATCAATTTTGATTCCTGTCTATCTTTGTTGAAAATTATAACTTTGAATGATATTATAAAGAATGATTTATAGAACTAGTTGTATTTCTTTCTGGTGAGTTAAAGGTAACAAAACATTATAACTATTTGTCATGTATCAATTTACCTCCATCCTTTATATTTACACTATACGAAATAAGAGATTCTATTATTTCTGTTTGATTATTTTCTGATGCAATATTAAGAGCTGTATACCCATCATTGTTTTTGATATTAAAATCTGCACCATTCCTAAGAAGGATCTCTATTGTTTCTTTGCAATTATTTTCTATTGCATAGTGAAGAGCTGTCCATCCATCTATATCTTTTGCATTAATGTTTGCACCATGGGAAAGGAGAATTTTTGCAATTTCCTTGTTATCATATCTTGCTGCATAATGAAGAGGAGACCAATCATCTTTGTCTTTTGAATTAACTTCTGCCCCATGAGAAACAAGAAATTCTGCAGTTTCTATGTAATTATTTAATGTTGCAATATGAAGAGCTGTATGACCATCACCGCTGTTTGCATTAATATCCGCACCATGAGAAATGAGAAAATCTATTATTTTTATATTATTATTTATTGCAGCAAAATGAAGAAGCGTACGTCCATAATTGGCTTTTGCATTAAAATCTTTACATTGTGAAAGGAGAACTTCGGCAGTTTCTATGTTATTCCTTCTTATTGCATGATAAAGAGCTGTCCAATCATTTGTGTCTGTTGCATTAACATCGGCATCATGCATTATAAGAATTTTTGCTACATCAATGTTATTATATTGTGCTGCCAAATGAAGAGCTGTAAATGTTCTATTGGTTTTTGCATTGATATCAACACCATGCAAAATGAGAAATTCTGCAATTTCTTTGTTGTCAAATGTTGCTGCATGATGAAGAGCTGTAAAATTATTTGCATCTTTTGCATTAACATTAGCACTGTTTTGAAGGAAATATTCACAAAGACGAGGAATGTTGAAACATGCAGATTTAACAAAGCATTGGTCAATATCATTGATTTGGTTCAAATAAACTAAAAATGCTTGAAAATTATGATATTCCACACATTTCGTGAAATCAATTTCAATATGGTATTCATTCATCAAAAAACTTACAAAATCAATATTATGTGAGATAATTGCATATTCCATGCATATTTCATCAGGTTTCTTGACTTTCAAACATTCATGAATAATATCTGAATTTCTACCCAAAAAGGAATAGTAAAGACACTTCTGTGTAATCTCTTCTCTAAATTCTGTCATTAAAAACTTAAAACAATTTACTGCTCCATGATAACAACATAGTTCAAGTAAAGAATTAGTTGAAAATGGGTATAAATCATTATCTAGGGTTTGATTCTTATCAAATTCTTCTTTTCCTGTGAAAATTACAAACAATGTTATGTCATCATCAATAATTGCATGATATATTGTATTTTCTTCAATAAAAGCCAGGGAATAATCATTAGACATGTTTTCTTTGATTTTTTGACTGTATTTCTCCAATAATAAAATACCATTCTCATCTGAAAAATCATACCACAAAACACATGGAATTTTTTAAATTTCTTTAAAAATGAGATTCGGATGATATTCTTCATAAATTTTTTTGAAGATCTCTTTGTATGAATTGAAGTATTTGATATTATGAGTAAGAGCTAAATGAACCATAATTAGGATTTTATATGGAGATAATATTTTGGTTTCAATCATTGTTTTTTTGATATTAAGATAAATTTTGTAAATATCATTTTCGTTGAATGTATTCAGCTTATACAATGCAACACATGCATCATTGAAATCTTTATACGAATTCATTAACTCGATATACATTACATTAGTCATGAAAATGAAGGAAAAAGATAAAAGTATGCAAAAAATGGTTTTCTGAAGTTTACGCTGACCTCCAATTCAAATATTAGATTTTAATATTAATATATAAGATAATTAATGTTGAAATTTTGAATTTTTTTTTTCTCTGCTTTTCCAATAAGGAAAAATAAAAAAAGATGAGTATGTCGAAACCAATTGTAGATGCGATAGAGAAGCTAAGGGCTAAAGATCCAAAGTCAAATCTAGAAGGTCTTAACAAAGTTGTCACACTTTGTGCACAAGGAGAGAATTGTTCAACGGCAATTCCAGTCGTTTCAAAAGTTTTATCCAAAACAAATGTAAATGCAATCAGAAAACGCAATTACATCATGTCA
The DNA here is from genome assembly GCF_026262505.1 of Trichomonas vaginalis G3. NCBI lineage: Eukaryota > Parabasalia > Trichomonadida > Trichomonadidae > Trichomonas > Trichomonas vaginalis. The sequence continues at coordinate 13,897,438 of NC_067203.1, read as the reverse complement.
AAATACACATCTGATGATTCTCAAATCGCTTCTAGCGTTTCTTCTATGATAGAAATGGGTTTCACCAATCAAAATCCTCTAATTTCCGCTTTGGCTGTTAAACAAGCCGGATTATCAATTACTGATTTCAATATCGATCAAATGATTCAAATTATTATTAAAGGCGCATCACATCAAGATCCGTTCGTAAGAAAAGCTGCAGCATTATCAATTTTGAAATCATTTCATGCATCTCCTAACTCAATTCAGAAATTCAATCTTGTTCCTGTGTTATATACTTTACTTCGTGATAATTCACCATTAGTAGCCTCAAATGCTGCAGCCACAATTACAGAAATTAATTCATTACGGACTACACCACTCATAAGTCCAGAATATTCAGATGTTATGAAGTTACTTCAGATGATTCCTCAATTAGCAAATGAATGGGCAAAAATCAACATTTTTAATTTCGTTTCGTCATATACTCCAGCAAGTGAAGCCGAAGCCACACAAATTATCCAAGCATTACCACCATATCTTATTTCATCAGTTTATGCAGTTACAATGGCTGCAATTCGCATTATTTTCAACATGTCAACATACATTTCGGAGTCGTATCTACGCGAATCCATGAAATCCTCCCTCAAAAAGATCACAGCTCTTTTAAATAATCCACAAGAAATCCAATACGTCGCCTACACCACCATTTACACCATTTTACAGAACTTTCCGACCACTTTCATGGCTGACGACTCATTTCTCCAGAATTTCATGATAAAAGAAGAAGATCCGATTTATATCAAGTTAATCAAACTTGATATTCTTCTCAGCCTCATGACATCCTCCAATGCTCTCACAATTGTCACAGAGCTTGCACAATACGCGCGTTCCGATGAAGAGAAACTCTCCAGAAAAGCAATCCAAAATATCGGAAAAATTGCGGTTTTGTCACCAACGGTTTCCGACCAATGTGTTGAAATTATAGAGAATTTGCTTCAGTCGAACATTCCCTATGCCATCCAAGAGTGCATTACGATCAGCGCTAACATTATCCGCAAGTACCACGACAAGTACCAAAAAATCATTCCAGCGATTTGCCAATGCATGCCAAGCACTTTTAGCGACGACAGAGCGAAAGCAACACTTGCGTGGATCATTGGCGAAGACAGTACAAAGATCTCTAACGCTGCAGTTGTCCAGAGATCACATGAACTCATTGATACGATATTTGTCCACAATTATCAGAACGAATCTCCTGATGTACAATTAGCAATCATGGCTGCTGTTGTTAAGATCTTTCTGACGAATCCGTCAATGGCTGACACGAAATCCATGCTCGAACAGATTCTTTCCATCTCTATAAATAACTCTGATAACCCTGATATAAGAGACAGAGCTTTCTTTTACTTGAACATCATAAATGATTTGGGTGAAAGAGCTTTGGATATAATCGCTTCTCAAGAAGATCAATCTCTTTCCGTTGTTAGACCTGGATTGCCTGCAAGCCTAGCTGAAACACTGTTGCCTTTAGTGGGAACATGCGCTTCTGTGTATCTCAAGTTCCCGGCAGAGTTCGTCCCTCCTCCAATTATTTGCGATGAAGAGAAAAATCAACAAAACACAAAAAGTGACGAAATTGATTTCGGAAAGAATACTTCGACACAGACAGTTGTCTATCCTATTCTCGCTGAGTCTGTTCAAGAGAACTTTTGGACAGAAATATCAGGAAACTTCGAGAATAGCGAGGATGGAATGACGAGATGGATAAATCTCAGAATTTCAAATCAATCAAGTGTCAAATTCGAAATCAGCAGAATTGTCATCAAAGGAAACATCTTTGGACTTACTGTTAAGGACAGACAGACATTTCCTACTGTTGAGTCACAGAGTTCCCAAGATTTGAAGGTGTATTTGACACAAACAACTCCGCCACCAAACGCAGAATGCGAAGACGACATAAATGTTGCAATTGTTGCAAACAGACCAAGCAACATATTTTTCGGAATTCCTTTGACTCTTTCTGCTGTGTTGATGCCTGAATCCATGGGAAGAATGACAAAAGCAGTATTCGCAGAACAGATAGAGACATTGGACCCAAGACCAAAGCCTTGCATAACTGTGCCAAGTTCTGTTTTAAACAGTGCAAACGACGCAAGGGAATTTTTAAACGGAAAGAATTTGTGTTTCTTAGGAAAACAAGGAGAGTGCACTTTCTTCACGGCAATGGCTGTGTCACAGGATAAGATTATTGTTAGAATTACGCTACAACCAAATGGTTCTTGCATGGTTGAAACATTATGTATCAATGGCGAAATCGCTAAATTAATTGCGAAACTTATTGTTAGTATTCTCTCTTAATTTTGAATTTTTTTTTCAATAAAAAAAGTATATTTATTTATTGTATTTTAAGAAAATACTTACTTACTATCTCCTGAACAAATATTAGTCTTACATCATTAGAGTTATTTAACCTAGATTGGGCGTTGTTATTCCTTAAAGAAGTTCAATTTAACAGCATGAAGATTTCTAGCTGCGTTAAAAGACTTTTCTTGTAAAGAACTCCAAATTTATTCATCATGAAAACATCAATAGGTTATAATAATTTGTATATATAGAATTCAAATCTCTGCACTTGATTTTTCAGTAGTAACAACATTAGATGTGTTGTTATTAATGAAATAAACAATACATTTACTTTTTTGCAAGTTATTGAAATATTGGATTGTTTTAGTAATAGACTATATTTGAATAAACAAATTGAAGTTCTGTGTGATGTTACATGAAATATGAGAAAGTAAAGAAGTTTTGTTGATTTAATAATGATTTTGAATTTCAGGTTTAAACTTAGAAAAGAGAAAGAATTACACAAAAAATGAATAATATTTTATTTTCCTTTAACAATCTCGATAAGATCTTCTGGAGCTCCATCCAAAATCTTGTTTAATTCCTCATCTGTTGCGTATTGAGAGAAAATTAACCATGGAATGTAGTTACAAGCATGAAGCTTTGGTCTTCCTTCTGGTTCGATTAATTCAAATGCTCGAATATACATTCTGGCGAGGAATTCGTTTGGATAATTGTTTACAGCCTTCACGTACTGATCCAATCTATTCTTGTCGATAGATACCAGTGTTGCAGTAGCGAAGACTTCAATAATTGATTCGTATTGGAGATATTTCTCAACAAGATCCTTTAATTCCTTCAGAACAGGGATATTTGCTGAGAAATACGACAAACAGAATGGAAGATAGTTTAATTTTCCATAACTGATTTCTCCGAATTTTTTGACGTTAGGGGTGTAAAGTGTTCCAATGTCACTGAAACAGGAATGTGCTCCAAATCTGAGGATTGTGTGCTTGTAGGCGAGAACAATCTGAGTGGTATTGTTCATGAATACACCAGACGGGTTCTGGGACTGGAAACAGCTTCGTATGTTGGTACACAAGATCAAATTCGAAGGATATTCATAGCAAACATCATCAGCTGAATGAACAACTATCGTATCTTTGCATATGTATACACCTTTCAACAAGTCTTTGCACTTAACTGTCTTCTGTTTATAGAATTCGAAACTATTATCCTTTTTTCCGATGGAAAATACAGTAAATTGGCTCTCGCAGCTTGCGCATAGTTTGTCCTCACATACAGAAAGACATTTTGGCTTATAGTCAAGGTGTAACATCGATCTATCCTTACATTTCAGATCTATAATTCGAACTTCGTTGTTGGATGAGAAAACAAATACGAAATCTAATACGAATGCGGCATTTATAACTGTTAGCTGCTTAGAGGCAACTACTTTGTCGTTTTCTACAATGGCAATTCCGTTTTCATTCGCAATTAAGTATGTATTTAATATATCTTTCTTGATTACTAACTTGAGAGGGTATAGCCATTCTGGGGCTTCAAGATTTTCTAAAGTAAGCCGCTTTTCTTCGTTGAAATAATCTGCAAATCCATATGAAGACATAAGAATCGAATTTTGGTGTTCTGCTATGTAAACAGTCTGTACCTTTGAGTAATCTGAGTAGAAAATGATGTTATCTAGTGAATCTACTGAAATTGAAACAGAATTTCTCATAATTTCGGTTTCAATTTTATGGAATCTTCCGATATCGATGGAATATGAAATAACTATTCCTGACTCGTAGAAAACTAAAAGAACTTTGCCACATTTGATCCATTCTAAGTGAATTACGTTATCAAAGCCTTTATCTGCGACAAGAAACCTCTTTTGGAAGTTTGAGTTGATTCCACAACAATATACAGTATTATCTGGTGTAGAATAAGCGACAGAAGAATAATAAGGATTATAAGAAGAAAGAAGAGCATCTGTTTCGTTTAAATAGTAGTAAATGTATTCGTCGTTTTCTTCAATGATCTTTTTCTCAAGGAAAATGAAAAATGGAGCTCCATTGAAAATTCCGGATAAAGTTGATGGTCTTTGGAAATTAATGCATGAAAGTCTTCCATTTGTACGTGGCATCTTGAAATCATTGATTTTAGCCGCATTTTTATCATAAAATTCTACATTTCCACTCGGATGAACGATTCCAAGGTATCCGTAGCAAGCAAAAGTATCTAAAATGGCTGTTTTAATGGGGATATTTGTCATATCAAATTGAAAACCGGATTCTTTCTTGATAATGAAAAATATATTTGTTGAACTTCCGACTGCTAAAGTTTTTGGATCTATCCATTCAATAAATTCGTTATTTCCATAAAGTTCTAATGATTGTTTATCTCTAACTACTGTGAAATGCTTTTTCAAATTTCGATCTGAACAATCTACAATATAAACAGTATCTGATGATATCATAGCAATATATGTATTCTTTTTATATGATTTCATCTTGAAAACTCCAGGAAAGTCAAATACTGGACCTGCTTTGTATGGAACAGCAAATGACATCCAAGAATTCTATTTCAATTTGATAGTTTTAGGATTAGAATATGAATTTACAAAGATAAATCTATATGTAACATTCTGGGAATTAATGGAAATCCAATTTAGCCTCATACGAAATTGAATTATTTTGGTTTTAAGCTGATTTAGTTCCACAACCAAAATAAACTGACATAACATAATCTGTTTTTCTAAATAGAATTGTTAATTTTGAAGAATTGAAATAAACACCAATGTCATTATGAAATTCATATAGTAAACTCAACGGTATGGAAATAATCGATGTGTACATAGTAAATAGGTTAAAAAGGTAAGATCATTTGATGCAAATTTAATTTTCTCCAAATTGTCGAATATTCAAGTAGCATATTGTCCAAGATAGAAATAAGGCCTCTTTCTTAGGAAACATCTCAAGACTTGAACAATTTCATTTCGTGTGTTTATATTATATGGAAATAGAGTCTTTTACTGGATATATAACATAGTTATGATGTGTACTCTCTCTTTTCTAGAGAAATCATGTGTTAATTAGAATTGATGATGCACAATTTCGTCATCAAATTTCCGATCACTTTAGATTTATTATCAAAATTTTCGGATGGTTTTAGAGGCTTCAAAGTTTGCAAAGATTGCCTCTCTTCCAGTCGTTATTGTTTCAGCAGCTATCCTAACAATTCTAAACAAGTTTATGTTTGGACAATACGGCAAAGGTGATACAATTTATCCGATTCATCAATTTTCTAAGCCCTGGTTCCAAACCATTATTGGACTTGGTGGCATGGCTTTAGTAATGATCTGGTACGATATATTAAGGTGTGTTAAACACATTAAAATTGAAGAAGAAGCGGTTGACACAAATTATGTTAAAGATTCACCCGAAGAGAAGCAAAACAGATGGAAATTTTACGTTAAATGTGCTATACCAGGCATGGCACGCGTTATGGCACTCGGTTTAGCCAATATAAGTTTATTATTTTTAGATGCATCAACATTCCAAGCTTTACAATGTGGTATTCTTCTATTTTCCATCCTTATCAAGGCGATTTTCAAGAGAAAGAAGATAGTTCTCCATCACCTTGTCTCAATTTTCTTCGTAATTGTTGCAGCTTGTTTCCTTTACGCAGCATCTCTTATCGAATCGCACAGCTCCAAAGAAACAATTACAGCTTTAATACTCGTTTGCCTTACTTTGGTGATGAAAGCCGCAGTTTTCGTTCTTGAATCATCAATCTTCAGAAAGATTCGTACAAAAGCGGCTTTGATCGTCGGACTTGAAGGTTTCTGGGGTTTCTTCTTCGTTTTTGCCGTAATTATCCCAATATTACATTCTTCAACGGTAGATCCCGAAGGAAATGGCATTCACGAGAACCTATGGGATACTCTAGTCATGCTCAAGAATAATGGCTTATGGTTGATCCCAGAATTTTTCGTATTAGGATTTTCAGTGTTAAATGTCATTGGAAGCCAATATGTTACATCCCAAAATAATCCAGAGAGACTTCCTATGCTTGAAGGCACTGCTGCTATCATTGTTTGGCTTGTAGAAATTATTTTGCATTATTCATTGCGAAAAACACAATACGGCATGAGCCATCCACAAATAGGCGAGCCACTGAAGGGATATTCTATACTCAGATTCATTGGTTTTGGACTAATGGCCATCGGAGTCATTGTTTATGGAAAACTTTTCCATTTCAGCTGGCTGTACGCTCAAATTCTCAGTACAACAAGCAGATTCAGATCAGGAAATACTTTTGTACCTCTTTCATCTCAGAAAGAACAATCACCTGAACAACAACAAGAATATACAAAATAAATATTTTCTATTGTTTATTATTTAACTGATAAATACTATTTTTATAACAACAATGAATCAGACAAATGAAAAGGATATCGATTTTATGAAATCCATCTTTTATAAATTATTAAATCAATTACAAAAGATAACATACGTTTTGGACTAAACTTGTCCCATCGGCAATACATTCAAAGAATTTGATTATTATTTTTATTTTTTTGAAAATTGTCAGTAGGATATACTTAATACGACTTAAATGGGTAAATATTTTTGATCCAAAATTGAAAAATGTTATATGATTATCAGTGATTTCACGATTTCTTTCACCTGGAGCCATCAATATTTTTGATATCTATTTGCTTTCGACTTTAAAACTTTTAAAGAGTCATTTCATGTGTATGAATTTCATTGTAATTATTAATTCTTATCCGAAATTATTTATAATATTGTTTTCATCACGAATGGCTTTACGTTTTCTTCTGTTAATGAGTTAAAAAGGCATTTAATCTCACCGAGTGCAAGTATGTGATTTTTATATTTTTTTGATGTCTGATCAAGACACTAGTCCAAATAAGTTTAGTGAATTGAGAAACATCTACAAATATTACATCGATTCGTATACTGCATTGTATCGGTTGAAAGTTGAAAACGATGAAGAATTAAGCTCAATTTACAAAATGATCAAAACAAACTTGATTGATTCAGAGAAATATCTTCCTGAAAAAAATTATAAGAGATATTTTTCATATCATTATCTTTAACAACCGCTATACAAAGTCATATTTGAAACTTGTGAAACTCATATCTGACGATTATCAAATAAAAGAGATACCATATCTATCAAAAGAGTATATATACCTTTTTCATAAAGAATATGGAACTTATTTAAGCAACCCAAAAGGTATCAGATTTGAATTTTTAAAAAATATGGATGTTTGTTATGAAGATACAATTTACAGAGCCATCATGCATAATGACCTAAAGCAATTCATCTATTTCACCCAAAGAGATGGATTTGATGAAAATCAAAAGCTTAAAAGCTATCTATATCCAGGTGATTTCAAAGAATATTCATTACTTGAATTATGTTGTTACCATGGAGCAGCTGATTGTTTTAAGTTCTTAAGAACGAAATATAACTCGGAAATAACTCGAGAATGCCTAAGAAATTCATTTTATTGTGGAAATCCAGAGATCATGAGTGAATGTTTGAAATATCAAACGCCAGATAATTATTGCATGTATAATGCAATTATTTCACACAACATTGATTTTGTTACATTCTTGATGAATGAGTACAATATAGAAATCGATTTATATGCTTGCGGATATTATTATAATCTTGATGCATTATTTGTTTATTTTGATCAGACTAATGATGTTAATAGATGCTTAATTTATTCATCGAGATTTGATATTTCATCCCTTTGTGAATATTTCCTTTCACATGGTGCAAATATCGATGCAAAGGATGATATGGAACGTACCGCCCTTCATTATTCAGCAGAATGTGGTTCCCTAAAAACTGCCGAATTTCTTATTTCTCATGGTGCAAATATCAATGAAAAAGATCAAAATCAAGAAACCCCTCTTCATATTGCAACAGATAAATTTGACGATACAATGGTTGAATTTCTCCTTTCACATGGCGCTAATGCCAATGAAAAGAATATAAATGGATATACTGCGCTTCATTATGCTGCAAATGATAATTTGAAAGAAATAGCTGAACTTCTTATTTCCTACGGTGCAAATATCAATGAAACAACTAAAAATAATGAAACTGCTCTTTATCGGGCGTCAGATTACGGAACTAAAGAAACAGTCGAACTTCTTGTTTCACATGGTGCCAAAGTCAATGAAAAAAATATAGATGGAAATACAGCTCTTAATGTTGCAGCACACAATGATTATACAGATATTGTTCAACTACTTCTTTCACACGGCGCTTCTGTTAATGAAAGAGATAAATATGGAAAATTTGCTCTTCATTCTTTAGTATCTTGTCATGAAAAAGCAACAGTTGAACTTCTTCTTTCACATGGTGCAAATGTCAATGCAAAAGATAAATATGGAGAAACCGCTCTTCATACAGCAGCACATTATGATGATAACAAAATAATCAAAGTTCTTATTTCACATGGTACAAATGTCAATGAAAAAGATAATTACGGAAGAACCCCTCTTCATTATGCAATAGAAGAAAATAAAAAAGATACAGCTGAACTTCTTCTTTCACATGGTGCAAATATCAATGAAAAAGATAATTACGGAAGAACTCCTCTTCATTTTGCAATAAAAGAAAATGAAAAAGATACAGCTGAACTTCTTCTTTCAAATGGTGCAAATTTAAATGAAAAAGATGCATACGGACAAACATTTCTCTTTCTTGCATTAAACAATCATAATAATGTAATGATTGATTTGCTTCTTTCATATGGTGCGAATGTCAACCAAAGAGATGAATTTGGAAGAACCGCTCTTCATTATGCAGCAGAAACAAATAGTAGAGATTTAGTCGAACTTCTTATTTCATACGGTGCAAATATCAATGAAAAAGAAAATAATGGAAAAACCACTCTTCATTATGCAGCATATACAATTAGTAAAGAAACAGCTGAACTTCTTATTTCACATGGTGCAGATATCAATGAAAAAGATAATGACGGAAGAACTTCTCTTCATGAAGCAGTACGTTTTAATAGAAAAGACTTAGTTGAACTTCTTCTTTCACATGGTGCAAATATTAATGAAAAAGATGCTAATGGAAGAACCACTCTTCATTATGCAATTTGCAATAGAAATTATATAGAACTAATTGAACTTCTTTTATCACATGGTGCAAATATTAATGAAAAAGATGCAAATGGAGAAACAGTTCTTAATATTGTAACACGCAATAAGAATAAAGAAGCAGTTGAGTTTCTTCTTTCACATGGTGCAAATCTAGATTATATAAGTAAAGAAGAAGAAGGTAAAAAAAATTATTGGAATTATTCTAGATCTTTGAATTAACTTTTTTTATAAATTCTTAAATTTACTTTTTTGCCGCATTTTTTTTAAACACACAAATATATAATCGATATACCACAAATCATTTACGGATGCAAAGATCAGAAAAATTAGAGATATATTCGTGATATCACACCCTTCAAATTATTTTGGAATAATGATTTTATTGAAAAAACGGACCCAAATAAATCTGAATTGTTGGATATACATATGAAAAATTTTCAGTTATTCTAACATTATCTAACAATTTCAAAGATAAAATAAAACAAATTGTGATTGTACAACATTGTGTTATTCCGAGAAAACAAAATCTTAAAACATAATCAATAAATTGAATATTCAGAAACTTTTTATCAAAAAAATACAAACAAACATATAAAAAAAAATTATTAAATTAGACAATTATTGATTGTCTAACAACTCTAGCAGAATGTGGAGGAGACTTAGTTCTATTACCTGCGGCATTAGTAGTTCTTGCAGATCTCCTCATGTTAGGTAAATATAAATAAGCTCTCTGATTTCTCAACATCGGATTTGTGAAATCGACATTTTCAACCTCTTTCGGATTGAAATTTCTTGCAGTGAATCTCTTTGAATCGCGTGCAGTTTCAGGTAACCTTGGAGTGAATCCACCTCCAAATGTCGTAACACATGCAGAACTTGGCTCAGTAATGAAATAAAGATCTTCTTCATTAGCAACCGAACTTTGCGGTTTAAGTGTTTTTCCTCGCATAGATGCAGTCAATTCCTTCCTCTTTGTTATTTCTTCTCTAGCAGATTGACATGAAATGTTTTCTTCATTGATATCAACTTGGTTACCTTGTATCTCGCGATTCATGGCTTCTAGTTGCCTGCCTTTCTCTTTAACGGCTTCCTCGTATACTTTGATACGCTTCTGAACTTCATCAACCTCTAAAGGATTGTTATCTGTGATTGTTTCAATGCGTGAAAGATTTTCTTTCATTTTGTCACGTTTTTCTTTTGTTTTTTCTAAAACAACTAATGTTTCAGCGTATCTTTGCCTTAAATACCAAAGATACTTGTACTGCTTGGCGAGTTCTGGGTTTGTGGATGCCATAATAGTGTATCTATGAACATTTCTTGGGATTTTTAGCTCTTCCATTATATTTGTCTTCCGAAGTTGCTGCCCAGTCAAAGCAAACGTAAGTTCTTTATCCTTTTGTTTAAGCTCTTTAGTATGGGCATCTAAAGCAGTCAGTTTATCATTGATATCCATGTAATAATTGTAATCAGCATCTAATTTCATTAATTGATCGATCTTCGACAGATATTGTTGCTTGGATTTGGCTAAAACAGTCATTTGGGCTTTGATTTCGTCTCTTAATTCTTGAATTTTCTTGCCTTTTTCAAGACATTGCTGAACAACAATTTGGTAAGAGTTATTTAGCATTGCAAACTCTTTCTTCTGTTGTCTGTAGTCCCATGCAGACTTTTCAAGTAGCCCTTGGAGCTTGACAGCGTCATTTACTAATTGTTGATTAATTTTATCACTGTTTCTGCAGCCTTCTTCAGTTTGCTTATTCATATCTTGTATAACTATGTTTGCTTCCTTCAATACGTTCGACGCTTCGTGATATTTTCTTGTCATATCAATTAAATGATCAATTCTATCGGTCATAGCTTTAATATTTACAATTAACTCGTTGAAATTACGCTGTAAAACGTCGGTTTCAGCATTTGCTGCTTCAACAAGCTTTTCGTACATGTTTTTTTCTGTTTTTAGCCTTTCCACCATCTGGGATTGCTTTACTGTCTTATCCTTTATTTCCTGGAGGTTATCAGAAGCTTCCTGATTTTGGTTATTGATGGAATCTATCTCTTCTTTTACTGAATGCAACTGCATTTTGATTCTTTGACCTTCAGTTTGGATCATTTCGATCTCGGTGAGTATCTTTGAGGCATTTTCTTTCATTTTCTGGGCATCCGATCGACATCCAATGGATTCTGACTGTAAAATACTTGATTGATTATTAATCTCTTTAAGTTTATGCGTTTCGTTAACAGATTCTTTATTAAGGGCCTGCATAATCAATTGCTGTGCAAGAATTCTGCGTTCTTCGACACTTTTCTCGTTATTTAATTTCACACCTTTAAATCCAAGATCTACGACCTTTTCGAGAAGATCTTTAGACTCCTTTTTAGCTTCATTCCTTAATTTCTTCAATTCGTTGTGTCTATCCTCAACTTCTTTAAATTTTGGTTCAATTTGTTTTCTGACTTCAAGTTGAGCATTCAATTGCTCGTTAAGAGTAACAAGATTCTTTTCGTTCTTAGCTATTTTGTTTTTGATCCTTGTTATGTATGCTTCTGTTTCTTCATTTTTCTTTCTTATTATTTCAAGTTTATTTTTGCGAATTGCAATTGCTGTTAGATGGTTTTGGCCTTCAGCAACTGCTGATTGCTTTTGTATGTTTAAAATTGTTATTTGCTTTCCTAATTCAGGATCAACAACAGATTTCGAAACTAAATCACCTAATTCGGCCAGTTTAGCCTCAGATTCTTCATTTTCAACACTTAAGCTCTTCATCCTTGGGAATGCTTCGCGATTTTCTTGATTCATTTCTTGTTGTAAGAGTGAAGATTCATCAATTTGCTTTGTTAACGATTCTACAGTCTCTTTAACGTTATTAACTTCTTGTTTCATGTTTTCAAATAAAGTATTTGCGTTTTTGATTTGATTTTTAATATCAAGAATTTTATTTTTGTTTTCTTGAATTTCTTCTTGTATTAATTTGTTTTCCTTGCGCTGACTTTCAGTTTCTTGCTCTTGTCGTAGTTTTTCATTTGAAATGTTGTATGTTACATCAAAATCTGATTTCAAATCCGAAACAATCGATGCATTGTATTTATCTTTCGCTTCAAATCTTTCCATTCGCTTTGTTGCTCGATCAAACTCGGAATTTAGTTTTGCAATGATTTCTTTGTCTTCATGAATTTGATACAAAATATCTTTAACAGTTTTGGCTTTTTCAACGAGATTCTGGCTAAAATCTTCGCATTTTGTGATAAGTTGAGAGTTTTTATTGCAGGAATCATCAAGCTCTGTTAACATTCTGGCAAAAGATTTCAAATGAGGTTGAATTTTAGGATTATCTTGAAATTCTTCTGTTAGCTCACGCACAACATAAACCATTTCATCATGAAGGGCTTTATCGGCAGTTACTCTCGCTTCTTCCGGTGTTCCCTTCATTAGAATTTGCAAACAAAAAAATTTTTTTGTAACGATTCCAAAATAAACGTAAAGGAAAAATGAATATTAGCTCAATCTTACTATATTTTAATAATAAACATTATTTTATATAAATTTATGGCAAATTCGGAATTTTGACCGAATTTGGATTTCAAAGAATAAGTTATAAAGAAGTATTTGCAATAATCACAACTCATAAAAAGTGTTATTATATATTATGTAATTGAAATGCACAAATTTGAGAAAGTTAAATTTCATAAAAGCAATCTTGGCGGCAGAGTTTATGAAACAAAAAGAATTATACTTTTTAGAGATATAGCATGCTTTTCCAATTATATTTTTTCATATTATGTCTTTCGTTTCTTCAAAAAAATTATGAGTGAAGAAAAAACAGGAGAACAGAAAACTACAGAGCAAACACCGAAGCCATCTGAAGAAGTATTATATCCAGATAGGCCAATAGAGCTCATGAGATTGCCTAACTTAGCAAGAACTGCAGGTGCAGCAGATCATCAATTCATATCCGCGTTTAGAAAATCTCCATTTTACTTCGAAACATCATTATCTCAACAGCAAGAAAGAGTATTAAATCCAACACGCCATGAATTACTTAAACACATAACAACAGATGCTCCAACGTTTGCTTTCCCAGCATGCTTATTAAATCCGAAAGATAAAATTAAATCTCTCGAAGAACTTAAAGGACAACAGGCCGAAGTTCTCGATGAAGATACAGTTAGACTCGAATTCAAGAATACAACATCAATTACAAGTGAAGATGTCATAGATCAGGCTAAACTTGATAGTTCTGATGATGACGAAGAAAAGTCTAACTCTGAAGATGATGAAGATATGGCTGCTGACTACGCCGCTCAGTATGGTGACCAAGAAACGGGCGATGTTGATGATGAAGATGATGATGACGAAGGTGATGATGATGAATAATATATTTATATAGAATTAAATTTTATTGTTATTCAAAATCCGTCTATTTTAAAATTAGTCCTTACCCATTTAATAACTATCTCAAAATAATAAATTTGTACAGTTAAAATCATATTATACGATCGATCAAAAATTGTTTCTCTTGAATTACTGGCAAATTCATAATATTTTTAGTAGATTTTTGCCATTTTACGGAATATTGTATATTTATCACATTTCTTGGTATAAATAAGATCGATCAATTTCCACCCTTTCGAAAATTTTAGTTATTTTACGGTCATACTTCGGTAGTTATGAACGTTCCAGATATTCTACAACAAATTATTTTCTTATCGGGGTAAGTGTTCGCCCACTTTGGAATGATAGAAATTCCGGCGGTTGGATATAAAATCTCCAGATGGCGGAATCACCTCTTCAATTTAAATTTATAGTTATAGGCTGCTCCGGTGCAGGCAAGACCTCAATTCTTAGAAGACTCTGCGAAGACAAATTCAACAGAGGCACACAATCTACGGTCGGCATTGAATATTTTACATACGTCACAAATATCGAAAATAAAATGGTAAAAATGATGATTTGGGATACAGCAGGACAAGAAAGATTCTATACAATTGCAAGAGCTTACTTCAGGAATGCTTTAGGCGTAATTCTCGTCTACGATATAACAGATAGAAAGAGTTTTGATCAGCTTCCTCGCTGGCTGAGAGATGCCCGTGTTGAAGCAGATCCTCATTGTACAGTTATTTTAGTTGGCAATAAATGCGATCTTAAAGATCAAAGAGTTGTATCAGAACAAGAAGCTAAAGAATTTGCTGCAAAGAATGAGCTCACTTATATTGAGACTTCTGCAGCTAACAATGATAATATTCAAGAAACTTTCTTGGAAGCTGGCAGAGACCTCTTAAAGAAGGTGGCTGCAGGAACAATTAGTGGCCAGAAATCTGCTACAGATGGCGGCCATAGTGTTATTATTCCAGATCCAAAGACAAAGAATAAGAAGAGGAATACTTGCTGCTAAAAATATGTTTTACTGTGATCTCTACTATAGATAAATATATCTAATGATGTATTCATCAGGTTTTCTCTAAAATTTTACTTTTATACAATTGCTGGTTGCAGCAACTGGTATTTTTTTAAATATGATAGAAATTTAAATATATTTTTACTACTTTTTGATTCTAAAGAGCCGGTAAAGTTTATTATCCATCGAAATTCTCATTCGAAATCGAACTCGGATGAAAATCTTCAAAAATGATGTTCCGGATGTAGAGTATATAGTCATATATATTGGACAAAACACATATTCCAATTCAATATCTTAAATCAATATCATTTAGCAAATTTTTTTTATAGGTTCGAAAGTAATTTTAACACAAACAATATACCGAGTAGTAAAAACATATGTGTTCATATATTAATAAATAAAATACATTCATTTGATACTCCCCACTCAAATCCAAAATGGATTGAGGAATCATATCATTATATCTCTTTACGATGATCCAATTTGAATGAGGTCTCCATGTTTGTGCAAATTCATCTTGTGCAACATTGATTAAAAAGTTAGTAAGCGCAATAAAAATAATTTACAAACAAATAAATGAAATCATCGCGGATATGGAATATGTAATTCAACTAAACGTTTTTCAATGTATGCTCTAATCTCATACATTTCTTGATTCGAAAGATCATTTAAATCGACATTAATGATGCCATTTTCTTTAATTAATGGGGTCTTATACTTATTTAGCATTGATAGAATCTTCTTCTGATCTTGCATGCCTGGAACAAGGAATGTTGCTTTGCCAAAACATGTTTTTTCTCTTTCATTAAATTCTTTTGTGCAATCAACGAAATCTTCCTTTTGAGATAGTATCACATACTGAGAGCACTGTTCTGGGGGTGAATCTAATAGAGCATCAATCTTATCTTTTAATTTGGAGGCTTCTCGGGTCCATTTACTCAGTGTTCGAAGTTTGACTCGTTTGTGTAACTTTCTAAATTGTGTCTTAAGTTCTTTTGCAAGGGCAAACGTGAAAAAATCTTTCTTATTTGCTTTCAATGGGTTAACCCAAACGCATTTCATATCACTTTCCCATTGAATTAGGTACTTGTATTTGTATTCTATCAAATTCTCTTTTATCATAGATAAATCAACAGGATGTTTAATAGCTGGTATATTATTTTGCTGAGAATCTTGATCCGGATTTTCTTCAGGAGTAATAGTTTTAGAAAATACGATTGAGCAGGGGTGTTCCATTAGATCTTCCATAATCTGAATGCAACATGTACGAAGTTCTTCTGTCAAACTCATCTCTCAAATTTTTTATTTCACAATAAAAAAGTTAGACATACGAAATCTTTGTTTTCTTATAGCAATTAAAATTTGATCATTTAATTCATTTTTCAAGAAGAGGATTATTTTTTTGACATTTTTGTAATAAACCCTCGGATTTCTGCTTTACATGTCAGATTTTGAGTACCGAAAACTAAAAAAAATCATCAATCGCTTCACGAGAAACAAATAAACAGAGTCAAATATATCGAAATTAAGCGAAAATAGAACGTAGATTTAAAAAGAAAAAATGTAAAATTTTAGCAACATTTCTTTTGATTGCCTTGCTTGGTTTCAACAAGATTTGGTTTGGGATTATCATTATCATCATTCTTCATTTCCCTAAAGGCTTCTTCCGCAATATCTTGGAACATTTTAACGATACTCTCATGATCAGCTTTAGCTGAGACTTCGTAGAAGCGAGCGTTAAGTCTGTGAGCAAGTTCCTGGCCCTGTTCGTATGTTACTGTTCTGCTATCAACAAGATCTGTCTTGTTGCCAATAAGAACGATGTGTGGGACAGTGGAGCAGTCTTCAACTAATCCACTATGCCATGTTTCAATAGAATCGAAACTGTCATGATTATCAATTGCATAAATAAGAAGTGCATATTGAGCATCACGGTAATACATTGGTGCAAGAGATCTAAAACGCTCCTGGCCAGCTGTATCCCAAAGATGCAATTTAACAGTAGCATCGCCGACCTTCATCTTTTTAATCTGAAAACATGCACCAATTGTAGATGTTTGATCTTCAATAAATTCACCACGGTGAGCGACGTTAACGATTGATGTTTTGCCGACTGTACTTTCGCCCAAAAGTACAAGCTTGACGTTGGGCATTTGCTCTGATTCGTGAGACATTGAAAGAAATGTCAAACCGCCTTTTCCTCTCAAATTGTTACTTGAAAGTTATTGTAGATTTCCTAATGAAAATGAAACTTATACTAAGGGTAGAATATCACCCCGAATTAAATTGCTAAAAAACATCTGAGCTTAAAATTTATTTTGTTTAGCAAAAATAAAATATGTATATGATACGGTTTCTAAATATTATAACTAAATGAAGAAATATCAAAAATTAAATTTATTGTGGAACCAAAAACATGAAGTTCCGATGAAAATATCATGGGGTTCGCTTTGAATTTGATATGCAAATCTATTACGTTAATCTGAGCCTACATATTGTTCGAAAATTTTTTTCCGAAATGAATTCCGAGTTTTGCCATTTTGACGGCAAATATTCCAATTTTCAATTCAATTTTTTATATCATCAAAAATACTTGGAACAATTAATGACATGCTTTGTTCGCATAAAATATGGAATCTTTGAGGAATTTTCACAAATTTTTGAACAAATATTTACGAATTATGATAATTCACTATGAACATACATAATACACCAACAGTATATTCTAATTATCTAAAAAACAAAAAGAAATATTGTAATGAAAGGATAAAATAAAATAAAAAATTCGAATAATGCGATTTTGCCGTTATAAAACAATGCCATAGAAATAGCATGTTCCACACCTAGCTTTGGAAATGCTTTTGCTTCAGGCCCAAAAAATTGAGAGTAATACGATAAGAGGGGTTTGGCCTTTCCTTTTTATGGTTCGCACATCCGTCCTTGCCGATGCCCTTAAGGCCATCACCAACGCTGAACGCCGTGGTATGCGCCAGGTCCTCATCCGCCCATCCTCCAAGGTTATCATCGCCTTCTTAAAGGTTATGGCTTCTCGTAACTACATCGGCGATTTCGAAGTTATCGATGACCACCGCTCTGGCAAGATCGTCATCAACCTTCTTGGCCGCCTCAACAAGTGCGTCGCTATCTGCCCACGTTTCGATGTTGGCCTTGGTGACCTCGAGATGTGGCAGGCTAAGCTTCTCCCATCCCGTCAGTTCGGCTATGTCGTTCTTTCCACAGATAAGGGCATCATGGATCACGAAGAGGCTCGTAAGCACAACGCTGGTGGCAAGATCCTTGGCATGTTCTTCTAAAGTAACTAAAGCTGAACATCTTATTTAATTCACTTACATTTTTGTCACAACGAAATTACAAATCTAAAATAAACTGAGAAAACGATATTAATTATAATTTCTTCCGTTAGAGCATAATTTTTGCTTTTCTTTCTATTTGCTTATTTGTTCTAATATGATATTTAAAGGGAAATAGGTCAAAGCAAAAAGATATATATCAAATAAAAAAATCTTTATACATTCTATACCAAAATGGTGTTAATAAAGATGAGTAAAGATAGCGAGTAATACCTAACAAATTTCATAATATAAAAAACACAATTTTGTAATATATATATCTCCTGAATACAAGAAATTCACTAACGTTTGGATGTGTCTAAGGAATGAATTTAAATTGGAATATCTGGGAAAAGAATAATTGGACGATCTGAGAAAATAACTTTCTTTCTGATAACACTAACTATTTGTATTCCGCTTTCTGAACCTCTACGCATAACGCATAAAGGCTTTTTCAGTCTGTGAACTTTTCCTTTTAAGTAATGGTTTCCGATTGTAAGAGTTGCTGATTCACCATCAATATTCAAGGGACCAAAAGTTTTATCACCAAAATCATTATCATAAGGTGATATCTTTCCCTGAAGTTCTATCATCGCCCATTCCTGTACTCCATCCGAGTTCACAAGAACTGGAATCCTCATGGACGTTTTGAATTTTTTTTCCCGAATTGAACACTTTTTTTATCTTCAATCTCCTAAGTCATGATCAAGACTTCAAGTATGTAATATAATGATTTCGTTACAGCATATTCAAAGTCAATCAGCTCTAAACTCTATGATTCCAATGGAGAAATTCTGAATGTCTCAAAGTTATTCTAAATCACTCATGAATTATGCATTTATTCAATGCATTTAGATATGGTTATTGATTGTTTATTCATTAAACTAAATTAATTCTCATCAATTTCATATTCACATCACCAAGTCATTTATTTCGAGATTTTGATATAGAGATGCTCTCATTCAAGTGATAAGATAAAATCAAATAGTAAATAAAAATAATTATGAAATGAAGATATAAATATTTATATCTGATTCTGACTATAATTAACAATAGCATATGATTATTCTATTTGTTATTGACATGGTTCGTGCCATGATTTTTTAAGAATTCGATGATGTCTGTTTCATTTTGCTGAATTGCAATTGTAAGAGGATCAATATTAACCGTTTGTGAATTTCACGTAATAATGATAAATATAAGGAGAGAAAGAATATCATAAAGAAATGTTTGATGTGAAGAGAAAGAAAAAATCAAAAATTATTGATTGATATGAAAATAAGCAGTAAAAGTCTCAAGTTGACATCTGCACCATGTTCAACTAAGTATTTGACAAGATCTGGCAATTTCTGGCATATAGCTATTGATAAGGGGAATTCATTAAACAAAAATTGACTCCATTTAAAGAAGAGTAATAATAAATGGAAGAAAATTTCGTTACAAATCATGTTGACATTTGCACCATGCTCAACCAAGAATCTAACAACATCAGTTGAGTTATACATAACTGCAGTATGAAGAGGGCAAACCTTAATACATATATAGGGTGTCCAAAGGTGCGTTTAGCACAGCGCTCTATATGAGACTATTAAAGGAGATATATGCTGATTATAAATATATAATAAAAAATATGAATATATGTATATGATAAGTAAGTTGTATTTTGGCGCCATGCAGGGATATAAAATGAATTTTGAGACAAGAGGCGGTTTCGCGGGAAATTTTGGCGGGATTTTTTTTCATTTTTTAATGAATCATAAAGAAAACATCCTCGCTCTTGCAAAAAAATGCAAAGACTGTAAAAAATCTACGAGACATTGGTAAAATGCTTCGGTATGGATGCTCCTAGCTATTCCACTGTAACGTATCATGTTAGGATGTATCACTTTCATGAACAAAAAGGCGCCCATCATAAAAAATTGACAAAAATCGCCGGATCAAAGAAAAATCAAAGCAATTCTTCAAGCGCTAGATGAAGACCCAAGAGCATCACTCAGAAGGATAGAGGAGATGACAAAGATACCACGTACAACAGTCAGTTATTATCTGCACAATTATTTGAACTACAAACTAGCGTATACACGTTGGGTTCCGCACAACCTTAATTCAGTTCAAAAAAAATCTAGAGTCCAATCTTCGAAAGAGCTCCTCTCTATATTGCGTGCGTATCAATCCAAGAAGTTTCGCTTTTTAGTAACAGGGGACGAGTCTTGGTTTCAATATGCAACAGAAGCCAAAATCATGTGGATCCCGAAGGATGAAAATCCGCAAACATTCCCGAAGAAAAAAATTGACACACCAATGATGATGTTGTCGGTTTTTTGGGGCGTGAATGGCATCATCGCAATTGATATTCTTCAAAAACCTAATACGATGAATGCTCAGTATCTAATTGACAATGTTCTTACTCAAATTATCAATTCTGATGAGTTTGAGAAATCCAAACAACAAAAACAAAAGTTTGCAATTCATTTTGATAATTCAAGAGTTCACAAAAGTCATAAGGTAATGAATTACTTGTTGGAAAACAATGTCAAAGTTGTTCCAAACCCAATTTATTCACCTGATATTGCACCCTCTGACTTTTATTTATTCGGCACGCTAAAAAAGAGAGCTGAAGGACGCGAATTCGCGAGTCCAGATGATCTTGAAAATTTTGTAAGAGAGCAATTTGAGCAATTTTCTCATGATGATTTAAAGCGTGTCTTTCAAGCCTGGATCGATCGCTGCGAACGCGTGATTGAATCCAATGGTGATTATATTTAAATAAACTTTATATATATGTAACTTGTTTATTTCTATTCGCAGTATTCAGGTTTGTGCTAAACACACCTTTGGACACCCTATATAAATCGAACGCAATAAAATGTTGGTGAATAATAATTTATAGAAAATATAACAAGGCAACGAAAGATATGTATTGAAAGAGAATTTCAAAAAGCAATGATAAATATGAAAAGAACTAGCATGTAAACAAACAATGAGAAACATAAATAGAAAGAGATTTTGATGATACAATGGGAAAAATGAGAAGATGAATAATGCAATAAAATTTTGATTAATAACCATCTTGTTGACATCCGCACCATGATCGACAAAGAATTTAACAACATATGTTAAATTTAGTTTGCAAGCAATTGAAAATGGTGTTTCATTCATGAATAAAAGACTATGTGATATAATGATAAATATTGGAATAAATATAATTTCATAAAGCTTTGATCAATATGAATCGAAATCGAATAAAGTTAAAGAATAGTAAATTTCATAATACAACTATAGATATCAATAGAATAAGAAATGTATATAACAATGATTTACATTCAAAAAATTAAAATGTTATTAAATAATGATTGATAGTAATCACAAATGAATGTTATAAGGCAATGATAGAAACTAATGGATAATGAATGTTATGGTAAAAAAGCAAATATTTAAGAAAAGAGAAATATATTAGAAGATATATCAATCTATAATGCAAAGAATGATATGAGCAAAAAAGATAATTTCATAAAGCAAAGATCGATATTAAAATAAATGGAATAAGTATTAGGTTGACATCCGCGCCATGCTCGACTAAAAATTCAACAATAGGCATTAGATTTTGTTGGATAGCAATAGCTAGAGGGCAAGTATTAATATTATTTGAACATCATTTATAAACGATGAATATGAAAAGAGAGAGAATCATATAAAGACAATGAAAGAAATCATTAATAAGATAATTTCAAAAATCGATGAAGGATATAAAAAGAAAGATAATAAAATGCAACATTAATAGATAAAAACATATAGATGATATAATTAAGTATTGATAAATATGACAAGGGAGAGAATTCCATATAGCAATGATAGACATAAATGGAAAAACAATATCATGCAATAATGATAAATCTGAATATATAGATAATTTCATTAAACAAAGAATAACATTAGAAGATAGAGAATACAATAATAATATTATAGCTACGAAAGCAATGAGAACGTCATATATATACAAAGAATTCTATAAAAAATTAATGGATATCAAAATAAAGAGAAGAAGTTTGGCGTTGATATCTGCACCATGTTCAATCAAATAACTTACAACATCTAGAAAATTATGTCTGATTGCAATTGTGAGAGGACAATCATTAAAAAAGCATGAACGTTATGGAAATAAAGAAAATGATGTACAACTATGATAAACATGAGTTGAGTAATTATAATTCTGTGAAATAATGAAAAGCCATTAAATAAAGATGTATATGACTGGAATAAAAATTTCTTCAAACAATGATTAACATTAATTCAAAGAGAATGAAATGACTAAGCAATGAATATAATAATAAAGAAAACATTACAATAAAATGAAAAATATGGGAAGCAATTGAATCCTGTTAATATTTGAAAGATATCGAACAAAAGAGAAAAAATTGCATGTTGACATCTGCACCATGCTCAACTATGTATTTGATAAGTTCTGGAAAATTTTGCTGTATTGCAATAGAAAGAGGATAGAGATAAATCGAGAATGAATTTCATATAATTATGATGAATATAAAAAAACAATGAAATTTATGAAGTGAAGTATAATGTAATAAAGCAATGAGAGATATGAAAAGAAATAAAATCCAATGAAACAATGTTATATATGAAAAAAAATTAGAATATGTTAAAATAATAAGGTACATATATAAAAAAAGAATCACATAATAAAACATTAGATATGAAAAGAAAGAGGATGAAATACTATGATAGATATGAAAAGAGAATTAATAAACGAATCGTTCAAATTAGCACCATTAGATAGTAAAAAAGAAGCAATATCATAATTTCCAAAATACAAACTTCTTGCGAGCGAATTAGGAACTTGATTAAAATTCGTTTGAAAATACTCTGCAAGTTCAAAATTATGAGTTTCCAATGCAATGTCAGTCATATTATAACAAGATTGACCATCATCTATTATTAGCATAACAATATCTTTATTTCCGCTTAGAATAGCAAGCTTGATTGAATCGCTTGTATATCTAGCTCCAATGTTTTTCAAGTAATTAAAACATAGATCTGATCCATATTTGCAGGCACAATCAAGGGGTGTCATATAATCATCATATTGCTTCTTTACATTAATGTTTGGAAACCTATTTTTAAGTTCATCAACTTTATCCCATGCAATAAAATAATAAGGGGTTTCTTTTTGATAAATATTGAGAATATCTTCTTCTTCTCTATATAGTTTGAATTTGAATCCTTTATAGAATAACATTGATTCCAAATCTTTATTTGCAGGTTTGGTCAAAATTGAAAATTCATTTAGTATCTTTTGATAAATTTCTGTAAATATGCCAATATGCTTAAATCGTCGCAAAGAAAAGGCATCAATTAGACGTAGAACCAATTCTGCACTGATTTTCCTTTGGTTAACAAGTTTAATTATTTTTTCTGAAATTTCCGTGAGATTGTCAGAACTGATGTTCCAAATAAGCGTCGAGACTTGATTTGGGTATTTTAGAAATTCTAAAACATATTCGTTTCTATGATTTATCTCGAATTCACTTATTTGCCGATCTCCCATGAATTTGAAAAAGTGACATCATTTTATAAATTACATTGACTTTGAACTCTAAATTTCCTATGGCTTTCCATACGGTTAACCACGGTAATTGCCGTGGATTTCGATCGCTGGTAATTTTTTAAACAAACTTTGATGTGAAAAATTATGAAAGCTTTTTCTAACTTGAGAAGCTCTAAAAATTCCTCAATAAGTAAGTAAGTTTAATTCTGGATATCTGGCTTTCAAGTCAAAAGATAATTTATAGATAATAGTTGCAACGGTGAGATTATGAAAAATTAATGCAAATGACAATTTGCGGCCATTATTTTTTTCACATTATACATGGCACGTATGGTGCAAAAATGACAAAAATCGTATTATTGAGGGACTTCAGATTAGATATCTTTTCATTTAACATCCATTTTGTAAAGATGCACCAATTTTACCAAAGTCATATTATAGTACATTAAAAAATAATTTTTGATAGTTTGTGTATATGTGATAACTTTACTTTTTTTTTTTGATGTCTGATCAAGACGTTTATCAAAATAAATACAGTGAATTGCGGAATATTTTTAAGTACTATATTGATTCAGATAATGCATTGTATCAGTTAAAAACGGAAAAAGAAGAAGAAATAACCTCGATTTACAAAATGATCAAAACAGAGCTCATTGATTCAAAGAAATATACTCCGAAAAAGGTCATAAATGATATTTTATCCATCATTCCGTATAATAATCGCTATACTAAGTCATACTTGGAAATTGCTAAACATTTATCTGATGAATATCATGTTACAGAGGTCGACAAAGAAAGACTTACTTCAAACTCCGTGTTTTATGGTGTATATTTCCAAAGTAGTTGTTTTAATTTTTCAGATTATCAATCAGAAAATACAATTTATGGATCAATTATGCGTAATGACAAAGAAAAATTCATCTGCTTTACTGAAAGAGAAGGATTTGATAAATCACAAAAAATTACAAGTAGCTTATTTCCCTTACACAAAGAATATTCATTATTAGAATTATGTTGTTTTTACGGAGCAGTTGATTGTTTCAAACTCTTAAGAACGAAGTTTAACTCAGAAATAACTAAAACATGCCTAAATTTTTCATTTTTAGGTGGAAATCAAGAGATTATGAGTGAATGTTTGAAACATCAAGAACCAGATAATGAATGCATGAGTTATGCAATTATTTCACACAACATTGATTTTGTTACATATTTAATGAATGAATACAATATAAAGATCGACTTATATGATTGTGGAAAATATAATAATCTCGAATCACTTTTAGTTTATTTTGATCAAACTAATGATGTTAAAACATGCTTTATTTTTTCAATAAAGTATAATATTCTACCTCTTTTCGAATATTTCATTTCACATGGCGTAGATATCTATGGAAATATGAATGACAAAGATGAAGATAAAATAGTTGCTATTCATTATGCAGCAAAATATAGTAAAGAAATAGTCGAACTTCTTATTTCACGTGGTGCAGATATCAATATAAAAGATAAAGATGAAAAAACTGCTCTTCATCACGCAGTAGAATATGGTAATCAAGAAACAGCCGAACTTCTTATTTCACATGGTGCAAATATCAATGAAAAAGATAAAGATGGGAATAGTGCTCTTTATTATGCAGCAGAAATTAATAGTGAAAAAATAGCCGAACTTCTTATTTCACATGGTGCAAATATCAATGAAAAATACTATTATGAAAAAACAGCTCTCCATGTTGCAGCAGAAAATAATAATAAAAAAATAGTCGAACCTCTTATTTCACATGGCGCAAATGTCAATGAAAAAGATAAATATGGAAGAACTGCTCTTCATTTTGCAGCAGAATATGATTACCACAAAACAATCAAAATACTTATTTCACATGATGCAAATATCAATGAAAAAGATAAAGATGGGAATACTGCTCTTTATTATGCAGTAAAAAATAATAATAAAGAAACAATCAAACTTCTTATTTCACATGGTGCAATAATCAATGAAAAAGAATAAACCAAATGATCAGCTCTTCATTATGCAGCAATTAATAAAAATATTCAATGCATTGCTTTCAAATATTGATCAATTTTTTTTAGATAATGTTTATCTGGATTTTATATTCAGATGTATTAATTATATTGCATTTAATTTAACATAACTGCTATATTTCAGAAGTGCTATTCAATCACAACTTTAAAAATGCAATTTAAAGATGATGAATTTATTCGATTATTATTCCTTGGTAATGCAAAAGTTCTTAATGGAATATATCTAAGCATGTCGGCTTTGGGCAATACTTGGGACATGCTTAATATATCATCACAGAAATTACAATTTTTCGCGTGACTTTTTCCTTCAATTTTTGAAAAAGTCAGCACGAAAAAATTGATTCTTTTGATCTTCAAAATTATTGGAATTTTGAAGTAAAAAAAAAGATTTTTTTTTAGTATTTTTTTGAAAAGAGATGCCAATTAGCAATCTACAGCTATTGTCATCATTTTTCAGGATATATTTCGCCTTAAACGAAGGTACTCTTGAAGAGCTACTTCCAAAGCCGAAAAAGATCCAGAATAACGCTCCTCTTCCAAATCGAATCAAAGAAATTTTATCTGATGCAGGGCCGATCGTTTATTTGCTTAATAATTTGATAGACCCTCAATTCCATTATAATCCTGATCCAAAAGTTATGGATAGGACAATGGAAATTAGTAGTTTTTTCAGTAATTTTCAACAAATTGCCAGTAGCTTTCCATCAGAGTTAGAATTTTACGCTGTTGTTAATGCAATAGTAGCATTTCACAAGAAAGAAACAAATTACATGAAAGTTTTCGATTTTATTCTTGCAAATATTCATGATAACGCATTAGCTCGCCTCGCCATTAAGTTTTTAGACAAAAAAGTATTACACGCATCATGCCCGTGCATGCAGGCTGATGACGACGCCGATGATGATTTTTCAGAAGAATTATCCGATACAGAACAAGATGTTAACCCGAGAATCAGAAATCACGAGCCAATACCTGATGTTATCGCTAAAGCTCATGATGATAAAGAGCTCATGGCCCTTTATTTGGCTTCTTGCGGTACAATTCATCGAGAAGATTTATTATTACTATATCCTGAGTTTCTTCATTCAGATATTAACTGGGATCCTGTTTCCATTGGTCCTCACGATTATGTTTCCCAATCCTTAAAGAACGGCTACCAAAAACCAGACTATGAGTTAGAAACTTACTATAAAATGTCATACAGATCTACTCCTATGCAGATTAAGAGTCTCCCTGTTACAGGAGCTAACATTCACCAAGAATTTGTCGAAAACAGAGAATTTACTTGCTTATGCTTCGATCCAGGTGCCGAAAAGCACATTGACCACGACAAGGCCATTGCTCTCGGCTTCCTCATGGCAGCTGCTGAGATATTACATGACCAAGACGTTGATATTACGAATCAATACAAAGCAACTACATCAATTCTAACGCACGACATAAATCCTGGCATTGTTGAAGCTCTACGTAATATTTACGACTTCCAATCGGAAGAAATTTACGAATCTTTGCTTCATATCAAACAAGCTCACGAAATCATCGGCGGAAGGATGAAAGACGCGCTTATTAAGATGATACATAATTATTATCTCGACTATTCTACAGTTTTCATACGTCTAACCTCTGAATCTGTCAGAGGATTTCCATATGCAAATCATGTTAAAGAATGTTTCGATTACATGAAATCCAAATACGGCGAAACTGAAGTTCCTAACGTTGCCCGTCTCGATAAGGTCCTACAACCACTCTACGAAGCAGTTTCCTCCGGTGAACCAAAATTCGGAAAAATTTCGGATTCAGAAAGTCTCCTTCTGAACAGGTTCTGCAAGTACTACAAGCAGTTCTTAAGGAAATTCTACCCGAACGAGTTCATGCTACCCGTAGAAACCCTCATCGACGCTGGTTCCGACTGGCCCGCAATATTTGAAGATATAATCTTGCAGGCTGTCAAAGAATTCGGTTTACCACAATACGATGGCGAAGAAGTGAAGTACCAGACACCAATTCTCAATGATTTGATGGCGAAAACGGTGATTGACTTCCAAAATGAGAAAGATGAAGAGAATTCGATCGTAAGAGATGCTGTTTACTATTTCAGGAATATTAATGGATACCATAGATTGGATATTAAGATTTTCAAACCATATGAAGAAGTTTGTGTTCCTCAATAAATAAAATTTTTGTCTTTTATTATAAACTAACACAATTTTTATTACATATTACATCCAATAACTCTTATAATTATATCCGAAGAAATCAAATTTCGTTTTGTTCGTCTTATTTTGAAAATAATCATGACAGTATTGTTTTGTTTATAAAAAGTACCTTTTAGAAAATAAATAATATTTCTATTAATGACATATTATCTAATTTCAAAGAATCAATTGATTTAGAGTGATTGGAATAAAAATCTTGGATAATATAAGCATCCGAATGACAATCCTATTGCTCTAGACTTTCATATTGTTATCATGCCGTTTCTAATTGATAGATTTAATCAAAATTCATAAATTATATCAGAAATCTTTGCAGTCACTGTTTTCCACGTATATAACATAGGATTTATTTTCTTCTAATTTAAGTGGTATTTATATGGTAAAATGCAAATGTGTCCTTTATAAAAATTATTAATGTCCAACCAAGACGCTCATCCAAACAAATACAGCGAATTGCGAAGTAACTACAAATACTATATCGATATATTCAATACGTTATATCAGTTGAAAACAGAAAAAGAAGAAGAATTAAACACGATTTACAAAATGATCAAAACAGAATTGATCGATTCAAATAAATATCCTCCCCAAAATATGATACAAACCATTTTAAATCTTGTTCCTTATAATAATCACTATGCGAAGTCATATTTATTTCTTGCTAAACTCTTATCAGATGAATATCATGTCAAAGAGGTCAACAACGTCATAACTATTTCAAACTTCCTATTTTATAAAGAATATGGAATTATATTAGACAAATCTTCGGATTTCGGAAAATATGATTTTAAAAATCTCGATATTTATACAGAGAATACAATATACAGAGTAATTATGAATAATGACAAAGAAAGATTCATCATATTCACGGAAAGAGATGAATTTGATGAAAATCAAAAGCTTGAAAGCAGATTATATCCATATTCTAATAAAGGATATTCATTACTTGAATTATGTTGTTACCATGGAGCTGTTAATTGTTTCAAGTTATTAAGAACGAAATTTAAATCCGAAATAACTGAAACATGTTTAGAACTTTCATTTTTAGGAAGAAATCCAGAGATCATGAGTGAATGTTTGAAATACCAAAAACCAAATGAAGCATGCATGATATATGCAATTATTTCACATAACATTGATTTTGTTACATTCTTGATGAATGAATACAATATTGAAATTGATCTATTTGATTGTGGAGCATTTCATAATCTTGAATCATTTTTAGTTCATTTCGATCAAACCAATGATATAAACAAATGCTTTGTTTATACACCTATATTTAATATACCATCCCTTTTCGAATACTTCCTTTCACACGGCGTAAACATCAATGAAAAAAACAAAAATGGAGAAACAGCCCTCCATAATGCAGCTCGGAGTAATAGTAAAGAAGCTGCCGAAGTTCTCATTTCACATGGTGCGAATATCAATGAAAAAAATAAATATGGAGAAACAGCCCTTCATAATGCAGCTCGGAGTAATAGTAAAGAAGCTGCCGAAGTTCTCATTTCACATGGTGCGAATATCAATGAAAAAAATAAATATGGAGAAACAGCCCTTCATAATGCAGCTCGGAGTAATAGTAAAGAAGCTGCCGAAGTTCTCATTTCACATGGTGCGAATATCAATGAAAAAAATAAATATGGAGAAACAGCCCTTCATAATGCAGCATGGTATAATAGTAAAGAAGCTGCCGAAGTTCTCATTTCACATGGTGCGAATATCAATGAAAAAACCAAAAATGGAGAAACAGCCCTTCATAATGCAGCATGGTATAATAGTAAAGAAGCTGCCGAAGTTCTCATTTCACATGGTGCGAATATCAATGAAAAAAATAAATATGGAGAAACAGCCCTTCATAATGCAGCATGGTATAATAGTAAAGAAGCTGCCGAAGTTCTCATTTCACATGGTGCGAATATCAATGAAAAAACCAAAAATGGAGAAACAGCCCTTCATAATGCAGCTCGGAGTAATAGTAAAGAAGCTGCCGAAGTTCTCATTTCACATGGTGCGAATATCAATGAAAAAACCAAAAATGGAGAAACCGCACTTCATATTGCAGCTAATAAAAACAATACAGAAATTGCTGAAGTTCTCATTTCACATGGTGCGAATATCAATGAAAAAACCAAAAATGGAGAAACCGCACTTCATATTGCAGCTAATAAAAACAATACAGAAATTGCTGAAGTTCTCATTTCACATGGTGCGAATATCAATGAAAAAACCAAAAATGGAGAAACCGCACTTCATATTGCAGCTAATAAAAACAATACAGAAATTGCTGAAGTTCTCATTTCACATGGTGCGAATATCAATGAAAAAACCAAAAATGGAGAAACCGCACTTCATATTGCAGCTAATAAAAACAATACAGAAATTGCTGAAGTTCTCATTTCACATGGTGCGAATATCAATGAAAAAACCAAAAATGGAGAAACCGCACTTCATATTGCAGCTAATAAAAACAATACAGAAATTGCTGAAGTTCTCATTTCACATGGTGCGAATATCAATGAAAAAACCAAAAATGGAGAAACCGCACTTCATATTGCAGCTAATAAAAACAATACAGAAATTGCTGAAGTTCTCATTTCACATGGTGCGAATATCAATGAAAAAACCAAAAATGGAAAAACCGCACTTCATATTGCAGCTAATAAAAACAATACAGAAATTGCTGAAGTTCTCATTTCACATGGTGCAAATAATGTTCTTACATAAGATACAATTCTTTTTCTGGTATTTTCGAAGATGAATTTTATTAGGAATAAAAAATAGTTAAGCTTTTCCACTTATTCTATACATAAAGCAATTTTTTCGCAACTCTTTTATTTTTCGGTCGGGAAAAAGTAACCGTAAATCTTTATATTGTGCCTAATATGGTTGTTATACTTTTCTGCTGTTAAAATAAAGATATAATTGTGCTCGAAATGCTAAGATATCAGCTCATAGCTTCGAAGAAGCAATTTCAATTCTTAAATTAATTCAAAAATATGTGAAGATGAAAATATTGGATAGTGTTATTGATATTTTTAAACAAATAAAGAAAGATATTTCGGAATCAAAGGGGAAAAATCCAAAAACTTCAAGCAGAGCTTGATTCTATTAAAAGCTCAAAGCCAACAACCATATACTCCCAAATATTTACAGTACGCAAGCCAACAACCATTTTCTCCCCAATCTTCTTTGTATTCAAACCCCAATCAAAATGAAACAGAACATAAACTTCATTTAAGTACTATATTATGGGAGAACTCGAAGCTGTCAAATCTCTCATTGAAAGCGGATGCAACAAAGAAGCAAGAGATTCCCGTGGGTGTACTACCCTCTACGTCGCTTTATATAATTCTAAATTGGGAGTGGCTAAATATCTTATTTCAATTGGAGCTGACAAGGAAGCTGTTGATTGCGATAGTAATGTAAAACAATATCTAATATCTATTGGAGCCAAATAATAGATATCTTTTTAAAGATTTGTGAATTTCCATAACTTTATTCTATTAATATTTATGTTATGATTTCAAATAGAATCATTATTTCATATTATGAATTTCAAATTGAATCTTTTGAATGTTACTATCCTTTCCTTAGTAAAGTGATCTCGTAGCAGCACCTCAATAAAAAAATTGAGACCTTACAGGGCCTTAGGAGGTGGAAAGTATATATATCCATTTACAAAATTGAAAATTGAGCGAGAAAATTTTGCTGAACTACCTTTATTTATAGATGGATATTTCTATTAGCTAAGACATTTGGTCAAATAAGTAAGTAGTCAAATTAGGTCATTTTTCAGAATTCTCGGGGCAACAGTGATAAAATT
The DNA here is from genome assembly GCF_026262505.1 of Trichomonas vaginalis G3. Taxonomy (NCBI): domain Eukaryota; phylum Parabasalia; order Trichomonadida; family Trichomonadidae; genus Trichomonas; species Trichomonas vaginalis. The sequence continues at coordinate 13,865,568 of NC_067203.1, read as the reverse complement.
GATTTGAAATAAATAGAATATCATAAAAATTGATATAAAAATCGTTTATAAATGACAAATGTTTATAACGAAAATTGATGTTATATAATAAATATATTTTTGCTAAAAGCAAAGGGATGTTCATTATGATACAAAATATAATATTTAATTAACATAAGATAAGATAGGATAAATCCAAATAGTAATGTTTGATCTAATTTCTAAATAGACTCAAAAATTAATTTGAAATCTGTAAGAAAGTGGATTTGACTGATTTCAATACATGAAAAGTTATGTAAAGATATAAATCAGCATAAGTTTTGGTATTGTTGCCTCATCTTGATAAGCTGAACTAATAACGGAGCGTCATCATTTGTATTCAGGCCAAATCGCTGACATACTTCCCTGCGACTATATTTAAATCCAGGATGCTGTGATTCGAATGCAAGAATTTGAGATGGAAAATCTAAATGTGATGTCTTAAAGAAATCATGAACGAAAATGAATTCATCTTGATCAGGTGATTGATTGGTAAATTTAATTCCTTCAAAGTCTTTCACGGGTTGATTATGTTCTGGATCTAACAAATTTTTAACAATTTGTTCTGCATAGCTAATTGATGCATCTTTTACTTCTTGCTGAATACCACATTTTTCTGAAAATTGCTTTGTTTCTGTATAAATTGTGCTAAGCATAAAAATGACAAAAAATTTACATGTCAAATAAAAACTGTATACGTTAGCATAGAAAATTATGAGTAACACAAGAAGCAATGTTTCAGAGACCACAAAAAGAATGCAACGGTATATTATGGATGAAATGAACCAATCTGGAAATACAAATCGATTAAATGTCTTATATATGAATGAAATCTGTAAAGCAGTATTTAAATCAAATAATAATGAGCGACTCAAATCAAAAATCACATCAAAAGACAGTAAATCTAATTCTATTGCATTTCAAATTGTATTAAAATTCCTACAAAAATATCAATTTTTAGAATTGACAAAAGAATCATTCAACATTGAAAAAGAACAATCAAATATAAAATTTGGATCTATGGGTAATATTGAAGATCTAAATTTACAGAGCAACACAGATATAGTTAGTGAATTGCTTGTTTGGAATGCAGAACACGTGGAAGAAAAGAAAAAGAAACAGGAGGAAGAGGAAGCACAAATCAAAGCCAGAGAAGAAGCGCTTCTTGCTGAACAAGCGCGTTCATCACAAGGATCTGGGAGAAAGGCTGCGATTTTACCAGAATCAGCATTTGCAGAACGCGAATTTGCTGTTTCTACTCGTGATATTCCACTTTCACCTACAGGTGATGGATTTGGCAGAATTCGATTTGCACCAGAAGCTCAGTCTGAAATGCCGCATACAGGATTCAGATTTGTACGCCGTGAAACACAATCAATGCTTCCCGAAGGCTCTCGCACACCAAAAGGTGGTCCACGCTCTCCAAACGGAAAATCTTATGCTCAAATTTTCCCAAGAGGTGTTGTCAACGCACCTCTTACAGAATCTCGTGTTGCTCCATCAGTTGTTTCTGCTCAAACAGAAAGGCCAACCCGCGTATCAAGGAAGAAATATGAGAGACCAAAGCCAATACAAACTGCTTTATAATCATCTTTTATATTATATTCTTTCATAGTTATTATTGTTTGTTTATTTGTTTGAAAATTCAATTCTAATAAAACAAAGAAAATTGTTTGTTTAGAAATCAAACCATAGAGTACCATCAAAGTCTATATTTAATGAACTTGTTTTGCTGACAGAAAGACTTTGTGCATTCAAGATTCCTGAATGAATATTGTCTAGATATGAAAAACAGATTAGGTGAACAGAAGATATTGTGCGGATTATTCCATTGTCTGCGATGTTAGTTCTTGTGTCTTTAATTAAAATAATATTCAATGATTTCATGTAAATATAAGTAACTCCTATCTGATACCCGGAATACATATTTAGCATTATAATGCATGTCCTTATAATTTGAATCCATTTAGTAATTCATTTAAACCATAAGTTGAATTTCACAAATTCATGCAATTTTTTTTTAATGACTAGTCAAAAATTCTTCAAATCCTGCAAGAAAATCATTTGAGGGGGTCTACAAACACATTCTCTTTGATATAGGATAAAAACATCTTTAATTTTAATTTCATTTTTCATCTTAAGGATGTCGCTTTGGGGACCCGACCAAATAATTTATTCAGAGAGTGGATGAAGCTTTATCATATTCGTTATGTGATAGCTATAGAAATTTGAGAAAATCTTCTCCATGTATTGTCAATGCATTTATTATGCATGAGTTTATTGAAATAACAAGATATACTGTTAATTTAATTATATTGAATTCAAAGTAGCAAAAACCTGCATAGCAAGGCTTCTGGCAATTAATGTAACGCTGAGGTTAACTAATTGGTAATGTTTGTGACACTCGATTTTGTAAATAAAGAATTTCAAAATTTGAAATATTTGAAGATACAAGTTTTAATGAAAGAATCTGAGTGAACATGGTTTATTTAAGATAAATGATATTATTTTAAAAAGAAATCTTATAATCGACCAAGGTCTATCGTTACGGTTAGGACACGGTCGTTCCTTTTTCATGTCCAGCCTCAAGCTTCAGAAGCGCCTTGCTGCCTCCGTTCTTGACTGTGGTGTTCGCCGTGTTTGGATGGATGACTCCGAAGTCTCAACAATCGCCATGGCAAACTCTCGCCAGCAGATCCGTAAGCTCATCAATGATGGCATCATCGTCAAGCGCCCAGTTAAGGTCCACTCCGGTGCTCGCCACACAAAGCGCATCCTTGCTAAGCGCCTTGGCCGCCACACAGGCTACGGTAAGCGCCGTGGTGGCAGAAATGCCCGCCTTACAGGCAAGTTCCAGTGGATCCGCCGCATTCGCGTCCTTAGGAAGGTTTTGGTCGACTACAGAAAGCGTAATGAAATCGATTGCCACCTTTACCGCAAGCTCTACCTCAAGGCCAAGGGTAACGAGTTCCGTAACCGCCGCAACCTTGTTGAGCACATCCAGACACTCAAGGCTGAGAACCTTCGTGAAAAGACCCTCCAGTCTCAGATCGATGCTCGCCGTGCTCGTAGCCGCCGTGTCCGTGAGCGCAAGAATGGTGTTTCTCAATAAAGAATTTGATCAAACTACTCTTTAGTTAAACTTCTTTTATCATTCCAATACAAAAAAATTCAAAATTTAATTTTTAAAATGGTCGTTCATTTATATATCATATTTATCCTCTACATATAAGGACAATTCATTTCTACTGCTCCAAATTCCGAAAATCACTCAGATTAATTCTTCAAAAAAAATCTCAAAGACTCTATACATTAATATGGTTATGTTTAATAAGCCCTAAACTCATACAGATAAAATGACTAATTTTGTTTTAAAAACATAAAATAAAAGAAATAAAAGTTTACAAAATAAACATTACAAATCTTTAAACAAATTTTGGAACTCCTGTTCAACAATAGGAGCTAGTTCTCTTGAAAGAGCAACAATTTCTTCATCAGTTAATCTTGGTAATTCTTTATTTCGCCTTTGTATTCTCCTACGCTCGGCTTTTTGTAGATATTCTGTTTTATCAATATCTTTTCTCTTGCAGTATGAAGTAAAAGTGTTTTTCAAGTTAGTAATTGTTTTTCCTACAAAAAACTTTTGTATAACTCTCCAGTCTGTTCCGAATCTCTTGACTAATTCATGTAATTTAATCTTTTCTTGTTCAGTCCATGGATCATTGTTAATTGAAGGATCAAGGTATTGAAAATACCTATCTTTACAGTTTTTGGCTGATCGCTTAGATAACAAGGAAGCGATATGACTCCAGTCAGTATTACGTCCAACATAGTTATCTAAAATTATTTGGTCTTCTTCTCTTGTAAAGTGCAATTTACTATAAAATGGTACTTTGCTTTCTCTTTCTTTATGGATAGGATCCGGTCTGAAGACTCTTATTGGTCTAGCTGGCTCATTTAAAACTGATTCTTGCCTTTTTTGAGCTTGTTCTTCTGGTTGATTGTCATTTTCTTGCTCTTGATGTTCATTTATTTGACTTTCTTCTGCTTCTTTATCAATTGATTCATTAGAATTTTCTTGATTAATTTCATTTCGTTCATTTTCAGTAACTTCTAATAAAATTGGGTCTGGTTCTTCAGAAATTATATGTTTGCGGTGCTTGTGATAATGGCGATGACGATGTCTATGCCTAGAACTCTCTTGAGAAAATTGTTCTTGAGATTCCATTTGGCACTTTTTGCCTTGCCTATTTTGTATGTCACTTTTTTATCCACCAATAAAATTATTCAATAAAATGAATTAAATATGAATCTACTTGGCATACATATTTATTATTTTAATAAAAATGAATTTCTAATTTTAATAAATTTCAACCATAAAAAATCGAATATCAGCTATTTGTAGCTATTGTATCATCTTATTATGGATTAATAATTAGTAAAGCATCAAAAATTAAGCAAGAAATCACTAAATAAAGCGAAATTGATAATAATTTCAGCGTTATTTCATCAAAAATAGCAATTTTCATTCCAAAACATTGCTATACTAGAAGAGTTCAGCTCATGCAATATGTTTTTATTTGCTATGATTCGATTTTTAGTTGACGAATATTCATATCTGAAAGACCATTACCTCCGAAAGATAACTTTTGTGCATCATTGCATGCATATGTATCTATTTTTGTAAAAGACATATACCATTAGTGATGGCGCCTTTTTGGTCAGTTTTTTTTTTCTTCTAATAAATTTATAAAAAATGCTTGAGAACAACATTCAATTTCCTACAGAAACTGAAGTCGTTAGCAAGCTAAAAGAGTCAACAATATCAGCTGAATTCATAAACACGATCAATGACGTTATCTCGAAAATAATTGGGCTAAATTCGAGACAACCTCCTCAAAAATCGAACACTTTTATCGAAAAACTCACACCACTTATATTATCAGCAATCGTTGTTGACGGAAAGCTTCCTTCTTCATTAGAAGAACAAGGTTTAACTTTTATTCATAATTATGTACAGTTAATAACCGTAATTGATCTAATTGGCAAACTCCTTAGCGGCATTTGCAATGTTTTACCAAAAGAATTTCGTGATCTTCAATCTTTTTCATTCAATCCGCCAGAAGACGAAGAATATATTAATAAAATCTACGAATTTTCCAACCCTGATGAATTTCTGCAGCCAAATGTCAAGAAATTATCCAAATACCAACAAAAACTAATCGAAGAAGTGTTCAAACTAAACATATTTCGTCATTTCTTCGAAGTTTGTTCATCTGATCAATTGACAAACACGACAATCTCAGGTTTCATACAATTTTCCAAATGTCTATTCAACTTATTACAACCTACATCAGCTACTGCTATCTTAGAACAAATCATTAAATGCTTTATTCCTCATCTTGTCAAATATCCTGATATTCAAGTTGGACCACAGTATCTTCTTGACTTAATTCGATTAATACCTACGATATCTAATACCATTATGGCATTTCTTTGCGAAATTATGCTAAAACAAACGTCATCAAACAATGTCGCTATAAATGTTCTCGAATTACCTCAAGCATTAGAATCAGAAGCCGTTAAAAAAGCGGTTATTGAGATTTTGAGCCAACCAGTTACTTCAAAACATCCGAAATTGATGCAAACAGTTGCATCGATGTTACCAAAGCTTTCAGCGAACATGCCGTTCACAGCAACTGAGATTCTTAGTATTCTGTCCCAGAAATCGTTGTTTGACGAGTATCATTGCAATTTAGTAAATGGATTAATATTAGATATGAAAGAATCGCCGGAACCGATTGCAGACTTTATTATTTCATCGGATCATTTCAATGCGCGCCTTATTATGACATTAATTCAGGTTATTCCGCTAACAAATTCTTTTTCAAAAATTTTATTCGAGAGATTGATGAGAGATCAAGACAAACTATCTCCTCTATCAATGAAAGGATTGATAATGAATGATTCTGTTCGCAAACTCATTCAAAATGCTTTGGATGATACAAATAATATCCAATTAATCCAGAAAATTGCTTATTTCTACAAGAACGCGTCTTATCTTAAGGACACAAGTAACTTTTTGCTCAAATTGGCCAATGTTTCCATTACAAATCCCGAACTTTTACCTTCATTAGACATGTTTTCAAGTATTATCTTCAATATTGATAGCAAAAACTTACTACTTACCATGTTCAAGATGATTCTGCAGAGCATGTTCGATGCAAAACGTTCTATTCCTCCTGGATTGATCAGAATTTTGTCTCATTGGCTCGCCCAAGCCGAAGAGCTTCCAGAAAAGGAGATTATCGAACTCTTAGGTAATATTGACTACTCAAACTGCCCAACAACTCTTCCAATTTTGGTTGATATTATTACTGAAAGAGCTGTTGATAAAGACCTCATAGAAAAATTTGTTTTCAAGATAGCAACAGATACTGTTAAGCCAAAGCTCGCAAAATGGGCTGTTAATATCATATTTAGTAAAATTCACCAAAAAGCGGACAATGTTCACAAATTTGTAGACCCTCTTGTTCAGCACCTTTCTGATCCAGACAAATGTGATAACGCTTCAAGGATGATCTACGAATCCGTGCTTTATGAAACAGATTTCTTCGAATGCAAGTCTCCACAGTCATTAAGTCAACAATTTACGGTCAAAGACATAAATAAGAAGATGACCATGATATTCCATCCCTTCCATTCCTCTCGCTACATCTATTGGAGAGTTTCTAGAGATTCCGGCACTCCTATCAACAATTTTGACTTGTATTTCATTAACGATGGCGTAGAGACACCGATATTATATGGAATGCCGCTTACAGAATTGAGTTTCATTGGAAATAAGAATATAAAATTAGTAATGAAGCAAGTTGAGAACAAAGAAAGGATGAATACTGAACCTACGTTTATCAGATACCTTGCCAAAACAGGTATCGATGCAATGATGAAAGTTTTAGATTTTGTTTCACCAACATCTGAAAGAATTTTCCAGATTTTGATGCTTTTGGCCCCAATCAAGACCTCTAGTGTCACAACACCCCTTCAAAAAGTCGTTGTCGGCGAAGGATGCAACCCAATGGAATTTGTTGGCTCTTCAAAGGTCCTTCCTTACGCGATCGCCCTCACAAACGATGCAATTCCTAACGATGTTGCACAGGGAATCGTAGAAGTCTTAGTTGCTTCTCCATTAGATCATATCTCAATGTCAATTGCCGTAAAATTCTTCCCGAAGATAGTTAACGAATTTGTCTTTACAGCGGACATGATTAGAAGAGGCATGATTATGAGTAAGTCCGTTCCTTTGAGGCAAATGTTCCTTGAATTAGCCAAAAAGACCACAGATCCAGATCCTTTTGTTGCATGTCTTCCAGATGCGATCAAAGTTAATTATAGAGCTAATACGGAGCAGTTCTTTGAAGCTCTGAAGTTATTTAAACTTAATTCCGACATTTTCACACCTTTCTTTGAAGATTTACCACAATATGAAGACTCCTACTACATTGATCCCGATGAAACTCTCATCCAATTGCTCTCTTTGATCCCGAAAACCAAAGAAACAACAGAATTAGTCATAAAAAGACTATTTATGATGCCAACAGTAGAAAAACCAATCAGTCCATTCATTTTATCCAGCGAATCCCGTGAAGCTGCCTTTAATTTCCTTCAAAATGACCTGTCAACATCGATTCTTTTAACTCATGTGAATCAGATTCCATCAATTCCATCCGTTTACCTCAAATTCAGTGATGATTTCACATACAGAGCTAGATCTGGTCTATACAACCTTGGTTCCACCTGTTATATCAACGCTGTCTTACAATGTGTGAATGCATTACCAAATGTATCGAATAAAATACTTTCTTTACAAGGTAATGACTATCCACCATTTGTTATGCAGCTGAGAGAACTCCTTGCACGCATGAGATACACTGTTGAAGGTGCATTAAGTGTCAGATCGTTTGTAGAAACATTAGATTCATTTAATCCTGATATACAAGACGATGCACTTATTTTTTATAATTCCAACATGATAGAAAACCTTTCAAAGTCAATTGGCCAAGACAATGACATCATAAAAGAACTCGAAGGCGAATCAACATTGGCTTACGTGAGTATTTCCGATGGAAAGGAATTGAGTTCACAAACAAATAACTTCTATCATTTGACTGTTCCTATTAATGATCTCACAAATATAGATGAAGGATTTAAGAAGCATTTTAGCGGTTATATTGTTGATTACAATGTTGGTGATGGAACAACAGTAAAAGCCATTTGTAAACCAAGAATCAACAAATGGCCGAACTATTTAGTTTTGCAATTAGAAAGATACGAATATACTGTTGGCGAAAGAATCAAATTGATCCATGAATTCGCATTTCCAATCGCTTTGGATCCGAATAGAATTTCCCAGGGAAGTCAATCTGTTCATTGCGATTTCGGATATTCTCTTGCAGGAGTAATTGTTCACGAAGGAGATGTCGACAACGGCCATTACTTCGCAATTGTTCAAGGTGATGACAAAGAGTGGTATTACTGCAATGACCATAACTTGGAGTACTTCGATGTCACGAAAATGAAACAATGGTCATTCGGTGTTGGTGAAAATGCTTCTGCTGTTAGAGAAAAAGTTTGGACAGGTTATTTGTTGTTTTATAAGAGATCTGATATTGTTCCTGAGAAACCACATTTAGAGAAAACATTGCAACAAATGATAGATACACAAAATGCTCAGTTCTGGCCAAATGTCGTTTTCTATTCCCATCAATTTTTAGATTTTGTGATGAAACACGTTAAAAACTCCAATTTCTCACAGGAATCAATTGAATTGGCTTTCATTTGTTTGTTCAGAATCAGTGTCATAAAAGACGAGATTTTATCTAAATGGTGCTCTTTCTTTGAGAACTCCATCTTAACTAATAAAGACAGAGCCAATTTCATCATCAAACTCATAGGAAGTAAACTTGGAAAGACATTTGCGAACTTGATTTCCATTTCTGATTCTTCTTATAACAACATTTCGAGTTTGGTCATGAAAGCATTGGATAAACTCATGGATAACCCGCAATCCATCATCACATTGATCAAATGCACTGATGAGTTCGCTCACAAGAGATCTGCATCATTCACATTGGACTTGATCGCGAGATGCACTGATTTCAATTTCGATTGGCCGAACGAAGAAGAATTGTTGTTGACGATTATTTCTTATTTGGAAAGTGACGGTTTGAAGGACATTTTCAAGGGATTGGCCAAGCAGCATTCCACGGCATTTGCAAAACTTATGGATCCTGTCCACGATTTGCTAATGACGAAAGGAATAACTGCTCCTATCTTCGCAATCTTTTCAATCGACGGAATTAACAGATTGACAAATTCTGCAAGAAAAAGTGACACTTTTATGGATCTTTTACAAAAGATTGCTAAGATTAGACCAAGTTTATACAAAGACCAGACGCATGCAAGTCCCCAGACAAAGCAGATTCTCCAGCAAATCACTATTCCGACAACAGATGATACAGAAACATTTTTCCAGAAACCAGAAGTTGACACAAGAATTTTGACAATCACAATCATGAAGACATTGTTCTCTCCAGAAGAAAAAGAACGCAAGAGTGTTGCAGCATTCCTCAAGCAAACAGTTGGAAAGCCAACAGATGAAACAATGAAATTCCTAAATTTGGAATTCGCAAGAGGAAAAATTTGGGATGAAAAAATTTGTGAAGAATCAATAATGTGTCAGGAAATCATCGCAGAAATACCTGTTTGCATTGACTATTTAAGCAAATCTCCTGAAGTAGTAACAGAATACTTGGATTTGCTTACAACAGTTAGTTGTTTGGCACCTTTTGCTTTGTCCACTTCACTTTTGCCATTAGCCGCTGTTTTGAATGAAATTGACAACGAAAATGTAATTGTTCAGATTGTCACGTGCATGGTAAGAACAACAGCAGTCATTAGAGATTTCATCAATAAAGTTGATCCTTCAACAATTGATAAAATTCTTTCTCTGGAAATCACAAATTCTTCAATGGTTTTGTTTTTGATGATTTGTGGAGAAAAAAGTGTCAATTCGAATTTATTGAGGGCCAACATAGAGTATTATCTATCAGAAGAGAGTAATGACTACTGCTTGTTGTTAGCTGACTTTGTAACTAAGTATGGTTCTTGCGAATTTGAAATTCCGGATAATGGAAACGGATTTGAACAATTATCTTTGGCTACAAGCCTCTGGGACTTCTTCACGAATAATGAAAAGAAGAAGAAACAATTGGCAGTATACATGATATCAATTTTCGATTTAATTATTAATTCTCCGTTATTTGCTTCTCATCGCGTTGTTAAAGAGGCATTTGAAAGATTGAAACAGACAAATTGCACAGAACAAAAGGCATTCATGAAGAAAATAGCTTCAATTCCTTGGTATTCTAAGTTAACCAAATAATTTATTTTATTTTTTTATATTTTTTGCCTCCTTTTTGTTTTATTAATAAATCTTATAAATTTTATTCAATGCTAAAACAAAGTTTTTACATTATTCATCATATCAACATTTCAAGATCAATTTTGATTGGAAATATCAAAGCGTAAATTTGAAAAATGCTAAAATAATATGTATGGACAATTCATTCATATAGAACAAACGAATAAATAACTGTACTTTTTATTGATCTAAACAATTTTGGAGGTATGGTAAAGAATCATTAAGAAAGCTTCTGATAAAATGAAATAAAATGTTATGAAGAGCCGATGTATGATATAGATTACGTGATTTAGGCACCCCTCATGAATTATCCCGAACAAGCAACTTGTGAAAAAATAAATTCAGGAGTAATCGGTGGATGACATTCGCTCTACTGCTGTATACAAGGCTAAATTCAGCATTAATTTTCTGTAACTCAACAACAATCTTAATTTTCGAGCCTAATTTTTTATGGAATCGAAATAAAAGATTTAATTCATATGCCAATTCATATACATTATCTATATCAATGAGACAAATTGAGAAATATTGTCTGTTTGATAAAAAAAATATGTCACTTTCTTACGGATTTTCTGGAATCGCTAAATCCGTCACATTTATCATAAAATTCTTCCTACCAATCATGATTGAATCATTAACTTTGAAAATAAAAAAATTTGAATACTCGAGTGATCACTTATCCTATCAATTTTTAAAATTTTTAGTATAAAATTTTGAACATTGCATGCATTTGCCATTAATTAATTCTAATTGATTTTTCGCCGCGATACTTTTTTATCGAATTTGTGAGGTTTTTATCTTTTGAATGAATCTCTTCATTTTTAGAGAAACATGTCTCACGATTTATGCGTTCTCGGTCTCGGTACAATGGGCAGCAATATCGCTCGTAACTTCGCCCACCACGGCTTCAAGGTCGCTGTTTTCAACAGAACTTGGGCTAGAACAGAAGCTTTACTCGCCATGAAGGAACCAAATATCGACGGCTACAAGACACTCCCAGAAGTTGTTGCCGTCCTTAAGAAGCCACGTATTTTCTTACTCATGGTTACAGCTGAATTCGTTGATAACGTTGTTGATCAACTTAAGCCACTCCTTGAGAAGGACGATGTCATCATCGATGGTGGCAACTCTCACTGGCCAGAAACAGAACGCCGCCAAAAGGCAATCGAGCCAACAGGAATCCACTTCGTTGGCATGGGTATCTCCGGCGGTGAAGAGGGTGCTCTCAACGGCCCAGCTATGATGTTTGGTGGCCACCTCCAGGATTGGGAGAACTGCAAGAGAGTTTTACTCCCAATTGCCGCCAAGTCTCAGGATGGCGCTCCATGTGTCGACTACATGGGTCGCGGTGGTGCTGGCCACTTCGTTAAGATGGTCCACAACGCCATTGAGTATGCTGATATGCAACTTATTGCTGAAACATACTACATCATGAAGAATGCCCTCAAGATGGACAACGTCGCTATCGCTGATGTCTTCGGAAAGTGGAACCAGGGCGTCCTTAAGTCATATTTGATCGAAATCACAGAGAAGGTTCTCCGCAAGAAGGAAGGCGACAAGCACATTGTCGACCTCATCCTCGATACAGCTGAACAGAAGGGCACAGGCAAGTGGACATCCCAGGACTCCTTCGATATCCCATCTGCCACACCAGCCTTCGCTGAAGCTGTTTACGCCAGAGTCATCTCCTGCCTCAAACCAGAACGTGTTGAAGCTTCAAAGATCATCAAGCATCACCCACTTGAGGGATTCGACATCAAGGTCACAATTGACGACCTTGAGAAGGCTCTTTACGCTGTTAAGATCATCTGCTACGCTCAGGGCTTGTCCATGATCCAGAAGGCTTCCGCTAAGATGGATTACGGCGTCGATATCTCCAAGTGCGCTAAGGTCTGGCGTGGTGGCTGCATCATCCGCGCTAACTTCCTTAACGATGTTTCCGCTTACTACACAAACGAAACAAAGAACTTGTTAACAATCGATTTCTTCAGAACAGCTGTTGAAGAGCGCGTCCAGTCATGGCGTAAGGTCTGCGCTCTCAGCACAATCCAGGGCTATCCAATCCCATTATACTCATCTTGCCTCGCTTATTTCGACTCATACGGATCAGATGTTCTCCCAGCTAACCTTATCCAGGGCTTGAGAGACTTCTTCGGTGCTCATACATACGAGCGTGTTGACAAGGAAGGCAAGTTCCACACAGAATGGGAGCAGCACTAAATTATTATTATTTTTATTGAATCTTTCAGAGAATTATCATATGATCGGATAAACGCTCAATATTTTGTCAATCGTTAATAGTTTTTTTAAATTAATCCTTTCTTATCAATGATTTTGTTAAATGGAGAGTTTAAGTGGGGAACTTCGCTATTATTTCCATACTAAAATAGTTTCACTATTTGCACATGAACTCTGTACATATAACGCATCCTTAAATGTTCATAAAATTAAAATGAAATCTTTGTTGTCATTATTTTCCGCATGAATAACATAGGGTTTATCTCCTGATTAACTTTAAAGATATTAAATATGGTAAAATGCAAATTTTTGACTTTTGAATTTTGTAATGTCTGATAATGACATTAATCCAAATGGATACAGTGAATTGAGAAATACCTACAAATACTGCATAGATTTGTCTATTGCATTGTATCAGCTGAAAACGGAAAATGAAGGAGAATTAAACTTGATTTACAAAATGATCAAAACAGAATTGATTGGTTTACAGAAATATTGCCCCATGAAAATCATAAAAGATATTTTAAATATCATTCCGTATAATAATCGTTATGCAAAGTCATATTTAGCTCTTGCCAAACTCATATCTGATGACTATCATGTCAAAGAGGTTAAAAATGTTGGAACCATTTCAAAAATCCTGTTTTATAAAGAATGTGTAATTAAATTAGAAAAACCTGATGATATCCAAAATATTAAACCAAAAGATCTCGATATTTTTACAGAAAATACAATATACAGAGCAATTATGAATAATGACCTAGAGATGTTCATTACATTCACGGAAAGAGATGAATTTGATAAAAATGAAAGCCTTCAAATCATTACATTCACGGAAAGAGATGAACGAGAATATTCTTACATCGAATATTCATTACTTGAATTATGTTGTTTTTACGGAGCAGTTGATTGTTTCAAACTCTTAAGAACGAAGTTTAACTCAGAAATAACTAAAACATGCCTAAATTTTTCATTTTTAGGAGGAAACAAAGAGATAATGAGTGAATGTCTGAAATATCAAACACCAGATGAAGCATGCATGAAATATGCAATTATTTCACACAACATTGATTTTGTTACATTCTTGATGAATGAGTTCAATATAGAGATCGATTTATATTATTGCGGAAAATATAACAACCTTGAATCATTTTTAGTTTATTTCGATCAAACTAATGATGTTAACAAATGTTTTATTAATTCTGCGAGTTTTGAAATCCCATCACTTTGTGAATATTTTCTTTCACATGGTGCAAGTATCAATGAGAAAGATAAAAATGGGCAAACCGCTCTTCATAAAGCAGCAACTAATACTAGTAAAGGTATAATTGAACTTCTTATTTCACATGGTGCAAATATCAATGAAAAAGATATATACGGCGAAACAGCTCTTCATAATGCAGCAATTAATACTAGTAAAGGTATAATCGAACTTCTTATTTCACATGGTGCAAATATCAATGAAAAAGATGTATACGGCGAAACAGCTCTTCATAATGCAGCACGTAATAATTGTAAAGAAAATTCCGAATTTCTTATTTCACATGGTGCAAATATTGATGAAAAAAATAATGATGGAAATACTCCTCTTCATCAGGCAGTATTTTATAATTCTAAAGAAACAGTCGAACTTCTTATTTCACATGGGGCGAACATCGATGAAAAAAATGTACATGGACAAACCGCTCTTATCAACGCCACGTATTATAATATTCAAGAAATTGCCCAACTTCTTATTTTATATGGTGCAAATACCAATGAAAAAGATAATTATGGAAATACCGCTTTACATAATACAGCAATTAATAATAGTAAATGGATAGCCGAGCTTCTTATTTCACATGGTGCAAACATCAGCGAAAAAGATAAACATGGAAATACTGCTCTTCATTATGCAGCATATAATAATAGGAAAGAAATTGCCGAATTTCTTATTTCACATGGTGCAAAGATCAATGAAAAAAATGAACATGGAAAAACTGCTCTTCATATTGCAGTAAAGTTTAATAATAAAGAAATTGTAGAACTTCTTAATCAATAGAGTTGCTTCCAAAAATAATAAACCACCCTACATTCTCACTTTGACTGGACCGCCGTCGAATCGAAACATGATTCGCATCCCAAAAAATCTATAAAAAATTTTAAATGATACCCACCATATCAGAACATATGGTTGAGAAAAAATACTAAATCATTTTCAAAAGATTTCAAACAAAATAATCAATATGTATACCTCGAATTGGATAAATAATCATATAGTTTGTAAATATTCTGATTTAATGAGTAATTAAGTATTATTTGTGATATAGTTAAAAGGATATATGATTGAAATTTATCTTATTTATAAATCTTTGGGAAAAAATAAAGATATTGAAGATTTTGTTCCTCTTCTGAAGTATTTGTCTTCATTGGCGAATCAAACCTTTTTCATGCAATTTGAAATCAGACAAATTGAAATATTATTATCAGATGAAATTCAATGTATTCTATATAAAGCTAACATTTTCGCATCAGAATCCATGGCAAAAAACTCTTTTATTGGAATAGAGCTTGGCCATGAAATGTAATTAGAAAAGATCAATTTATTTCAAATTGCGGACGTTTAAAAATCCTTGTTGACGATAGGTGTTGTTTGGTCGAAGGGGTAAAATCGATATTGATATCAAAGAATGAGTCAAACAGTCGATTTTGTGGTTAATTTTAAGAAGGGAAATTGTATTAATATACGAAATGAATTAGCTGATAAAGACGAATTGCAAGGAATTGGCGGAATTGAAAATCATTCGTTATTAATCGAAAGAGTGCAAACAAAAATAGGTAAAGTAATTGAAGGATACGATAATGGTGATGGTTTTATCGATGATACTGATGCAGTAAATGCAGCTACAGAAACTAAAAATCTAGAGATGGAAGCTTTTCGAATTTCATTAGCTCAAAAAGCAAATACAGCAGCGCAGAGATCTGAACAGGCTCGTTCTAAGTCAAATGACTCGAATGTTGACGCAATTGCCGGATCTTCGATCGAAGCTTTAGAACCTTATATCGAAAAACTTAATAAAATCATGTCACCACTCCAGGAAGACTTCCTACACAAAATCTCTTCGAACAAGAAGAGTACTCCGATCAAAATTACAGATGAAATGCTTCAAGTCGTTGATGACTGCGTTAAAGAGAAAGTTAATATTGAATCTGCTACTGCTAAGAATCCAACTAAGCGTAAGATAGAACAATGGCAAAAAGAAGCTATTACTTACGTTTTTGAAAAATGCTTCAAGGTTAACGAGTATTCATTAACTACATTTAGAAAGTTCTCTATGCAATATCATAAATTCATTAAAGCTAGGGATGGAGCTCCGGATACAGGAAATGCTCCTGAAGAATAAAAAATAAAGTTGCTAGGTTTGTTTTATCCTTATCTTATTCCTTTTTAACCATTTTAGATGTAATTTTGATAATAAATTCTTGAATCTGATTTGAAATTTTTCTCTTTACAAACTTATTAATTCTTTTATCTATGGAATTTGTTTATCTTGGACGTTAATGAAAGCCTTAGATGTTCACTTGAATCAATTTGTTTGATGCATAAAGAAGGGCAGTTGTTCCATTTCTAAACTTCTCGCGTTTTGAAAATCATAATTTATTGGAAGATAAATGTGTGCTATAAATATACGTATAGGATATGCACCATGCAAGAATAATGAGTTTCCCAATAGAAAGGCTGAGTCATTCAGAGGAATAAGCTTTTTCAAAATACTGTGGCATAAAAAATTCGTTGATTGTATAAAATCACACTGCTCATGCAATCTGGTGAATAGTATCTGGATATATAGAAACTAGTTACTAAAATATCTGATTTACTGTTGTAATGGTCATCAAATACCATGAGATGATCATGTTGATTTAATTAAAAAATTTAAAAAAAATAAAAAATATGTTTTATTTAACCTTAAGGATGAAATCAGGAGAGATATCAACATCCTTACTTGCGATAGAAACAAGAACGTACTTCATGTGTTCCTCGAACTCTCCATTGATAGCAATTGATTTAATTGCGTCGATCAAAGTCATAGCCTTTATTGCATTTTGTTCTTTCAGTTGTGTTTGGTACTCTAATTCTGGATCCTTTCCTTGTTTCTTCAACTTCTGCAAAATAATCTTGTTGTATTTCTTCTGTATTGGTTCGAAATACAATGTCTTATTGTGTACATTGATCATTGTAACATGCAATCCAAACTTTTCTTGGCAGTAATTGATGAAGTTTTCGATTGTCATGTTTTCAATCTTGAACTTATTCCATTTCGTTATCTCCATTCCATTTGGAAGTTTCGATTTCGTTGCATCAGCAGGGAAAGCTCCAGCGTAATGATTTGTTGACAAATTGATGAACATCGATCTGAAATCTTCGATCTTTCTATTTTCACGAGAATGAACTTTGTACATCTCTAGACAGACGAAACCACAAATCATTGCTGTTGTTGTAGCAATTGCTGGAATGATTTTTCCTGCAATTCTCTTGATTTCGAGTTTAGATTCATTTTTAATTCTGTAGTTTGTTGCTCTCAAGTTTGCAGCAGCAGAAATGAAATCAATGTGTGAATTAGAGTCATCATCCTTCTCGAATGACTCTGGTTTCACCATGTTCTGTTCTTTTGCGTATCTCTCACTGAGATTGATCAAATCATCCAATGGAATCGATCCTTCGAAACAGCATTTAACTCTTTTCTCAGGAACAGGAATTGTCTTCAATATCTCCTTGATTTCTGCTTCTGTCTTTGGTATTTCAACAGAATTGATGCGTGCAAAGATCTTAGCAAATGAAGTAACGAACAAATAATCGTTCTCACTCTCAATATTGAAAGACAAAGGTGAGGGAGCTCTTTTAGAACCTCTCCAGAATGGCTGGCCGTTTTCATCGAGGGAATCTACAGGGAAATCCTTGAGGATCTTGTTGATTCTCCAGACAAACAGTTCTTGGTACTTCTTAAGTCCTTTCTCAAGACATTGCTTGAAATTCTTCGGGCGGTTTTTAATCAGTTTTGTCACTTTTTGAAGGTTATTTTCCAATTCTTCCAAACCGATCAATTTTTGTTCTTCGATGAATTTCTTTGGATCTTTGATGAACTTGTTTATTGTCTCTGGATTATGTTCCATCCATCCACCGAAGATGTCTCTTGCCCATTCGCAGCAATGGTTGATTTCCGATGGGAAGTTATGCAACGTGCATTGAGGAATTGATTTTTCTTCTGCATCTGCTGTATCTGTGTAACTCTGTGTCATTCCTGGAATGATGATCTGCGCATTTGCCTTCGATCCGAGTGTTCCTGACTCAAGTAATGGCTTGTTGTAGTACACACAGAGATCATCGGAGTATTGTCTTGTCTTGACATTGTCCAAAGCATTGCAAACACCGTCCAAACTCTCATAGAACTCGTCGTTGTAAATGTTACGTGTTTCTTCAGTGAGTTTGTTCGATTGTGCGGTGATTTTCATCTTTGGAGACATCTGTTTGACGGCTTCGGCGGCAGTGAGAGATTTGAGGTGGCCAATGTCTCTGTCCCTGAATAGTAACTGCCTGGAAAGGTTGGAAAGCTCAATTGTGTCCATATCGGTAATTGTGAGGTGACCATTTTGTCCGGAAAAGACTCCCATCATCGCCCAGTTCTTGAGAATCTCGCAGCCGAGGGCGCCGGCGCCAATCATGAAGTATTTGAGGTTCATCATCTTGTCTTGGAGAGAATTGCCGAATATCTTGCGATAAGTGTCGAATCTGTCGTTAAGAGGTTCGTATTTGACGTCTTTGACTGTAGATTCGATGTAAGAAATCGCATAGTATGATTTGATCGGTGTAAATTTCGAAGATATTGATTTGAAAACTTCTTGACCGACAATACCACCAAAAACAGCACACATTGGAGTGATAACTGTCTTTGCTTGGTAAGTGAATGTGGAAAGAACGTCGTTGCTGATTTCTTCGCAGAAATGATATTCATTTGCAACTTTCTTGGCAAGTTCTGTAAATTTCGCTGTGTCAATTGGTCCTTCCTTGCTCTCGTCGATGTATTTTGATAAGGCAATGAAGCAGGAGATGACTTCATTCTCACGACCGAAAAATACCAAATCTGTCAAGTTGACTTCTGGCGCTTTGAGGCTGTCTCTGAGTGATGGGAAGTCCATGGTAATCGGGAGGTTAACTTGGCAGCAGTATCCGCCACTTCCGGTGTTTTTGTAAGGATGGAAGCCAGAAGTATCGCCAATAGAGAATTTGTAGGGGTTAATGGGCTTAACTGTAAAGAGTTTGTCATTTACTTCTTCCATGCCTTCGACTTCTTCGAATTTGACTGTATCTCCTTCGTATAAGCCATGGCGTGTATAATCTGATGTTGTAACGATACCATCTTTGTCTTGTGTGATGTTTTCAATCAAAAATCTCTCTGGAATTTCATCCTTTGGCTCTGAAACATAGAATTTTTCGCCAAAGTCGTTGAAAACGTAGCCGAAAAGTCCTGAAACTTGTGTAATGATAAGTTTGATGTTTTTCTGGTGGCAAAAGTCGGAAATTTCAAGTAATTTTGAAAATGGATATAAATCTGTTAAAACAATGGTGTCGAACTTAGAAATGAAGTCGTTTGTTAGTTCGCATGTTGCTAATGATACAGAAACATGCTGGTTAAGTTCTGCAAGCTTTTTGAATGAAGATTCAGCTCTATTCTTTCCGATGTCACTTTCTGTTAAGTAGAATTGAGATGCGATATCTTCAAGTGTTGTGTTCTTTGTATCTTGAATTGTTACATTTTTAACACCCATAAGAATGATATTTTTTGCGATTTCAACACCTAAACCACCCATTCCAGCGATAAGAACAGATGCATGAGACATCTTTTTAATCGCTTCGAGACCTAATGCATAAATCTGGCGACTGTATAAGTTAGTATCGACTTCTTCAGTCATCAGATGAATTTGAAAAAAAAATCCTATCGATAGGAATTGAATTAAGGGAGGCTTCCGACCAGAAAGCCCTCTCAATTTTTTGTGATGTTTACACCAAAAGTGAGATTCGTTAAGCGTTTTTCTCGTTGAATATTGAGTTTCCCGGATTTTAAGTTATTCATAAAGCTTCTCTATATTATACCCTATCTACTGATATGATTATTTTTGAAAAATCTCTTAAATCGACCTGCACTGAATTTTTTAGGGAAAATTCGAAATTTTCTAGGCGTTTTCTGTAACGTTTTTTTACAGAATAAAATCCGAAAAATAATTTTTTGAAGAATCATTTGGGTAGAATACTTATCGAAAATTATATTTATTATAATTTTGGTCGATAAAAATAAGCGGATTCAAAACTGGCAAAAACCCTTTCGGCAATTTGTGGACGATTCCGAACCCCCTCATTTTTGAAATTTAATAAGAAAAATAGAATCTTTATTAAATATAGATTTTAAAAAACTTGGTTATAAATTACGAAATTTTCTCACTTGGGCTAAAAAGTGACAATTTGGTCGGAAGCCACCCTTAATTGTTCGGATAACTATTTATTCGTCGAAATTCATGATTTATTTTTGATTTCACAATATTTTACATCAAAACATGAGAATAACGAGTATATCTATGGACAAAATTTGATGGACTATTGACATATATTCTAATAATCATAAGATTCATTTATGGTAAAAAAGACGTTTAGGGATTTCAAGCATGTCTTTGTATCCAAATATCAAAGAATCTAGTAGTGAATCAAATGAAGAAACCGATTTCATGGATTTATTATCAAGAGAGATTGATACATCGAATCCAGATTTAGTTACAATTTTTTCACAATTACAAAAACATCCAAACTCAATTTCACACTTGAAATCATTTATTCTTGCTCTACTAAGAACCAAATCTTCAAGCGGAATAACAGAACGTCTTGCATCATACTTAATTAGCCATGTAACATTACTTGAAGCAATTACACACAACGTTGAACTTGCCAGTCTATTTTTAATCAGCGAAAACGGCAAACAAACATTCACATCCGTACACAAAGCATTTCTTAAAGAACAAGCATCACGAACTCGCGTTTTTTTGCAAGAAAACGGATTCGATAACGTATCTAATTCAAACCATTTAAACGACTACAAATACTATAGTATTCAAATCGATAGCATAGATGAAAGATTGTCGGAACTTGATATCATTGCAAAAGATGCATTCAAGAGTAAAAATGTCAATTCATTAAAGAATGCATTCAAAGAAGTCTATTCTCTTTTAGCAGTATGCATGATATTCAATGATGTTGTTCTTCGAAACCAGTCAAGTATGTCATCAGACTCACTGAGAATGATTCATAATGCATTTCCAGATTCACCACAAGATACGAATGAGTTCATTAAATGGATCAAGCAACTCATTGAAGAACGTGATTCATCAATTAAAAACATTAAAACATTCAACATTGAACAATCCAAAATGTATGAAAAGATTAACAATCTTGAAACAGAGTTACAAACAAAAACTAAACGCACAAAGATCTCAAGCAATGATTTCGAAGAAACTCATGAAGCTCTTGTCCAGAAAGTTTCAGATCTGCAACGTCAACTTAATGATTTTCATCAACAATTTGGCAATAAAGATACAGAGAGCGTTGAACTCCAACGTTTAAGGAATAAGTTCCAAAAGAATGAACGAGAAAACAATATCAATCTTAAGTCGTTAGAATCCGAAAATTCATCTCTTCGTGCTAAGAAGACGATCTTCTTCAAAAACTGAGTAAGAAAGAATCTAAAATTTCTATCCTCAAATCCAAGATCGAACAATTTTCAGTCAAATCAGAAGATGCAATCAGTTCTGAAAAGCAAACGCGATATGAAATTTCCGATCTTCAACGGTTATACAACAGTACATCATCTTCACTCTTTAAAGAGCAAGAAAAATCACGATTTTTAACAAATCAAGTTGAACGCTTGCAAAAAGAATTTGATAATGTTATTCAAGAAAACAAAGAACTCAGATCTTTACTTGAGCAATCCAAACAAAGTGTTCAAGAACAGATGGAAGAAAACACTATCTTGTTAAAGCAGATGCGTCGTGATTCTCAATCTAATTCGAAAGAAACAATTGAAAACTTGACAAACAAAGTATCCAAACTTAAATACGAACTTTGTCAATCTAAAAAGTTTATTTGCAAACTCCAAAAACAAATTGAAGATTTCCGAAAGAAACATCGTGACTGTCATGAAGAAAGCACAACTTATCATCACAAATCATCTAAAAGTACCAAAGAAAACCAAGATTATAAAGAACATATTTCATACAAAAAACATAAAAATGTTCATATTCTTGACTCATCATCATGTTATTCATCCAATTCATTTGAATTCGAGAGTAACTCTAATGTAAGTGATTTAGATAAAGAAATTGAGAAGTTAGAGAAGAATGTGAAAATTTCACGAAAGATCCTTCAAGAAAACACAAAATTTTCTAAATGAATACATCCTAATATACTTATTTGTTATAAACGTATTATTTGTTATAAACCTATTATTTTGTCACTCAATCCTCTGAAAAGTCTGAGATAATTTGCAAAATTATTCTTTAGAGTTATCGAATAAAATATCAAAAATCATATTTCTTTGCATTGCAGATGCAAAGTTCAAAGTTGGATTCACGAGGCATTATGACGTAAACTATTCATTTTTAATATGAAACTGTTTATTTTTGAGAAGTTTACATATATTTTTGAGAAATTTACGGTGTCACGCTTTTCGTAACGCCAGGCCTTTGAATTTTTTTTCATGACACCGTAAACTTCTCAAAAATCAAAGTAAATATTGCTATTATTCCTGGTTGTTATTTGATGAGGGGTACATCCATCTTTGTCTTTAGCATTGATATCTGCGCCATTTGAAATAAGAATTTCTACCATTTCTTTGCTATTATTTCTGGCTGCATAATGAAGAGGGGTAAATCCATCTTTAGTTTTAGTATTGATATCTGCGCCATTTGAAATAAGAATTTCTACCATTTCTTTGTTATTATACCTAGCTGCATAATGAAGAGGGGTAAATCCATCTTTGTCTTTAGCATTGATATCTGCTCCATTTGAAATAAGAAATTCTGCTGTTTCTTTGTTATTAAACGTGGCTGCATCATGAAGAAGGGTAAATCCATCTTTGTCTTTAGCATTGATATCTGCTCCATTTGAAATAAGAAATTCTGCAGTTTCTTTGTTATTAAACGTGGCTGCCCAATGAAGAGGGGTAGATCCATCTATGTCTTTAGCATTGATATCTGCTCCATTTGAAATAAGGATTTCTGCTGTTTCTTTGCTATTATTTCTGGCTGCATAATGAAGAGGGATACGTCCTTCTTCGTTTTTAGCATTGATATCTGCTCCATTTGAAATAAGAAATTCTGCAGTTTCTTTGTTATTAAACGTGGCTGCATAATGAAGAGGGGTAAATCCTTCTTTGTCTTTAGCATTGATATCTGCTCCATTTGAAATAAGGATTTCTGCTGTTTCTTTGCTATTATTTCTGGCTGCATAATGAAGAGGGATACATCCATCTTCGTTTTTAGCATTGATATCTGCGCCATTTGAAATAAGGATTTCTGCTGTTTCTTTGTTATTATTCTTGGCTGCATAATGAAGAGGGGTACATCCTTCTTCGTTTTTAGCATTGATATCTGCGCCTTTAGAAATAAGATATTCTAAAAGTGATGAAAGATGGAAATTCGGAGAATAAACAAAACATGTGTTGATATCATTTGTTTGGTCCAAATAAACTAAAAATGATTGGAGATTATTGTATTGAGAGCACAATTCTAAATTAATTTTTATGTTGTGTTCATTCATCAAAAACGTGACAAAATCAATATTGTGTGATATAATTGCATATTTCATGCATTCATAATCTGGTTTTTGTACTTTCAAGCATTCATTCATAATGTCTGGATTTCCACCCAAAAATGAATATCTAAGACAATCTGAAGTGATTATTGATTGAAATTTCGTTCTTAAGATCTTAAAACAATCAACGGATCCATGATAACAACATAATTCAAGTAACGTATTAATTACTGGAATTGGATATAAATCACTATCTAATTTTTGTCTTTTATCAAATTCTTCTCTTTCTGTAAAGGTTATCAATGATATTTTGTCATCATCCATAATAGATCTGTGAAGTGTCTTTTGTTCGTGAATATCAGATGAATAATGAGAATTTTCAAAATCGTTAAAAAAATTTTCCCCGTTTTCATCTAAAACAATACTGTATTCTTTGTAGAAAAGGTAATTAAAAACTTTGTTGATTTCGTTGACCTGATTTAGATGGTATTCGTCAACAATTTGTTTGGCAATCGCTAAATATGACTTCATGTAGCGGTTGTTATAAATTGAAAGTTCGGATATATCATTGATAATTTCACCAGGAGAAATTTGATAAGAGTCAATCAGGTTTTGTTTGATTTTTTTGTAAATTGCGTTTAATTTTTCTTCGTCATTTGTTTTCAGCCTGTACAAAGCATTGTAGACATCATTATATCCTGCAAAAATCTCCATCAATTTGTCATAATGAGTTTGGTTAGTTTCTCCCTTGGACATCAACCAAAAAATGAGATGTTAAAGACTTTTCAACCAAAAATTTTCCAATACTCCTAAATTGATAATTTTCCACCAAAAAATTTTTTAGGGGGTAGGTTTGATTCAAATGCTGTTCGGTATTAGAATTAAAAATAATCATTAGTATAATAATTACACTTTTATCAACCAAAAATTTTAAATGTCGTACTTTTACATAAATTTCGTTTTCAAAAGAAGAGCTATATTCTAATAATGGTTTCTTTCATCAACGGTTACTCCACGGATACTATGAAATTTTGCTGAATAGAAGTGTATCAACTCTAACCATCATATCTAAGCTAAACTTGTTTCAACGATTAATGTTCATCCATAGAGCATCTTAATAATGCAGTTGTACATATATATTACCTCATAATTTTCTGGATCTTTAGATCAAATTTCCATTAATACTTCAATACCTACCTGCTTATATATTGGATAATGCATATAAATAGATAGAAATGAATAAGTATTAACTTTGATCATTGATATTTAGTGAAAATAATATCCCTCTATTAAGGAATAACAATTCTACAAAGTCTGATTATAATAATATATTTTCTAAAGATAGCATCCTATGTAGATAAATATTGTTTATTATTTAGAATTTGGAATTATAAAAATTTGTTTATGCATAAAAACATTTCCAGCAAGTTAAAAATACTATATTAGAAATGTTTGGCATTATTTTGTCAAAGACTTAATCAAATTACCAAGATAATTTATGGCAAATATACAATTTGTTCAGTAATTATTTTTTTGGAAAAATCCAACTTACACAATCCATGTCGTGAAGGGTGTATGCCAAAATTATAGCCTCGATGTTTTTTTATATTATGATGATAGATATTGGGAATTGTGATGGATCTTATGTGGTGTAAAGTGAATATTATTGTAAATTATTTCTGAGTATGAACTAATAAAAGGAAAATACTATTCAGCCACTAAATTGAAATTCAAAAATTCAATTTCAAGGACTATTATTAAAGACTTGTAAACACTTTCTGATTCTAAAATCATTCTTAGCCAATAAAAAGTTCTTTCAAGAATGTTTCTGCATGAAAGTTCACATTCCCATTTGTAATAAGAATTTTGCACTTTTCTAATTTGCCGCGTCAAATGTCAGGCGGGAGGCTATCAACTAATTAAAGATTATATAATGGATTAAAAATACGATAAAATGTCAGGCGAAAATGAGGGAAAAAGTGAGAAAAAGTGGCTTTTCAGTTTTTAATTTTTAGTTGATACACCTCTTGCTGAATTCTTTTTTCTATTCATGAATGGGTTGGTTTAATCACTTCTATAAATTGATTATTAAGTTCTTCGTCTTTCTTTCGTTTTGAGTGGGGATCTTTTTAGCGGATTTTAAGGTATAATTTGTCATGAACACTCTATTTTCTGCAATCATATTTTCAATCGTCCTTACTTGATCTTTAAGATATCGATTTTCTCCCATTAATTTATTTATGTTATCATCATCTTGAGTTTGAACTAAATTTTGAGCACTTGGAGCTGGTTTGAGGATAATTGGCTTAATAGATTCCTTATTAGAATTAAATGTAGATTTTTTTCATTAAACTTTCATACGAATTGTATTCTTTTCTTTCAGTATTTTGTCTTGTTTTCAATTAGCAAATACATTTACTGTATGATGCGCAATCGATGCAAGCATCATTATATTCTATTTTTTTTTACCATTCAAAAATTAGATTTAACATGAATAAACACAATATTTAGTATTACAAACAATAATATGCATAAATTAGCCAAAGTATTCTTCTACAGAACGTATAATTCTCGTTAAATTTTCATCATTTTTCTGAAGTTGGTTTGATAAAAGGACACAACACTGATATGCAGCCGCTTCGCACTTTGCAGTGTTTTCACATAGTTTTTCATAGCTATCTATCAAAGAAGCAGCAATTCTAAGCACAACTTCGAAATCAATTGATTTGCAATGAGAAACGATGTTCAGCATTGAAATAGCAACCGTTTCTCTATCGTTTTCATCGTCACTTTGGGAATAAACTTCGAAAAGAGGTAAAAGTTCATGAGTATACTAACCCCCCCTATTTTTCGAAAAATTTTTCTTATGATGCTCGCCCCCATTTTCTCTTTAAAATTCCACTAACGATCTTGTCAAATGTTATCACTCATTTGGATGAGATGAAGTGAAGTAATTTAAATCGCAATTATTACGATATTTGTTTGATATTTTATAATAAGGATTACATGTGTAGGAACCTCTATTATAGCAGAATAAACTGACATATCATTTAAAATTATAATTCCTAAGGAAATATTAGATGAACTATTTTTATCAATTGAAAAAGTGATAAAAAATCAAAAAATGATGCCTTCTAATAAAATTGTCAATATGCATAGAATACATGTTGTATTTTCAAGATTTCCTTCAAAAAGAATAACTCTGATCAAAAAGATAAAATGAAATTAACTCAAACCTTGCAAGCTAAGCAAATATGCCTTTAAAAAGTTACTAAAAATCCCTAAATTATTTCATTTGAAGGTAAAAAAATGTAATTGAAAATTTATAATTTTTTTTTAAACAGAAATTGATTCTTTGATATGCTCAGGTGTATATTTGAATATAGTTCCACCATTCAAATATCCATTCCTTGCATCCATCACAGAATCAAACAAAATTTTATACGCATTAACTAATTTCTTCGAAACTTCTTCTTTTGCGAGTTTCTTCAGCTCATTATTACTCAGTTCATCGCAGAGAGGTGTCTGAAGTTTGCCTGTTCCAATCAACGCATTCTCCAGTCTCTTCACAGTGTTTCTGACGAGGTTTTCTTCACCACCGGCAACAGTTGACAAAGGTTTTTGTTGTGGAGAAGTAAAGAGATTAATGAGCTCTGTACTTCTGCATCTTCTCAAGAATTCTGATACTTCTATATCTATAATCTGTGCCACAACCTTGTCTTTGTCTTTTTCTATATCATTCGAGCACTTTAAGTTCGCATCTTTCGCCAAATTCGAAAGTTCGTACAAATATGTTGCTTGGAAAGGTAAATTCTCTTTCATTGAAACAACAGTTGTGTGGAGTTGTGCTGCATAGTTATCAATGAGAGAAGAGACATCAAATGATATAGATAAAGAGCTTTGTTCGTGTTGTGAAGTGACAAATTTCATGATTTTTAGAGCTTCATGAAATGCGGATTGTGAAGGTCGAACTGAGCTCTTTATGACATCTGTGCTCTCAGAAATGGCTTGTCTAAACGTTTTTGAGGACATGTCAACAAGATTCTTTGTGGTTTTGGCTACAGGTGAAGTGATACCACAAATGTCAGAAATTTTTGAGAAAAAGTATGAACAAATGTTTGCCATTTGGAAACAGTCTGCCGGTCTAACAAGACCTCTTATAGCTTGTGAGACACGACTATCAAGAGGTCTGCAGACTGATTCGAAGGCGTCGTCGAGTGTTTTCTGTATATTTGGCGAATTTTGGTCTTCTTTCAAAACTGTTGCCAAAAAAGTGGCTTCTGTTGCTGCTGTTTGATGGATCCAGGCAAATACGTTACTGGAGAATGCTAATGGATCAGCACTGGCTGTTTCTTCGAGTGGGCGGCTGTCGGCTGTTGGTGATGTCAAAGCATTTAAGAAAGCTGGTCCAATTACGCTACTTCTGACTTGTCCGATCTCGCTGCAGACGAATCCGTAAAGTATTGGTTTGGATTTGATGATTGTCAAGCATTTATTGAATGAAGAAGGAATAGTTGGCTGTAATCTGTTAAAAATATGACTATTTGCATGGAACCAGCCATGTATACGACCATAAGCACGCTCTTTTGCGGCATTTAGAGCGGTTAATGCGTCTGTAAGACTACGAGATTTTTGAGTTAATAATGCATTTGATGTTCGCTCTTGAGATGCTTCGAGATGAGAGAAAGCATCAAAGAATTTATCATCAATATCACCTTTTTCGAGACATGCAAAGTCTTCTTCTGATAGATAATACTCTTCAATAAAACTATGTATTTTTGTAAGTTGATTTCTTTGTTTTTCTTGTTGAATGTATAATGATGTTGTCATGTCTAAAACTTCATCGACTCCTTTTTGGCCGATTGACAATTTTGTAAGCATTTGATCACATGATTTATCAAGGAGATCAATTGTTGTAAAAACACGATCAATAGTAGTTGTTAGTTGTGAAAATTGTTCGATAAATCTATTTAGTTCGCTTAGTTCCTTTTCTTCTAATAAAGTTCGAACTGAAGTATTGCTATTAAACGTAGTATCGTCGATAGATGAAAGTGCTTCGATTAGTTCATTACTTGGATCATTTGTTAAAGTCTTTAATTCATTAATCTTACGTTGAACAGAATTCTTCATTAATAAAAGTGAAAAATATTATCAAGTCAGACGATTTATAATAATTTGTGTATTGATTAGGTTGTAAATTGAATGTTTAAATATCAATATTTGCTCTTTTCGAGATTTCACAAAACATTTGAGTAGTATCTATTCATTTCATACCTAGAAATATTGAAATTCTCAGAAATTTCGGTAATTTTCTATATTATTAATGAATTTTTAACAAATGAAATCAAAATCAACTCAATATCCAGAAAATCTTGGCATATTTATTGGGTGAAAAATGATTTACATATGTAGTATTTGCTAAAGGCGAAATATCCAAAATAACTCCTTTCGTTATGTAAAAAAAAATTAGAAATGAGCGCAAAACAAAGGAGAAGGAGTAAAAGTGAAGATTCCGAGTCGTATGCTTATGAGGAAGAATCATCTGATTCAACTCCTCCTCCATCAATAGAAAAACCAACTAAAAAACAAAACGCAAAAGATAAAGAAACTAAATCCCAAGAAAAAACAGAAAATAAGCGATATGATCCATCACAAAGACAAACTTTACCACCATCAGATATTATTCAGTTCGATTTACCTCAATTTAAATATCCAAAATTAAACGACGTTATAATTTCTCCTCGTGAAGGACAAAAATTCGTAATTTCTAAATTGATTGAAGATGCTAAACCAGGTACAACGATTAATATCCCCTCAGGAACTTATTCGGATGTTTTATATATTAATAAGCCACTTAAAATCTTAGCAAACGGAAATGTTAAGCTTATTGGTACTTCTGATAAACCCGCAATTACAGTTGCCGCTGATGGTGTATCCTTCCGTGGTTTTGAAATCACACAAAGAAAAACAGAAGAAGACGCAGAGGCCGCAATGCTTATTAAATCAGGATCTGTATTACTTCTCGATTGTTCAATCAAATCGGATACATGTCCTTCCATTTGCGTTTCCAAAGATTCAGTTGCAAATGTTAACGGATGTCGTTTCATCAGCAAGTCAGCGCCAAACGTACTAACGCTCGATAATAGCTGTTGTACATTCGAATTATGCAACTTCCAAGGCAGTACAGCCAACGGTCTTGTATTCAGAGATAATTCCCAAACAAAACTCACTCGTTGCACGATACAAGGCTTCACAAAGAGTGGT
Organism: Trichomonas vaginalis G3; assembly: GCF_026262505.1. Lineage (NCBI taxonomy): Eukaryota > Parabasalia > Trichomonadida > Trichomonadidae > Trichomonas > Trichomonas vaginalis. The sequence goes on along the minus strand of NC_067203.1, from coordinate 13,835,734 downwards.
ATACTCTCATGCGGCCATTCTTCATTCATATCCGAGAAATGCCGTATCACAGCCTGTTCCCAAAACGGTGTTGAAAGTTGTTCAGACAAAACAATCACTTTAATCGACTCCAGCATCGAAGGTTGTGGAATGAATGGCATTTCTTTATACGGATTAGCTTCACTCCGCATAACTGGTTGCACAATAGAAGGTTGCACATTAGCAGGCCTCGAAGCACGCGAAGGAAGTGCTGCAAGATTATCCGAAAACGTTTTTTCACATTGTGGAAATCCTTCCACATTGTTTGCATTCGAACAAGCCACAATCGATTCCCACGCCGACAAGATTGTTAGTACAGACATCTTAGGTATCTGTTGTGCAGACAATTCGAGCGTAATGATGAGATCTGCTGTTTTACAAGATATCCATGGCCGTGGTGTTTTAGTCAGCGACAATGCGACATTGACACTCAATGATACAAGGATTGAAAGAACAGACAAAACAGGAGTAACTGTTTGCCATGGTGGAAGCTTAGTTCTAGCAGATAGTTACGTATTGAACTCCTGCGAGCTTGGAATATTAGTTAATGATTGTCATTCTGCGCAATTAGTGAATACACATGTTGACGGATCAGCGCTTTCAGGTTTGGAAATCAATGGTGTTCAAACTGGTTTCTCCATTGATCAGTGCAACTTCACGAGATGCAGACAATGCGGTATTGTTATCATTGACTCGTCTGTTGAACTGAGTTTATGCAATGCGATGTCAAACAGATATTCCGGTTTCGAAGTCAGGTCATCAAAGGTTTCTCTCAAAAGATGCAGAGCAGACAAGAACGCGAGTGGCGGAATATGTGCAAGAGGTGGTTCTGCTATGACTGTTGATACATGCTCTGTTATGGAGAACGGGCAAGTTGGTGCATCACTTGAAAACAAGTCAAATATCACTTTCAAGTCAACAACAATAGAAAACAACAAACATTTGGGAATAGCAGTTGAACTTGAGTCGTTTGTTACATTGAAGAGCTGCCTTGTCACTAAACATAGTTGTGTAGCCATGCAAGTTGAAGGAAAAGACAGCAGAGCATTTGTTGACAGAACAAAATTTGTTTCAAATGATGTCGCTGTTCTCGCTGTAATGAATGGAAGAGTTGCTGCCAAAGGTGCAACATTTGATAGTAATAATATGCACATAGAACTTAGAGATAAAGCAAAGATGAAGGCTTCTGGATCTGAGTTCATTTCGGCTGCTGAAAAAGCTGGAATTAACATATGCAGTAATTGTGTCGCAACTTTCGATGATTGCACCGTTTCGAAGAATAAAAACGTTGGAATTGCTTGCGAAGGTGAAATACAGATGACCATGTGCAGAGTGAATGATAATGGACTTGGAGCTTTCTTGTATGGTAAAAGTTCTGGTTCAATCACTCAAACAAAGTTCGCAAACAACAAAAAATGCGCTGTTTATTTGCAACAGGGAAAGGTGAAAATTACTAAGAATATTATCGAAGGGCATGAACTGTATGGCATTAAGATAGAAGAAAAAGCGGATGCTGATGTTGATGGCAACGAATTCAAGAGAAATTCTCAAGATATTAATCGTGAATGATTTGTTTATTTTATTATTATTAAAATATAAAATTAATATTTAATTTCACAGGAATATTGATAAATTTTGGTAGTGAATATTAACTAAGTTTCTTAAGGGTGCACTTACGCCCCTTTGACACTGCCCTCAATTCATATGATTAAGGTTGATTTTCAATGGCGCTTCACGCCAGTTATCAGAAATTTGAATTAAAGTCAGATGGATTGTCAAAATGCAACTATCAGGTAAGATCATTCACGGAAAAAAGAAGTTGAGAAAATCTCTTCTTGGAAACATTCTTCTAATATAATCTCAAAATGGACATTGAGTTTCTTATTTATTTTTCAATTTAAAAAAAAGTGGATAATTGAGTTAATTTTAATCGTCTTTTCTTATTGTCATTTCCTGTCACTTTTTCCGTGCACAATAATTTGTATCAGGAAACTCTATATGACCCCATTTGAAATAAGAAATTCTGCCGTTTCTTTGCTATTATTCCTGACTGCATAATGAACAGGGGTAAATCCTTCTTTAGTTTTAGCATTGATATCTGCGCCATTTGAAATAAGGATTTCTGCAATTTCTTTACAATTATACATGGCTGCATAATGAAGAGGGGTAGATCTATCTTCAATTTTAGCATTGATATCTGCTCCATTAGAAATAAGGATTTCTACCATTTCTTTGTTATTATTCATGGCTGCCCAATGAAGAGGGGTAAATCCATCTTTAGTTTTAGTATTGATATCTGCGCCATTTGAAATAAGGATTTCTACCATTTCTTTGTTATTATTCTTGGCTGCATAATGAAGAGGGGTACATCCATTTTTTGATTTAGCATTGATATCTGCGCCTTTAGAAATAAGATATTCTAAAAGTGATGAAAGATGGAAATTCGGAGAATAAACAAAACATGTGTTGATATCATTTGTTTGGTCCAAATAAACTAAAAATGATTGGAGATTATTGTATTGAGAGCACAATTCTAAATCAATTTTTATGTTGTGTTCATTCATCAAAAACGTGACAAAATCAATGTTGTGTGATATAATTGCATATTTCATGCATAGATTATCTGGTATTTGTACTTTCAAGCATTCATTCATAATGTCTGGATTTCCACCCAAAAATGAATATCTAAGACAATCTGAAGTTATTTCTGATTGAAATTTCGTTCTTAATATTTTAAAACAATCAACAGATCCATGATAACAACATAATTCAAGTAACGTATTAATTACTGGAATTGGATATAAATCACTATCTAATTTTTGTCTTTTATCAAATTCTTCTCCTTCTGTAAAAATTATCAATGATATTTTGTCATCATCCATAATAGATCTGTGAAGTGTCTTTTGTTCGTGAATATCAGATGAATAATGAGAATTTTCAAATTCGTTAAAAAATTTCAAGTTTTCATCTAAAACAATACTGTATTCTTTGTAGAAAAGGTAATTAAAAACTTTGTTGATTTCGTTGACCTGATTTAGATGGTATTTGTCAACAATTTGTTTGGCAATCGCTAAATATGACTTCATGTAGCGGTTGTTATAAATTGAAAGTTCGGATATATCATTGATAATTTCACCAGGAGAAATTTGATAAGAGTCAATCAGGTTTTGTTTGATTTTTTTGTAAATTGCGTTTAATTTTTCTTCGTCATTTGTTTTCAGCTTGTACAAAGCATTGTAGACATCATTATATCCTATAAAAATCTCCATCAATTTGTCATAATGAGTTTGGTTAATTTCTCCCTTGGACATCAACCAAAAATTTTAAATGTCGTACTTTTTATTTCAATTTCGATTTTCGAAAATTAACACTTTTCCGACGTTTTGTAATTCTCTAGTAACGTAGGGTGAGTTTTCATGCCGGCAAATGCCATGCAGAGTTATTTCAAATATTTTAGGGTAAATACACCCATAATCCCTGGAAAATATCATGCTGAATGAAAACTCACCCACGTTACATGATATTTTCAAATATTATTCCAATAATAGTTATAAATTATTGGTAAGAAATATGTGATAATTTGCTTTCTTGAAGTCTAGACAGAAATTAAACAAATTGGTGTGTGAAATTAATTGTATCTCCAAATGAGCTTAAAATATCCATGAAATATGTTCCCAAGTAAATAAAATATGAAAATTTCAAATGTATTTTTTATTCTAACAAGAATTAATATTAATATAATGTTTAATTTTCTGGGTGTAATATTTGAATTATCAAATCTGCTTTTTCGTCAATTTCCTGATTCAATCCATAAATTTCATCGAGAGCAGAAACAATTTTGTTTGCTACTATGTTAGAAGGTACTTTAATACCTTCATTTATCATAATATTAAGTATCCTTTCTATGATTTTTATGGAAGAAAACGAAACTTCGAGGTCACTTTCGTCAATTAATGAACTTAAGAGGAGAAAAGGTGGTTTCGGAATAGCAGACATGATTTCTGATGAAGGAGTATGCTGTAGGAAGAATGATGCATAATTAACAGCTGAAATTTTAACAGGATTCAACTGAGAATTAAATAATTCAATTGAAACTGAGAAAATGATATCATTTGGTGCTGGAATGTAATCTATGGTCTTAAGAAAACGTAAAACAATTGATGATTCGATTTTCTTTTGTTGTAAAATCGAAATAATATTTGACATCAAACCTTTTTCGAATAGAGCATTAATAATGGTTGTATCATTGAAGTTTGCAATAAATCTGTAAATTGGTTCAATGATTTTTGCATTTTCGTTGGAAAAAATTAAAATTGAATTTAAATCTTCTTCTGAAAGATTTTGTTTAAAATTATTGTCAAGTAGTAGGCATAGAACTGAAAATCCGCATGATGTAAGTATTGATTCGCCTGATTTGTGATTGATCAATTCAAATGATAAAATCCAAATTTTATTGTAATATTCTTCATCATGAATCTCGCATATAAGAAGTTTGAACAAAATTTTCATGAAATTTGTGAATATTGTATAAAAATAACTTTTATCAGCAGATATTATTGGAATCTGTGGATCTAATGATGAAATTAAGTTATGAATGATTGAGAAAAACAGATTTTGATCTATGTTATGAAGACAATCTCTATTAATATTAAAAATATTATATAAAATGCCAATTACATATAAATAAACTCGTATATCTTCAAAGCTTGTAATAGACAGAAGTTGATTTGCATAATCTAATGAAGAGAATTCTGAAAAGTCGTGTTCTTTTTTAGATAATATGACATATATGAAATCTAAAGATTTTAGTTGGATTTCTATTGATGAATTGTTAATATTTTGAATAGAATTGTTGAATAATGCATGAATTATATCTGTACTTAGTTGAAAATCAAAAGAATTTTTGAAGTATTCATTAACTTTCGTCAAGTCTATTTCATTTCCATCAAAAATCTCATCGATGAGATCTTCTATATCCAAATCTTGTAAAAGATTCTCTATAAATGAATGAAAGCTTGAGTGCAATTGAAATGCATTTTCACCATAATTCATTATATCCGAAGTTCAAAATATTAGAATATACGTACATTAACAGTTACTCTTGCCGATATATTATGTTGTTGAAAGGCCATCTTATGAATGAATTAGATAATGAAGTTTTTAAGAAGGCAATTGATCAAAGTCTTGGAGTCCATGTATCCATAATATGCAGAATTTATGGTTGTGACGTGCCTTATTTCTAAGATAAAAAAAAATTATTTTTCTCTAGGTTCAGTAGCTAAAAAAAGGCATTAGAAAATCATGTAAAAAGGATATAGTAAATGTTTTAGAATAACTGGCATAATATGTACATATTTATTTAAATCGTTAATTAAAAAAAAGAATTTAGAGTGTTGGAGCCTCAACACCCATGACAGCGCAAATTTCCTGAGCTATTTGAAGACGGATCTTTCTTAAACTTTCGAGTGGATTTTCTTCATCAATCTGAAGTGGTGGAATTGTAGCTGGATCTGGAGCAGGACGAACTGCATCAACTGTCTTGTTGAGAATAGCTTCAAAACGTTCGAATTGTTCTTTTGGAAGAAGATCAGAGAGTTTTTGAATGAGTTGGAGTCTATTTTCATTTCTTTTTTCAATCTTTTCGTCGAATTCGTGGACAGATTGCATTACTTTCTCGACTTCGGCTCTAAGATTCTGAAGATCAGCAATTTTTTCGTTTGACATTTGCAAAATGTAATGACCGTTTACACTTTTCAGCTTATATCGGCGCGAAGCAGCGTTCCTTCTCCAAAAAATTATGATATAACTCTGAGTTGAATGGGAAGAGATATTTCTCTCTAACAAAAATAGCAAAGTCGCCTATGAAATCATTAGAGATGATCAATATCTATGTCAAAATGATGATTGAAATCACAGAGATAGTGTATATTGATCATTAGAATCAATTGATCTGATGATAGACATGTTTAAAAAATATAACATATGTGTAATTAAAGTCTAAAAAATGTTTAATTTTAAGAGAAAAGAAAAAATGTAATTTATTCGAAAAAAAAAGAGAATTATGGAGCAATACGGACATAGCTGTCAGCGCGGTCACGCTTGCCCTGGTGGATACATTCTGCGATCCACTGGATATTGCGGACTTCCTGGTCCATAAGCTGAACCCAAGAGTAGAAGACAGCGAATGAGAAGAATACGCTGAAGCTTTCAACGTGCATCAGAGCAGCCCTCTCGAGGAAGACCTCTTCGATTGTCTTAGATGAAGTACGAGACAAATCGAAGAGCTTCTTGTATGTCTCGAATGGCTGAAGGGCATCAGCGAGTGTTGTTTCGCCAGCGCCCTTGGCAGCGAGTTTAGATGTGATTGTAGCGAGCTGGCCAATACGTGGGTAAAGGGCCTCGCGGTCATCAGCGATCATTGATGTGCGGATAGAGTTCAATGTGATGATGATAGCACGTCTGTCGGCTTCGAATTCGAGGAGATCGCACATAACTAAAGCAGTTTCACTACCGAGATTCTTGCAGAATTCATAAAACTGATCATAGTATTCACGGTAGAGTTTCAGACGGATTGATTCGACATTCTGTTCGCTAAGTGAGTTTGTGTTGAGGCACTTGGAGAATAATGGGCCAAGTGGAGTATCAACGAGAACCATCTGATAAAGATCTTGGACTGTTGATGCAACAGCTAAAGCCTTGATACCATCAAACATACCAAGTGGATGGCAACGCTCGATAAGTTCTGTGACATCGTGGTCGTGGACAACACCAGAAATAATAATGATGACATTGTCAATCATGAATGGAATTCTGAGCCACTGGAAGAATGTCTTGAGTTCATCGGAAGCTTGGGACTCAACATAATTAAACTTATCGACTAATCTCTCAAGGCAGCGCTCGTAGATAACTGTTGGTGAAGCTGTGCCGGCATCATTTTGAAGATATGATTGGAAACCAGCATTGGAAAGATGAAGACGGAAATCTTCAAGGGTTTCGCATTGCTTAAGCTGCATATAATCGGCTTCTGTGAGGAACTCTGTGAAGCAAGCACGGACGTAGCCATCAAGGAAGCCATATCTAATGTTGTAGTGTAGGTTGTCCATTTATTTTTTTCTGGTTGATAAAAAAAAAATTTTGATTACTGATCGTCATTGTAAATTCTTAATCGTCGTGGTTCTCTGTGGTCCTTTCCATTATGAAATTATTTGTATCGATGTGATGATATCAAATGTTTGAACTGCCTTTTTTTCGGATGGAAAGCCAAAAATTTCAAAAGAAACTTGGGATAAATCAATTTTAACATTCCCACTTACTTCTAATGAATAATTTGACAGTATTTTTGCGATTTTTCCTGCTGCCAAAAGATGAATCTCAAATTATTCTATGAGACACTAATATTTTCATTGGAATATTTTGATTTGAGATTTTAATATGTGATAAAAATTGTCTGGTCAAGATTTTACTTAGATGTACCCAAAATCATCGTAATTATCGTATAGTTTCGAAATTTATGAGTTAATGTTGTGGTGAACATCTTATATATTTATCATTCTCTAAAGTATTACAATACTGAGGCATTATATTCAATTACCTTCATTATATTTACTTATTATTACATATTATTACCATATAGGATCGATAAATACATCAATAGTAAAAATCAAAATATATACCAATCTTTAAATCTGTTGAAAATTACACATCAATATCTTTTTTCATGCTTATGTTAGTATATTATCTTAAAATATATTTATTTTCATTATACACCTTTTGAATTCAAAATATAGAGCAGAATTATACCACTCAATTTGAGATTCACAAATCATTTACGCGATTATTGCATCAATTCAACTACAACATATTGTCCTCATATATATACACGAATATAAACTCAACGACATAAAATAACACTTCATATATTTAAATTATTTTTTTGGATTTTTGATTCGCATTTTGACTTCTACAAACGTCACCAAAGCATTTCATCCTTATTTAGAAATAATATATTGGGCTCATGTGAATAATTTTAATGCATCCAGTAATATTGAATCAATCATTGCGTAATGTGTAATAAATTGCAAATTCTTGAAGCTTGTGCAGGGAGAAAATAAGTTCTAAGATATACTATATTTGAAATATGGTACTTATAGATGAAAAGGAGGTCTCACTTCAAATAATTAAATAAATTTGATCACAAAAATCCTTTTATTTAGAATAAATATCTACACCATCGCCATCAGTGTATTTTATGAGCTCTAAAGAGAATTTTTCAAAAAGAAATTATATCGTCCTCCAACTGTCACGTTTTCACTTTTTTTAACAAAATTCTAACTCTTTTATAACTTGGTCTAAATGGATGATTCTTTACATAATTTAGTTGGAAATGCAGTAGATGATCACATTAAAGAGAGTGATCATCCTACCAATCATAATACTGACAAGTCAGATATAGAAGATAATTTGATTCAAGCTTCAGAGAAAAACAATGGTGAATCCGAAACAAATATTAAAAATGAAACTGGAAATGATAATAAAAACGGCAAAGAAACAGCAAAAGTAATTGATGTTTCTACGAATCCGAAGAAAAATGAGTCAGAAGACGCATCAACAGATTTAGAAATGCAAGTTGTTGAAATTCATGCACCTAGACCACCAATTAATGAAGTTGGTCAAAATCCAATTTTAAAGATAACTGATGTAGCATCAATTCCAAATTCTGCAAGTGTTTCTAAAACTCCAGGCATAAAGGGAAACGTTGTTCCTTTAATTTCTCTTGACAATTTAATGAAAATTTATTCAACAACTGAAATGAAACAAAACATGGTCATACCACAAGAAATAATTAAACTAACAAGGGTATCGGCTGTAATTAATCATAAAAAACCATTTAACAGCGAATTATTAAGAATATTTAATTCAATTGAAAAACCGAATTTTCTTCCAATTGAAAGGCCAAAAAAGCCAGGACGGAGATCACATAAGAATAATGATCGTTATGTTGTCTTTGAATCCACAAGTTCCGATGAAAATGACGAATCAGCAGAAAATGATTCAACTTTTTCTATAAATTACCGGCCATCATCAGAGACACCACAAGTTGGTCGACCACCAAAGCAATCTAAATATAGAACAGCTGTTAAAATGGTCCCTGTAAAACGAATGACAATTTTTGATGTTACAAATCGAAGATACGCGCCATGGATAGAGATTGTAAGCAGAATACCAAGAAGACCATTCCATCAGAGAGCGAATACAGGAATCTATAAAGAGGAAGTTCCTGACATTGTCACAAAAACTTTTGAAGTTATAAGAAATACAAAAAGTGATAAAAAACCAAATAAAGCTTTGAAAGCTATTGCGAAAGATCCTGCCGCTGTTCTTGCTCTTGGTCCGCAGTATCCGATGAACCTTGTTGAAAAGCAAATGCTGGAAAACAAAGAAAAAATTAAATTGCGAGATAAAAACATTTTCGCGTTTAAGCTGCTTCCGATAACGAGAAATGAATCTACAATACCTGCACACTCTGTATTTCGCAAAATCTATAAAGAAGCGAGAGTTGATACAATGAATAATTTGTCAAAAGTGAACAGATATTTAAACAACCGCGAAATACGCTCTAAAATCACAAGAATCACTCCTACAAGTGATCTTCAACGTGCAGCTTCTTATCTCTGGAAGGCTCCTAAACAAACACCTACAAATAGCAAATATCAGTCAAGACATCATATTATTGTTGAAAGTACTCAGGCTTCTCAAGCAGCGGCCATTCAATCCTACGAATCATCAATCAGCTCTTGCTGTACAATTTCTAATGAATCAATTAGTGCTCAGGCTGAAATTGCTTCTCGTGTCCTTCATTCTTCATTTGAAGCGCCGTTTTGGGTTAACTTCGAATACGAACGACAAAAATTCCAGAAATTGTAATGAATTACTGGTTAATCTTTAATATAATACTCTTATTTATGTTATTGTAAATATTAGATTTAGATTATTGAAATCGGAATTAATTTTATTACATATCTTATTATGTATTGTTTTGTCTTGATTGATCTAATTCAATGTAATATCATATATCGCTTCAATTGAGAGAAATGAAAAAAGAAATTCATTTTACAAAATCTCAATCCACCTATTTTGTGTAGTAAAGATCAGAAAAAACAATCCATTAATAAAAAAATTGTGCGATGACTCTAAAATTTGTAAAATAGAAAAAAAAATATCTCCAAAACTCATTTGATTATATTAAACAACAACATGGATTCTAAGAATCCCAAAAATAAATAGTTTCAAGTATATATCAATGATAATTTATTAAATACAAAAAAATCTATAAATTTCATGAAATGCAACAAAGTGCATTATGATACTTATTATTTCTTCTTGTTCTTGGGGAACTCTACAATAAGTTTTTCAGGAACATCTTCAACCAAAGGGGGAGATCCTTCAAATCTAAGTCTATATTTGCCAGGAATGGTAGTAGGAGCTGCCACAACAACTGCAGGATAAAATACAGATGTAAAACTGCCGAATTCTGGCCAGGCGGCAAGAACATCAGTTTTAATTTTGTAAGTTGTTGCTTTTGTGCGTCGAGCAGGCTGGAACTGTGGTAGAGGCATGATTTCTTTGTAAGGAACAATGAATTCTTGAGGAACATCTCCAGTTGGATCGGCATCACAACAATAATATGAAAGAGTGTATGGATCAAAGCCAAGTACAACAGCTACGCAGTAAATGTTTTCGCCGTTTTCATCTTTATTTCCAACAACAACAACGTATGAATTGTTTGGTAAAATGCGATTTTGAGGCCACGGAGAAGATCCTGTTAAAGGAACATATGGAGCGGCTTGTGTAGGAAGGCTTGGATTTTTTGAATATTTGGAAAAATTCTCTTGTAATTTCTTGGCAGATGGAATTTCGATTTTATTAATTCCTTTTTCGGATTGTGCAATCATTTTTTCAACTGCAAGGAACATATCTGTGATTCTCTTTGATTCAGTTTGGATTATTTTCTGCGATTCGTCATATAAATTTGAAAATTGTGAAAAACCTTCTGGAGTGTAATTTTCAAGCAATTCTTTTGCCTTTTCATCGAGAATATGCTCATTTTCTTTGATTTCCGCTGCTTTTGAAACCACTTCATACATTACTTTGGTGAGTTCAGGCTTTTCTTCGCTCATCAAGTAAGGAGTTTAAAAAATTCAGGGGATTACACCAACAAAGAAAAATGCTGGGGGTATCACCAAAAAGTTAAAAAAGTATTTGGATTTAGTTTCGATAAAAGTAAAAGATTATTAATTGTTTGGAAAAAATACCAAAAATTTTGACACTTTACAAAGCTTAACGTATGGAACCAAAAAAAATAATATGAGTATAACTTCACAGCCAGAAAATGATCATGTCTCTTCAGAGAGAACATATGAAATAGTAAGGACCAATGTTAACATCATTCCTGTGACAATCAAGCAAATTCTCAATGCTGAAGTCAAGGATAACGCTTTTATGATCAATGGAGTTCAAGCCAAAGTTATCAGAATCATTGGTAAGATCCTTTCTCATGAAGAACAAGACGCTACAACAGATAAATACGTATTAAACGATTGCTCAGGTACAATTGAAGCATTCGAAAGTGTTGATCCATCAAATGTTAGAGAACCATTTGAAGATAACAGATATGTAGCCATTACTGGTATGTTAAAATTTGAAAATGATTCCAAATCCTTATCAATTGAATCAATCGAATACGCTGATGATTACAATAGGATAACATATCATGCACTTGATACAATTCATGCTCATTTATACTTTACAAAAGGTGGATTCCCACAGAATACTATATATACAGCTCAAAATAGAGAACCATACCAGCCAAATACTGCTCATGCTGACACAAAGGCAGCATCTGAAGGTGATATAGATCAAGGAATCCTTTCATGCATGAAATCCCATGGTGAAGGTGCTCAAGTTACGAAATCAGAAATCATCAGTGCACTTAAGGATAAGTTCTCGGTTGTTCAGATCGAAGGACGCATTTCCAAGCTCAATGAAGATGGTCTTATATACCAAGCTGATGAAGATACATATTCAATTGCATAAAGTTTTTTTATATTAATTTTTAATAGTATTTTCTAATAATGCTGGTTATGCCTATGACGAATGTTGTTGTATTTGTAAGAATACTAACGAATGAAATTCAATCCACATTATCATGGGTAATTTTCATTTATGACTTGAGCATAGTAAAGTTGAATGAGAGTTTTCATTAATTACTGTAAAAATGGTCAGTAATTCCATAAAATTTTAAAAATTTTCTTTTGATAAAACTCTAATATTAATATGAAAGTTCAACTTAAGATGTTTGACTTATCGTAACTTCCAAAGGCTAATAATTCAAAAAAAAAATAAAGAGATAAAAAAAATTGAAGGGAAAAAGATCATTAATTAGCTTCTATATATCAACGTATAACAGAAAGTTTATATATTCAATTAATTATGATTCATTTTAACAATATTCTCTATATCAGTGAAGAATTCCAAGAATCTCGAGGAATCTCCTTGAACTTTCACCGTAAGGGTAAATAGTTCGTCATTCTGAAAGCTCGCTTGAATAACGTAGTAAGAGTTTGGTTCGATATTCTTGCGATGAGCGTAAATTATGTGGTCATTGGGATGGAACCAATCGAATCCCTTTTCCAGTAATTTGCCTTGAATAAGACCGAAAACATTTTCGAGTTGAATTGAGATATCTGTAATTTGTCTTGAAGAGCCTTCTGGCATTACGAAATCCGTTTCAACATAGTCTGTCTTATCAACCATTGAGTATGTGACCATACTGTTGGATTCTCCGTAGCTTTTGTTCCTTTGATAAGGATCTCGAGCTTGGAAGTTTCCTGACATTGGTCCAGGCGCTTGTATAAAGAAAGCTCCATCGTCTTGGTCAGCTGGTTTCTCTTCTTTAATGACAGACCACGGAAGTTTATCGAGAGCGATTTTTTGTGTTAAAATGTGGCAAAAATACTTTGCCTGGTTGAATTCTTCGCTTTTGAGAAGATCTGGTAACTGATCTTCAGGAATACCGATATCAATGAGCGCGCCAATGACGGCTTCGTCAACTTGGTTGATATCGATTGGGTCAATCTTTGTAATTTTCGGTAGAGGGCTAGGAATCGTATAACGTCTGGGTAAGTCTATTCTAAATGCTCTGTTATGCTTAATCTGTTCGATTGTGATCCTTTTTGCGGGATCAACTTGTAACATCCTCGAAATGAGGTCTTTGATGTCAGGTGGGAAGTCTGGCATCCTGTATTGTCCTGCTTTGACCTTGGCTACAAGGTTTCTGAAGGACGGATCGTCGAATGGAAGGCGGCCAGAAAGCAAAGCATACAAAACAACGCCGCATGACCAAATATCTGCTAGCCTTCCATCGTACGGAATGCCTTTAACGATTTCGGGGGACGCATAATGCGGAGATCCGCAAGATGTTTCTGCAATATTCGCAGTCATCCAGCGCGCGAAGCCAAAATCTGCAATTTTAATGTTATCATTGTCATCTAGGAGGATATTTTCGGGTTTCAAGTCTCTGTGGCAAATGTTATTTGAATGAAGATAGTCAAGACCGTAAATAATTTGCCTGAAAAACTTCATTGCTGTCTCTACGGTAAGAGCTCGTCGCGACATGAGATAATCGAATAATTCACCATGCGCAGCGTACTCTAAAATAACATAGATATGCCTTGGAGACTCACAGATCTCTTTCAGCTTCAATAAATGAGGGTGGTCAAGCAACCGCATCAATGCAGTCTCCCTTTGGATTTTTTGCTGTAAATCTGGCCGAGCTTCGAAACTTGATTTTTTAAATATTTTAATCGCTGCAAGAGTATGTTTCGTTTTATGCTCACCTAATTTCACTTTACCTGTAGCTCCAACTCCTATAGTTTGGAGAACTATGTAATCTCCTATTTCCTGCACTTTAGGCTGCATTTTATTTTTCTTTTTTCTTCGAGCTACACAAAAAATTTAAAAATATCTATCGTCGAGGAAAATTGAGAAGTGATCAGGCCAATAAATTGAGTGAAAATTTTAGATTTTCTGTGAGTTTATTTTGATTTCTCGATAAGTTGTCTTATATCTACGCTTGGTAATAGAATATCATATTTTTCATATCTCTTCTCTCAATTTTGTGAAGTTTACGTTGATGAATATGCGATTATCCATTATATAAATCTCGATGTCACTTTTGCGTACGAGCTGATCGAGGCCATATATATATACAGCTTGACACATATGGTACATATCAAATGTATGTATCATATGTGTCAACATGTGACTCACCTGAGCGCAATATGTAGTCAAGTTTATCAACATTGACGTAATCAAATTCTGAATTCGTCAATATTTGACAATGATCGGTGCATTTATGATATATTCTATTTCGATCCTATCTTTCTTTGTTAAAATTTTGGTATTCAATTCAATTTTCCAAAATTTATGAAGCTCTCGGGGATAAACCTGGAAAAATCGGTCGGGATAAAAAGTGACAAAGATGTGGGAGATACAAAGTGATTGGAACGAACTTAAGTCATTTTGGGTTAAAATCGGTGAAACAAAGTACCAAATTAGCAAAAATGACCAAATGTTTAACTCTCCTGATAAAACAATATCAGTCGATTCAACAATTAGAAACCAATTTACAATATCAACGCCTCAAGGCAGATGCACATTCATAGCTCCATCAAAAAAGTTCCAGACTCATAAGGACTCGTCTGTAAATTGCCTTTCTGTTACTGCAGATGGCGACGAAGTTTTGTCTGGTGATTGCTTCGGTAAACTATACTTAAAGTATAGGGATACAGAACCTGTTCCAATGGAAGGTCCAACATCAGGTTTTGACGTCGAAGATTGCATAATTGATAAAAAATTAGGTCAATACTTTAGCTGTGGCGGAGATTTCTCAATTTATGCATTTTCCAATGAATATTTCAACGTTGGAAAGTATAAAGGCCACAAAGCTTCAGTCAAAAGAATCTTAATCGACGGAGAATTCCTTTACTCAGGATCAGACGATTGCACCATTAAAAAATGGGATATTAAGCACTACAACACACTTTCGACTGCAGATGTAGCAGATCCAGTAACAGATTTTTGTTTTGGAACAAATGCAATTTATGTATCGACTTCTACTTCAATAAGAGCTCTCGATTTACGTACATCAGCTGGCATTGTTTCACCGGATAACGGCAGTGCTTCAGAATTCTCATCTGTTGCTTTTTACAACGATAAAATTGTTGCAGGCACAGATTCTGGCACAATTTGCCTTTGGGATTCCAGAAATCTTGGTGCTCCTATTTCTGAGTGGAATTGGTACGATTCAATGATTAATAAACTCAGATATCATAATAACAGATTGTGGGTGGCCACAAACGATGGAACAGCTGCAGCAATTGATCCAGAAACAAAAACATCGTCAATTGTACTTGGAACTCCATCATTCGAGGCTGTTAAGGCAATCGCTTTCAGTGATTCCAAAGTTTTCACATCTGGAGCTACTGGCGAGATTGCAATGTTTGATTTATAAAGAATTCTACTTAATAAATTTTCTGATTTTTCTATTATTTTTACTGATATTCAATTAAATTCCCATTGAATCTTTGGGACATAGAACATTCATAAATTAACTGAAGTTTATCCTTGCTTTTCTATCTTTGGATTCTCAAATTGTTGAATAATTCCCCTCAACACATTACTATTAGTTAATATTATCATAACTAGTTGAAATTTTATAAATTGTCGATGAGATTGTGAGATAATATCTTGAAATTAACAATCAAAATTTCAAAATTGATAAGTTTCTGATCTTTGAGATAAGAATTTGTTAATCCATCATAAGGATAATCAAAATGCATTTAGTAAAAATTCCAAAAATATTTCATTTTTAGTTTTTTGAATAATAAAAATGTTAAAAATACTTTCATTTTTCTATTTTTGAGAAAAATTTGGAGAATTTTGGAAAAATTAAATGCGGGGAATAACATAGTTTTTCATTTATCTTTGCATTAACATCAAGATTTGTCATTTAACCTTTAATTCACAATTAAATTGTTTCAAGTGATAAGACCATATAGATTCTAGATAATGGCATTAAATGATCATATTTAAAAACAATGTTTAAAGAAATTTTATTTTGATATCTCTATTTGGAAACCCAGATTGAAAACAAATTAGGCTTGTTTCTTTAATTTTTGCTTTATTCTTAGTGTGCTCATTATTGTAAACTTCATAACAAAAAGTATGTACTATATTTATCTATGAATTAATATGATTTCCAAAAAAAATATATTTCATTTTAAGGAATAAATAAACAATAATATTTACAATCTAAAGTTCTTAACAAATTTAATTACCTTAGTAGGGAATAACCCATGTTGTCCATTCGCTATGTTGTATCCATTACACATATCATTAAAAATCGAATAAACATGAACAATATCTCCGAAATCTAATGATATCTGGCCAGGATTCTGGGCATCCCACTTCTTGTCAACCTCAAAGTTCTCTTCTACTATCAAAGCACCGTTGGAAATATCAACCAATGGTTCAACAAATGTCATTGGGAATAATCCTTTTCTTCCTCCAGCTTCGCCTTCCCACCAACCACTTGGATGCTGCCTAATAATTTCAACTAGTTGGCCTCTGTACAAAGGCAGATCTGTGTCATCAGCTCCATCAAAGTTACAAAGAGCAATTGCAAAGATACTTTTCTGTTTTGAGCCAAATCCAAGGGCTTTAGCAATCTTCTGAGTTTCTGCCGCTGGTTCGTATCTCTCTGCTGATATTGCAACTGTCTTTAAAGCATCAAGAGACTTTTCTGAAACTGATATTTCATTATGTACAAAGTTTATTATAGAATTTTTGATTGTAGTACGTACTGAGAAATCTAATTCGCTTATGTTATCCATGAGTCTTGGATATTGTACTTCTTGGATGTTTTTAATTGTATCTTCTTGTTCTTTTTTGATTTTTTCGAGATCATTTTCAAGTTCTTTGACTGTTCTACGAGATTTATCACCTCGTGCTGCTGAGTAATGAAGTACATCTAGGTTTGCTTTGTCTAATTGACTTTTTGCAATGTTTAATTTTTTATTAACTGATTTAACTGAATCATTTATAGCTAGTAAACTGTTTCTGAAAGCGTTTTGTTCGCGAACTATGTATTGAAGGAAACTTCTAATTGGCGGCATAAATTGCTGTCTTAAATTTTCTGCAATTTCTTTGTGATGTTTAAGTAATGCATTCATTTCATCTAAAATAAGTGTCATCGAGAGAGAATTTGTTTTCATATCCGAATTTAGAAAATTAGATATTTCTTGCGTGAACATTTCTTCGAGATCAACACGTTTCTGAAGGTAGTTGTTAAAAATCGATATACCAGCTATATCATCATTTATCACCTGCTCTAATTTTGTACCAAGCTCGAAAAGATCGAGGTTGGTAGACATTTTTTGAATATAAAATAATAAAACCATTGAACATGAAATAGATAATTCTTAATAAAAACACTAGGGAATTTTAATTTACAGCATAAAATCCTCATATGCTGAATTGAAATAATTATGTTAATATTTTATGTTAAAATACTTTAACCAGCAGCCAAATAATGAAGGCACTATCTTCATATATTAGGTTCGCACTAGATTTTCTTGTTCACTCAACGAAAAGACGAAAAATAATAAAATTATATTGATATGTAAAGTGAGAATAATATGTTGTAAAGAAAGATAATCAAACTATATTTCAATAGAGGGAAAAAGATGTAAAGTGAGAATAATATGTTGTAAAGAAAGATAATCAAACTATATTTCAATAGAGGGAAAAAGAAAAAGTTTATTTTTTTTAAAGAGATGCAAGATCTGTTTGTGTTTCCTTGATAATATCAATGAGCTCTCCGATTTCTTCTTGTGTCATTGTGCAAGCAGTTGGCTTTGGAACGCTCTTATTGTTGTCGACATTCAAGAAGAGTTCTCTTAAGTACGATCTGATAATCTTTGCACTGTTTGTCTTCGGAAGCATCTTCACGAAAATGACTTTTTGTGGTCTACCAATTGCTCCAAAGTTCTGTGTGACTTTGACAGCGACCTTTGTGACCATTTCCTGTGAATTGTCAGCAGATACAACGAAAGCAATGATTGCCTGTGTTGTCTTCTTTGATGGTACACCGATGACAGCGACATCTTCAACTCCATCGACTTTCAAGATTGCTTCTTCAACTTCTGCTGGACCAACTCTGTGGCCATTGACGCAAAGCTGGTCATCGATTCTACCAGTGATCCTGATGTTGCCCTTTGTGTCAATCTGCGCTGTATCGCCTGCTAAGAAGAATTCTGTGCCTTGCATAATATATCTGTCCTTGAAAGAGCGAGTACTCTTGAAGGCAGCATTTGCAAGACCTGGCCATGGTGTGGCAATGCAAAGTATGCCGTTGTGGACTATCTCTGGGTGTGGATTCCTTGTTGTTGAGATAATTTGACCGTTTGGCTCGGCAAGAACAATTTCTGTACCGAAAAGTGGTCGGCCAACGATACCAGGAGGAAGATTCTCGATGCCTGGAACTGATGTAGCAATGATAGAACCTAATTCTGTCTGCCAATATGTATCTACGAGCCAGCATTTGTCTCTTCCGAGGACAGTGCGCATGTAGATGCAGGTATCTTCATCGAGAGTCTCACCAACTGATCCGATAACGCGTAATGAAGAAATATCGAACTGTGAAACTTGGTCAACGGACTTGATTTTAGCAGCAATGGCACGTGCGGCTGATGGGGATGTGTAGAAGTGTGTCAATTTGAGCTTCTGGATAAGCTGCCATGATCTTGTCGCATCTGGCCAAAGAGGAAGTCCTCCAAAGATAAGAGTTGTGGAACCATTGAGGAGAGGTCCGTAACAGACGTATGAATGGCCTGTAATCCAGCCGATATCTGAGGTACAGCCGAAAATTGATTTTTCATTTGTATCAAATACGTATTTGAATGTAAGTGTTGTAGCGACTGTATAACCACCAACTCTGTGGATAATACCTTTTGGCTCACCTGTTGAGCCAGATGTGTATAAAATGAATAATGGGTCAGAACCATCCATAATTTCGCAATCGCACTTATCGCTGGCAGCAGCCATAAGTTCTTGGTATGATTCTACTTCGTATGGAAGTTTTTCTGTAGGCTTTTCTGTCAAACCACTGATGATTACGTTTTTGATGTTAGGGCAGGATTTGAGAGCATTTAATAGCGTTGTTTTCATTGGGATAGCCTTTGCAGCACGCTTGTATGACTCTTGGCTAATAACAACTGTAGCATCAGAATTATGAATTCTGTAAGAGAGAGCATCACCAGAAAAGGCTCCGAAAATGACTGTATGGATTGCACCAATTCTAGCGCAAGCTAACATTGATACAATTCCTTCGATTGAGACAGGGAAATAGATAGCTACATGCGATCCTTTCGTAACTCCCTTTGATTTGAGAACATTTGCCATCTTGCAAACATTCTGTAAGAGTTCGCCATAAGTCATCTGTCTTGAATCATCGATATCATTTCCTTCGTATAATAAAGCGACCTTATCTGGATGAGCCATTGCATGACGATCGACGGCATTGTAACATGTATTAATCTTACCTCCTTCAAACCAACAAGACTTTTCATCACCAATTTTTCCGATAATGTTCTTGAAATCTGTACTTTCCCACTTTAAAATATCCTTTGCTGTTTCAGACCAGAACTTTGTTGGGTTTTCGATGGCTTCCTTCTCCATCTTTTTATAAGTTTCGGCATTAAAAGCTTGATAATTCATTTTTGCGATTTTTTTTTCGACTTCAAAAAAATTGATCAACTAAAAAATCAAATCGATAGATAAAAATTTTGATAAATTCCATCAACCGAAACACACATTTCTTTATCAATTTTATTTTGCCATGGGTTTCTCTCTCCAAACAATTTATTTTTCAATTTGTTTGCCGTCTCAACATGCTGTGAGATCAGTTGATCCTAAAATATGCATGCAGACGTCAATTCCGCCCTGCTTCATCGGCTTTACCCTCATTTTAATATAAATATCATTCAAATTTTAGTTCTTGACTCAAACATGGTTGTATGAAAACGTATATCAAATAAAATATTGAAGCTGCATATCTGAATAGTTACATATTTACAAAACAACAAAATATATAATTTTTTTTTAAAGATTGGAAGCAATTTCGCGAACTTTCTGTATCTTTTGCAAAAACTGGAAAGAGGAAAGTTTCTTATGTGCCTTATTCTTTTCTTCTGATTCAAATTTAAATTCTTTTGATTCATGAAGTGGAGAAGTGCTTGATTTCGATGGGGAATTTAATAATGACTTCATAGCATTAATATGCAGTAAGAATTTGCTTTCATCGATGTCTTCATGTATCATTGCTTCAAACATTGAAATTAAAGCATCAATTCTAGATGTATCTGAAATAGATATATTTGGTTTGGATTTAATAGTAGTAAGTCTATCAATAACGTGCTTTATAGTTGAAACTTTTGGTGATTCAACTTGATATTGATATGATTTCTTTGTTGAATTAAGCAAAAATTTACGATTGTTGATATCAATTTCTAAATCATCTATTTTTCTTGTTACAGTATCAATTTGAGAAGAAAACCTGTTATTTGTAATATCTCGAAGATTTGTTTTGAGAATTTCATCAATTTCAGAAGCTTTAGAAGTAGCCATCAAATTTATCTCATTTAATTCATCTTTGATCGCTTTGTATTCATCAGTAGTGAGATTTGGATTTAAATATGCATAAGGAAAGATATCTGCGTCCGATTTATCTTGATAATCTTGAAATCCTTCGAGTTCTATTAGTGAACTATATAATTTTGTAGTAATTTCTTCTTTTCTTTTGAGTGAATTATCGAGAATTTTTACTAAAGCAGTTGTATAAGGATCATAGTCTGCATCTTCGAGATTACTTACAATTTTCTTGAGTTTATTATCAATTTCACTGTATTTAGAGATTTGTTCACGATTGTCGTTATAATTATCAATGCAAATTTGAACTTTTTTCTGTCTTTCTTGTAGAGAGTGATGGATATCAGTGACAAATTCCAGATATTTATCAATATCTTTATATTCTTTCATCAACTTTTCGTTGACAGACATTGATTTTGGCGATTTTGAAAAAAAATTAACTTAAATGAGATCATCAGATAGTAATTCAGACAAGATGATAGTGGTTTCCTAATCAATTTGTGCCAGATTAGGAATTTGTATTTGCTTTACAATAAAAAAAGACATTTTGAGAATTGATGAAATATCTTGCAATCTATCTATTCTTTGTTTTAACTATAACAAAATCAGTACACTGAAGATAAAAGTTTTTAGTGAGTTAACTTAGAAAATAATAAGTTTCAAAATCCAAAATTATCTTACATACTGCGGATTACTCTAAAAACAGAAAATACGTATTATTCATCAAAATCTCTCATAGATGAGCAAAAAACAATCCAATGACAATCAAAAAAGTGAAGGAGCGAGACGATAGAGGATTTGGCCGTCCTTTTGAACATGGGCCGCAAGAAATTAAGCCGCGCACGCGAATCAATCATCAACTCCCTTTCTCTTGTCACAAAGTCCGGCAAATACCAGCTCGGTATCGACAAGACACTTCAGTCCCTCCGCAATGGTGAGGCTAAGCTTGTTATCTTCGCATCCAACGTTGCCCCAGCTCATCGTTCCCTTATTGAGTACTATGCTATGCTCTCTGGTTGCGATATCCTCCCATTCGATGGTGACAATGTCGATCTTGGTACAGCATGCGGTAAGTACTTCCGTTCTTCCGTCATTTCCATCATTGATGCTGGTGAGTCCGAAATCCTTAAGATGATCAAGCAGAAGGATGAGTAAATTGCTTTTTTTCTTAGAATTTTACTTAAATAAATATCGTATTTTATCAAACACATTTATGAATTCGCGAAATTATACAAGTTCAATTCATGCCATTCTTAATTGTTACAACCTCGCCTAATTTTCAAGAATTCCCGAATCATAATTTTCAAATGTTCGACAAAATTTAGTCATATTTTGTCATAATTTCTCATATTTGATAACTTTACATGACAATTTTTCAAATTAGCCTTGTGAAATTTTTGACAAGAAAACGGTTTGGTTCTTCCTTTTACACATGGGACACATCGTTCGTGCTCAGCGTAGAGGTAACGGCTCTGTCTTCCAGGCCCACACCCACCACCGCGTTGGTCCAGCTAAATTCCGTGCTCTTGATGCTGCCGAGCGCACATCCGTCATCTCCGGCATGGTCAAGGAGATCATCCACGACCCAGGCCGTGGTGCTCCACTTGCCAAGCTTATCTACAAGAAGGCTGAAGGCCAGGGCTTCGATTCTGCCCTTGTTATTGCCCCAGAAGGCATCCATACAGGCCAATTCATCAAGTGCGGCGCTCAGGCTGACCTTCACATCGGCAACATCCTTCCACTTGCTCAGATCCCAGAAGGTACAGAAATCTGCAACGTCGAGCACCGTCCAGGTGATGGTGGCCGCTATGGCCGCTGCTCCGGCGATTCCTGCCGTGTTATTGGCCACACAGAAAACTACACACGTATCCAGCTCCCATCTGGTCGCAAGGCTCTTGTTTCCAACATCTGCCGTGCTACATTAGGTATCGTCGCTGGTGGTGGCCGTCCAGAAAAGCCACTCCTTAAGGCCGGTAACGTCCACTACAAGTATAAAGCTAAACGCCACACATGGCCAGTCGTTTGCGGTATCAAGATGAACCCAGTCGACCACAGACACGGTGGTGGTTCCCACCAGCACATGGGTGCTCCAGGCACAGTCGCCCGCTCTGCCCGCCCAGGTCAGAAGCTTGGTCTTATCGCTTCCCGCCGTACAGGTCGTCGCCGTGGTACAGTCAACCTTGCATAAAGCTTTGGTTCTATATGAACTGCTTAGAATTCATTAACTTGCTTTTTTTAATCTTTAAAATCATTGATCTCGATAAAGTATTCATATATCAATTAATTTCATTTTACTTTTACGCAACCAAACCTTTTAAGTTTATTAAGAACATCACAAACAACATATTTTGATATTCTTTTTATTCGACCATTTTTTCTTGTGTTTGACTCCTCATCGGCCATTGTACGTTGCAGTGCATCAAGCATATTCTACTACAAATAACTGTTGAGCATATGTTTTAATGAGATAGGCTGTATTCAGTTGTGCATTGGAGGTAAACAAATGTTTTTTGATTTACGTTTTTTGTTTAAATTGAGTCATTTAGCGTTAAAAATAAATAAAAGCATGTAAAACCATTCTTGAAGCGAGTTCAAAGGTTTTCTTCAAAATTTTAGTGAAACAAGTTTTGATCAATATAATTTGATTTTGAAATTCTTTATATATTAAGCAATATTTTGATGCAAGAAAAATCCAAAATAAATTTAAAAGTTCTCTCAAAAAGTGAAATTTAGATACACCCTCAGATCAGAAAAACAGAATGTGCAAAGAAATAGATGAACCTGATACAGAATCACCACAAAATAAACAAAATAAAGATACAACGAAACGTAATGCTCCGCCTCCAGTAGAGAAGAAAACAAATCCACCTCCTCCAAAACAAGAGGAACCAAAACCAACAGCATATTCAGCTCCTGCTAAGCCAACTCCAACAAATAATAATCCTCCACAGAAGCCAAAAGGCACACGTATAAAGCCTCCGGATTTTGATCCGGCATTATGGGAAGAATATTATTCTGATACTTATGTTACAGAATATTATTATACAAACTCTAGCAGTGATAGTGGTAGTTCTAAGAATAGTTCTTCAACTACCTCTTCAACCTTAACTACAACGTTTTCTACTTCTTCTACCTCTTCTGTGTCAAGTTAATCAATTTGCGTTAATGTCTATATTTATTTGAATACGATTATTTTTTAAAATGTATCTACTTTTCTAAACATTATCATATTAAATATTAAATAAATTTTATTTGCGCATTACCATTTAAATCATTAACATACTTACCATACATTAGCTTTAGAGCTGATAGAAAGATATGCACACCTATTGTTACCAATTCTTATTAAAAAAATTAAGAAATTACATCAAATTACTTCAATTAATCAACCATTTATTCATTATGTTCGTATCATGTGACTTAATGATGCATAAAATTAAAATGAACTAGCGGCTGAGCCAATTGCGCTCATAATCTTATTCCGAAATTCAGATTACGATGAGATTGAAAAATAATCTACGAAGTAATAACAATTCGAATTCAGGGTGTGAATTGGAAAAATAAAAAGCATAATTTCGTTTCAAATCAGATTTGAAAAATTTTACACGATATTTTATGCATGTAAAGATACTTTTTTTACCTGTATTGTTCGTTGATAATTTCTCATCCTCCAAATTATACTTAATTATGTAGCCGTGTAATTACATAATTTCTTTCATGTGTTTAAACATCAGTTTAAGGGCTAAAAAAAGAAATTTCTCAAAATAATATATTAAAAACAATTATATAGTTTCGATATCATAATTCAAACTCATATGCTATCTGTTTCGTGCTTTCATTCATGTTATTAGGCATTAAGAGTTTAATCTCATCTTCAAATGGATTAGTATTGAAATAGACAAGTGACTATGAAATTTGCTTTTTTTTGATATATTTAGGAGTATACTGGAATTAATGCAACATTCATTTAGCAAATATTTAATATTTCATTTTGAATGTTTAAACAAGATTAAAATGGTTACTAAAAATAATTTTTACTCTAATGCAGTATTTCTTTTCATTGAGAGAGAGTTTGTGATAAATTTAATAACTGCAGTTCTTTTCAATGAAGCTTCCTTATACTTTCCTAATGGAATATCAAACTGTGTGATTATTGAGTCCAAGGCTGTTTTAATTTCGTCTTTATGTGTCAAAAGTTCGACTTTTCCTTCAGCGATGACTGATTCATAATTCATTGTTGCAGTGCATGGTGGACGGCCTGGAAAATATACAAGTTTGAGTGGTTTGGAGATGGTTAAGCATGCATCAGAATTATTTTTAATCGCTCCAATTTTGCGACCACTCTGAGCACCATGGAAATAGAATGTAGGAAACTTTTCATCTTTATCCCATGTGAATCCATAGCATAATGGGATACCATATGGTTTATCATGATCATTTAGACATAAAACACCATATGGCTGCTCTTTTAAGAACTTCTTGATCTGAATAAGATCCTTAATTTCTCTATCACCTCGTCGCATCACATGACCAAGGCGAGAAATACTTGATAACATTTTTTAAGATGACAGTTTGAAAGCATAGAAAATTTCAAAAGAAAACAATGTGGCGAAAAATGAAATTGTTTTACCAATTTTATCATTTATATCTAATAACATATACTATAATATAAAAATACATCTGTTTATCAGGTTTAATAGAGACATGAAGCACGAAGCATTCAAAATTCCATTTTTCAGATCCAATAGTCAGAGTAAAAACAGCGATATGGTACATTAGATGCAAAACTTAACTTCAACTCGATAACGAGTATTATCGACCATTTTTTTTTTAAATTATTAATTCTCTCTGTTACGATTTAGGCATGCCTATGTAGCATCTATTTTTTTCAAACTTTTAGGTCTCTAGGAAAACCAATTGCTAAGTTATACAACCATCTAATTTCATTTTTTTGAAAGACCTCATAGAATTTTTGAGAGGATTTTTCGAATTACCACAGATTATTTCAATATAAGCTCCATTTTTACCGTAGGTTGAATAGCCCGAGACCAATTTCAAAGGTCGTGTACCAATAAAAAATTTTGAATCAATTTACACAACGTGCCCATTTTACTCACTCAATATTTGAGAAAATAATTCAATTTTGAGAAGAATGGTCCTCTGCGTTTTGAGTGAGTGACGAAAAAAAATCTCAGAAAAATTGAATGAGTTTTTATGGCCATGAACCAAATTTGTGAAGTTCCCGTTTAAAAAAAAAGCAACCAAGAACACGAATTCCCGAGTTTGCAGAATTAGAAAACTATAAAAATCTTGGGCTATTGACCCAGATGCAACTCGATTTACTCTATCGAAGAGTAAATGGCGAGTCTTATCAACAAATACGGAATGTTTACTCAATTTCAAAGACGACAGTAGCACGCGCAATCATGCGCACTGCTACTTGTCGTTCATGGACAAAAGGTCAGTCAGGGGGTGGTATGACCCTTTTGTCACTACCAGATGAAATGCAGTTCAAAAAACTTGTTCAAGAGATGGCAGACGACTTGAACTGTATTACAACATCAATGGCCATTGCTGTCTGTACGGAATTACAAAATAGGAGATTAAAATTTGCGGCGCGGGTACTAATCGCTGCAAGGTGCCCGCATCTTCTAGCGAAGCTCAATGATTACTGCCCATCGCCATCCCGTGGCTGGCTTAATCATATCGCCACAAGATTGTCAATTCGGATTGTGAGCTCCCAAACTATTGATATGCTCCGACGCTCTACCTGTGACGCAAACCATATTCGCCAATTTTTCCTCTCCAAGCATAGATACTTTGCCCGCAGGAAGAAGTTTATTGCGAATATGGACGAGACAATGCTCTATTCCAAACGTCGCTATAAAGTTCTTACTGCTGGCCGGAATCGCCCAGTTCGCGCTGAAAAGTCTCAGCTTCCACATCTTACAGGGGTCTGTACCATCTTTGCAGATGGTACAACTATGAAGCCAATGGTGATACTTCCACAAAAGAAGACCCTTGATGCGGAATTGGAAGATCTGGACGCCTTTTTTGTTCGCTCCGAGAGTGGATGGATGAACAAATACCTTTTTATGGTATACTGTATCATGTTCATCTGCAAAGTACAGGAGAAAAGGTCTCAAATGAATGTGTTTGATGCCCAGGTACCTTTTCTCCTAATTGTAGATGGTCATCCATCCAGGCTCTCTTTCTTGGCCGTTCGCCTCTTGAGCGCCTTCAATATCGAGCTTCTTGTTCTCCCAGGCCATACATCTCATATCTTACAACCTCTTGATGTTGGGATTTTTTCTCCCTTGAAGGCCCAATTCAAGAAGTTGTTTGATATGGCGACTATCCGGTACGATCAGCAAGGGCATATGGTGATCAATTATGTATGGAACGCCAGAGAACTGCGCTATATCATGGTTCGCAGCTTCCTTGATGCATGTAGTGTGTCTTGCACAGCTACAAACATCGAAAATGCTTTTAAAGCAACAGGAATCTATCCATTGGATATGAACAAACCTCTTGCTTCCAGATACATTGTAGAAAATGGAGTTCCTCCTGCAAGGCCCAATTTTGTCAACGACAAAGTCCTTACAGATCCAAATGTGATGATGCAAGTCTTCCAAATGGAATATGGACGCCCCATGCAGCAACAGGATTGGTATTTCAATCTGTTTGTGGCTATGCAATCTGTTTTGGCCTGGAATGGAGCATATGGCCAGGTTCTTAGTCGTGAGTTACATCTCCTTTATCCTACTGCAGGTGGATTTCAAAAAATCCAATTAAAATGATATAAAGCTGAGGAGCTCCAGGGTGAAGAGGAATTGATGAAGAAAAGAAGCAGCTGCATAATGGAGTGAGGAAGCATCTTGATGAAGAGAGGAAGCACCTTGATCAAGAGAGGAAGTACTTTGAAGAAGAGAGGAAGCACTTTGATTTAGAGAGGAAGCACTTTGATTTAGAGAGGAAGCTGCATGATGAAGAGAGGAAGCACTTTGTTGAAGAGAGGAAGCACTTTGTTGAAGAGAGGAAGCTGCATGATGTAGTGAGGAAGCTGCATGATGAAGAGAGGAAGCACTTTGATGAAGAGAGGAAGCATCTTGAGCAAGAGAGAAAGCACTTTGATGAAGAGAGGAAGCATCTTGATGAAGAGAGGAAGCACTTTGTTAAGAGAGGAAGCTGCATGATGTAGTGAGGAAGCTGCATGATGAAGAGAGGAAGCACTTTGTTGAAGAGAGGAAGCTGCATCTTGAGCAAGAGAGGAAGCACTTTGATGAAGAGAGGAAGCATCTTGATGAAGAGAGGAAGCACTTTGTTGAAGAGAGGAAGCACCTTGATCAAGAGAGGAAGTACTTTGAAGAAGAGAGGAAGTACTTTGATGAAGAGAGGAAGCATCTTGATCAAGAGAGGAAGCACCTTGATCAAGAGAGGAAGCATCTTGATCAAGAGAGGAAGCATCTTGATCAAGAGAGGAAGCACTTTGTTGAAGAGAGGAAGCACCTTGATCAAGAGAGGAAGCATTTGATCAAGAGAGGAAGCACTTTGTTGAAGAGAGGAAGCACCTTGATCAAGAGAGGAAGTACTTTGAAGAAGAGAGGAAGCACTTTGTTGAAGAGAGGAAGCACCTTGATCAAGAGAGGAAGTACTTTGAAGAAGAGAGGAAGCATCTTGATGAAGAGAGGAAGCACCTTGATCAAGAGAGGAAGCATCTTGATCAAGAGAGGAAGTACTTTGTTGAAGAGTGGAAGCACCTTGATCAAGAGAGGAAGTACTTTGATTTAGAGAGGAAGCATCTTGATCAAGAGAGGAAGTACTTTGTTGAAGAGTGGAAGCACCTTGATCAAGAGAGGAAGCTGCATGATGTAGTGAGGAAGCTGCATGATGAAGAGAGGAAGCACTTTGATGAAGAGAGGAAGCATCTTGAGCAAGAGAGGAAGCACTTTGTTGAAGAGAGGAAGCACCTTGATCAAGAGAGGAAGTACTTTGATGAAGAGAGGAAGCACCTTGATCAAGAGAGGAAGTACTTTGAAGAAGAGAGGAAGCATCTTGATGAAGAGAGGAAGCACCTTGATCAAGAGAGGAAGTACTTTGTTGAAGAGTGGAAGCACCTTGATCAAGAGAGGAAGTACTTTGAAGAAGAGAGGAAGCACTTTGATGAAGAGAGGAAGCATCTTGATCAAGAGAGGAAGCATCTTGATCAAGAGAGGAAGCACTTTGTTGAAGAGAGGAAGCTGCATGATGTAGTGAGGAAGCTGCATGATGAAGAGAGGAAGCACTTTGTTGAAGAGAGGAAGCACTTTGTTGAAGAGAGGAAGCATCTTGAGCAAGAGAGGAAGCACTTTGATGAAGAGAGGAAGCATCTTGATCAAGAGAGGAAGCACTTTGTTGAAGAGAGGAAGCTGCATGATGTAGTGAGGAAGCTGCATGATGAAGAGAGGAAGCACTTTGATGAAGAGAGGAAGCATCTTGAGCAAGAGAGGAAGCACTTTGTTGAAGAGAGGAAGCACCTTGATCAAGAGAGGAAGTACTTTGATGAAGAGAGGAAGCACCTTGATCAAGAGAGGAAGTACTTTGAAGAAGAGAGGAAGCATCTTGATGAAGAGAGGAAGCACCTTGATCAAGAGAGGAAGCATCTTGATCAAGAGAGGAAGTACTTTGTTGAAGAGTGGAAGCACCTTGATCAAGAGAGGAAGTACTTTGAAGAAGAGAGGAAGCACTTTGATGAAGAGAGGAAGCATCTTGATCAAGAGAGGAAGCACTTTGTTGAAGAGAGGAAGCACTTTGTTGAAGAGAGGAAGCTGCATGATGTAGTCAGGAAGCTGCATGATGAAGAGAGGAAGCACTTTGTTGAAGAGAGGAAGCACTTTGTTGAAGAGAGGAAGCATCTTGAGCAAGAGAGGAAGCACTTTGATGAAGAGAGGAAGCACTTTGTTGAAGAGAGGAAGCATCTTGAGCAAGAGAGGAAGCACTTTGATGAAGAGAGGAAGCATCTTGATCAAGAGAGGAAGCACTTTGTTGAAGAGAGGAAGCTGCATGATGTAGTGAGGAAGCTGCATGATGAAGAGAGGAAGCACTTTGATGAAGAGAGGAAGCATCTTGATCAAGAGAGGAAGCACTTTGTTGAAGAGAGGAAGCTGCATGATGGAGTGAGGAAGCTGCATGATGAAGAGAGGAAGTACTTTGAAGAAGAGAGGAAGCATCTTGATGAAGAGAGGAAGCACTTTGTTGAAGAGAGGAAGCACCTTGATCAAGAGAGGAAGTACTTTGTTGAAGAGAGGAAGCACCTTGATCAAGAGAGGAAGTACTTTGAAGAAGAGAGGAAGTACTTTGATGAAGAGAGGAAGCATCTTGATCAAGAGAGGAAGTACTTTGTTGAAGAGAGGAAGCACCTTGATCAAGAGAGGAAGTACTTTGAAGAAGAGAGGAAGCATCTTGATGAAGAGAGGAAGCACCTTGATCAAGAGAGGAAGCATCTTGATCAAGAGAGGAAGCACTTTGTTGAAGAGAGGAAGCATCTTGATGAAGAGAGGAAGCACCTTGATCAAGAGAGGAAGCATCTTGATCAAGAGAGGAAGTACTTTGTTGAAGAGTGGAAGCACCTTGATCAAGAGAGGAAGTACTTTGATTTAGAGAGGAAGCATCTTGATCAAGAGAGGAAGTACTTTGTTGAAGAGTGGAAGCACCTTGATCAAGAGAGGAAGCTGCATGATGTAGTGAGGAAGCTGCATGATGAAGAGAGGAAGCACTTTGATGAAGAGAGGAAGCATCTTGAGCAAGAGAGGAAGCACTTTGTTGAAGAGAGGAAGCACCTTGATCAAGAGAGGAAGTACTTTGATGAAGAGAGGAAGCACCTTGATCAAGAGAGGAAGTACTTTGAAGAAGAGAGGAAGCATCTTGATGAAGAGAGGAAGTACTTTGAAGAATAGAGGAAGCACTTTGTTGAAGAGAGGAAGCACCTTGATCAAGAGAGGAAGCATCTTGATCAAGAGAGGAAGTACTTTGAAGAAGAGAGGAAGCATCTTGATGAAGAGAGGAAGCACCTTGATCAAGAGAGGAAGTACTTTGAAGAAGAGAGGAAGCATCTTGATGAAGAGAGGAAGCACCTTGATCAAGAGAGGAAGCACTTTGTTGAAGAGAGGAAGCTGCATCTTGATCAAGAGAGGAAGTACTTTGAAGAAGAGAGGAAGCATCTTGTTGAAGAGAGGAAGCACCTTGATCAAGAGAGGAAGCATCTTGATCAAGAGAGGAAGTACTTTGTTGAAGAGAGGAAGCACCTTGATCAAGAGAGGAAGTACTTTGAAGAAGAGAGGAAGTACTTTGATGAAGAGAGGAAGCATCTTGATCAAGAGAGGAAGCACTTTGTTGAAGAGAGGAAGCACTTTGTTGAAGAGAGGAAGTACTTTTAAGAAGAGAGGAAGCATCTTGATGAAGAGAGGAAGCACTTTGTTGAAGAGAGGAAGCACCTTGATCAAGAGAGGAAGTACTTTGATGAAGAGAGGAAGCACCTTGATCAAGAGAGGAAGTACTTTGAAGAAGAGAGGAAGCATCTTGATCAAGAGAGGAAGTACTTTGAAGAATAGAGGAAGCACTTTGTTGAAGAGAGGAAGCATCTTGATGAAGAGAGGAAGCACCTTGATCAAGAGAGGAAGTACTTTGAAGAAGAGAGGAAGCATCTTGATGAAGAGAGGAAGCACCTTGATCAAGAGAGGAAGCACTTTGTTGAAGAGAGGAAGCTGCATCTTGATCAAGAGAGGAAGTACTTTGAAGAAGAGAGGAAGCATCTTGTTGAAGAGAGGAAGCACCTTGATCAAGAGAGGAAGCATCTTGATCAAGAGAGGAAGTACTTTGTTGAAGAGAGGAAGCACCTTGATCAAGAGAGGAAGTACTTTGAAGAAGAGAGGAAGTACTTTGAAGAAGAGAGGAAGCATCTTGATGAAGAGAGGAAGTACTTTGAAGAATAGAGGAAGCACTTTGTTGAAGAGAGGAAGCACCTTGATCAAGAGAGGAAGCATCTTGATCAAGAGAGGAAGTACTTTGAAGAAGAGAGGAAGCACTTTGTTGAAGAGAGGAAGCTGCATCTTGATCAAGAGAGGAAGTACTTTGAAGAAGAGAGGAAGCATCTTGTTGAAGAGAGGAAGCACCTTGATCAAGAGAGGAAGCATCTTGATCAAGAGAGGAAGTACTTTGTTGAAGAGAGGAAGCACCTTGATCAAGAGAGGAAGTACTTTGAAGAAGAGAGGAAGTACTTTGATGAAGAGAGGAAGCATCTTGATCAAGAGAGGAAGCACTTTGTTGAAGAGAGGAAGCACTTTGTTGAAGAGAGGAAGTACTTTTAAGAAGAGAGGAAGCATCTTGATGAAGAGAGGAAGCACTTTGTTGAAGAGAGGAAGCACCTTGATCAAGAGAGGAAGTACTTTGATGAAGAGAGGAAGCACCTTGATCAAGAGAGGAAGTACTTTGAAGAAGAGAGGAAGCATCTTGATCAAGAGAGGAAGTACTTTGAAGAATAGAGGAAGCACTTTGTTGAAGAGAGGAAGCATCTTGATGAAGAGAGGAAGCACCTTGATCAAGAGAGGAAGTACTTTGAAGAAGAGAGGAAGCATCTTGATGAAGAGAGGAAGCACCTTGATCAAGAGAGGAAGCACTTTGTTGAAGAGAGGAAGCTGCATCTTGATCAAGAGAGGAAGTACTTTGAAGAAGAGAGGAAGCATCTTGTTGAAGAGAGGAAGCACCTTGATCAAGAGAGGAAGCATCTTGATCAAGAGAGGAAGTACTTTGTTGAAGAGAGGAAGCACCTTGATCAAGAGAGGAAGTACTTTGAAGAAGAGAGGAAGTACTTTGATGAAGAGAGGAAGCATCTTGATCAAGAGAGGAAGCACTTTGTTGAAGAGAGGAAGCACTTTGTTGAAGAGAGGAAGTACTTTTAAGAAGAGAGGAAGCATCTTGATGAAGAGAGGAAGCACCTTGATCAAGAGAGGAAGCATCTTGATCAAGAGAGGAAGTACTTTGAAGAAGAGAGGAAGCATCTTGATGAAGAGAGGAAGCACCTTGATCAAGAGAGGAAGTTAGTATGACTATCTTGGGTACGGCGGCACTGCGCGCCTCCTTACCCATGATATGTGAATTTGACACTTTACGAAACCGGCAATGTATATTTTACAACACAACCATAACACCAACTTAACCTTAAATATTTGCAAAACCGTCTGACACATAAACGAATTCACTACCGTCCTCACTAAATAAAAAATAACCTTATTTTATTTATTTTCCAACTTTTTTATTTCATTGTAAAGACATGTCTGACTACATTTACTATGACTCTTTCCCAGAACGTTTCCATGAGCTGTTTAAAACCCAAGTAAAACTGAGAAACATGCATTTTAACAAAGACAGACCCATTGACGATGAAAGAAACCCTGAATATATTACAATCCCATATGACGCAAAGTTCATTGCATACATTCCTTATGGTCGCAGAGGAACGAAAACTATTTCAACAAAGAACAAAAATTATTTCTGGAGCGATGAAGAAAATTGCCTTATCTACATAAATGCATACTTAAATAAAGCTACATATTGTACAAAAGAAGGTTGGACTGGATTTGAGCTCTACATATACGACGACGATGGAAACAGACGCTGTGTATACCCATACGATAATATGTACCATTGTTTTCATCAAGCATTAAACGAATACATAGTCAGTAAGGGTCTCATTCCTGCTGAGTAGAAATGTTATATTTTTGTTCTGTCATTTATATAAAAATAAACTTAAAAATAAATGATATCACCACCCTCACACGTATGAAAACATAGCGCAAAAATAAATTTAGGGTAGATGGGTATATCTAACCCGATTTCTAACCTCATTTCTATCCTGTTGAATTCATTGCTTTATAACTCTCTTCCTTTATCCAACTCTTCTAACTTCTTCTTAAGTTCAGCAATGTTGTCCTCATGAAGTTTAATCTTTCTCAAAATTCCTTCTTTATCTAATGGTTGCTTTATCTTTCTAAACTGAACTCTACCATCCTTCATAGTATGAACGTAAAAACCTTCTGGAACCGCTCCTGATTTAATGTATTCTACCAAGAACTTTTGTTTCATTGCTTCAGTGACTTTAGTCGTCATTTCAATCAAATAAAAATTTTAATATTAAATAAAAATAACGTTATTTTTCAGTAAGGAAACGCAGGAGTTTTACGATTTATTTGAGGAGTAGGTTCTGGTTTAAATGTTGGAGTCGGTTTTGGAGTTGACTTTTGAACAGGAGTTTGTACTTTCATAGGTTCAGGAGTCATTGAAGGTGTTGTTTGTGAAGGTGTTGGTTTTGACGTTGGTTTTGGCGAAGGTGTCGGAGTTTGTTTAACTTCAGCTACTTCAGTATTATTTACAACATTTGCTTTATTTCTTTTCAACATCATAACTGCTCCTGCTGTAGCTAGCAAACCTAGTGGGAGACCATATCTTATATAAGGACTTGACCAAATGCTATTTTTGACAGGAGCTGGTGGAACACCTAACCTTGGTGAGACTGCTCTTTGCCATTGTGCAGCTCGTAAGAAATATTCAATAGGTGCTCCATAATCGTTTGGTAAAGTTTGTTTCATAGATGGTGAAGGTTCGCGAGAGCTTGATGAAGAACTCATTTATAAGCTTTAAAAATAAACGTTCATCCTTTATTCCTCACTGTCGTCCGCGGCTAAGTTATAGTCATCTAATCTTATTATGGGGATGACTGACTGTCTTACCTGAATAGCAAAGCAACAATCCCTCATAAATCCAATAAGTGGCTTTGGTACATTTTCAGTTGCTAGTTCAATAGGTCCTTTAACAGACAATTTGTATGTTATTGGAGCAGTAGATTTGACCTTGCTGGAAGCAAAAGTCCACTTCTGTTGGAAAACCACATAAGAAATGTGTGTTGTCATAGCTATCCCATTTATGTTCCACACTACCATCATCCACCAATGACCTCATAACATCTTCATTAAATCCTATCATATCATTGTTTGTATTGCAAGCGTTCGCAACCATTTCATAAAATACAGGTCCATATGATTTTTCAGGTTCTGCAGGCATATTTCCATAAGCTCCCATGGAAAGCTGAAGATATTTAAACTTAGGGTTCTCAAAATTAACATAATAGTTGTCTTTCTTTCTAAATAGTGCCCAAATACTTTTAACATTATAGGCGTATAAGCTGCTGTAAATGTTGCACTTGAACTATCTGTATTCTTTGAGAATGAACCGTCCATAGGAATCCAATCCATAACTTTAACAGGAAAACATAAAGCCTCGTTTGTATAATGTTCTACAAGTTCTGTATAAATGTTAGGGTCTAAAGAGAATGACTTTGGATGAATGAAACATTCATTAAATCCATCTTTGTTCGAAATAGTTGCTGGGTTACAGTTGTAATAGTAACTGTTCCACTAGCTTCTACTGCCTTCGTTATCATAGTGAATGGTTCATTCCATGGAACAAATTTATTTGTCGGTGGATTTGAATCTGAAGCAAATGCAACTTTAAGAGTTGGATTGAAAGCAATGATATCATTTACAGATATAGATGTGCATTGTAAGGCGTCGATACTGAACTTTACTTTAAGCTGAATGTTTCCTGCAAAAGCTGGAATAAATCGAATAGCTTCTAATGGAAGGAATCTTCTAACAGGAATTCTTAAACGAAGCTTAAAATCAAATGATTTTCCTGCTGTAATTGGACCACTAACAATTTGTCCTGTTCTGCATGTTCCGAATGACTCCATACATCTTCATGTCGAGTCTTTGAGAAAACATCTACTTTCTTTATTTGTTCGGTAGTTTGTGAGTTTGAAGTTATATATGCTTCTTCTCTTGCGTTGTCTTGAGAATATACGATACGACCATTTGCAAGGATTTGATATCCAGCAACTGCATAGAAAGCGTCATCGAAACCAATCCAAAATCATGGTGGGTTTGTTTTATTGGAACCTGAACCAATTTCTTTATCTACAATAAATTGACCTTCCATTTTATACGTAATGAATGTATTGTAAAGGTCCAACATATTTTCACCAGGAGGTGAGAGATTGAATGTTACCCATGTGTTATCTTTAGCAGTTCCAGGTTGTGATGGAATCTTTGGTCAGAATATTTTCTATTAGTGTCACCAATTTGAACTGCATTGTCTATGATATCGAAATATGAGCGAATCTGATGAATATGCTCTGCTGGAGTAAATTCGTTTAGCTGTTCGTTCTGCATGTCTTTCCTTCGGATAAAAATATCTATTTACTTCATTATTCTCACTCTTCTTCTTGGCATTCGTGGTGGAAGTTGTTTCTTGACATTTTCAATGAACTGTACATTCTCTTTTGTCTCAACTTCTTTCACTGGCGGGTCAGGATTCTTTGACTCGGTTTGTTTTTCAATGAAATTCACGAACTTTGCAATAAGCTCTTGGTTCATTATTGAAAGTACATCTGGCTTCTTTTCTTCTGGTTCTATTGACTTTTCAGTTTGAATAGAAGGCTTAACATGGGCTTCGCCCTCGGTGCCATGCACCTTAATGTTGTCGCTTTCTGCATTCGCTAATGGAACCTTTCTTTTTCTTACGTATATTTTACCATCTTTACTCTGACTTACGTAATAGAAAGGATGTTGTATTCCTCTTGCGTCATTTAATATAATAGACTCTCGCTCTGATTTTGACAAGCTCATTTTACATCGGTTAAAGTTTTAATTTTGTTTTTTATCTGCAGCCAAATGACGCAGACAATAGATGTTGAAGCATTGAAGAAAGAAATTCGTGAGCAAATTTTATCCGAACTGAAGGAACAAAAACAAGAACAAAAGCCAGAGAGACCAAAGAGAAAACTTAGTGAAAAACAACTTGCTGCATTAGCTGCTGGAAGACAAAAGAACCCAAGACTACTGGCGAAAAAAGCTAGAGAAGAAGCTGAAGCAAAAGCTAAAGAAGCTGAAGCAAAGAAAGAGTAAATGGGTTATTTTTATCGGAACTAAATGTATAGACAAATACCTTTATCTGTTGCGTTCAGTAGTGAAAACCCTGACGTCAAAATAAAGGGGAACAGAGTAACGTTTAAGTTTCCAACAGACTGGATTGTGAACATAAATGAAGAGAAGTACATTGGCATAACATCTATGTATATAACACGTGCTTTCAGAAAGGTTGACTTTATACTTCAAGTCGAGATAGAAAATGACGAACAGTCTTTAAGCGCCCAAAACATTCACATATACAAATACTTTAAAGACGATACAACATTGTTGCAATGTATGATTTCATTTAATGAAATGTTCGAGAAAAAGTTTAACATTGAAGTACAAACTTTACAGCCTTTACGTGAGTTTCTTGCACAACTGAAAGAAGAAGGTAGTCAGCCACAACTTATAGACTTTCATTATGAATTTAATGAAAATGAAGATGGAACACATGACTGTCAGTTTGTTGTATTCTCACCATTCAATGAAGTCGCTAAAGAGAAAGAAAATCCATTACGTATAAGATTTCAAATCTCTGAACCAAGTGATGATTTCAAGAATGTTTTCAATTATGATGCAATGCTTCCGAGGAAAAATGAATTTTCAAAGATTGTAACACCTGGCATTTGGGATAGAAAGCAAGCTATATTATATTCAAACTTAAGTAAGGAGTTGAAAATGAGTTCATTGGTCATACAAGAACTTCACCACTTCCTAACCCTAAATACTATAAATTAACTGGCTTCAATCGTGAGTTTTGGATAGACATGTTCTCCACTCATGACCATAACTGCCCAGTGTTCTTACCTCCAGACCATAAGGACTGTCTCTACATTGAAGCACAACTCTTAAACTCTACCATCGCAGTATTGTAAAATCTACGCTAGTTTTATTTTTTCTGAAAATTTTATTTGAGTGAAAGGCATGGAAGGTGAAGGACATTGGCAAACACTCGAACATGACAATGACTATGAAATCTTTTCAGAGTACCCTTATCCAATTAGACGTATAAGCAATAAAAGAGTTGTTAGTGAGTTTGACCAAGGAGATGGTTATATTTGTGTAAATTTAAACAAACACAAGCTGATGAAACATAGAATAGTTGCAGAAACTTTCATTCCGAACCCTGAAGGACTTCGTGAAGTAGACCATATAAACAGAGACAGAGGAGACTTTCATATCTCGAACTTAAGATGGACGACAAGAAGAGAAAACATGAGAAATATTTCTGGTTCAAATGGCTATTGGTTTGACATTGTTGACTCTCTTCCTAAAGACGCTGTTGAAATTATACAATACTCATATCACACGTTAGAGAACTACTACTATGTCCCAAGTGAAGATGCCTTTTACTATTTCATGGGAACTCAATACAGACGAATGAATGTCTTAAGACAGTATAACAAAGATTATATAAACATTACAGATGTAGAAGGAAGAAGAACAAAGCTGTCTATTGCAAAGTTTAAGAGAGACAATGGTTATACATAAATGACAAAAATATATGACCTCATTATTTTTATCGAAATCAATGACTTTTTTAGTCTTTCCATCGTCAATGACTAAATCATTGCCTTCAATGGTTAAAGTTGAGTTTTCGTTTACTAATTCATGTGCTCTTCTTGCTTCATTTGTTTCATACGCATATGCAGCAATAGTCATATTTTAATGAGAATAAAATGTTGTTCTATTTGCAAAGTACTGACCCAAACGAATACGGGACAGTAAAGCTACAAACAAACTTAGGTCTTCAGAATGAAGCACTTGCTTTCAGAGTTGTTGACTTCAATACTATCGCAACTTTTGTCATAACAGATGAAACAGATTTCATAGAGATTGAAATAGATGACAAAAGAAGTTTTATAACATTTCCTAACAGAGCAGAGTATAGAATAGATAAAATTGCTGGAGTCATAGATACTCTCATAAATGAAGAAACTATTGACAACATAGATGTCGAACTCTCTTCTGAGGGAACATTGAAGTTCAGTTATGCAAAGGAGTTTAAGATAACACGAATGAGTCATAGAGTTCAACTTCTTTTAGGAGCATATCATATGACATTTCCTTTGAAAAGTGTTGACAAAACGATTGAGATGAAATCTGTTCCATACGTATGTTATGGTAATTGTTTGTACGTTGAGTCAAAAATAGCTAATGTCACAGGTATTTCAGGAGTTAATAGTAAAGGTTCAGTAGAATATAAATCCTTCTGTTATACAGTCAATTCAATGTTCATTCCAAATGTTCCTGTCATAGCAACTCATTTAGGTAAATGGGTTCGCATTAGTCCTCATAATTTGAAAGATATGCAATTCAGACTTGTTGACTTTCAAGGAGAGCCTGTAGAACTGAAGGCACCAGTGCGAATGACTGTTGAAGTTGACTTTTTAGAAAATATTAAATGCGACGGCTTACAAGAGAACTCAGAGCTAAAAAATAAAGTATGAATGTTATGTATTAGGTCATGAACTTTGGTTGTTGCTGTTTGATGAAACAAATGAGTTAGTTATGTCAGTCAAGAGAACAGAAAAATATTGTGTTAGTGAAAACTGCACCAAGTCAATAAGATTAAGTTTGCATTATGAAGATGAGTTCGATACTGTTGAAGAAGTTTTGGATAGATATTACAAATTGCTAACTTGAAATTTTTTGACTGACTGACTGCTTTAATTTACTAAAACATATTTCAAACAAAGCTTATAGTCAGTAGATAGTTTTGTATACTCGTTCGAATATCTATACTTAAACTCAACTCCTGTAGTTCCTGGTGTTTCAATGATGCGGATGTTACCTATTTTCATGAATAGTGGAGTTTGACCACAGCATTCGATTTCAGGGTCGAGATAGTCAATGACACATTGCTTTCCTGTTATTCGTGATATAACATTTTCAAGGTCCTCCTTTGTTAGAATTATTTGGTTCTTGCTTATAAGATTTGTCAAAAGCTTCTTATCGTCTTTGAGTAAGATAGTTTGATATAACTGAAGAAGGTAATGGTCTACGTTATCTGAAGGATTTGTTTGAACATTTGTGTAAGGATTGTCGTTGGCTTCTCTTGAAAGAACTTGGTCCAGTGGTGGATACTCTAACTTAACATCTGATGTAGCGTTAGCGTTTGAAGCTGTGTTTAAATTCACCGACTTAAGATCTGTTTCTTTTTCTTTCAAACACTCCGAACTATAGTTCTTTATGACAATATTGTTTGTCGTTCGTGAGTCAACATTTGATGTTGGTTCAATTGGAACATTAACAGCACCAGCTAAGATGGACTTACTTCTCATTTCATATAGAATAAAAACCTTTTATATGTATGAAATGAACAATATACTCGACAAGGGTTTGAATGTAAAGCTAATGAATGAAAATATTGTTGAATTCACTGAGACAGGTGCTGTGTATAAAGATGTAGAACTACTGAACAAAAGAGCTAAGGGAAGAAGCAGGAACATGAACAAAGGGTGAAGCCTATAAAAATTTATGTCAATGATGGCTCAGGAGGTTCAAACATAAAGTATGCAGAAAGTTATAGAGTTTATGCTCTCAAAGGTGAAAAGCCTTAATTTAAGAACAGCTATTCTAACACATATCCTCAAAAGTTAACGGATGGAGAAAGTGGATGATATGAATGACAGCAAAATATTAACAGAAATGGCGACAGAGATGCATGGAATTTGTTTACCATCAGTCAATTGAAGGTTAAACTTTAAAACAATGTTGGTCGTTCCCATGGAATATTTTTGACTTTAATGGTATTAGTCATGATATGAATCTCAAGGTATGAACGAGGAGAGATGAGAGACTTATATGCTTCCCAAATTTCTTCAAAAGGTAATGTTATACCTGACTGTTTCCAAATGAGTTCAATATCATAACATGAGAAACCTTGAAAGATAACGAAGTCAGTTATGAGACGTTTTATGTTTAAAGCTAAAAACCTCCATGTTTGCATAAGTATTGCTACAGTTAAATGGTAACGTCTGAATTTAGTTATGATGTTAGCTAATGGTGAGTCAGGCTTTGAAACTAAACCTTTTCCGGCGAAGTCGTCGCAAACGAGCAGAGTGTTTGAAGGATATTTTTTGAAGGGGTATTTTGAAAGTTTTGATAGAATGTAGTTTGTCAGTCGTTTCATATCGTAAACTCCTGAGTACTGACGTAAGTGGTGTTTGTCAATAATTCTTTCCATCTCCTCAGAAGTCTTTTGCATTCCTGACTGTATGAACTCTACGATGGCATAATATTTTCTCTTACGTCGAATGTAACGTTGAAGAAATTCAATGAGTTCACTGTCTGGAACTTTAACGACAGAGGCTTGAACTTTTGACATAAATGTTTTCGCTGTTGAATCCATAGAGTCTGAAGTTGCTGATATAATGATTTGGTCATAGTAAGAGTCGTTTCCTAAACGCTCTGTTATGAGTATATGACGAATGAGGTTAAATGTCTTACTTGAACCCATCTTTCCACAATAGAAATACACACCATTTGAACAGAATTCATAATCTTTGCTGAAAGGAAGAATAAGAGAAGAGTTAAGTTTGTCTGTAGTTTCATTCATGTCTTCATCTACATCATGTATTAAATGCTTCATTTTAATCTTATTAAAAATGCAAGTCAGAAATATTCAGAACATAGCACCGAGTCTAACTGACAAGAGTATAAAGATATACTATGAACACGTTATGATGAAACCTACCAAAATTCAAGAAAGTCAGTATACTTATGAATATCCAAGACACTGGGTAGAGTATGTAGGAGGTGAGAAAGCTATTGAAATAAGACAAGTTAGAAGTATTCCAGCAGGAAGAACAATATTATTGAAGAACTTTAATGTTTTGAGGTATAATGATGAAACAAAGAAGCAAGATAGTTTTCCTGTTGCTGTGTATGTGAACCTAGACACAGGAGATGACATGAAAGTTTTTAACACAAAGCTTCAAACGGTAGTGAGAGAACAACTTACTGCGGAAGGACATCCATTACCTTCAGAAGTTACCATAGCATATAATTTTGAAACAAACTCAATAGATTTTAAAGTCGTCTCTGCAAAGAAGTCAGGTTTTACATTTAATGAAGCAGATGTATATTCGAATGAAAACTTCAAAGCTATTGCATGGTTAGATAATGACGATTGCTTTAAGAAAATATTTAAATTCAGTGACTCAAAGATGTTAATAGATGACCTTCGTGGAATGTTACCATCGACGTTTACAGTAGAAGGTTCAGCAGGATTGCTTACAAGATTGTCAATTGGTGGTATTTGGTCTCGTGAGAACATTGTTATAAAATCCAGTATAAGTGAATTTGCTGAAGAATCTATATTATGTCTTTCAAACTATATGTATTCGCCACCGAAGCATTATAGTATAACAAACTTTGTCAGTAAGTTTAACATAAGACTTGTCGAACCTTCTTCAATGAAAGATGTTGTGCTACCTAAAGACGGAAAGGATGGACTCATTATTGAGATGATTTTAATAGCATATTAAATGAGTTTGTTTTTGAAGGTCATTCATGATGAAATAATTGTTGTAGAAGATGTTAGCAATTGTTCAGACATTTTGAAGCGTATAGATGATATAAGAAATAAGTTAGATAGACCGCAAAGCGGTGAGGGCGAAGCCCGTGAGAACGTTTATGTTTCATTGACTTTCTCCAGTAACGAGAACTTTTATGAGATAATATTGAAGAGAGATGATTTTAATATGGTGTAAATGGTAGCTTGGGCAGCTTTAGGCGCAATGGGAACAAAAGCATTAGCATTTGGAGCAAAAGCACTTGGAGCTTATGACGCAGTAAATAAAATGAGTGGAGGAAGGGTTTCGAAGACATTAGATGCAAATAAAGGAAAGATTGGAGGCTGGGTTGCAAAGAAGTTAAGATTAAATAAAATAGGGCTCATAAATAAAGCATCCAATTTGGTTGCGACTGAGTCAGAAAATGCTTTAGGAAAGGACGATGTGTTTGCAAAACACGCAAAAGACTTTAATGACCAGATGAAAGGTGAAACAATGCATTTAAATAGAGTCGATGGAACTAAAGAAAATGTTTCTTCTCCACAACTTCCACCAGCAGTTCTTCCGTATGGTCCTTATGGAATGTATGGAAACCCTTATGAACGACCATTTGACCCATTGACTGGTGGAAGTAATTGGTATCATTACGGACGAAGAAGAAAGACAGTCAAGTTGGAGACAGATGTTAAGAAAGCAACTAAAAAGAAACCAAGGAAGAGAGTTATAAAGCAATGAATTCAACAGGATAGAAATGAGGTTAGAAATCGGGTTAGATATACCCATCTACCCTAAATTTATTTTTGCGCTATGTTTTCATACGTGTGAGGGTGGTGATATCATTTATTTTTAAGTTTATTTTTATATAAATGACAGAACAAAAATATAACATTTCTACTCAGCAGGAATGAGACCCTTACTGACTATGTATTCGTTTAATGCTTGATGAAAACAATGGTACATATTATCGTATGGGTATACACAGCGTCTGTTTCCATCGTCGTCGTATATGTAGAGCTCAAATCCAGTCCAACCTTCTTTTGTACAATATGTAGCTTTATTTAAGTATGCATTTATGTAGATAAGGCAATTTTCTTCATCGCTCCAGAAATAATTTTTGTTCTTTGTTGAAATAGTTTTCGTTCCTCTGCGACCATAAGGAATGTATGCAATGAACTTTGCGTCATATGGGATTGTAATATATTCAGGGTTTCTTTCATCGTCAATGGGTCTGTCTTTGTTAAAATGCATGTTTCTCAGTTTTACTTGGGTTTTAAACAGCTCATGGAAACGTTCTGGGAAAGAGTCATAGTAAATGTAGTCAGACATGTCTTTACAATGAAATAAAAAAGTTGGAAAATAAATAAAATAAGGTTATTTTTTATTTAGTGAGGACGGTAGTGAATTCGTTTATGTGTCAGACGGTTTTGCAAATATTTAAGGTTAAGTTGGTGTTATGGTTGTGTTGTAAAATATACGTTGCCGGTTTCGTAAAGTGTCAAACCGTTATCATGGGTAAGGAGGCGCGCAGTGCCGCCGTACCCAAGATAGTCATACTAACTGAGGAAGC
Organism: Trichomonas vaginalis G3; assembly: GCF_026262505.1. Classification (NCBI taxonomy): domain Eukaryota; phylum Parabasalia; order Trichomonadida; family Trichomonadidae; genus Trichomonas; species Trichomonas vaginalis. Next base: position 13,791,863 of record NC_067203.1, on the reverse strand, counting down.
ATCTTGATCAAGAGAGGAAGTACTTTGAAGAAGAGAGGAATCACTTTGTTGAAGAGAGGAAGCATCTTGATCAAGAGAGGAAGCACTTTGTTGAAGAGAGGAAGCACCTTGATCAAGAGAGGAAGTACTTTGTTGAAGAGAGGAAGCACCTTGATGAAGAGAGGAAGTACTTTGAAGAAGAGAGGAAGCATCTTGTTGAAGAGAGGAAGCATCTTGATGAAGAGAGGAAGCACCTTGATGAAGAGAGGAAGCACTTTGTTGAAGAGAGGAAGCTGCATCTTGAGCAAGAGAGGAAGCACTTTGTTGAAGAGAGGAAGCATCTTGATCAAGAGAGGAAGCATCTTGATCAAGAGAGGAAGCATCTTGATCAAGAGAGGAAGCACTTTGTTGAAGAGAGGAAGCATCTTGATCAAGAGAGGAAGCATCTTGATCAAGAGAGGAAGCACTTTGTTGAAGAGAGGAAGCACCTTGATCAAGAGAGGAAGTACTTTGTTGAAGAGAGGAAGCACCTTGATGAAGAGAGGAAGTACTTTGAAGAAGAGAGGAAGCATCTTGTTGAAGAGAGGAAGCATCTTGATCAAGAGAGGAAGTACTTTGAAGAAGAGAGGAATCACTTTGTTGAAGAGAGGAAGCATCTTGATGAAGAGAGGAAGCACCTTGATCAAGAGAGGAAGTACTTTGTTGAAGAGAGGAAGCACCTTGATCAAGAGAGGAAGTACTTTGTTGAAGAGAGGAAGCACCTTGATCAAGAGAGGAAGTACTTTGAAGAAGAGAGGAAGCATCTTGTTGAAGAGAGGAAGCATCTTGATGAAGAGAGGAAGCACCTTGATGAAGAGAGGAAGCATCTTGATGAAGAGAGGAAGCACCTTGATGAAGAGAGGAAGCACTTTGTTGAAGAGAGGAAGCTGCATCTTGAGCAAGAGAGGAAGCACTTTGTTGAAGAGAGGAAGCACCTTGATCAAGAGAGGAAGTACTTTGTTGAAGAGAGGAAGCACCTTGATCAAGAGAGGAAGCATCTTGATCAAGAGAGGAAGCATCTTGATCAAGAGAGGAAGCACTTTGTTGAAGAGAGGAAGCACCTTGATCAAGAGAGGAAGCATCTTGATCAAGAGAGGAAGCATCTTGATCAAGAGAGGAAGCACTTTGTTGAAGAGAGGAAGCACTTGATCAAGAGAGGAAGTACTTTGAAGAAGAGGAAGCACTTGATGAAGAGAGGAAGCACCTTGATGAAGAGAGGAAGTACTTTGAAGAAGAGAGGAAGCATCTTGTTGAAGAGAGGAAGCATCTTGATGAAGAGAGGAAGCACCTTGATGAAGAGAGGAAGCACTTTGTTGAAGAGAGGAAGCTGCATCTTCATCAAGAGAGGAAGTACTTTGAAGAAGAGAGGAAGCACCTTGATGAAGAGAGGAAGCACCTTGATGAAGAGAGGAAGTACTTTGAAGAAGAGAGGAAGCATCTTGTTGAAGAGAGGAAGCATCTTGATCAAGAGAGGAAGCATCTTGATCAAGAGAGGAAGCACTTTGTTGAAGAGAGGAAGCACCTTGATCAAGAGAGGAAGTACTTTGAAGAAGAGAGGAAGCATCTTGTTGAAGAGAGGAAGCATCTTGATCAAGAGAGGAAGCATCTTGATGAAGAGAGGAAGCATCTTGATCAAGAGAGGAAGCACTTTGTTGAAGAGAGGAAGCACTTGATGAAGAGAGGAAGCATCTTGATCAAGAGAGGAAGCACTTTGTTGAAGAGAGGAAGCACTTGATCAAGAGAGGAAGCACTTTGTTGAAGAGAGGAAGCACTTGATGAAGAGAGGAAGCATCTTGATGAAGAGAGGAAGCACTTGATCAAGAGAGGAAGTACTTTGAAGAGAGAGGAAGCATCTTGATGAAGAGAGGAAGCATCTTGATGAAGAGAGGAAGCATCTTGATCAAGAGAGGAAGCATCTTGATCAAGAGAGGAAGCACTTTGTTGAAGAGAGGAAGCACTTGATGAAGAGAGGAAGCATCTTGATCAAGAGAGGAAGCACTTTGTTGAAGAGAGGAAGCACTTGATCAAGAGAGGAAGCACTTTGTTGAAGAGAGGAAGCACCTTGATGAAGAGAGGAAGCATCTTATCAAGAGAGGAAGCACTTGATCAAGAGAGGAAGCATCTTGATCAAGAGAGGAAGCATCTTGATGAAGAGAGGAAGCACTTGATGAAGAGAGGAAGCATCTTGATGAAGAGAGGAAGCACTTGATGAAGAGAGGAAGCACTTTGTTGAAGAGAGGAAGCATCTTGATCAAGAGAGGAAGCACTTTGTTGAAGAGAGGAAGCACTTGATGAAGAGAGGAAGCATCTTGATCAAGAGAGGAAGCACTTTGTTGAAGAGAGGAAGCACTTGATCAAGAGAGGAAGCACTTGATGAAGAGAGGAAGCATCTTGATCAAGAGAGGAAGCACTTTGTTGAAGAGAGGAAGCACCTTGATCAAGAGAGGAAGTACTTTGTTGAAGAGAGGAAGCACTTGATGAAGAGAGGAAGTACTTTGAAGAAGAGAGGAAGCATCTTGTTGAAGAGAGGAAGCATCTTGATGAAGAGAGGAAGCACTTGATGAAGAGAGGAAGCACTTTGTGAAGAGAGGAAGCATCATCTTGATGAAGAGAGGAAGCACTTTGTTGAAGAGAGGAAGCATCTTGATGAAGAGAGGAAGCATCTTGATCAAGAGAGGAAGCACTTTGTGAAGAGAGGAAGCATCTTGATCAAGAGAGGAAGCATCTTGATGAAGAGAGGAAGCACTTTGTTGAAGAGAGGAAGCACCTTGATCAAGAGAGGAAGTACTTTGTGAAGAGAGGAAGCACTTGATGAAGAGAGGAAGTACTTTGTTGAAGAGAGGAAGCATCTTGTTGAAGAGAGGAAGCATCTTGATCAAGAGAGGAAGTACTTTGAAGAAGAGAGGAATCACTTTGTTGAAGAGAGGAAGCATCTTGATGAAGAGAGGAAGCACCTTGATCAAGAGAGGAAGTACTTTGTTGAAGAGAGGAAGCACCTTGATCAAGAGAGGAAGTACTTTGAAGAAGAGAGGAAGTACTTTGATGAAGAGAGGAAGTACTTTGAAGAAGAGAGGAAGCATCTTGTTGAAGAGAGGAAGCATCTTGATGAAGAGAGGAAGCACCTTGATGAAGAGAGGAAGCATCTTGATGAAGAGAGGAAGCATCTTGATGAAGAGAGGAAGCACCTTGATGAAGAGAGGAAGCATCTTGATCAAGAGAGGAAGCACCTTGATCAAGAGAGGAAGTACTTTGTTGAAGAGAGGAAGCACCTTGATCAAGAGAGGAAGTACTTTGAAGAAGAGAGGAAGCACCTTGATGAAGAGAGGAAGCATCTTGATCAAGAGAGGAAGTACTTTGAAGAAGAGAGGAAGCATCTTGTTGAAGAGAGGAAGCATCTTGATGAAGAGAGGAAGCACTTTGTTGAAGAGAGGAAGCATCTTGATGAAGAGAGGAAGCACTTTGTGAAGAGAGGAAGCATCTTGATCAAGAGAGGAAGTACTTTGTGAAGAGAGGAAGCACCTTGATGAAGAGAGGAAGTACTTTGAAGAGAGAGGAAGCATCTTGATCAAGAGAGGAAGCACTTTGTTGAAGAGAGGAAGCACTTGATCAAGAGAGGAAGCATCTTGATCAAGAGAGGAAGCATCTTGATGAAGAGAGGAAGCACTTTGTTGAAGAGAGGAAGCACTTGATCAAGAGAGGAAGTACTTTGAAGAAGAGAGGAAGCACTTGATGAAGAGAGGAAGCACTTGATGAAGAGAGGAAGTACTTGAAGAAGAGAGGAAGCATCTTGTTGAAGAGAGGAAGCATCTTGATGAAGAGAGGAAGCACTTGATGAAGAGAGGAAGCACTTTGTTGAAGAGAGGAAGCTGCATCTTCATCAAGAGAGGAAGTACTTTGAAGAAGAGAGGAAGCACTTGATGAAGAGAGGAAGCACTTGATGAAGAGAGGAAGTACTTTGAAGAAGAGAGGAAGCACTTGTTGAAGAGAGGAAGCATCTTGATGAAGAGAGGAAGCATCTTGATGAAGAGAGGAAGCATCTTGATGAAGAGAGGAAGCACTTGATCAAGAGAGGAAGCATCTTGATCAAGAGAGGAAGCACTTTGTTGAAGAGAGGAAGCATCTTGATCAAGAGAGGAAGCACTTGATCAAGAGAGGAAGCACTTTGTTGAAGAGAGGAAGCACTTTGTTGAAGAGAGGAAGCATCTTGATGAAGAGAGGAAGCACCTTGATGAAGAGAGGAAGCACTTTGTTGAAGAGAGGAAGCATCTTGATGAAGAGAGGAAGCACTTGATGAAGAGAGGAAGCACTTGATGAAGAGAGGAAGCACTTGATGAAGAGAGGAAGTACTTTGAAGAAGAGGAAGCATCTTGATGAAGAGAGGAAGCACCTTGATGAAGAGAGGAAGCACTTGATGAAGAGAGGAAGCATCTTGATGAAGAGAGGAAGTACTTTGAAGAAGAGAGGAAGCATCTTGATGAAGAGAGGAAGTACTTTGAAGAAGAGAGGAAGCACTTGATCAAGAGAGGAAGTACTTTTAAGAAGAGAGGAAGTACTTTGAAGAAGAGAGGAAGCACTTGATCAAGAGAGGAAGTACTTTTGAAGAGAGGAAGCATCTTGTTGAAGAGAGGAAGCATCTTGATGAAGAGAGGAAGCATCTTGATGAAGAGAGGAAGCATCTTGATCAAGAGAGGAAGCATCTTGATGAAGAGAGGAAGCATCTTGATCAAGAGAGGAAGCACTTGTGAAGAGAGGAAGCATCTTGATCAAGAGAGGAAGCATCTTGATCAAGAGAGGAAGCACTTTGTTGAAGAGAGGAAGCACTTTGTTGAAGAGAGGAAGCATCTTGATCAAGAGAGGAAGCATTTGATCAAGAGAGGAAGCACTTTGTTGAAGAGAGGAAGCACTTTGGAAGAGAGGAAGCATCTTGATCAAGAGAGGAAGCACCTTGATGAAGAGAGGAAGCACCTTGATGAAGAGAGGAAGTACTTTGAAGAAGAGAGGAAGTACTTTGAAGAAGAGAGGAAGCATCTTGTTGAAGAGAGGAAGCATCTTGATGAAGAGAGGAAGCACCTTGATGAAGAGAGGAAGCATCTTGATGAAGAGAGGAAGCACCTTGATGAAGAGAGGAAGTACTTTGAAGAAGAGAGGAAGCATCTTGTTGAAGAGAGGAAGCATCTTGATCAAGAGAGGAAGCATCTTGATGAAGAGAGGAAGCACTTGATCAGAGAGAGGAAGCACTTGATCAAGAGAGGAAGTACTTTTAAGAAGAGAGGAAGCATCTTGATGAAGAGAGGAAGCATCTTGATCAAGAGAGGAAGCATCTTGATCAAGAGAGGAAGCATCTTGATCAAGAGAGGAAGCACTTTGTTGAAGAGAGGAAGCATCTTGATCAAGAGAGGAAGCATCTTGATCAAGAGAGGAAGCACTTTGTTGAAGAGAGGAAGCACTTTGTTGAAGAGAGGAAGCATCTTGATGAAGAGAGGAAGCACCTTGATGAAGAGAGGAAGCACTTTGTTGAAGAGAGGAAGCTGCATCTTGATGAAGAGAGGAAGCACTTGATGAAGAGAGGAAGCACTTGATGAAGAGAGGAAGTACTTTGAAAGAGAGGAAGTACTTTGAAGAAGAGAGGAAGCATCTTTGAAGAGAGGAAGCACTTGATGAAGAGAGGAAGCACTTGATGAAGAGAGGAAGCATCTTGATGAAGAGAGGAAGTACTTTGAAGAAGAGAGGAAGCACCTTGATCAAGAGAGGAAGTACTTTTAAGAAGAGAGGAAGCATCTTGATGAAGAGAGGAAGCATCTTGATCAAGAGAGGAAGCATCTTGATGAAGAGAGGAAGCACTTGATGAAGAGAGGAAGCATCTTGATGAAGAGAGGAAGCACTTGATGAAGAGAGGAAGCACTTTGTTGAAGAGAGGAAGCTGCATCTTGATCAAGAGAGGAAGCACTTTGTTGAAGAGAGGAAGCACCTTGATCAAGAGAGGAAGCATCTTGATCAAGAGAGGAAGTACTTTTAAGAAGAGAGGAAGCATCTTGTTGAAGAGAGGAAGCATCTTGATCAAGAGAGGAAGCATCTTGATCAAGAGAGGAAGTACTTTGTTGAAGAGAGGAAGCACCTTGATCAAGAGAGGAAGCACATTGATCAAGAGAGGAAGCATCTTGATCAAGAGAGGAAGCACTTTGTTGAAGAGAGGAAGCACCTTGATCAAGAGAGGAAGTACTTTGTTGAAGAGAGGAAGCACCTTGATGAAGAGAGGAAGTACTTTGAAGAAGAGAGGAAGCATCTTGTGAAGAGAGGAAGCATCTTGATGAAGAGAGGAAGCACTTGATGAAGAGAGGAAGCACTTTGTTGAAGAGAGGAAGCATCTTGAGCAAGAGAGGAAGCACTTTGTTGAAGAGAGGAAGCATCTTGATGAAGAGAGGAAGCACTTGATCAAGAGAGGAAGCATCTTGATGAAGAGAGGAAGCACTTTGTTGAAGAGAGGAAGCATCTTGATCAAGAGAGGAAGCATCTTGATCAAGAGAGGAAGCACTTTGTTGAAGAGAGGAAGCACTTTGAAGAGAGGAAGCACTTGATGAAGAGAGGAAGCATCTTGATCAAGAGAGGAAGCACTTTGATGAAGAGAGGAAGCACCTTGATCAAGAGAGGAAGCATCTTGTTGAAGAGAGGAAGCATCTTGATCAAGAGAGGAAGCATCTTGATCAAGAGAGGAAGCATCTTGATCAAGAGAGGAAGCACTTTGTTGAAGAGAGGAAGCATCTTGATCAAGAGAGGAAGTACTTTGTTGAAGAGAGGAAGCACCTTGATGAAGAGAGGAAGTACTTTGAAGAAGAGAGGAAGCATCTTGTGAAGAGAGGAAGTACTTTGAAGAAGAGAGGAAGCATCTTGTGAAGAGAGGAAGCACCTTGATCAAGAGAGGAAGTACTTTGAAGAAGAGAGGAAGCATCTTGTTGAAGAGAGGAAGCACCTTGATGAAGAGAGGAAGCACCTTGATGAAGAGAGGAAGCACCTTGATGAAGAGAGGAAGCACTTTGTTGAAGAGAGGAAGCTGCATCTTGAGCAAGAGAGGAAGCACTTTGTTGAAGAGAGGAAGCATCTTGATCAAGAGAGGAAGCACTTTGTTGAAGAGAGGAAGCACCTTGATCAAGAGAGGAAGTACTTTGTTGAAGAGAGGAAGCACCTTGATGAAGAGAGGAAGTACTTTGAAGAAGAGAGGAAGCATCTTGATCAAGAGAGGAAGCACCTTGATCAAGAGAGGAAGCTGCATGATGGAGTGAGGAAGCATCTTGATCAAGAGAGGAAGTACTTTGAAGAAGAGAGGAATCACTTTGTTGAAGAGAGGAAGCATCTTGATGAAGAGAGGAAGCATCTTGATCAAGAGAGGAAGCACCTTGATGAAGAGAGGAAGCTGCATGATGGATGCATGATGGAGTGAGGAAGCATCTTGATGAAGAGAGGAAGCGTAAGAACCGATAACATTTACAAAATATTAAATTTATTTTGTAAATTTTCCAAAAGCCTGAGTACTAATGTAATATAAATGCTCCAAAAATACCATCCCTCCTTCCAAAAGCGTAAGAACCGATAACATTTACAAAATATTAAATTTATTTTGTAAATTTTCCAAAAGCCTGAGTACCAATGTAATATAAATGCTCCAAAAATACCATCCCTCCTTCCAAAAGCGTAAGAACCGATAACATTTACAAAATATTAAATTTATTTTGTAAATTTTCCAAAAGCCTGAGTACCAATGTAATATAAATGCTCCAAAAATACCATCCCTCCTTCCAAAAGCGTAAGAACCGATAACATTTACAAAATATTAAATTTATTTTGTAAATTTTCCAAAAGCCTGAGTACCAATATAATATAAATGCACTAAAAACCCAACTGCCAATAGCATGTATTCAAAAAATGCAATTCAATACAAATTTGATTGCATTTTTTGAGATGGAAGTGTATCTGAATTCACAATTGTAATCCACGAATACACTTCCATCTCATTGATAAGAGGCTAATGTTTTTCTCATTAATAAGGCGCTGTTGGCCTCTATCCATAGCCGAAGTGATATTAACGTATGTTAACGTACAAAGTAAAAACATGTTTTTTCTTTTTAAAATCATTTAGTAATTAATAATATTTAGCACTGTAATAAACAGAAATTCATCAAAAGTGACAGCTCTCAATTTTTTGACATTTGTAAATTCTAAATTGAATGAGAAAAATGAAATAATACTAAGCATAATACAATATTCTAGATTTAATTATAATTAGGAAAAAGTTAGTTTTGAGAGTACTTTTCATAGGCATATAGAATGAAATCTTCTGAAAAATAATATCACATAAACTCATATTATTTTCTAATATATAACTATTTTATATAAAAATCAAATTCAATGATCTTAAGGGTATAGTAAACTCAAAATTCTAGAGTTTTGAGAGTGCCAATAAACTCTATAGGCCTATATATATCTATATTTTAAAGGAGAGGTTACGCCATAATATTTGATATTATAAATTATTAATTCAAAATAAAAGTAGAAAATGAAACTAATTTATTCTAACCTATATAAATATATCAATAATCTAAAATGATTATAGTCTGAACTATATTTTACCAGATTATCAAATATAAGAGAAATGAAATAAGGCATAAAAATATCATAGCATAATTATTGGATAAATGCATTAATAAATTATTTATATCATAATGAGAAAAAATCAAAATAAGAAAATGAGCATAATAATAATTTAATTAAAAACAAAAACAATAAATAAAATGTAATTTTCGTTAATCAAAGTCATCAATGTCTTCGTCTTCTGATTCCCATTCGGACTTGAAAACTTGATAATCTCCTCCTGGTACACTCTGAATGGATTTTTTGTATTTGTTCTGTTTTTTAGAACCTTTTGTAACAGTTTTTTGTTTCAATATCATTTTGGAGTAACAATTCTCTTCAAATGATTTGACACAATCTTCTGGAAGTGGGGGAAGATGTAATGCTTTTTGTATATCTCCGAGAAAATGCTCTGGATCATTCCATTCTAAGATTGCAACGTTAACTCTAATGTTAATGTTCTTCCAGGCTCTTGATTTGTCCAAATAGCATGCAATTTTGGAAGAAACTTTGGAAACTATGGGTGTCCATTTGTGAACCCAGTCATAGAGCATGAATTGAAGTTGGATCAAATTGACACCTTTTTGCCATTCAAAGCATTTGTAATTGTGCGGTTCGCAAAAAGAATGATTGCCTACGTAATGGTAGACACAATTCTCCCACATTTTCGTACGTTTGTCAATATTTTCTTCGGCAAAACATGACCAAAGCCACATACTTAGGCTTGCATTCAGACCCCAGAAAGGTCTCTCTATTTTTTCAATCTTCTGAGTCTTGTCGTTGAAAACTTCAACTGTCTTATGAGAGGCTGAGAACTTTGTAAAATCTTTTGAGATATTTTTTGATACATGACCTGGATCGAATCTTTCAAGATGAGAGACGCCAAATTCTTTAAAGACAGAGACACTTTTGTTATCTCGGTCTTTAATAATCTCTTTAACATCTTTCAAGATATTGTATTTCTTTAATTGCTTCAAGATGATTCGAGTTCCAGCACTTTCCATATTGTTGGAAGCTCCGGAATACTGAGCATGCTGTCTGTTTCCACCAATATGGTTGATGTTCACGCATGCAAGAACTCTTTTTGTGACAGCATCGAGCGCAGTTACTGTACAACTTGGCGAGTTTCGCCTGTGCGTCCATCTTGCATCAATGGATAAGTAACCACTGAAGGACTTTCTCGACAGCATTAGGGAAATACTTTTAAGTCTTCTAATCTTATCGTCACAAAATCTCTGTTGTCTCATGACACCACTCTTCACAGGGGGCTTAGTTCCACAAAGAGAAAGAAAGCGAGCACCTTTTGTATATGGCATTCCGGTCATTATGCAAGCACCAAGCATCTGTCGCGCTGAGAGTCGACGACGTTCGTGGAGTAAAATGTTATGCATTGCCTTTGTTTTCCGTTTTGGGTGAACAATATGGCCCATACAACAACAAAAAAATGAAATCCCGCCAAAAGTGAAAATTGAATAAAAAGTAATAATTAATAAATATATACTATATCATTAGATGAATATTTTGGAATAACATTTTAAAATCGAGGTTTTTCAATGGATAACGGTTCAATCAAAAATTTGACCCCATTTTAGAATCTACATTAAAAATGGAACATTTCTGTCGTTTCAAAATTCCAAAATAACGTTTCTATTCCTCTCAAAAGTAAAAACAAACTTTATTGGGGAAAAATATTTTTATTTTCCAAAAAAAAAATGAAAACTTTAAATTCAAATTTAATTTTGATGCTTTTGTTTGTGATTTTTTGGATTTCGAAAAAAATTTGAAAATTCAGACAAGTTACCATTAACACTAATACGTTTCAGCGAGTCGGTCCCATCAGAGAAATTTTCATAAATCGGCGATATAATTTATTATTTCAGCAAAACATTCTCAGATCCAACTAGAATAAGGTCAAATTATACAAATTTAGCAAAGGCTAGTTATCCTACCTATTCAATTAACTTTAATTTTAAATAATTCAAGACAATTCTCAAAATTACCTTAATAATCGCGTTCTCTTCGCAAAATGACGATTCCTCATTCACTACCAGCATAACTGAGGGCTTGTGCTCACAGAATAATACAGATAATTTACTTATTAATGCAAAATTTAGTACCAAAAGGTAATCATAGAAGATACAAAAAAGTTTCTTTATTTTGATTGCTGATTTTATTTCTTCTAAAATTTACCAAATCTAAAAAATCCAAAATTGAATGCTATTGAATTTCATGTTTATGTAACATATACTATTTATTATATAAGGAATAAAAATTTTATAGTTTTAATCAAAAATAAAGGTGTACTAAATGCATACAAAACAAGGTATTTTTTACTCATCCAAAATATGTTAACAGTGCTATTTATATAATCAATATCCGAATTTCGAAATCATTTTGATGAAATCTTTATTTTAAAATTGAGTTGACTGTTAAAATCACCCGAGAAGAGGGATTATCTCAATGAAAAGTACATAAAATAGCAAACGCACAAGATGGCACTATGCAGCTTTATATTGTTATACAGGATGAACATATAAAATGTTTGGAAAACACTTACTTCGTTCTACAAATGTGTATCTCTTTATATCAAAGATTCTTCTCAAATTATTGAGAGACTTCTCTCAAAAAAAGGAAAATTTGATAACTAAAAAAATTATGGCATAACCTCTCGTTTTACATAGATATATATTTACATGGTCACAGAGCTTATTTTCATTGTCAAAACTTAAAAATTTTTAGTGGACTATACCCTTAAAAGCGAAGGATAAACCACAAAATTTACGAATATAATGAGTGGGAATATAATGCTTATCTATCATAAAACCATATGAAATATCAATTTTTGCTTTACGCCTAATTTTTGACGACAATTAGCAAAAAATGTTAAATGTTTTTATTTATCATGCAATTCTTCTTGCGACCAAAGATTTGAATAAAATTTCAAAAAAATAAGATAGCTTAAAAATAATATACGGTAGTGTTTACTAATAGATGAATAGTATATAAATTCTATTAAAATGAATTTGATCCAAAAAAATATATAAAATTTGATCATAAATAAAATCGTTTTAAATTACTTCTTCATTTAAATATATAACAATTATTTTTGGTTTTATATTTTTTTTGGATCAAATCCATTTTAATAGAATTTATATACTATTCATCTATTAGTAAACACTACCGTATATTATTTTTTAAGCTATCTTATTTTTTGAACTTTTATTCAAATCTTTGGTCGCAAGAAGAATTGCATGATAAATAAAAACATTTAATCAAAGTCAATTTTATTTTTCATATTCAAATGGACTGAGTGTTAACATTTAACATTTTTTGCTAATTGTCGTCAAAAATTAGGCGTAAAGCAAAAATTGATATTTCATATGGTTTTATGATAGATAAGCATTATATTCCCACTCATTATATTCGTAAATTTTGTGGTTTATCCTTCGCTTTTAAGATCATTGAATTTGATTTTTATATAAAATAGTTATATATTAGAAAATAATATGAGTTTATGTGATATTATTTTTCAGAAGATTTTGTGTTCTTCTTCAAAATTTTATTTTTTTATTAAAAAGAATCTTTACAAAATATACATTTACTTTAATTAATATTTAAAAACGTGCTCTATCAAAAGTTCCAAAAATTCAATATTTTAGCTTTTCTGAGGTGTCACTTTTGATGAATTTCTGTTTACAACAGCACTCATAGTAAAAACATTAAAATTTATAAGAATCGTTATGAAGAAAAATTGAGAACTTATGATTTTTATTTAAGAAAATGATTAAATAATATATAAATAACCATATAAACAACATTTTAGATTCCTCTGAAAAGGGTATCTCAAATTGGTCTATGACCAATTGAATGGTTCGCCGGTTATTCAAGGTACGGTATCAGATTTCATTGAATTTTTTTCGATTTTGAATTGTAATAAGACAAAAAATGCCATTTACTGATAGATATGAATCCAATTCTTTTCACAACAGTTGCCTTTGATCCATGGAACAAATTCTATGGGAATGAAGAAAAAACCATATACAAAGAGCCCTCTTTTTTATATGTAGACAAAAAGAACCAAAAATATTTTGTCACATGTACTAATTTCAAAAATTTATCACCAAATGGAACAATAAGATTTTCTCAGGTCGACGCAGATACAAAGCTTCTTGTATACATGTGTACCTTCTTTTCCTGTATTGCTTCTGATCAATATGGAGCTGCAATATATCTATTTAATGATGGAAGCGTTGTTCAGATTATGAATTATATAACTCAGTGCCAGGTGAAAGGTAGTTATTATGGACATCATTGCTATGTTTCTCCATCTGATACTGCATCAAGTAATAATTTTATTAAATGTACTTCGATTGCACAATGCGGACAATATAATCAAGGTCAAAATACTCTAAATTTAGAAGATGGCGCCATAATTATTAAGGGAGTAAATATATCAAAGATAAATGCCATTTCAGGAGCTGCATTATCAATTAACTCTCCTGATACTAATCCTAAAATTAGATTTTGCAATTTTGCAGATAATACAAATTCAGATGGATATCTTATTAGGACACAAAGAAACCGGGAAACTTATATTCTAAAAACAAATATTATCAATAATAATTGTCAGGGTAATGTTGTTATTCAAGAAATTAACGGCGTCATTAATGTTGATAAATGTGCAGTCATAAATAATCAAAAACAATATAATTTTCAGGTAATAGATGATGGCTCCATTATTGTTTCAAATTCATATCATGATGGAATTTATGGTGCCAGTGATAATGGAGGCAATTTAGAAACAACAATGACCCAACAAATAAATACTTCGTTTTGTTTAGACTACAAAACAATCGATAATTCAATTCGAGAAACCCATGTTATACATCCAAGAAAAACCATTTTAAGAAGAAGATAAAATAACATTTAAATACAAGGGGGAGAAAAAAAATATTATTTGTTTTTTTAATGAAAAAAATGATAAAAATAAAATATTTTTATTTTTTTAGAGATACATTGGCTGAGCGTCATTCTTCTGGTCTTCTTTCTTCACACAAGCAATATGGTAGACCTCGTTTGTTGGAGATATTGATAGCCAGCCATTTCCTACCTGTCTTCCGCATGTCTTGCAGAGAGTAGAGTGCTGTATCTCGCAGTTTCTCTTCTGTGCCAAAACAAGTCTGTACGCTGCATCCAACTCGAGATTTCTTACGACATCCAACTTAATTCTTGTTAGTCTCTCCTTCTCGAGCAAAACAGCTGAAGCTCTCCTTAGTACTGGTCCGTACAATTCCATATCTCCGTCGTCAGGAATCAAGTCGATGAACTTGTCCTCGTAGTATCTGAGTGGATCCAACTGAGGGTTGAAGAGTTCGCTCGGGAGCTTCGACGCGTTCTCGTATGCCTTTGGAACTTTGACAGGAAGAACTGTGTCCTCAGATGGTTCTCTGTGAATCAATTGTGCGACATCGATCCATTCCAAGTTGTCCATGAGCAAGTTCATGTATTCAGAGCCTTCCCTCATGTGTGCCTCGTTGACGTGGAGAGCTCCTGCCTCGAGAGACTTCTTTCTGTCCCTCTGCTGGATGGCGCTTTGCTGTGGATCGTCACTTCGAGGTATCAATTCGATGAATAACAAAGGATTCATGATCTTTTGGAGACAGACCATGAAGGCGACTTCAGGGGATGGCGCACCACGGCAGAACTGCTCAACAGCACCTCGAGCAAAGGCTCCGACGGTGGAAATGAGCTGATTCGCGCCATGAGCGTATAATTCAGCCTTCTGGAAGAAGAAGAGAAGGAGGGGTTCGCTTCTTGCGTATGGGAGAGTGTAATCCGGTTGAGGAATCTCGAATTCCGGTGTTAATTTCGTGATGTATCTTGGATTTAAGCGTGTCAACATGTCTCTGAGTGAATTGACCAACATGTTTCGCTTCTCTTTCATCCTGTCTTCAACGAGAGCCTTTCTTTTCATCAAATCTTTCTCTTTGACAACATCCGGTTTCATTGACTCGGCAATGAAGGCTTCTGTGAGCTCCTGGATCTTCTCTATGGTTTTCTCCTTCGCTTGCATGATCTCTTCTTCGCTTGAAGGGGTGTCGACCATTTCACATTCGTCATCATAGAAAATTAGGTCATATTTCGTGATGGACTGTGGATCATCGACATTGTACTTCTCCATGGCGTTCTCTGGTTGGTTGTCAAGCTTCAACAAAAAGTCAATAAAATGCTCGATGCCTGTTTTATAGTCTGCGTTGACTGAAGATGACTTCTCTGCCTCGGCTGAGGTTATGTACATGTAGTACTTCAGTCTGAGACCTGTCTGGTAGCGAGGAGCAACACCTTTGACCCAGGATTCGAAGAAATCGTGCTCGTCTTGCCTAACTGAGGAGTACATGAAGGCGTTGACGGCGGATCTCGGGGATTTGGCAAGGATCCAGTCTAATTGGGAGCGTTTGTAGATGTTTTCTGGGTCATTGTAGCCATTTGCTGGTTTAATGCGCCTGATTGTGTATGAAGCTTCTTCAGACCATCTCACGGATTTTTTATCTGCTTCGTTGAGCTGTTCCCAGACTTTCATGGCGGTTTTGACACCATTATTATTATCTTTTGAGCAAACAGCTGCTTGGTAGATGGCGAATGCAGGGTGCAAGTGGAGTTTCTTGACTTTCTCGTTCAAGAACCTTGCGATAAGCTGCATATCGTAAGTTGGAGAGGACATAAGGAACTTATCGAGGTGGCGGGTTAAATGGTTGAGCGCGTAGAACTGGAATAAGCACGAGTCGATTGTAAGCAACTGAGATGTCAACGAAGAATTGTTGGAATCGGAGTATGCGTTACGAGTAAATTCAAGGAAGTTACCTAGGGCTTGTTTGACGTCCTTATTGAGCTTCTCTGCTGTAATAGTCTTAGTTCCCTGGAGCAGAATACGAGCTTCGAGCTTTGTTGGCAATTCGATGTAAACTGGAGAGAAAAGAGAAAGAACTTCTCTGATATCATGGGGCCACATGACAAGGGTAAGGATATTAAGGGCCTCTTTGCACATTCCTTCCTTCCAAAGGCACTTAAAGAAGTCAATTAACTCTTGTGGCTGAGTTTCCTTTGGAAGAGCGTTGAACATGTTCATACCGGCATCGATATTCTGATTTTTGACCTTGAAACCGCACTCTGTACCTTTTGTTTGACCACCATATTTCCTAACTTCTGCATCTGTGACAAGATAGAGGGATTCGCCATGGCTAGCGATAATTCTGACATGTCCGATTGGTTTCATCGAGAAATTCTCTTGATGTTTGTATGTAATACGGGCAGATAACATCATTGCTGGGTAAAAGTTCATCAATTTCTCTTGGTAGATGACCATGAAGTCTGGACGTTCGTTCTGAGCATTTGCAACACCTCTGTTATATACAAATTGTTGAGAAACTTGAGTTTCTGATTTGATCATGAAGTTTCCTGGCAAGCAGTAGATGAAAGAGGCTTGGTCGAAGGGAATAATGAGTGGCTTGAGGACAAATGAGGTCGTAACTATAGAGACTGTACCGAAATTCTTGAATAATGTATAGCAATACTTGCTTCCTGCATAGAAAGCAACACCGACATGGTTAATTGAGAGAGCTGTGATCTCTGCTTCTGCTGTGTAGCTTGAACTGTGAAGAACTAATTTTCCTTGCTCATATTTGAAAATAAAAATCTTTGGACCGTCTGAAACTACAAGCGGGTATGTAGTCTTTTCTGATTTGACTTTGACGGCGTCTATTAATTTAGCTGTTTTGTAAATTTCAGTAAGGTATGGCTCTTCTTTTTGAACAATGCAAACTCTACCAGACTGAGATCCAGCTGGGACGATGTGCGAAACTAATATGTTAACGAGATTTTCTCCTTCTTTGTCACCTGGTTTTGCATCTTTTCCTGGCGTAGAAAGAGCGAAGAGACTTTTAACTTTCGATGTTTTTTCAATTCCTAGATCAGGTAATCCTGTTGTGGGATTTGGCCATGAAATAATATGATTCTCCGCTTGATCTTTTGTTGTTTGGATGATTTGGCCTTTGTTTGTGCCAACCCAGACATCCTCTTCGAATGTTACCATGGATTCGATATCAGCTGCTGGAACGGCAAAGCCGACACCTAATGTATCAGTCATTTAAATTGTTTTTATCAAAGAATGAAGAATCGAGAACGATAGCGCATTTTTTTATTTTACGAAGTGATAAATGCTCTAATTTCATTCGTAATTGAAATACATTTAGGATGTTTAGTGATTTCGCATACTCAAATCCTCAATTTCAAAGTTATTGGATTTTCAAGATTCATTTATATGCAAATTTAATTAAATATCCTTACATTACTAGAAATATATTATAATGCCAATTATGTGAAATTGATGAACTTTGAATTTACATTGATAATTCTTTCAGATATGAAATAAAAGTTGGGAAATCTTACATTTTTATTCCCAACTACGATTTTTAAAACTCAGGAAGTTACAAATTTAGGAATGAATCATTAATTGAATTCATAAGAAATAACTTTCATTTAGAAGATGACAAGATACCATTTGTTCTTGTCTTTGGATAAATCAATAATATATAGACATCAATCGATTAATCGTAATTTGATTAGATATTACATTAGAAATTTGTGAAAATATCTTAGTTGTTGTTTGTATAAACTAGTAGTGGATAAGAGGAGCATTAACATATATATAACATGATGGCAAAAATACAAAAGTGTCAGTCTAAACTTTGAAAAATGGACTACGTTTTCATAGTCGATTCTGATTATTGAAACAATTCATCTTTAGAAAAATACTGTACAGAGTATTCCTTTGTAATCAATAAACACAGGTTTGTCACAACACAGTTGCACGCTTCAGATATAAGTGAAGCAGCCAGTGTCATTTTAATGACAGATAAAAGTTCATCTGAAATTGAAATAAGGATTCCTGAAAAAGAATCTCTAAATAAAGCTCTAAATTTATTTTCAACATTCCTCAGACCGGGATTCATCAACGAGAAAATCGATTTCTCAACAAGCGAATG
Organism: Trichomonas vaginalis G3; assembly: GCF_026262505.1. Lineage (NCBI taxonomy): Eukaryota > Parabasalia > Trichomonadida > Trichomonadidae > Trichomonas > Trichomonas vaginalis. The sequence goes on along the minus strand of NC_067203.1, from coordinate 13,774,182 downwards.
CCATTATGACATCCGATTTTGCATTAAAAATAAAGATTTCATCACCCAATACAAAGATTTCGCAGCTTCATAAATAATTAACAACGAAAATATCGAATCATTCATTAGATATAATTTGAAGACTAGTGATTTTTTCTGAGGTTCCTTCTTACATTGCATCTCATTTATCATCAATTGGACCTTAAAATTGTTCATCATTGATTCATTCTGTTTTTAACTCAATTGATGAAAATATTTTTCGAAAAAGCAAGACGAAATAATTGCAGACTTTGTAACAGCTATTTTGAGCAACAAATTACTCATTGTTTACACCAAAGATGATGTTTGTGAGCTTGTCATGTCTTTTTGCAAATCAGCACCGGAAATCGATACATTTGCGCAATATATAAAATTTGAATTATGCACAGGCGAAACAATTTCTAATTTCATAAACAATTCATTAACGGAAGTATCTTTGGAAATGAATTAAGAAACATAAATGCCCATGCAATTGATTGAAAATTTAATGACATCAAGTAGCAAGCAATTTCAATTCAATAAAGTTTCTACAACTGATGGAAACATCAACAATCTTGACGTTGACAAACAAGATATTGGTGAAGTTTATGAAACATTTAAAGATTGTAGTTATGAAAAGGATTATTATTTAATTAGTTATGCAATTTTGAATAATTTCGATAATCATATTATGCATGAAGCAGTCAAACGAGGAAATTTATCACTTATTCGCAATTTTGTTAATTGTGGTGCAGGTCCAAATCCAAGAAATTATAGAAATCAGACACCACTTCAAAGAGCATTTGAAAGGAATGAAGATATTATAATCAAATATTTTCTGACTGCCCCTAAAATCGATAGAAATTCATGAGATAGATATGGATATACTCCAGTTTATTATGCACAAAAATAAATCAATCTTGAGACTCTCCAAAAGGATGCTTTAGATACAGACTTTGAAGAAGAATAAATGGAGGGTGAATTCAATTTTGAAGATTTTGAAGTAGATTTGGCGAGTATATAAGAAATTGTATATGAAATTATGATATTTGAGGAAAATATTAAACAAAAATTTTATTAGCCATTCCAGAATAAAAAGAGGGGAGCTAAGTAATTTATTTAAATGATGTAGTGTCAAAAATAAAACAAATGGTGAAAAATAGATTATTGAGCATTCGCCATTTCCTGACCTTTACCAGGAAAAAATATGACTGTAATAATCTCACTTAACCATATATAATGACTTCTCACTATATATGGATCTGCACCCCTATTTATTTTTATGTAAATCATACAGGCGTAAAAATTCTCTAAATTCGTTTGTAAGATAATTTTGAATGAGTTTTGAGAATCTTTTTGCGACACCCACAATTAGAATGCCGCAAACAGCCAAAACTACATTCAGAGAACAAATGGAATTTTCACCTCGCATTAAAACACCACGAGTTGAACTTTCAAATAGTTTTCGACCATCTACGGTTGCTAATCCACGTAAACATGAAATAATTTCAGCATCTATACCTATTCATTCACTATTAGCAAATAGCCAAAGAATGAAAGAAATGGATTTACAATATTGGATAGATTCTGACAATCCTTCTGCATTAGAAATTCTTGATAAAATAGCAGACGAAAGCCCACAGCATCGAAATATTCTAAAAAAGATTATATATGAACTTGAAAATCTAGATGAAGAAGAAGATTATAACTTCTTCTCTTTAACTGATACAAAATACGACGAAATTGTGCGACTTCAACTCGAAACAGCTGACATTGAAAAACAAATCAAGAATATGAATAAAGAGATTATTGAATTAACAGCTACTCTACAGGCTGAACAGACAAGACAAAATAATGAACGAAAAGAATACAAATCGTATGAAAGTTTAATGAAAAAATCTACATTTAATTCTAATAAGGAATCTATTAAGCCAATAATCCTCAAACCAGCTCCAAGTACTCAAAATTTAGTTCAAACTCAAGATGATGATAACATAAATAAATTAATGGGAGAAAATCGATATCTTAAAGATCAAGTAAGGACAATTGAAAATATGATTGAAGAAAATAGAGTATTCATGACAAATTATACCTTAAAATCCGCTAAAAAGATCTACAAAGCTTCAAAACGAAAGAAAGACGAAGAACTTAATAATCAATTTATTTGATAAACTGCTCTTAAAAATACATTGTATAAATTATTTTTAGTGCTGATTAAAATAATATACTTTCATTAAATATATGATTTTTTGTAAAAATAATTTTTACGTCACTTTAAAGATGTTACTGAACAGTTAGGTTATAAAATCAATTTGTATAAAAGAGAATGTTTAGAAAAGCACAAGGAGTGAAACAGATTGAAGGAATATTCCGATCAAGTTTACTTTATGTTTCGAGAATAAGGACTCAATTACTAAAACACTGTGTAAGTAATGTTGAATGAACTTTCCTATCAAGTTTATTTGCATAGAATATAACAGGAGACTCCTTATTTTGACTTTGCATTTATCAATGGATGCTATTTGAAGAGAGGTGGATCCATTTTTAGTTTTAGTGTTGATATCTGCATCATGTGAAATAAGAATTTCTGCCGTTTCTTTAGTGTTTTTGGTTGCTGCATTATGAAGTGGAGTTTGTCCATGTTTATCTCTAGCATTGATATCTGCACCATTTGAAATAAGAATTTCTGCTGTTTCTTTTCTATTTTGCATGGATGCTATTTGTTAAGTATTCATTTTGTATTTAAATAGTTTATAACATTTAATCGTTAATTAGATAGTGGAAAAATGACAATTATCACAAAATTGAAATTCTTCCACATTGGCAGCTAAATAACTCATTTTTTGTGGAATTACAATTCGCTTGTAATACTGTCTTGGAAAACATCATGGATTTTCTTCGTCAAGAATTAGATGTTTTGAGCAACTTATCATCCAATCTTTGAAGATGCAATGAAGAAAGGAGAATCGAATTCCTCTTTGATATTGTTGACAATTGCTTTCTAAATAATTTTTAGTAACTTTTAAACTGATTCTATCCAAACAGTAGAGGATGTTTTATTTTCGTCGGGGAAAATTGACAAAACTATCAATGTCGTCTAAAAAAGGGATTTTGCAAGCATGTTTTGGCACCTAAATAAAGGAAGAACATCAATTCCATCTATGTATATAGTGTACAAACACGCAAGATATATCTAATAGTTCTTTATCTGGCTAAAAATTCTATTATTCGAAAATTCGCATTGTCGTCTAAATACCCCCAAACAGTATCAACCTCGAGATTTGAAAAGCGGTGTACTGCCTACTGGAAGCATTTCAATTGTACATCATTATAGTTAGACACAAAATTATTCAAATCTTTGGAGCGCAGGAAAGTGAAGTGAAAGATAACTTTTTTTGTCTTGCCATACGTTTGATATATCTTGGGAAAAATTATATAACTCAGACTATTAAAACTTTGTAGTGGATACTTATTTATCTACATTTTTTAGTTAAGCCAAAGTATTTGTGTAGTTATTCGTACTTTTTGTTATTCGGTCACATCGCTTTCCTTCACACCAGTTGTTATTCGATCACATTTCAAATATTTATATATTTATTTGCACTTTTTGTCATTGGACTCTGACTTTAATTCAAAATTTTGACAATTGATGTGAAGCGTCATTGAAAATCAATCTTAAAAATCTGCATTGAATGCCATGTCATAGGGGCGTAAGTGCACCCTTAAGATAAACTCGTTTTTTTTTTTTTTGACTTGAATGATTTCATTATTTTAAAATGAATCTAATCAAGTCTAAGATTTATGGAGAAACATAGCTCGAGCACCTAATTAAAGAAAAGATGAAAAATCAGGAATATTCCTATAAGAGAACTCCAGAACATAACTGGATTAAAAGATTCCTTGGAGATAAATTTACACATAGCGAAATCCGCGCAATTTGCTCGTGCTTAGCTTCATTATATGAATTAGACTTTCAAAGAGAATATTACCGTACTATGAAGGGCTGCTTTTTCTGGATTCATGAAAATGCTTCAATTTTTACTACTCAAAGAAAGAAGATTCGAATTGTATTCAACGATGGTACTAATACAATCATTCCTCCTTTCACAGACTAATTTATTTCATTTTTATTTGTTTGTTATTCCATATTTATTCATCACGTTTTTGAAAATAAACAAGTTTTCAAGAATTCATAACTGCTAACAGCCTTTAGTGATTTTTTATTGAAAATAAAAATATCTTTCAATAAATTGAAGTTGATATTGAGTTATTTTGCAACAAAAATGTATTTTGACAGCGTTATAAGCTATTCAAAAGCCATCTGTTATGTGATATCAAAAAAATTAAGTTTCCAATTCAAAATAGCATTATTTTGATGATTGAACTAGAGATACTGGATATTTTGTATTAACAATAATAAAATAAAATAGAAGAATGATAGTTCTGATAGTTTCCATTATATATGACGTTACCCCGAGCAAAAGCATTCAATTATTTTTTGATTACGGCAAGATTATTAATTGAGTAAATTGAAAGCTTTGGCCTTTCCAAAGAAATTGAGAAGTTTGTTTGGTTTTCCTTTTATCTGAATGCATCACGAGAAGCATATCCCACAGAAGAAGTTAGACTACGTCACAAAGCTCCATGCTCTCTTCCGCAAGTACCACAAGGTTGTCGTTGTTACATCCATGAACGTTACAGCCAACCAGCTCCTCAACATCCGTGCTGGCCTTGCTGAACACGGCTGCGAGGTTCTCTTCGGTAAGAACTCCCTTATGCGCCGTGCTGTTGATCAGCTCAAGGAAGAACTTCCAGGCATCAGACAGCTCGAAGAACACCTTTACCACGGTGCTGGCCTTATCTTCACAAATGGCAACTTCAAGGCTATCAAGGACGTTATCGATGCTAACTGCCTTGGTTCCGCTGCTAAGGTTGGTGCCATCGCTCCATGTGATGTCATTCTTCAGCCACAGCGCACATCCATGTCACCAAACGATATCAAGATCCTCCACGCTCTTAACATCCAGTGTAAGATTTTCAAGGGCACAATCGAAATCACAGGTGAAAAGCAACTCATCTGGGAAGGCCAAAAGGTTGGTGCCTCTGAAGCTAACATCCTTAACATCCTCGGCATCATGCCATTCAAGTACACACTCAAGATCGAGGCTCTCTACGATCATGGCAACATGTACGACCCATCCATCCTTGCTATCACAGAGGAAGTCCTCGGCGAGAAGTTCCGCACAGGTCTCCGCAACGTTACAGGCCTCGCCCTCGCTGTCGGCTACCCATGCGCTGCTTCTGCTCCACACCTTGTCGGCTCTGCTTTCAAGGACATTGCTGCCATTGCTATTGCTATCGAGCACAACATGAAGCAGATCGAGGATCTCCAGAAGCTCCTTTCCGATCCAGAAGCCCTCGCCGCTGCCGCTAAGGCCGCCGCCGCTGCTGCTCCAGCTGCTGCCGCTGGTGAAGCTCCAAAGGAGGAGGCTAAGGAAGAGGAAGCTGCTGCTCCACTTGACCTTGGTGATATGTTCGACTTCTAAATTACTGAATAAAAGTCAAACATTTTTCATAATTGTTCAAATCAATTTTTTTAATTCTTAACTGATTCTAAAGAGTCAGTAAAACAAACACGGTTTAATTGATTCTGTTAATGTTACATTCACAAATTACTTTTCATGTAACGGGAATACATATGAATGGCCTGCATAATTGTAAGTATTGAAGACTTGAATGCTATTATCTGAAGTAATATATTTGAATGAAAACAACAGACTTTAATCTGAACTATATGATATGTCATAGTTTATTGGGTGAATATCTTATTGTTTGGTATCTTTAGGATCAGGTGCCCATTCAAAACTACACATTGCGTTGAAAAATTTATATTTCAATTATTTTATTATAGTTTGATCATGATATATTGCAACATAATAATGACAAGCCATTTGAATATTTAATTTCATGCTGCCTTGTACTCGAAAGGATTTGTTCAAATATTGAATGAATACAAAATTAATTCTATTGTGGCAAGAGTTTAAGTTTCATATCATAAAGTTGTGTAAATGTGAAAATTTAATGCAATGCGTCAGAATATTGAAACATTATTCATTCAATTTTACAAATTATTGAACAGCAAAGGAATTAATATGCCGATTGCTCATATTATTGCACTTGTAGTTTTTACATTCATTTGTAAATAGATATTAGAGCAATCAAATCTATTCAACATTAGGGATTCTCAATAAAAGGCAAACATTGAATACTATGAAAATATTTTATATAAACATAAGGAATTTACTCCCCGAAACTGATCATGAGATATAATTTTGATTTAATCCTGCGATTATAAGTAAACAGATTCTTAATTTAGAATAAAACATTTTTACGAAGTTTAAGATAGTTTCGTGATGACGTACAACTCCGAGAATAGTGATCGGAGTGTTTTGTTTTAGAATTAATTTACATATATAGATAAATCATGGAATTAATGTTAATATTCCAAATTGCTGTCATTCGGAAGAACTGATCATTAAAAATACATCGTAATCAAGAACGTAATATTAAGATCGTTCAACATAAAGCAATGATACGATGATATACGCTTGAAGCATATCAGATTTAACAAACGGTAAGGTATATAATCGGAAATCAACAAGTATTATATGGAATTTGTAATCGATTAAAAACTACGATAAAAGGTTGGAGTTGATTTCGACAAGATAGTCAAGATAACTTTGCATTTCTTCATCCATTGGTTCTTGTGGAGGAGATTCATTCTCATTGTCTAAATTAATTTCTTTCGGAGCAACATCAACTGGCTTAACATGAGTTTCGGAAGAGTGGTTATTATCATTTATTAGTCTCTTATTATCTGCATTAGATCGTAATTTTTTATCAAAATCGGCAGCAGTTAAATCCTTAGAACATATGGCTGTCAAGTCCTTTGCTAGCTTGTTTTTTGATTTTTGATCGAGTTTACGTACTTGTGTAACCTGATTGGATTCTTGACCGACCTCAAAGTGACTTTGAAGCGAACCTCTCTTTTTACTAGCAGTCTTCTTTTGATCATAATCAGGTGCTTTTTTACTGCTACGTGTCGATGAGAGATTTCGAGACATAAACCAGTAAGGAAATTAATATTACTCGTTTGATTGGCTTATTTTAAAATATAAATGTTTAATGATCAGATATATGTTTTTCGATCTATTATAAAGAATATTATTGCATTTTTCGTTGTAAGGTTTGCAAAATATCAGAATATTATCGTCATTCGGTCAACTATTCATAAAATACTATATACATGTAATCTAGAAAAAATACGATTTTTTTGCCTTCTGAAAATTGAATGACAGTTTCTTCATAAAAAAAATTTGAAAGGTAGATGTATTTTGCTGATTAGATAAGTTTTTAGAATATACATCATTATTATATTAAGTTAATCCAAATCCTATCAACAACTAACATCCATTCAAAAAACTATCGATCAACAATCAATTTCAATGAAAAACGTTGAGCATACAAATCTAATTCAATTAAAAAGTTTCAAATTCAGATCAAATATACATTCCAAATATTATCTTATATAAAAAAACTTATTCAATATATAAAAGGGATCTGAAAAAATAATTCCTCAAATTCGAAAGGTCGCTAAAATATATAGATCACCTAATATATAATATATTTAAATTATAAATCACTATTGAATTTAGCCTTTCAACATTTTTGCACTTTTGTCGAAATTCTCGGTATTTGCCATAAATTTCATTCAATCCGATGGAGTTATATATACACACAGAAGATAACCAAATCATCAGCTTGCCATTTTCACAAGAAGACACACTACAGATGATAGAAGAAAGACTTAAAAAACCAACACCTTTAGAGTTCTGCTGCGATAATCGTATTTTAGCCAAAACAATCAGTTTGTCAACATATCAGATCTCAAATGGAGCACATATCTATGCTGTTAGTCGAACTCGACTTTGCCGTCATCAATATCTCATACAGCAATTTGAGATGCAAAAAATGGCGTCTGATAAGAGAGTCAATTCGATCAAATTAGAATCGGAAAGGCTTAAAGATGTTCTGTTTAAGAAGGTTGAAGGCACATCAAGGTATTATCGCAAAGTTTTAAAGCGATATCATAACATTTCAAAACCAAAACAGATATATGACTTTGAAGACACACCATTATTTGAACCAGATGCACCCGAGCATATCAGTTCAGCTCCGCTTCCAAGATTTTGGACAAATGAAGATAATGACAATTAATTTTTTCATTCTCTTGCTATTCGATTCATCTATTTCCAGATTTATATATATTATTGACCACAGTTTCTTTTGTTTCCACTCAACCACCTAACTGTAATTTCCGAAATTCCCAAATTTCGGTGATATAGATTATTATTTTATCTTTTTGCCCTTATTTTCATTTAATCTGATTGACCAAAAAAGTAATTTTTTTGATCTCGGTCAGATTCTATCAAATCTAGACGCATTAGTGTAGAACTATTTTGCTCTAGAATCAATATATTTCTACATTATGTTCATAGTTGTTTTTAAAATTACATTTTTAAAAATTAATTTTTTTTGTTTTATGAAAACCTTTACTTATATATGCCGTTAGATAGAAACTACCTTATAAATACATCAAAATCAATAAATACCATCTTCAAAATCCCGGTATCAGAAGTTCAACAAAAAACAACAGAAATATCTGTAAACAATAAACACATAAATATGAATCCAGAGACATCTTAGGAATAGAGTTTCCCTAATAAATAATCAGTCAGTGAAGCTTACCTTGCTATTATAGCCATGAATATTCAAATGCTTGACTTTATATCTGCTAATCGAGTCCATAGCTTATTTAATTCATCATTTCTGTATCAAATGCAACAGAACCTTAACTTATTCATTTCGAGAAGATGGCTCGGCCAGAAAATTTGTGAGTCATCGAGAAAATAACCTTATTGCAAAACAAAAAGAATTTAATTTAAATCATTGCATAATAGCCATTATGCCCATATCAAATATTGGCAAAAATTTTAATAAAATTTTAATGTTTTTCTTTCTGATTTTGTATAGCCGCTCTCTTGAATATGAAGGATCATGGTCTGTAGTTACAACGCTAAAGAATGGCATTTCTTTTACAGAAACTGCTCCCTTTCATTTGGAGATAGACAATTATTTTAATTTTCAAGGCAGAAATTATTCCAATTGTTCATTAAGCTTTCTAGCAGCAAAAAATTTTACGTGGAGCTCACAATATTTCCCAGCGAAATCAATATTTTTCCCTGAATTTAATGCTTATTACATATATTTTTTATCTCCTTCTTTTAGAACATTTAACGACTCAGTTTTATTTATGAATGCAGTAATCCAATCTTTCAATACTAAAAATTTCACATTCGAAGACATTCATAAAACAATTGTTGATTATATCTTAACTACAAAGTTTATTGCACCATTCTTGATCTCATTTAATGCCACTGTCAAAGACATAAATGGTGTTCCTGGATTAGTAGGCAGAGAGCTTTTTAGTTCCAAAAATGTTACGTTTTTATCAACATTGGTTGATCCAACGAAAATTCAAAAGTTAATAAAGATTTTTACAGTTATACTAGCATTTTCCGTAATATTTAACTATTATGGATGGAAAAGTATTAATTCTTTATTTACTTCCATGCAACCATCTCTGCAGCTTTCACCGCTTAGTATATCATTACATGCAACATTTGATTTTGCACATACCGTGTTTGTTACCTTCAAAATACCTGCCACAAGCTCAGAATCATACTTATATTTAATTTTTGTTGTTTCAGCAGGAATGCTGGTATATGTATTCTTTGAAAATACATTTTCTGTAAGAATACATGCAATACACACCGTTGATCAAACAACAATTCCATTTTGGATCAGATTTCTTTCAATTATCGCTTTACATTCATGTTTTATAGCAACTCATTACTATATACTTGAGAATCTATCTCAATATCCATTACTATCATTCATTACAATTTCTTCTCCTTTCTTGCCACAAATTATTTACACATTTTTCAATTCTAATGCAAGAAAGAAGGATAACGTTTTCATAATCAATGAGTTGATATCGAAATCCATTATAATTCTTTATTATGGATTCATTTCAAACCATATTTACAAAAAAATTTATCCTCGCGAAGCATCAATCGCTTTTGGATTACTAGTCTTCCAAGCTATGCTTGTTATATTGCAAAATCAATTTGGAAGCCATCTTTGCTTCCCAGATTTCTTATTTGCTGAATCATATGACTATTATCAACCTCATGAAATTCAAGAAGGAGAAGTCTGCCCAATTTGCTTTTCTCCAATAGAAATTGATGACGAAGTAATGGTTACCCCTTGCGAACACGCTTTTCATGCAGAATGCCTTCAAAGATGGATGGAGGAAGAACTTGTTTGCCCAATGTGCAGAGCTAATTTACCGCCATTAAGATGAGTTTCATGCTTTTCTTTTTAACTTTTATTTTTGTTTGAATAAATTATATATATTATGTCTTTTAACTTAGACTTCACTGCTTTGCTCATGAATTCATGAATTTAATATGATTGAAATAATATAATAAATTTGAAAAAAATTCAGATCAAAATTTAAAAATATTATGCACTTATGATAAAGAAATTTAAACATACATTTTATATAAAGCATATTGGACTGTTCATTATTGAAACAGGCTAAATTTGAAAATAAATTTTTTCTGTATTATGTAAACAATTCTTGTAAACATTGGGCATGACAAGATGTATCAATCTAATAAGAAAACAAATAGATTAGGTAGCCCAATTAAAGTTTTTCACGCCAAAAAACAGGTGGTTCGGTTCTTGTAACATTATAAAGATCGGAACTAGTTTGTGGTTCATTAAGATCTATTCTGGAATAGGAAGAATCCGAAAGTCTAATGTAAAAATTAATTTCTTCAATTGAACATTTAATCATGTTTAAACAGTACCCTGATCCTGGAGGAAACTCCATTCTATTCAATTCATTAAATGCGCGCTGAAGTTGTGCTTCTGTCTGATAAATAACGTAACCATTTTCATGTGAAGCCGAAATAATCATTGTTCTAATATCACCTTGTGATGCAAATAGTGATTTCAAAGCATCTAAAGAATATTCCTTGGGCAATCCTGAAAATGAAAATGCTGTAGGCTCCATAAAAAGTGGCACTGACATGTGATATAATAATTTGCATGAATAGCTATGAATATGAATTTGCTGTAAAATGTACCGACAAACTACTAGAAAATCCATTATGTATAGAATTTACAAACCCAATATCCCGTAATGAAACATGGTCTGAAGCATATTTCTCAATAATTAAAAAACCGATGGATCTTTCTACTGTGAAGTCCAATTTAGAACAACAATACTACGGAAACTTAGATGAATGGAAACAAGATATATTCCAAATATGGGCAAACGGAAAGGAATTTAACGGTCCCCGTACATTATTATATGTTATATGCGAAGTATTAGAAAAGAAGTGTACAAAAATGTTTTCAAGGGTCCCGCGAACCGAAAACGATCTCATAAAATTCAAAGTTGAGCGCATCAACAAAAAAATCAAAAAGCTCCTTGATATGGAGCTACCAGAGAACAGCCTTGCTCCAAGGGCTCCAATCGAAACCTTGAACCAGGCTGTTTAGCCACTTTTCTTGTAATTTTTGTTTTCTGTTTAAATATAGATTCTCTTTGTTGTATTAATTCAAATTCGAAGTATTTTTGAAGCCCTGATAGGCAATCAATGAAAATCCTAAAGTATAGTTACTAAATAATGTTTTATTTTTTTAGATATAGTGAAGCAAAACCGAAAAATGTTAATGTTTAAAAGTCAGATTTAATTCCTATTAAATTTATTCATCAATATCTATTCCTTCTTTTCTTCCTCTTTCTTCTCTTCTTCCTTCTTTTCTTCTGGCTTAGCCTCTTCCTTCTTCTCCTCTTCGGCAGCTTCCTCCTCTTCCTCATCCTTCTTACGGCGGACAGCTTCTTGCTCCTCGAAGATCTTCTTGTTAGCCTCGTTCTGGACAAGGAAGCGTGTTGTTGTCTTGGCTACGAAGTCATCATCTGGATACTCTGGATAATGGATGGAATACTCATTTTTATTCTTAATCTGCTTGATTTCCTTGATTTCAGCCTCATAGATATCGAATTTGTTCCTGTCTAATACATAAATCTTTTCGCCTTGTGTCCATTCGTGTCCCTCTTCGTGAACAAACACTGGCTGCTTATCCTCAGACATTTTGTTATGAATGAAATAAACGGACCTTTTAAGAGGTTTACGTTTATCGATTTCCAAAGAACAACCGCCAAAATCATTTCAAAAATAATAGTCTGGCGGGGTTTTTATAGGAGAATTCTATGCATAGCAACAATTAACATTTGAACAAAATATTATTTATCTTGCAATGATTCAAATTGACCTCACCGACCACTACATTTATTTTAAAATCATTTAAAATGATTTTATATTACATGCTTATTGCATCTACATGGATAAAAAAATTGAATACGTTTAGCATCGTCTCAAAAAATAAAATTCCTCGCCAAACTTGCCAGCCAAAAATCCCGCCAAAATATCCCGCCAAACTCTGATATTTGAAAGAAATACCGCTATATCTATTTTTTCCGAGTTCTATAGATTGCTTGTGACATAACCAGCTTCCTGTTTTAACTTCTCCGTTTGCCATTACCGTTTGAAATCATTCTGATTGTTCCTTCCATACAAAAGGGTTCTTGCTTCGTAGATTTGAATTACAATTTATATTAGGTTGTCATATTACGTTTGTTTGTCCGTTTCCATCCATCCTGAGAAATTTCATTTTTTTTGACACGTAGAAATTGCTCTAATATTTACCAAATAGCTAAGTTTTATTTGTGCAGCAATATTGCTCCAATCGATAATCCAAACTCCATATTTTTTGTTGGGAAAGACGTGAAATTATGAAAAAATGTCGTTATTTCTTAATATTAAACCTTTACATTATAAGCAAAAGCAATCTGCACAATCGGAAATGACGATCAATAACATCAACTCAATCAAAAAGGAATCGTTCGAATAGTAGCAGTTCTTAATATTTTATTTACTTTTTGGTCATTTAATTAATAGAAATCTTGAAATTATGCCTTGTATCTTCTTTTTCTGATAATCTGAATTCGAAATTGATTGATTTCGGATTACACAACTGAGAAAATCGCATAAAAGCTTAGGATAGCATAGAATTCAAATCAGGTTCTTTGATTTTAGACTCAGGTTATAGAAGCATTTTGCTTGGTTGTTAATGGACATTAACTAAGTTAATTTCAATATTTTAACAAGGGTAACAATAGTGTGGTATAGTCGAAACTGTACACGGCTTGAAATCAACAAAATTTATCCAAGAATGAGTGGTATTTTCGGAAAATAGAATGAATATTGTCTACCAATTTTCCATTGTGAGAACAGAGACAGATTTTAATGCATTAAATGAGTCAGAATCAAGGAGATTAGAGAATAAAAATATTTTATTTGGCCAGACAATCTTGTTTTTTATGAATATTTCAAAGAATTGGTTAGAATAATAACAATATATTCCAAGTGTCAAATTTCAGTTCAATGTATTGAATAAAAATAAAGTCATTTCATTTTTTATGGAAATTCCAAAGATCTTTCAGGAAGCCGATCAATTTGCAATTCCAATCGGTGCAAAATTCATAACTGAGCAACTTGTTCATGCAAAGTTTTCCGAAACATTTAGCGAACTCGGTCAAGCTGCCACAACTTATTCAATCCTTTGCACATTGGAAGAAAAACCAGAAGTATATCGTCAATTCAACGATACAGAAGTTATTGCCGGCTTTTCCAAAGACGGAAAACTCAGAGCTTCAATCAGACACATTCCATTTGCCAAAAACATGCCTCCGTCTACACAGAAAGTCGAAGAAAATGTCGCTGTCCTTGAAATTATGGACGGACAAAAACTCGTTGTAAGACAAATCCTTTCAGATAAAGTTGGCAAACCAACAACACATCCAAACTTAACAAACGGAATCGTTTTCTCACCAGATAACAAGTACATTGCATGGACTGTCGCCGATCCAGCCAAGTTTGAAAGGAAATCTGCCTTAGGATACTCCACAAAAATGGCAAATTACAAAGATTACGGTGAGAACTGCACAAACATCTTCCAAACATCACTTGCCGTATTCGATATCGAAAAGAAGGAAGCCAAGTTATTTGGAGCTCCAGAAGGCCATGGCGTTTGCAAATCTTCCTTCGCTTCTAATGATGTACTTATTGTCCAAGCAATGAAGATTAGCTCTCCAATACAGCTTGGCATCAACGCATACACAAATAGATATTATTCGCTCTTTGCTGTACGCGTTAATGAAGAACCATCATTCAAGCTCCTTCTACAGCCAAAGAGAGTTGAGTTCGATGCTATTCAAGTTGATGAGAATAATGCTAAGATCTTCGCCTTCAAATTCCCAGAAAAATTCGGTGGCCATCGTGGACCTCTTTACCCAGAAGTATCGACACTTAACCTCGCAGATTTAACCATTACAGATACAAAGACATCTACCGAAGAGATCTCTCTTGGAACAATTCCAAATAATTTGTTCATATCTCCAGATAAAGTCGCTTTTACAGAAGAACGCCAAGGACTTATGATCCCTGTTATTCTTGATCTTGCCAATAACTTTGCTCGTTCCGAAATTCCAGGAGCCAGAGAAGGAATTCAATCTGCCGTCCTTTGCGACTACTTAAACGACAATTTCCTTCTTATTCAATCCACACCAACATCAATTCCTTGCATTGTTGTTGTTAAAGATGGCAAACAAAATTATTTGACTGAAGAACATACATTTGCAGGCCTCACAGCTTCAATTGAGACATGCGGTGACAATGCTAGTGTAATCATGCTCGTCCCTGAGGGCTCAAAGAAGTTCGTTGTCTTTCCACATGGCGGACCACATGGAATGTCAAGTACAGAATTCAACAGACAGGCCCTTATCTTTGCCCTTGCAGGCTGGGCAACAGCTCGTCCTAACTATGTTGGCTCTACAGGATATCCAATCAAGCAGATCAAGAAGATCTTCGGAAATGCAGGCACAAAGGACTTGAACGATGTTGTAGAAACAGTCAGAATGTGCAAGAAGAAATTTGGAGCCGAAAAAGTCGGTGTTTGGGGCTGGTCTCATGGCGGATTCCTTTCTGCACACATGGCATGCAAATTCTCAAAGGAAATCAACTTCGCCGTCATTGGAGCACCTGTCATCAACTTGGTTTCCAGCTTCTTCACATGCGATATCCCTGATTGGTCACTTGTTGAAGCTGGACTTTCTGATGAATGCGATGGAGAAATCGCTATGACACCAAAAGTCATGACAAAGCTCTGGGAAATGTCTCCTCTCAAGTTTGTCGACGGTGTCACTGTTCCTGTCTTACTCGGACACGGAAACCTCGACAGAAGAGTTCCATTCCAACAATCAGTTGAATTTTACCAGGCATTGAAGAGAGCAGGAAAGAAGGTCACCTTCCTTCAGTACGATGGAAATGGCCATGGAATGAGACAGAAGGATGCATTCGATGACTTCTTGGCTTCATCAATACAATTCTTTGAAAACCCAGATACTTTCACAGAGTGATTATTTTATCTTTTTTTGTAATAAAAAAACAAAGATTAGTTTTTCTCATTCTAATCATTTTTTTCTTATCTTCAACTTCAATGATTCATATTTATAACATGAAAACTAATTCTCTATGGCTATACAACATTGAACTTATCAGTTATTAAGGATTCGTTGTCACATATTATGAGGGAACTAAATTTCAATAATGCTTTCAGTCAATGAAAATGTATTAACTTTATTAACCGGTCTTGGTGTGTATATTGTGCTATAGACGTTTTCATCTCAAACTCTTCGGGTTGCATGATAGAAATGCACATCGAAATTGAAAAAAAGAATACACATGGAGACTCAAAATTGATTTTACAGTAAAGCAAACTTAAAAAGGAATCATAAGCAAGCATTTCTATATAGTGAGCTTACTATAGATGAAATATTTAAGTTCATTGTTGGTTCAAATCAAGATGAAATCGATGCAATTGATTTTTTGTAAACATTTTGAAATTATGAATGTTGACAAAATCCTCGAAGATTTACAAAACATAGCTTTAGAATGCGGTAAAATACACATGAAATACTACAATGTCGACCATATCGATTTCACTACAAAAACTTCATTTTGCGACATTTTAACAAAGGCTGATTTAGAATCCGATGCATATATTCGTAGCCAAATAGACAAATTATATCCAAATGCAGGAATCATTACAGAAGAAGGCGAAAATAAACAGCCTACAAAGTGCGATATGGATGAAAT
Organism: Trichomonas vaginalis G3; assembly: GCF_026262505.1. Classification (NCBI taxonomy): domain Eukaryota; phylum Parabasalia; order Trichomonadida; family Trichomonadidae; genus Trichomonas; species Trichomonas vaginalis. The sequence continues at coordinate 13,757,770 of NC_067203.1, read as the reverse complement.
TTGGTTTTGCGCAGACCCTCTTGATGGCACTGCAAATTTTGCAAGTTATTTCCCTAATTTCTGCGTATCAATAGGCGTTTTAGATAAAAACCACAAACCAATCGCCGGTGTTGTTTATCATCCTACAAGAGACGAATTATTCATCGGAGCAAAAGGTAAAGGTGCATACCTTATACATAATGGAACGAAAAGGCAACTGCATTGTAGCAAAGCAACAGATATTAAAAATCAAGTTATTACAACCATTTTATTAGCTAATTACTCTGAATATTACTTATCAGAACTTTCCACTGTACTTAAAGTTGCCAAAGATTTCCGCGAATCTGGCAGCTGCGCTTCTGATCTTTGTAATATTGCTGCTGGACGATTGCCTGGATTCTACGGATACGGTCCACACGCATGGGATCTTGCTGGAGCATGGCCTATTATCGAAGAAGCTGGTGCTGTTATTGTTAATTACGATGGAGTCGAATTTTCACGTAAAAATCTTCATATTCCACGCCTAGGTATTGTCGCAGGCCCTCCAGAAATAGTTAAGCAGCTAGTAGAAATTACTTCAAAATTTGGAGAAAAACCATTTTAATTTTACAAATTTGTTTGAAATTATACTTAAATACTTTATATACGGAATTACTTCTTTCTTATTAATTTTTTCACCAATTACCATGGCTTTGTTTTCAGCATTCATATGAAATTCATTAATTCAAACAATGCTTGGATATTTTTTAATACCATTATTATAATATGAATCTGAACCACCTCATGTAACCCTCAATTCTATATATAAAAAGATATATTTAGCTTATTTTCTATTTTCCAATGTAGGATATATTAGAATAAAATATAATCTCTATCATTTGTCATTGTGATGTATACATGGGCATAACAGATCGATATTTGATTCAACAAGAATGTTTTTGATTCAAAGAATAGAATATTTCCTGTTTGTATCTCACATAGTAGTAATATTATAATGTCAAGCCAATGGAACTCTAATGTATATAACATGCATGTATGTTGATTTACAGAGGACAAGTTGTTGATGAGTGGAAGTTTCTCTTTCGTCGATCTGTGAGAGATGACAGCGCCGTTGTTCCACTCTGAACCTGTTGCAGGTATTGTCATGACTGTGCCAATTGGTGTGGCCTTCGATGGATGCTTCCAGTATTTGACCATGTCCCACATGTAGGTTCCGTCTTCAATATTCATTGCAATTGTTGACATTGCACCAAATTTTTAGCCATTTTGGCTGAGAATTATAGTTTGTGAGGTGCATAGATAGAATCAGTACCTCACAGACTATAGTTCTCTATATGGCGTCGAGAAAATTTTGGTGAAATGTCGTCGCATTTCACCAAAATTTTCTCGACGCCATAGGAAGAATTGGAGGGTGTGAGATACTATTACCTACAATAGTACTCACACCCTCCAATTCTCAGCCAAAATGTTTTTTTAAAAACGCTCAATTAAAAAAAAAAAAATAAGATTTTTTGTTTTATATTTACAAACAATTACAAAAGACAAACAAACGGTTTTATTTCCATTTACCTTTTTTGACAGTATCTACAGCTTTCTGAGCTATAATTGCCATATCGTTGGCTTCGAGGTAATTCTTCGATCCAAAGTCTCTCCATTGAATTTTTGAATTACGAGTGATAAAGTGGTGAACTTGGGCAAATGCTGTGACCCAAAGATAATTGTCAACCCATCGATCAACTTGAATTTCAACAACACAAGTATCTGGCTGCATGAAAAGAGTGTTTGCAAAAGCAGCTCCATGCATAGCAAAGAAAACTTTGAATGAATTAAATAATTTTGCTTGATCAATAATTGAATTTGGAATATGGCAGTTTTCCCACATAACTTCAGGTACAACACTCTTTATATAGTTTAAAACATCATTATAGTTATCAATCTTTCTAAATTCTGATCCTTCGCGGTTATAAAATATATATTTTGTTGGAGGAGTCTGATCAAGCTCAGCTTTCTGCGCAATTATTTTTCTCATGTTAATAAATAAGAATGGAACAAAGTGCGAGCAGTATAATGGAGTGATTGTGTATAAATTTTCTACAAAAACAGCTGTATCGGCTGGTGGAGCAAGAAGGTTCTTTTTAGGGATTCCCGCTATTTTTACGCATTCATATCCGAATGAAGCGTAATTTGTAACAATTAATTTTGCATCTTTCAAAACATCTGAAGGAAGAAGAAGCAATCTTGGTAAAAAATCACATAACCAATGTGCATAGAACCATCCGTATTCATGCATGATAACAACTGCTTTAGGAATTCTTTCGGAAACTTTTAAATTAGGATATATATTTTCTTTAAAGTCTTTACATACTCTCCAATGGCAATCGCATTGATCAGGATAAAATACATTATTTGAATACATGATTCCTTCGTTTGTTACAAAAACATTTTTCATTTGCACTAAAGATTGAGTAGAACCTTTTGCGAAATCACGTATTTCATTTTCAGTAGGTATAACAGCATCTGATCCTAGATCACCAAATGTCTGAAATGGATGGATTACTGGTATATCAATCGGAGTTGAAATAATTTTTTGAAAAACTACATTTGGAAATTTGTTTTCAACCAACTTTGGTTCCTTTGGGTTGATCAGATTGCTATCTTTAAATTCCATCTCAAAAGTAAATATATCTTTTGATATTCCTTGTTTTGGAATGAATAATGTTGATATTAAGAAGTATATTGCAATAAAGCATGCCCCATAGAATGGTGTTTCAAGTAAAATTCTTTGTCTTCCTCTAATTTTTGTTAAAAACATTTTGTCTTTTTTTTTAGATTTTAATTGATCAAGTGTCTCCCCCTTATGATTTTTAAAATTTGCCATTTTTTCCCATAAATAAAAGTCGTAGTTCCTGAGATAATAATGAGCAACAATATTCAATATCCTATCAGTATATTCCTAAAATCGTCGGATTCAGATGCAGCAGCAGAGTATTTCCCAGATTTTGAAATTTATAATCGTAAAAATATAAATCAGAAGGCTGAAAACGATGAAGATGCTTTTGAAATGGTGCTATTGCCCAAAAAGGAACTCAAAAACGAAAAACTCGTTGAATTTGAAAACAAAGCTTTAACAAAATCTCTTAATTTCAAGCTTATATTACCAAATGACATGAACTTTGAAACCTGCAAAGAAGTCATCAAAGATTTATTCCCATATCTTCAAGAAAAGAATTTTAAATTTTTGTCTAAAGGTAGAAAGGTTTCAAGATATAGAACAGTCGATACAATCACAGGCAAAGTTTTTATTGTGCTTGATAAGGAGCCAATATCTGAAAAATCTATTGCTTTTACCAATGATATCATAAAACATAGTTGTAAATATGATTCATCAGAAGATCCTTCAATAGAAGAAGCTTTCAAAGTAGTATCAGAAAAATACGGACTTGAAAAACTTCCAATTATCTTTATTTCTGGAAAAGAAATTCTAGATTCAAAGAAAAAGTTATCTGAACTCAAAAGCGATGAAATAGAATTCTATTTTAATGCCATTAAACTGCAAAAAAACCCCGAACCTCAACGATATGAAGAATTATTAACAGAATTCAACTTTGTTTTTGATTCTTTTCAAGGGGATGCATTGTACATGCTTGAGTTTCCACTAAAAATCGAGAAAACAGCTACTCCAAGCAAAATTATAGAAGCAATTCGAACCAAGTTCAATTTAAATCAAAAACTTAAGTTTGTTTTGCGAAATGAGTCAGAGGACATAACGCAGAAAGTTATGAATTATCAAAATAATGTTATTCATATTTCATTTACAAATATCAGATTTAGATACAAATATAGTAATACATCTAATTCAGAAAATGTCGAGATACCTTGTAACTATACATTCCAAGGATTTCTTAACTTTTATCAGATTGATCCGAACTTTGTGAACAAAATTGAATACAATGGCCATGTGGTGGATCAAAATCAACTCATTTATGAGGTCATTGAAGGCCAAAATTCTTTGATTACAATTTTTAAAAAATCAGTGACGTTTTTATCAGCAAAGGGAGAATCTTATGAATTCAAATTCATTAATGACAAAACACTGAGGTTTTATGTAGAAGAACTGGCCAAACAATTAAATGTTACTTATTATTCAATTTTAATCAAAGATGAATGCTGTTTGAAGAAAATGGCCGATATAAACTTCGAATTACCTATTAGTTTTTATATTGTACCAGATAATTATGATAAATTTACAAAATCTCTTGAAAATGCTAAAAGCAAACCAGAATATGCAACCCTAAAAGAAATGGAATTCGATGAAGAGATGTCTGCTGTTGTTCTCACGATTATTTCCGAACTTAAAAATGCTGTGGAATTCCTTTTAAGTCAAAATAATAAAGATGAGCAAGAAAAGCTCAAGAATCTTCTCCAATTATTGAATAAAGAATTTCAGAGCTATAGAATCTTTACAAATCCTGAAGATTACGTTGGAAACATTTTCAAGCCTGAAGTTATTATATCAGCACATAAGGATATTGTTAAGAACTATTTGAAAGATGCGAAATTTTAAACCATTTTGTAATAGAATACTTAAAATTTTTTGAGATAATTTTTTTATATTTAATGCAAAGCCATGAAATCCTTTTAACACAGATATCTGTAACAATAACACGCCTACATATCTTAATACTAGCTGTTCATAAAACATATTTGAAAATGAATGTCTTTGCAGATTTTTTCCCAATAATATATGTTCTTAAATAGCCGGGTTTTTCCTTTCCTGATAGTAAAAATCATATTTTTATAATGTCGTCCGTTAATTTAAATGATGGCATTTACCATGATGCAATAGAGAAGGTTAACGATTATATTCAGGCTTTCAATCATCTATATCAGCTAGAAACATTCATTGATAGCGAAATAGAAGAAATTTTTCAAGAAATTCAAACAATTATCATTGAAAAATACAAGTTAGACCCTAGCAAAGTTTTGAAGAGCATATCAACAGCATGCAAATATCATCACAAGTACTTAAAATCGTATTGGGCTTTATTCAAAAAAGTTTACGATAAATATTCTCCAAAAATCGACGTAAATGAATTATTCATTCCATTTAAAGCATTAGTTTTTAAAGAGTACGGCATTAAAACATTTTCAGAGACTTCAAGTGACGCAAAAATAATCACACAACTTTTAAACAGAGATATCTTTGAAATTCATTCACCAGGCACCATATTACATGCTATAATGAATGATGATCTTCAGTCGTTCATTCCTTTTACAGAACAACCAAAATTCCATAAGAATAAGTTAATTCATCATTATCTTCAACTCGAAATATATTCCATCATAGATTGGTGTTGCTACTACGGCTCTGTCAACTGCTTCAAGTATATGAGATCAAAATTCAACGCTCCATTAGGAAAAACTAGTTTATCTTTGAGTTTTTTAAGTCAAAAAAGTGACATCGTAAAAGAATGTTTACAAAATGTGAAACCAGACAATTATTCAATGAATTTTGCTGTTGCATCGCATAACATTGAATTTGTTACTTATTTGCTAAATAACTATACTTTCGACGTCGATTTAAGAATTTGTTATAACTACAACAATTTGCAAAGTTTTTTGTTGTTTATTGACACTTTTAAACTTTGTTCATCAGGTTTATTATATATTTCGGAGTTCATGGGAAACAATATTTTGGCTAAGTACTTTATTGAAAAAGGATGCGATGTAGATATTAAAGAAAAATTGTCATTTAAAACTCCTCTTCATTTTGCAATCGAAAATAATAATTTTGAATTGGTCAAACTTTTGATTGAACATGGTTATAAAGCAAATCAGCAAATCACTATTTTAGGGCATAGTGAATTATCTTTTGCATGTCAAAATGGAAACTACGAAATCACAGAATATCTTATTCAAAATGGTGCACAAGTTAATTTTCAAGATATTACAGGAAATACTCCTCTTCATTATGCCGCTAATTTTAATTTCGTGAAAATATGTGAATTACTTGTTAAAAACGGTGCAGTAGTTGATTCTAAAAACAGAGGTGGAGAAACTCCTCTTCTTTTTGCTGCAAAAAATAACTCATTAGAAGCAGCAAAATTTTTAGTTGAAAAAGGGGTAGATGTAAATGTTGCAGACATGTTCCACAGAAATTGTTTTTATTCTGTCATCATTGGAAATCATGTTGAATTCTTTGATTTCTTGGTATCATTAAAGGCAAGTGTAAAAATGGATTTCCATGGAGAAAATTTGATTCACACAGCTGTTTATCACAATAGAAAAGCATTTATTAAGAAACTTATTGAACTGGGATTAGATCCAAACAAAGCTTCAGATTCTGGAGAGACACCTCTTTTTATTGCAGCAGCACAAGGATACTGGAATATTGTTCAATTACTTCTTCAATATGATGTTGATGTAAACTTACAAAGTGATTCATATGGTGATGCTCCTCTTCATCATGCTGTTGATAATTACAAAGTCTGTAAGTTACTTATTGATAAAGGAGCCGATGTTAATATTGAAAATTACAACGGAGAAACGTCATTAATTAAAGCTGTTTTAGCAGATAATGTTAAATCAGCAGAAGTCCTCTTACAAAACGGTGCAGATATCGAGAAGGCAGATTACAGTGGACATACTCCAATTATGTTTGCCAAAAGATATAAAAAGCATAAAATGTTGAAATTCTTAACTGATAAAGGCGCAGATACATCTGAATTGGATAATATCGCTGAAATAGATGATGAATATAATGAATCTTATGAAGAAGATTTTGAAAATTAACTTATAATTATTATTTATATTAGTAAACAATAAAGCTTTTATTCATCGACTTCTTTTGTTTAAAGATAAACGATACATTTAGCAATCTATCAATATTTTGATGCTTTCTAAATGATGAAGTAGATCTCATTCAAGAATAAACTGAAAAGTAAAATCATCATTTTATTCTATATCTGCCTATAATATAAGTACACTCTTAAAGAATAAGAGACTTACTAAAATTGTTGTGATTTTGTTTGAAAAATAACAAAAAGTTTTTTTAAAAACAAATAAAAACAAACAAACAATATCATTGATTCGCGATTAAACAATATTCGTAAATCATATTAATCAAAAGCGTGAATATGAGCTTTTGGATTATCATTTCTTTCTTTGATATTTTCCACCCTTTCCGTATAACATGAAGTCTAATCTTTTAACTTCTGTAAGTATTTCATTCCTCGACTTCTTTATTTCATTCATCTGTTCTTTGTAGGCAGCTAACCTCTTCATCAAATACTGTCGATCTACATATTCTCGCTTAATTACTTTCATCATCGATTTTTCACCATCAGTATAGGAACTATAAATTTGATCATCAAGTTGCTTTGATAATTTGGTTTTTTCTCGTTGAGCTTCATCTACAGATGTTGATATATCTGTGCGGCCAGAGGCTATTGATTGCTTCATTTTAAATACCTTATTTCTCTGTTCTGCAATCTTTCCTCTAATCTTTTCTAAGCTTGAGTTGTTTTTATCACGAATTGAATTAATTTCGGCAAGTTGAGATTTTTCGAACATTTCGTACTGTTCTTTTATGCTTGCTTCTGATTCATCTATTGCAATGGTTCGTCTCTTATGTAATTCTTCTGATTTTGTGATATAATTTTTGAATTTATCTGTTTCTTCTTGAATTAAGTTTCGTTTTTGTTTTATTTTCTGCTCAAGTTGTGTACAATACTGTTCTAAATCTTTTGTCTTATCACTTAATGAAGCAAGCTCATTTTGAATCTGCTTTTCATTTTGATCCATTTTTTCCTTGAGAGACTCGGATATTTTTGATCTAGTTGTATCTATTTTTGATAATATATCTGCTACAGGAGTATTATTTTTATTTTGAAGTTGAAGTTCAGCAATTTTTGATTCATATTTAATTCTCGTTTTAATTATGTTATCTTGATGCTCTGTTTGTAATTCATTAATCATTCTTGAATGTGCAACAGAAGAATGTGATTTTAATATTGTAGTTCTTGTATCTAAATTCTTCAATTCACTTTGAAGGGAAGCAATCTTTTTCTTTAGTATAATATCTGTCTGAGAACTCGCACTTTCCGTTTGATTTATTGTATTAATCAATTGTTTGTACTCATTTTTCAAGCGAATGATCTCTTCATTTTGAAGCTCAACAATTTCTTGAAGTTCGTTCAACTTCTTCTCCTTATATCTATTCTTAGTACTTAGAAAAGAAGTGTTATTCATCCTAAAATCTTTAAACGTACATATTTTTAGAGAAGCGAACCAGTTAATAATTATGAAGTTTTGTATGTCCTACTGGTAATATTAGCCATATCTCTCATTGAAGAAAGTGAGTGTTTCGCTCTTTAATTTTGGAATTTTCATTTCAAGTTCTGTAGTGAACATAGTGTCAATAGGCGTAATATCTGAATAAACTAAACTAAATACATTCATGTAAAGTTATATTTTATTTGAAAATTATATATAAAGTGGTAAATATTATTTCCGCTCAAAGAATTGCTATTTTAACATTTTTCGATATCTAGCCTTGCAATATTTATGAATAATAATCTCTCATTTTTTAACTTTATCATTGATTTTGGCACCGTGTGATAGAAGAAGCTCAACGATATCTGTGCAGTTATAATGTGTTGCAAAATCGATAGCTGTTTTTCTATTTTTAGTTCTTTCGTTGATATTTGCACCATATGAAATAAGGACTTCAACCATATCTTTACTTTTATTACGCGCTGCAATATGAAGAGCTGTTCTTCCATGATTACCTTTTTCATTGACATTTGCACCTTGTAGAAGAAGAAATGCAACCATTTCTGTACTTTTATTATATGCTGCGATATGGAGAGGTGTATCTCCGTTTTTATCTTTTTCATTGATATTTGCACCATATATGAGAAGAATTTCAACCATTTCTTTTCTATTATTATGTAACACTATATGAAGAGCGGTTTCTCCTTCATTATCTTTTTCATTAATATTTGCGCTGTTCAAAAGGAGAAGCTCAGCAATTTCTTCACTATAATTCAATACTGCTTCATGGAGAGCTGTTTTTCCATTCTCATCTTTTTCATCGGTTTTTGCGCCATGTAAAAGAAGAGTATCAATAATATCTTTATTTTTGAATTGAACTGCTAAATAAAGAGCTGTTTTTCCATTTTTATCTTTTTCATTGATGTTTGCACCATTTGAAATAAAAAGTTCAATTAATTCTTTATTTTTAGTATGCACTGCGGTATGAAGAGGCGTTTCCCCATAGGTACCCTTTTCATTGACATTTGCACCATGTAAGAGAAGAAGCTCAACTATTTCTTTATTATCATGTGATACTGCCTCAAGAAGAGGTGTTTTTCTGAAGTCACCTATTTTATTGAGGTTTGCGCCATGTGAAATAAGTAGTTCAACTATTTCTTTATTATCGTGTGATACTGCCTCAAGAAGAGGTGTTTTTCCGCTGTCAGCTATTTTATTAATGTTCGCCCCATGTGATATAAGAAGCTCAATTATTTCTTTGCTTTCATTTTGTGTTGCAAAATGGAGAGCGATATTCTTATAGCAATCCCCTTTATTGACCTTTGCACCAAGTAAAAGAAGATGCTCCACTGCCTCTTTACTTTTATTTATTGTTGCAATATGAAGAGCGGTTTTTCCCTCTCCATTTCTAATATTGATATATGCGCCATGTGAAATAAGGAGCTCAACTATTTCTATGTTATTCCGTTCTGCTGCAGAATGGAGTGGAGACATATCCCTTTTATCTCCACTATTGACTTTAAATTGATTAGATGAGTTGAGTAATGATCTGCAAATATCAAGATTTTGCGATTTACATGCAAAATGTAAAATATTCCTTCCAAGGAAACCAAGTTCATCGGGAACATTATTATTTCTGATAATATCTGTTGTTTGTGGAAATGCAGCACACCATGGAAAGATGGAATTTTTATCTCTCTCGAAAAGCAAAAACACCGCCTTTAAATTTTTATATCTGATAATATCTTTACATTCATAGGATTTGACGCGCGAAATCCACTTTTCAACATCAAATTCTTTATTTTCTAGAATATATTCAAGAAATTCATTATTATGTGCTATTATAATGTCTCCCATACAATCAGAAATCATTTTATTATCTTTCAGACATTCATTGATAATGTCTACATTTCGTCCAATGATAGAGTAGCGAAGACATTTTTTTGTTTTTGTACTGATTTGATTTGAAAGTATGAACTGGAAAATGTTAACAGATCCAAAATAGGCACATGCTTCAATTAATGATAACTCTACAAAAGAATATTTATATTGATCAAATTCTTCATCATTTTTATTATTTTCGAATACTATTTGCTGTATCAAATCGGGAATTTCAAGAAAAATACTACTAAATTCTAGTCCATTTTGAGAAATATATTCTTTGAACTTATCAATTTGGTCATGCATAATTATATATTCGATTGAATCCTCCAATGGAAATTTTAATTTCGAAATTTTCTTAACGTTAGAACCGATATGCTTAAGTATTTTGATGTAATCCTCTCCAGATGCATAATTGTATTGAATTGCCATAAGAATAATCTTTGTAAGTCGCTTGATGGAAAGTTGATATTTCTTAATCAAAATATTTGTAATTGTATTGCCCATTTCTTCAATAGATTCTTTATGTTTTATGCGGAAGAGCTTTTCAAACGTCTCTATAAAGTCTACATATTGCTTTGAATAGTCAGAACTCATGATTTTTTTTTGTTACATCTCTATCGTTGAAATTAAAAGGCCATTATCTGGTCATCTTAAAAGATTTATAAGAAACTTCCTATAGAAATATATACCAACATGGAGAAAATTGAAAAATATCAATCTGATTAACAGTTTATTGTTCAACCAGATAAATTTCTCATCTGGTGCTATCATTTGAGTTGTCTAGATCCCTCACATGTATTTCAATATGTAAATCATATAGTAGATTATTACACATTGTTGGGTAACAAAAATGAAGACATTTAATTTTAAAAATGAATAAAAACAAGAATATAGTTATAAATATCTGAAAGATCTCATAAAGAGAGTCATGAAATTTTTCAAAATCTTGTTTAAACAAGAAGATATTTTGCGGTTCTAAAAAATCATGCTATATTGTCATATTTTTCCTACTATATCATCGACACGGTTGGTAACTTCAACTGAGCAAGATATTAAGTCGATCGAATAATTAAGCAGAGAAGGAATAATAATCGAATAAAAAATTGTTGTGTCATCATTATAGAACTTACTATAGCGTTTGTAAAGAACTGTCTGTGTAAAATTCTGCAGTGGTATATCTTGTCTTTTATTTGTGATATTTCATATTCGACTCTGAAAACTGTTTTGTGATTTGCCGTATTATCTTGTTGATGGGATTGCTTAATTTTATTATTGAAATTCATGAGAATGCCCAAATTTTTTCTTCAAAATATTATTGCTACAGTTGGCTTGAACTGATTAGAAATAATGAATATCTTTGGAATATTTATCTAATAAAGCAATAATAAAAGAGTTTTCTCATTGGAAATTAAATTCCATCAATTGGCTCTAAACGTTATTATTTTCAACGAAAATAACTTAAATTATTTATTCAAAATTCATTGGTTGATTATAACAGATCGGATCATTGGATCACCAGAATTTTTATCGTTGATAAGTTTACATTTCTATAGTTTTTGTCCTTGACGAATTTTCATGAAAATAGCATTTTCATACATTGTAAATTCATTTCTGAGAATCCGAAACTTTTTTAAAAATTGAGAAGCTGGGGATTTTGAGGGGATTCTGACGTCAGATGACTTAAAGCACTGAAAATAACATTGCATTATTTACATTGTTTCTTAAAATTGCATTGATTGAGCAAAATTATTGGTTGAATAGACGGTTTTGACAAATTAATCTTGATGTTCACCATCTTATTCTCCGTCGCAGAATGCGGAAGACACCGCCATCGCAATGTTGAAGAGAAGCCAGTCGCCAACACACGCGGTGATGATATCTGGAACGTTGCTTGCTCCAGACTTGGCTGCCCATATGTTTGGGGTGCCACAGGTCCAAATCAATTCGACTGCTCTGGCCTTACACAGTGGGCTCACCGCCAGGTCGGAATCAATATTCCAAGAGTCACATACGACCAGGTTCGTGGTGGTTTCGAAACAAACGGCATGCGTGGCGATATTTGCTGCTTCTATGAGCCATGCTCCCATGTCGGCATTTGCGATGGTGTTGGAAATTACATCCATGCCCCACATTCAGGCGATGTCGTTAGAATCTCTAACTACTGGGTTAATGTCAAGCAATTCAGACGTTATTGGTAAATTTTCCAAATAAAGATTTTTAAATCTTTATTCTTTTATTTTAACAATCAATTTTTATTTTTAAGAAGTAGTTTACATAGACTCGCTAACTGCATACCATGATTCTGGTATAACATTCTCGATTTCATTTAATATGTCGGTTGTTATTGTAGATCGTTTGTGTTTATTGAAGGCGAAGAGAGCTGCTTTCTTCACAATCTCTGATACAGCTCCTGCTGCTTCAAATAAGTTATTTGGAGAGTATGATGCAAATAATCCCCAAATTCCGGCCGTAAGATCGCCCTGGCCACCAACACGACGAGGAGAACTTTGGAATTTGAATTCTTCTACTTTCACTCCATCAGTAAAGCGATCAATTAGACCTTTGGCGAAGATATTGACTCCACCAAGCTTTTCTGATAAAGTAAGTACAGGGGAGTCCTTAGGAATGTTAACTCCATTGCAAAGACGGATGTATTCACCACCGTTTGGAGTTAATATGAAATGTTTGCAACCAGAAACGAATCCTGGATTAGTTGAAACGAGGAACAATGCATCGCCATCTAAGATGACTGGTTTTGTAGGCTGACTAGTCTTCAAAAACGAAATAAGTTCAGTTGTGAATTTCATTGTTGCTTCATTTCGGCCAAGTCCGGGGCCAATGACAAAGGAATCAACAGCTGAATACCATTTTGTTACGTTTTCCAGAGCTTTAGGAATATAATCAAATTCATCAGGTTCTGGTAATGCAGGATGAACAATTGTTTCAGGAGCATATGATTTAATGGCTGTTGCTGCCGATTTCATGCAAAAGATATGTGATAAATCACCACCAGCGCGAAGGATTGAATGTGCTGCAAAAAATGGTGCGCCAGTGTACTCAAAGCATCCACCTACCACAGCAACTTTTCCTCCATATCCTTTATACTTGTTAAATGTAAGCTTTGGAATGTATTGTGTAAAATTTTCCATTTGATCGCAGATGTCACTTTTCCTCACTTTCAATGTAATTGAAAGAACTTTTTCCCATATAATAACATAATTTTTAATCTAAATTTTTCACATATAAATTTGAGTTCGAAATCTCGAACTTTTCCCATAAAATAACATAATTTTTTATATAAATTTGGGGGTTCAAACATTGCGAATCGAAGGTCCGCAATATCTCCACCTAGACCATATATACACATAACCCATGAATGGAAAAGAATATGAAGAAGATGACAATAGAAAGTATTGGTGACAGTAATCATATTTACAGGGGTTGTGTGTGGAAATGTGTATATGATTTCGAAATTGGGTATTTTTAAAAATTTGAAGTATAGTAATAATATTTATCAAGTTTTTGTAAGTGTATTTTTAGAATAATTTATCTAAGACGGCGGGCTTCACGCTCTGTTTCGAGAAGTGAAAGGATGTCGCCCTCGCGAACAGCACCCTTAACATTGCGAACAAGGGAGCGGTTGGAGTCATCAAGGAATTCAACGCGAACTTGTGTAACACCACCACGTGAGCCTGTGCGGCCGATGACCTGCTTGACAACAGCTAACTTAACCTGCTCCTGGGTTGATTCCATTAGAAAAGGCCATACTTGTCAAAACCGCAAATTTTAGACCACGATTTATTCCTAAAAATTTGATCGAAGAACGACACACTGATATACAAGCATCTTTGTTTGACCTTGTTAAAATTGATTTGAGTTATTTTGATATTGACGATTTTTTTTTTTTACTTATTTATTTATTTATTCTAATAACTTGCACCATATGAGATCAGAAGTTCATCAGTTTTATTTCTGGTTATATTTGCCGCTTCATGAAGAGCTGTTTTTCCGTTTTTATCTTTTTCATTGATATTTGCGCCATGTAAAATCAGAAGCTCGGCCAGCTCCTTATAATCGAATCTTGCTGCTAAATGAAGAACTGTTCTTCCTTCTTCATTTCTTTCATTGACATTTGCCCCATGAACAAGCAGAAATTCAATTATCTCCTTGCTACCGAGTCCCGCTGCTGCTTCATGAAGAACTGTATTTCCTTCTTCATCTTTTTCATTGATATTTGCACCATGTAAAAGCAGAAGTTCGACAATCTTCTTCTTATTGCGTCCTGCTGCTTTAAGAAGAGCTGTTCTTCCATTATTATCTTTTTCATTGACATTTGCCCCATGAACAAGTAGAAGTTCGATTGTTTCCGATCTGCCTATTGCGTGATGAAGAGCGGTTTCTCCATATTTATCTTTTTCATTGACATTTGCCCCATGAACAAGTAGAAGTTCTGCTGTTTCTTTACAATTATTTTTTGCTGCAATATGAAGAGCTGATTTTCCATTATCATCTTTTTGGTTGATATTTGCACCATGTGAAATAAGAACTTCGGCTGTTTCTTTACTATTATTTTCTGCTGCAATATGAAGAGCGGTTATTCCATGGGCACCATCTTTTTGGTTGACATTTGCTCCACGTGAAATAAGAAACTCGGCTACATTTTTACAATTATTATCTACTGCAATGCAAAGAGCCCCAAATAAAGATTCTGCATTGACGTTTGCACCATTTGAAAGAAAATATTCACAAATGGATGGAATATCGAAGATTGCTGAATTTATGAAACAACTGTTAGAATTATTTGTTTGATCGAAATCTACAAAAAATGATTCAAGATTATTATACTGCATGCAAAAATGTAAATTAATACATTTCTCGTACTCATTCATCAAGAATGTAACAATATCGATATTGTGTGAAATAATTGCATAAAACTTGCAGGTCAAACTTGGGTTTTGATATTTCAAGCATTCACTCAAGATCTCTTGATTTCTTCCTAAAAATGAAAATTCTAGGCATCTTCGTGTTATTTCTGATTTAAACTTTGTTCTCAATAACTTGAAACAGTCAACTGCTCCGTAGTAACAACATAATTCAAGTAATGACAATTCCGTGTAATTTGATTGTGGAAATAATTTGCTTGTTAAACTTTGATCTTCATCAAATCCTTCTCTTTCAGTGAATGATATAAATCTTTCTTTGTCATTATCCATAATCGCTCTGTAAATTGTATCTGTATGAAAAACTGGATTTTCCCAACTCTTTTTTATTAATCCGTATGAATCCAACTTATCACAAAATATCAGTTTTGGAATATGATTAATACCTTTAACTTGATATTCATTAGATATGAGTTCGATGAGTTTCAAATATGACTTTGTATAGTAGTTATTATACGGAATCATTTTTAAAATGTCTTTTATAATATTTATAGGGAGGTAGTTTTCGGAATCTATCAACTTTGTTTTGATCATGATGTAAATCGAGATTAATTCTTCTTCATTCTCGGTTTTTAACTGATACAATGTGTTATATAAATCGATGTGGTATTGATAAATGCTTCTCAATTCACTGTATTTATTTTGAATAATTATTTGATCAGACTAAAAAATTTAATATTTTATATTTTATCAGATTATATATTTCTATAATTTATTAGGAGAAAAAGGCGTTCTGGTATCTAATAAAGAATGTCAGAATTTTTCCTAGATTTTGATTTTGGAATAATTTTGAGAAATGGTTCTGTATAGCATATTCAGACTCTTAGAGTATGGTAAACACCCACAATATGTAGATAAATTGAAATTATCCATTATGGCTCTGGCAATACAGTATATACATATGTAGAGAGCTCATGTGTGAAGTATCGAACCATTGTTTTACATGAAGTGCTTAAAGGAAATGTTTTATCTTTGTTGACAATAGAAATATTTTGAATTTAATAAAAACTGAGAAAATTCTCAATTTCGATTAAAGATAGATATGAAAACTGCTTGAAATAGATATTGTTTTAAAGTTTGGCAAATTTATAAATTTTATTGAATGATTGTTTCGAACCCTATCAAGCCATATGATGAGCTCATGGAACAATACAAAGATTATATTGATACATTTGATTCATTGTATAAGCTCAATACCAATGAAGAAGAAAAAATCTCAGAGTTATATTCCCAAATCAAAAAGTATTTGATTGAAACCAATATCGTTAAACCTTCAAAAATGATTAAAATCATTGGCAAAGCTTGTGGCTATAATCCACATTTTAGAAAAGGATATATTTCACTTGCATTTACAATCTTTAATGAATATCATCCAAAAAATATTATCGGTGTTCCTGTATTTTTCGATTACTTTGTTTCCAAAGAGCATGGTATCATTTTTTCCGAAAACAATAAATACAAATTAGTTAAATATCAAGAAAATCCAATGTACATGGTAATTATGAATGACGACAAAGATACTCTAGCTTCTTTTGCTAGAAGCCAAAATTTCAATCCAAATCTCAAAATTGAATCTATTTTTCTTCCAGGTTACATTGCTTCTTTGTCTTTACTTGAGCTTTGCTGTTTTTATGGCTCTGTTAATTGTTTTAACTTCCTAACAACCAGATTCAAACCGGAAATCACCAAAAATTGTCTAGATTTCTCATATGTAAGCGGAAAACCTGAAATAATGAATAAGTGTTTGAAAGTTCAGAAACCAGACTATAAGACAATGGATTATGCTATTGCCTCACACAACATTGATCTTGTTAACTCTTTATTAAAAGATCCCGAAATGTGGATGTCTTTATATGGATGTGCGAAATACAACAATCTTAGAGCACTTTTTGTTTACTTGGATCATACAAATGATTGGGTCCTGAGTTTTGAATATTCTGCAGGTTTTAATATGCCTAGTCTTTGTGATTATATGCTTGAACATACTCCAGAATTAACACATGAAACCATGAGATTTGCTAGCGCACTAGGAAATGCTGCAGAAAACGGATGTTTTGAAACAGTGAAATATATATTTGAGCATGAAGATGAAGAAATACCTGATGGAACTATGACTTTGGCTCTGAGCAGTGCAGTAAAAAATGGAAGCATAGAAATCGTAGAATTTCTTATTAATCAAGGATGTGAGCTCGAAAAAGATGATATTTTAACTGTATATCCAGCTATTACCAGTTGCCAATATGATATGGTAAAATTACTTTGTTCACATGGAGCAAAATTTCAAGATTATTTCAATGAAGCAATTAGAAGTTCTTCACCAGAAATAGTTGAATTGCTTATTTCATATGGAGCTGATATCAATAAGAAAGAATATTTTGATGGAAAGACTCCATTCGATGAAGCAATTTCATCTGGGAGAGATGAAATTATAAGAGTTATGATTTCTGAACAAGCAAATCAATATGAAAACTTAATGTCGGGTTCAAAAAGAAGCTTAATTCGCGAACTTTATGCAACTATTATTGTTTCCATGATAGTTGTATTTATCTTCAAGCGATTCTATTATTAAAATTGAATAATTGTTTTCTTGTAATCGGATTAAACATTTTTATATTGTAATAATACAGCCATTTTATAAAACTTAAAACAACGATAATTTCATACACAGAATAGGTGGTATGTTTATATCTTCTCACTTTAGATCGCATAACTTTTTCCCACTCATTAGGACAAAAAAATACATGAAAATATAGTGAAATTCGTATGAAAAATGATTCTTTTGAGTAAGAGAAATTTTATCTTGATAGTTGAAATAATCTTCAAATTTTAGTGTGTATTTGATGGAGGGTACTAAAAGTTATAGGTCATGCAAACAGTTTTTATAAAATTAGAGGTCATGTAAGAAATACCACCAATAGATGACATATACCATGTAGGCCTATATGTTCTCGAAGATAGATGAACTTATATTCAAAAAGGGTGAAAAAATAAGATGCAAATATGAATTTCAAATTCTGGTTTTACAACATTAATTTTTGGCTAGAGTACAATCAAATATTGGTGTGGCTATCAAACAATAAGAACAAAATGTAACGAGCCATATTGCTACTCATTTTCATCTCAATGTTGAGCGAAATTTTTTGTAACAAAAATTGAGAAGCTTCTCAATTCTGATTTTAGCTAGATTTAATAATCGCTTATTATGTATTCATTTTGAATGCATGACGATTTTTTTGAAAATTTTGAAAAATAACTTCATTTTTTCAAATGTTGGTTACTGCAAAGAGCACTAAGCAATATGATGAGCTCATGACACAATACAAAGATTATATTGATACAATAGATTCATTATATAAGCTCAATACCAATGAAGAAGAAAAAATCTCAGATATTTATTCCAAAATTAAAGCAAATTTGATTGAAACCAATATCATTACACCTTCAAGAGTGATTAAAATCATTAGCAATGCATGTTGCTATAATTCACGCTTTAAACAAAGCTACATTTCGCTTGCAATCAAATTCTTTAATGAATATCATCCTACAAGTATTGTCAAAGTTCCTATATATTTCGATTACTTTGTTTTCAAAGAACATGGTATCATTTTTAGTGAAAAAAATAAATATAAAATTAGTACTTACAAAGAAAGCGAATTATACAAAGCGATTATTGAAGATGATGCCAAACTAATGTCAAGCATAATTGATAATGAAGGATTTGATTCTAGAAAATTTATTAAATCAATATTAAATCCAAATCCACTGCTTCCAGGTTTCTTATTTGAACTGGTCTGCTATCATGGAGCAGTTAACTGTTTTAAGCTCCTAATCACAAAATACCATCCAAGAATTTCCCAATTCTGTCTTGAATATTCATTTAGAAGTGGAATTCCTGACATAATGAATGAGTGTTTGAAATATCAAACGCCTGATTATCGATACATGATGCATGCAGTCAAATCGCATAACATTGATTTTATAGGGTGTCCAAAGGTGTGTTTAGCACAAACCTGAATACTGCGAATAGAAATAAACAAGTTACATATATATAAAGTTTATTTAAATATAATCACCATTGGATTCAATCACGCGTTCGCAGCGATCGATCCAGGCTTGAAAGACACGCTTTAAATCATCATGAGAAAATTGCTCAAATTGCTCTCTTACAAAATTTTCAAGATCATCTGGACTCGCGAATTCGCGTCCTTCAGCTCTCTTTTTTAGCGTGCCGAATAAATAAAAGTCAGAGGGTGCAATATCAGGTGAATAAATTGGGTTTGGAACAACTTTGACATTGTTTTCCACCAAGTAATTCATTACCTTATGACTTTTGTGAACTCTTGAATTATCAAAATGAATTGCAAACTTTTGTTTTTGTTGTTTGGATTTCTCAAACTCATCAGAATTGATAATTTGAGTAAGAACATTGTCAATTAGATACTGAGCATTCATCGTATTAGGTTTTTGAAGAATATCAATTGCGATGATGCCATTCACGCCCCAAAAAACCGACAACATCATCATTGGTGTGTCAATTTTTTTCTTCGGGAATGTTTGCGGATTTTCACCTTCTGGATCCACATGATTTTGGCTTCTGTTGCATATTGAAACCAAGACTCGTCCCCTGTTACTAAAAAGCGAAACTTCTTGGATTGATACGCACCCAATATAGAGAGGAGCTCTTTCGAAGATTGGACTCTAGATTTTTTTTGAACTGAATTAAGGTTGTGCGGAACCCAACGTGTATACGCTAGTTTGTAGTTCAAATAATTGTGCAGATAATAACTGACTGTTGTACGTGGTATCTTTGTCATCTCCTCTATCCTTCTGAGTGATGCTCTTGGGTCTTCATCTAGCGCTTGAAGAATTGCTTTGATTTTTCTTTGATCCGGCGATTTTTTGTCAATTTTTATGATGGGCGCCTTTTTGTTCATGAAGTGATACATCCTAACATGATACGTTACAGTGGAATAGCTAGGAGCATCCATACCGAAGCATTTTACCAATGTCTCGTAGATTTTTTTACAGTCTTTGCATTTTTTTGCAAGAGCGAGGATGTTTTCTTTATGATTCATTAAAAAAATGAAAAAAATCCCGCCAAAATTTCCCGCGAAACCGCCTCTTGTCTCAAAATTCATTTTATATCCCGGCATGGCGCCAAAATACAACATACTCATCATATACATATATTCATATTTTTTATTATATATTTATAATCAGCATATATCTCCTTTAATAGTCTCATATAGAGCGCTGTGCTAAACGCACCTTTGGACACCCTATATTACCTTCTTAAAGAATGAACATGGAATTGACATGAATTTGGTAGATTGTTGCAAAGCAAATAATCTTGAAGCATTATTTGTTTATATGGATCAAACTAATGATATGGTTAAGAGCTTTATTTATTCAGCAAGCTTTAATATGCCTAGTCTTTGCAAATATTTCATTGAACAATCACCTGATATTCTTACGAAATATGGAGATGAAGCTCTTCAAAATGCAGCAAAATATGGATGTTTAGAAACTGCAAAATTTCTTTTATCAAAAGGTGCTAAGTTCACAGAAAATAGGCATTCATCTCTTGAATTAGCAGTTAAGTCAGGAAACATAGAGGTTGTTGACTTGTTTTTAAACAAAGGTGCAGTTTTATCAAAACGCATTTCAAAAGAATGTTTATACCTAGCTATCAAAAACTACCAAAAAGATATGGTTCAATTTCTTTTTTCGCATGGAGTAGAAATCTCGAATGGAAATCGTGACGATGAATCTTCTTTACAATCAGCAGCTTTTCGGTCGACACCAGAAATTGTTGAATTAATTCTCTCACATAAACCGGATATATATGCATTTGGTCCAAACAACCGCGATGCATTGGGATTTGCAAGAAAGTTCAAAAGATATGATAATATGAATGCTATCATTTCTTATCAAGCAGAATTGTATGATAAGACAAGATCATATTCAAAAAGGAAACTATTTCTTGAATTATCGATAATATTCATTGCTACTGCCTTAATTATTTATTATTACAACAATTTCATAATGTAAAATGAGTGTTTACTTCATATAGAAATTATTAATTGACTAATATCTGAGTGCGGGACAAATTTGCCAACTGTCACTTTTCAATAACCTTAAATTACACTTTCTTATTTTAAAAAATAACCTTAAATTATATTTAAAGAAATTATGTCTATGATATATGTTTTATGCTAGAATCTTGGAGTTTTCATGCACTACACAAGAGCTCCAAGGTTCCAAGAGTGAATGCTCAATAGCAATTATAGAGATGTACCTTTTCAAAATGACTTTTACTGATTAAATTTAATCAATAGAAGACATTTTGAAAAGGTACCTCTACAATTAGATATACAAGAGATTCAAAGCTTCATTTCAGATAGATTTGAAACTTTGAAACTCTTGGTAGATTTTGAGTGAATGCTGACAATCATCTTTGAGAAGGTTTTCTTTAAGAAAACCTTCTCAAAGAGGTTTCTCAGGAGCCCTGAGGCTCCCTTTCGTAATGATTGGGAGCCTTGGGGCTCCTGAGACGAAGAATGGCTTCGCCGAATCTTTGATCAGCAGAGGCCAAATGAAAAGGCCTCTGCTGATGGATTCTCAGGAGCCCTGAGGCTCCCTTTCGTAATGATTGGGAGCCTTGGGGCTCCTGCAGCAGAGTATCGCTCCGCTCCATTAATTTTTTTTAAAAAAAGTGCCGTGTGGCAAATTTGTCCTGTTCCCACTAATATCTATCCACAATATTAGATGGTTAGAATATGGATTATAACTCCATAACAATGAGTCCCACTTCTATCTCCAAATATATATAATTTGATAACTTAGGGAAAGAAGTTTCCAGACCGCATACCAAATATATTGAATAACCTTAAATTTACAAAATTCAATTTAAGAATTCTGTATTTATTAATAAAAATTGTCACTGAATATTTTTCATCATATTATTTATTCAAGACACGATTTTTCTCCCTAAAATCTTCTATCGTCCTTTCTAAAAATGGATCAACTTGTAGCATTATTTCAAGCAGCCTCTTCCCAAGGTTCATATGATGGTTATGATCAAATCACAACCGAGGTTCTAAATGTGCAAAAAGATATTTCATTTTACCCTTTAGTTTTGCAATTAATTTCAAATCATGAAAATTCGTTACACCTACGAAAATTTGCAGCCACATCATTGAAAATAATGTCAAAGATTCATAAACAAGACTTTCTGAACAGCCAAATTCAACCACAGGTCAAACAATTGTTTTTCGAAATATTACATTCAGAAACAGATCAAATCATTCAAAATTTACTCATTGCTTCAATTGAATTACTCACCTGTATCGCAAATGGACAATGGCCAGAATTAATTCCTTATTCTATCGAATGCGCTGGTCTTGGAACGCAGCAGAGTCTATTTATTGCTACTAGCTTACTTTCTATTGCAGAATTTCATATTGAACCTGAAGATTTAAGTGGATTAGTTCCAGAAATCAACCAAATGATTGTAAACGCTTTATCTTTTAATAACAACGTCGAGCTCGTAAAATCCGCTGGTCTTCTCTTCGCCAACACTATTTGCAAGCTAAATGAAGAATTTCCAGAAACAATTCGCCCTTCATTAGACAATTTATTAAGAATACTACAAGAAAACCTTTCCAATGCAACCCCAATTGCAAGACACATATGTGATTCCCTTGAAAGATCAATCACACAAGCGGGAGTTATGAATCCAATGGAATTAACACAGAATCTACTTCAAATTCTTACTCCATCCATCAGTCCAGGTAATATTTACACTCTTTTCTTGCCAATTTCCAAGTGTTTCATGACATTTCCAAGAGATATGAGAGAAATGATACCACAGTTCATTGAATCCATTATTAAATACTCTGATCTTCAATTTGATACAAATGTAAGTGCATACGAACAGTCAGATTGCAGAGATCTCTTTGAAATAATCTTTGCCGAAATAAATGCAACAAGATTATGGGAAATGATCCATGAATTGTTCGTTTACGAAGGCCAAGGATCAGCATTTACCATCATTTTGATCTTAGATACCTTTATTATGCACGATCCTTATGTTGCACTAAATAATCTTTCAACAATCATGGGATTCTTAGCATCAATCCTTTCAAATGAAGAGTTCTGCATGGCTGTTAGGGAAGCAGCCTTCTCCGCGTTGACGAATTTCATTTCAGAATCAAATCATAGTTTAGATGCCTATTCTGAGGACATCTACAACTTAATTGTTGCTAATCTTCAGATTGAAGGCATTTCCGATGATCTCCGCCGCGAAATTATCTATTGTTTGATGGAATGTATGGAAAACCTTCCAACGCCAGCCGAAAACTACGAATTCATATGGGATGTGATCAAGACATCCATACAGATCAGTAATTTGGTCTCTCTTTCCCTTGAATGTCTCCAGATTTTCATAACTTTAGGCGGAAAGGAGCTCTCAAGCATATACCAAGAGATCATATCCATCATCAGCGACGCAATGGAGGTCGACCAAACCGCCGACCAATTAATTCGAGGAAACGCGATTATCGCTTTAGGGCATTTGCTTGCAGCTGACAACTCATTAATGCAAGAGCCCAACTTGTTACAGACAATTATCGAGGCTGCCCAAAGCGATGACTTCGATCTACAATGCGCAAGTGTATCTGCTATGTCATGCATCATTGCAGAGCCAGTACAAGGCATAGAAGAGCTTGTTCCTCTTGGTCTGAACCTTGTTAAGTCGATCTGCAACGGCGATATCCTTACAACTCTTGTAAAAATGAATGATATCGGAGAAGAAGAGGATATGAACGACGATGGAGACAATAGGAAGTCTAGTAAAGCCATGGATGCTATAAATACACTAAACCAATGCTTTACTTTGCTTAAATCCATTGTTGAAATTTATCCAAATTCATTAAACAGGGAAGATGTTGATGAATTCATGAATATACTCACTTCTTACTTCTCTGTGTTCAACCTCGACCCAATGCTGGCAAGATGTTCACTGGAAACTGCTGTTTCAATGACAATTAAATACCAATTAAACGCAGAAGAGCTTTTGGAGAATGCTTCCGAGCTAACAACAGTTCCTAACGCTGAATTAGCTGGAATATTCTTCCAGGCTGCTGATTTGCTCTTTAATACGAACACTCTTTCTCAAGATTTCGTTTTTAGACCAGATGAAGGTTTGTTCGCTGAAACAATGACGGCCTTGAAGCATAAGCTACCTATACAACAGGTTGATGGCCCAGGAAACGATGATGATGAAGATGATCTTCCATTTGAAGGAGATGACGAAGATGCACCAGCTAATTTAGAACAAGAAACAAAGTTTGAGGCCAAGTTGATGCCGAATGTCTATAAATTATGTATAGACATCATATCAAAATATCCAAATGAAATTAACCCAACAGAAATTGTCCAAGCATGCAAGTCATGCGTTAAGAGTGACTCGAATGAGGCATCCGCATGCTCTCAGGTCATTGCTGCCTTGTTTAAGTACTGTGGAGACAAATTACATACAATTGCAAGAAGTGAAGCCGTAAAACTCATTGTAACAGCAATAGGAGAGATTGACGGCAACACTACACCGTATGTTTTAGTCTCTGCAAGGACAATTGTAAATTCTAACCCTCAAATTCTCGAAAAACACTTGTCAAAGCTGTTTGATGACTCATCGTCTTTTGTACAGAGTGATAACCAAGGTCAGGCGTACTATTTCCAGACAAAAACCGCCGCGGTAGCATTTATTTGTTCATTAGTTCAAAATGGAATGATAGAACTATCCGAGGCATTGCCAATAATAATAGAGGCATTCCCTCTCGAGATTGGCTTCGATGATTGCTCTTCTGTCGCTTATTCAACACTTTTAACCGCATTTAACCAAAGCGACCAAGAAACAAAGGAAAGATTGGCACAAATATTCGTGCATTGCGCTAGTTTGGATCAGAGAGGAAAGTCAAAACTTTTGATTTCTGATGATGTTTTTTCAAATGTTGTTCGTGTTGCTCAACAATTTGCAAGTATTTAGAGAACTTATATTTTTTTATATAAAGACTATTTATTTAAAATTTTTTTATTTTTTTCGAAATTTACAAAATAATTTATGGTCGCTTCGTTTTTTCACTTTATTTCATATGCAAAGCAAGTAGTGGCTCCGATTCTTAATTTAAAAACTATGGAAAATATGATTAAAAGTATATTTTGAAAATGAATTTTGATGAACAGTTAGTCCAAAGTCAGAAAAATTGGACATCACAGTTGTAAAAGGCGAGAAAAGATAAGACATTTAATTTCTCTAATATATTTTGCAAAAAAAAAGTCATTCACTTATGAAGAATAAAATGAACCAGAATATATGACTCATCAGATGATAAAATTTAGATTGCCAAGATCGTTTGTCTTATTTTGTGAGCGTACATTATTATAAACAAAAAGTTATTTGAATTTCCACTTTTTCAAAAAAGCTCTCAATTTTCATAAGTACACAATTTAAAAAATCCAAAAACTGCATCTCAATTTCTGGGTACAAAAATTTTTCGCGAAATTCCTATGAAAATAAATATTAATTATGAAATACAAATCTAATATTTTATTAATATTCATGAAAATTTTTTATTTATCTGTTCCAGGCAACTCAAATTTTGGAATTACATTAGTTGAATATGTTATTGAGAATTGTTTCTCATTTTCGTGATTTTGTGGCATATTCAATGAGGGAAAATAAAACTTTTGGCTGGGTTTCTCTTCCAAATTAACGTGTGAAGTATCTAAAATTAGCAATTGTGGAATTGCTAAAGGAATAATAGATGATTCAATTTTTTCTTTATCGATTCGAAAAGTGATCGTTGTTGCGTTTGGACCTATCTGGTTTCTTCGAAATAACAACTTTATTCTGTTTCTGATCATCCAACTCGCTTTATTGGGGAAATATTTTACTAATTCGCCTGCTTTCCTAATATTCTTTTGGTATAACTCTATAAGTTTTTGATCTTCTTCAAATGAAAACTTGTTTTCTATACTTTCCTTTTTACATTTTATATAATCTTTGATTTGTCTAGGTGTGTGACTTATTGCCTCTGCAATTGCTGAAGGATCCATTTTTCTTTCATACAATATATCAATGATTTCCTTATCTTTGTCTGAAAGGAAATGGCGCTTCACCCTTCGAAGGGTTAATCATTTCTGAAAATAAACATACGACTCCTTCACAAATTTAATAGCCTTAAATTGAAACATTTATAGAAAATAAAATAAAGTGATAATAACTTATAGTAAATGTAATGAAATAATGTTTATAATTTTTAGGCAAAAAAAAAGTTTTGAAAAATATTGACAATTTACCAAATATGATATGAATGAATAGTATTGTTATTGAAAATAATGTTAAATTTTTGTTCTGAAAATGGGGAAAAAAGTTAGTCGTTGATGCATTTAGACTTTTTTCTTAGAATCGACATTTTTGTAATATGTCCATTTCGTTGTCAGTTTATTTATTAGTAAAATAGCATACTCATGATGACATTACTAAATAGTGTAGTCGATAGATCACAAATGGAAAAAAACTTAGATCTTTGGGAAACAAGAGGTATTGATTTACAAATACATAGAAAACGATTCTGTAATGAAAGTATAACAAATTGTTCAGAATGTTGGTAATTGAGTCTTACATTTTTCATAGTCGCATTTTCCAATTCATATATGTAATATCATAACATTAATGTATAACTATTTGTTCATTTGTATTCTTAATATTCTGAGAAATAAATCAAGATTAAAGTGAGTCAATATTAGGTTTATGAAATGTCGCCCAGATCTAATAGCTGTGTTGTTTTATTTCCTGAAAGCATCGGGATTAGTAATAATGGGTTATAAGAATTGAAAAACTAAAAATAATATCTCAATGTATATGATGATTGACCATTTGGAACATGAAAGCTCAATGCAGATGTGTAAAGATTCAAGTATACTGTAAATTGCACTCGGCCATTTTGTGTGGAATGGAAAAAAATATTTTTCTCTTCACGGATTTGTTTCTTGTATGAATTTCGATTATTTTCAGCACATTTTTAATAATATGCTTGGAAATTTTCAGGATAGAGAGAAATGTGAAGCAGAATTTCATGATTTTGCTTTGAATAACCCGATTTTGTGCTTCGAATATCTGAATTCTATGTTATCGGATAAATCATATCAGAAAGGAAGCTTAACGTTAATATCATCTCTAATATCACATAAAAACGCAGCTATTTACAAAGAAAAGATTTCAGATTTAAATAATATATTTTCACAAATTTCATCAATTATCATCAATACCCCAAATATTATCAATAATTATGATGACTTACCACTGCATATATTTTCTCGGATATTTGTTTACTATTTAGTCGATTCATTGGACAATCCTATCCAATATCTTCTCAGTTTTCTACAGAATGATAATAAAAGAGCAGTAAAAACAATATTAATTACTCTTTCATGGGCAATCAAGCTTGATAAAATCGAAATTAACCAATTTTATTCAACTGCTTGTGAAATCATTTCAGAATACATAGTTCAACCATACGATTATGCCTACGAAGGAACCCTATATCTGTTACAGATCATATGGGGTAAAACTCACAATGAAGATTTGATTCAATTTTCAAACACAATTATTTCGCAAATTAACACTATTCCAATTGACAAACTGAAGTCATTTATATCTTACATAAATGATATATATCTAGAAGGACCAGAAATTTTTTCAGAGTTCTTTCCAAATTTAATTTCTTTCTTAACTCAGGTATTAAGCAACCAAACATTAGATTATGGTGTCAGATCAACTGCATGCATCTTCATTCAATCGATTATATATAGAGATTTAGATAGTATAAGAGTTTTTGAACAAGATTTGATAATTATCTCGATAAATACAATTTTAACTGAGCCAAATCCGGACGAAAGTGAGCTTATACAAGACTGCATATTGTTGATATCAGATATAATATGCTATGCGGCTGATGAAGAGTTAAATTCTTCAATTTATTCTGAAGTAGAAAAAAATTTACAAAAAAGTGAACCTGTGTGTCACTTTTTGGGAATTTCCCTTTTGACGGAACTTAGTGTAAATGAAGCAAAATGCATTGAAGATAATATAGAAGTGATTTTCGATGTAATTTCTAGTGCTTTATCAACAGATAACAAATTTTTACAAAATGCTGCTTTGGAATTCCTTCAAATAGAGAACAAGAAAATCAGTAGTTATTCAGAAGCATTTCTCGACCTTCTAATTCAGTTTTCTTCAACAATTCAAGATGAAGAAGTTTTAATTAACACTCTCGACGCTGTTAAAGTACAAATATCACAAACAGGCAATCCATCTGTCCCCACAATAGCAGAACTGACTTCTTTAATTCAAAATGCAATTCAATACCAAATTCTGGTTCATCCGGCTTTGAATCTCATTGATAAGATTGTTAAGAACCTAAAAGCGAATTTTCTGGATGTTTTTAATGAATTTGAAAGCATTATTATTGGATCTTTACAAAATTCTGAATTTTTCAATGATGGAACTCAGATTATACTTGATATTTATAAGTATTGCAAAGCAGTGCCTATAATGGATACGTTTGTTGATTCTTTTAACTCAATTAATTTTGATGAATTCACTAGAGCTGAAATTCTTGAAATAATCAATGCAGCAGTAGAAATGAATGTTCTATCTGATTATGTAGAAGATAGTTCTCCATATTATAACTTCATTTTGAAGGTTGCAGGAACAAATTTGTTGCCTCTTGGCGAAAATGATGTTGCAAAGAATAAAATCATCTTAGAATCTGATGGACTCGCATTTGAGTATGATGAAGATCTGAAAAATGACATTCTTTCCGCTCTGAAAATTTTCAAAATTATTATCAAAAAAGATAAGACTATTTACGATGTTGAATCAGTCATGACTGTTGCTGTTAATGCAATGAAATCATTCTTTAAGGATTTAAACTCTTTAGGAACTCAAATTTTGAAATCTCTAACGAAATATGGAGAAATTGACTTAATTTGCAATTTCTTTAGAGAGACTGTATATCAAACATGTGCTTCCAGACTATGTCAAAAGGATTTATTACGTGTTTTGGAAAAAATTGCGAAAAATCAGAAAAATCCTGAATTTTTAGGTTTGTTTGTTACGGTGTGTGAGAACTTTATCAAGTTTGATGAAGATAAACCAAAGAAAAACAAACTTTTCAACAAAATTTCAGAAAAATTATATAATATTTTGTTAGAATTCAGAGATATCGTTTCAAATGATATTGTAGAGAGAGTTAAAGCAATATTCCCATTTGATGATCATATTTACTCCGTCAGAATTTGGTCAATTCTTTCAATTTTTGATCCAAAAAAAATTGATGAACTTTTACCTCTTTTCGAAGTTTATTCCCAAAGTGACGATGAAAACGATAGAGAAACGGTTGCCATTTCAATGCTGACCATCGTTTCTCATTGCAAATCATTTGATTTCGAAATTGTGCTTAGAATTGCTGCTTCTTTGATAGATAGCTATGAAAAACTATGTGAAAACACTGAAAAGTGCGAAGCAGCTGCATATCAGTGTTGTGTCCTTTTATCAAACCAACTTCAGAAAAATGATAAAAATTTAACGAGAATTATACGTTCTGTAGAAGAATACTTTGGCTAATTTATGCATATTATTGTTTGTAATACTAAATATTGTGTTTATTCATGTTAAATCTAATTTTTGAATGGTAAAAAAATAGAATATAATAATGCTTGCATAGATTGTGCATCATACAGTAAATGTATTTGTTAATTGAAAACATGACAAAATACTGAAAGAAAAGAATACAAATCGTATGAAAGTTTAATGAAAAAATCTGCATTTAATTCTAATAAGGAATCTATTAAGTCAATAATCCTCAAACCAGCTCCAAGTGCTCAAAATTTAGTTCAAACTCAAGATGATGATAACATAAATAAATTAATGTGAGAAAATCGATGTCTTAAAGATCAAGTAAGGACGATTGAAAATATGATTGCAGAAAATAGAGTGTTCATGACAAATTATACCTTAAAATCCGCTAAAAAGATCTCCAAAGCTTCAAAACGAAAGAAAGACGAAGAACTTAATAACTATTTAAAGAAGTGATTAAACTAA
This sequence comes from Trichomonas vaginalis G3, assembly GCF_026262505.1. Taxonomy (NCBI): domain Eukaryota; phylum Parabasalia; order Trichomonadida; family Trichomonadidae; genus Trichomonas; species Trichomonas vaginalis. The sequence goes on along the minus strand of NC_067203.1, from coordinate 13,727,524 downwards.
CCCATGAATGGAAAAAAGAATTCAGCAAAATTTCATAGTATCTGTGGAGTAACCGTTGATGAAACAAACCATTATTAGAATATAGTTCTTCTTTTGAAAACGAAATTTATGTAAGGGAACAGGACAAATTTGCCACACGGCACTTTTTTTAAAAAAAATTAATGGAGCGGAGCGATACTCTGCTGCAGGGGCCCCAAGGCTCCCAATCATTACGAAAGGGAGCCTCAGGGCTCCTGAGAATCAATCAGCAGAGGCCTTTTCATTTGGCCTCTGCTGATCAAAGATTCGGCGAAGCCATTCTTCGTCTCAGGAGCCCCAAGGCTCCCAATCATTACGAAAGGGAGCCTCAGAGCTCCTGAGAAACCTCTTTGAGAAGGTTTTCTTTAAGAAAACCTTCTCAAAGATGATTGTCAGCATTCACTCAAAATCTACCAAGAGTTTCAAAGTTTCAAATCTATCTGAAATGAAGCTTTGAATCTCTTGTATATCTAATTGTAGAGGTACCTTTTCAAAATGTCTTCTATTGATTAAATTTAATCAGTAAAAGTCATTTTGAAAAGGTACATCTCTATAATTGCTATTGAGCATTCACTTTTGGAACCTTGGAGCTCTTGTGTAGTGCATGAAAACTCCAAGATTCTAGCATAAAACATATATCATAGACATAATTTCTTCAAATATAATTTAAGGTTATTTTTAAAAAAAATTAGAAAAGCGTAATTTAGGGTTATTGAAAAGTGACACTTGGCAAATTTGTCCCGCACTCATTTATGTAAAAGTACGACATTTAAAATTTTTGGTTGATGTCCAAGGGAGAAATTAACCAAACTCATTATGACAATTTGATGGAGATTTTAACAGGATACAATGATGTCTACAATGCTTTGTACAGGCTGAAAACAAATGACGAAGAAAAATTAAACGCAATTTACAAAAAAATCAAACAAAACCTGATTGACTCTTATCATATTTCGCCTGGTGAAATTGTCAATAAAATATCCCAAGTTTCAATTTATAAAAACCGCTACATGAAGTCATATTTAGCGATTGCCAAATAAATTGTTGACGAATACCATCTAAGTCAGGTCAACGAAATCAACAAAGTTTTTAATTACTTTTTCTACAAAGAATACAGTATAGTATTAGATGAAAACGGGGAAAAAATTTTAACGATTTTGAAGATTCTCATTATACAGCTGATATTCACGAACAAAAAACAATTCACAGATCTATTATGGATGATGACAAAATATCATTGATAACCTTTACAGAAAGAGAAGGATTTGATAAAAAACAAAAATTAGATAGTGATTTATATCCATTTTCAAAAGGAGGTATTTCGTTACTTGAACTATGTTGTTATCATGGATCTTATGAATATTTTCAGTTTTTAAGAACGAAATTTCAATCAATAATAACTCCAAATTGTCTTAGATATTCGTTTTTGGGTGGAAATCCAGACATTATGAATGAATGCTTGAAAGTACAAATACCAGATAACAAATGCATGAAATATGCAATTATATCACACAATATTGATTTTGTCACGTTTTTGATGAATGAACACAACATAAAAATTGATTTAGAATTGTGCTCTCAATACAATAATCTCCAATCATTTTTAGTTTATTTGGACCAAACATATGATATCAACACATGTTTTGTTTATTCCCCCAGTTTCCATCTTTCATCACTTTTAGAATATCTTATTTCAAAAGGCGCAGATATCAATGCTAAAGACGAAGATGGATGTACCCCTCTTCATTATGCAGCTGGGAATAATAACAAAGAAACAGCCGAAATTCTTATTTCAAATGGAGCAGATATCAATGCTAAAAACAAAGATGGATCCACCCCTCTTCATTGGGCAGCCATAGATGGTAGCAAAGAAACAACCGAAATTCTTATTTCAAATGGAGCAGATATCAATGCTAAAGACAAAGATGGATGTACCCCCTCATCAAATAACAACCAGGAATTATTGCAATATTTACTTTGATTTTTGAGAAGTTTACGGTGTCATGAAAAAAAAATTCAAAGGCCTGGCGTTACGAAAAGCGTGACACCATAAATTTCTCAAAAATATATGTAAACTTCTCAAAAATAAACAGTCTCATATTAAAAATGAATAGTTTACGTTGTAATGCCTCGTGAATCCAACTTCGAAACTTGCATCTGCAATGCAAGGTAATATGATTTTTGATATTTTATTCGATAACTCTAAAGAATAATTTTGTAAATTATCTCAGACTTTTCAGAGGATTGAGTGACAACTCAATCCTCTGAAATAGTCTGTGGTGATTTTTAGTCTCCTCACTATTTCAATATAAAGTCCATTTTTAAACAGTTTTTTAAAAGAGTGTTGAGACTTTTCACTTATAATAATTCTTTTTAATAGTCTAATTTCAGAAGAAAAAGAAGAAGGTAGACTATTATTTGTTGATTGTCGATCTCTTTAAGCAATTTAAAAAAGTTATTGATCATTTTAAAACCGAAAAAATAACAAACAAGTTTACTCTAAACAACAACAACACGACGAGTATGTTTTGCCTTTTCTTGAGGGAAGTACAAGTAAAAGCGGATAAATCTGTGTCCAAGGACAGTTATGGCGTCAAATATGAAACTTAAGCCATTAAGTAAATAAGCAAAAGTAAATAAAGCGCCGGATACTACCCATGAGATTGAGTCTTTTTTGTTGAAAAATCTTGCGTAAATTAAAATTGGAGAGCCAATAATTGTTAATAGGATTGCAGTATTAATGAGAGAATACCCGTACAAAGATCGATTAACATGTCTTAATCTGACGATTCCTTTTGGAATTAAATGGATAAATGGGTGAGTTAAGAAGAATAGTATTGAAAAAACGCCTTGGTAGATTGGATGCTGCTTAATGTCGATGAAGCACATGAAGTAAAACGAGACCATATATACAATATCGGAAACGGCTAAAACGATTAAATACGCATTTAGCCTCTGCTTGATTTCGGAGCTTGAGTGGTTATGTGAAAGACGATAGTATTTCTGTAAATAGAAAAAGTTGAAAATAGTTAAAATAGTTGAGAGATAAGCTTGAATTCTAAAGTTAATTTTTGTAACGCTGAAAACCATGAGATCGAAAATAAACGGAAATTTTAAAATCGGACTTCTACGTAAGAAGGTACTGAACGAATAGAGATAAAGAATAAGAATTGATAGCGTTGCAAGCCAATAAATGCATGATGGATATGATATTATTGAATCTACAATCGCTAAACAGGAATTCTTGATTATGTTTGAGGTCATTTTCTTGTTATATTTAAATGAAAAATCTGACATAATTAGTCTATTCAATTATGATTTGAAAAGGATTTTAAAATTTTTAAAATTTGTTTCATTCTGGCAATTTCACAACAAGACTATTTTGTGACCTCAGAAATTTGTCGTAAACATTTTCGGTTTATATCAAATGTTTCTGCAATAAAAAAAGATATATTTTCATTTCATGTCATTTTAGGTGGATATTGATTTGATATAACGGTTATATCGGTTTGAAAAATTGAATCTAGATCATATAATAAAGCTTGCCCTTTCTAGTATTCTTAATTTCAAAAGTAATCCGATTTACATTTTATTGCAATCGAAATTTGAATAGATTCAATCATTTCTGCTAGTCGATAACGATCAATAAAGATCTTCTATTTCACCATAATAGAAGATCTCATTCAAAATCGAGTTTTGATAAATAATTCAGATTCGATTTATCCAAGCTTGTCAATTACAATACATCACGATAATTTGAGAGCACCAGTAAACATTATGATACGATTCTTGTTGCATGCTAAGATCAGTCATAATGTAAACCTCTCAATTTTATTGTCGTGGGAAGTATCTCAATTCCTTCAAAAAAATTGAAAAAACTATTTAATTTTAAAAATATAATACTTTTAATTAGTTAATTAATTGGAGATATTTTTTAAAAATCACTTTTGATAATACTTTTGAGAACTTTAATTAAAAAAATATATTCAAAAATATCCAGGATATCAAGAGGGAATTGTTCCTTATGAGGTATATAGTTATGATGTATACCTCATAAGGAACAATTCCCTCCTTAAAATCGTAGACATTTTTATACTTATTAATCAACCATTCAAAATCATATTCCTCTGAAAAGTTATTTTATTAAAAATTTAGAATTTTAATAAATATAGAGTTTGAATTTCATACAATACCTATATATTTTCAATAATGGAATTTGAAAACAATTCTCAAAAGTTCTCAGAAAACCCTTTTTCATTAATTTTAAGAAATCTGAGTATTAAATTAAGTGATAAATTCGTTTGACACTACTTTAATTTTTAAATTCAAAAAATTATATGTGCTTCTTAAAATGACTCAAAAAAATTTTATTATAAAATAATATATAATATTAAAAATCCCACAACATTTTTTTTTACTTTACATAATCGTACTTCCTCGATGATTAATTTCCACTCAATTTCTATCGTTGACCGAACTTAGCATGCAACATTCTCACCATAATAATCCCTTCATTCGCAAATTTGAATATAGTTTTGTAAATTATAGGAGTACGGGGAGTAAAATTGTATAACTGCAAATTTTATATAACAAAATTAAACAAATCAGAGAGAATATAAATAATTATTTTTCCTCCTCTTCAGGAACATTGTTTTGAGCTTCTATATCTTCAACATTAAGTTCTGTCTCTTCCTTTCCAAGGAATTCATGCTCATTTTCGTTATCCAACAACCCAACATTTTCATTATCTGATAACGAAGCAATATCAGCATTTTTAGCATCCTTATATTCAATATTATCGATACTGAATGGATAGTGAGCATAAGTCATTGCAAATGCAAGAGCATTTGCAGATCCAAACGTTGCAAGGAATTTAAGAGTAGTTTTTTCACCAATCAAGCCCATAACTGATGTCAAAATAAATAAAGCTAACGATGAAGCGATGACGTAAATGACAAGTCTGAATTTCTCAATTTCGTCAATTCTTCGCGAAGAACGAACAGTTTCTATTACAATGCCAACTGCGCAACCTGCCAGTATTATATACTCTACAATTTTCAAATAATAATCAGCATTCACGATTTGCATCATTGGGTTATAAATTTGAGCCAAATCAAGCAAAAACTCTCTTGTTATTGTTACTAGACCAACTACAGCAGCTATTGATAAACGATTTGTGATGAAATCACCCATCATTTTCTCTTTGATGCCGCAGTGGCCCAAAACAACGAAAACAAAGAGTGCCAAGTAGCCTGTGTAAAACGACCTCATGATTGAATCAAAAACTGTAACTCCGAGTGTAGGTCTGATGTAATTTGCGATAACTGCTGGATCATTTAAGAAAATCGTAGTAAATAAAAGGCCAGATGATAGTGATTGCTCATGTCTGACATCTACTGTCTTTAATTTCGCATTAAATGTCCTCAAAACGACGAATAAAACGATTGAATAAACAATTCTTATCCAAATCTGTACAAGAGAGTCAGAATAAGAGCATATGATGGCTTCGCATACGAATGTATTGAATCCGAGCTCAGATCCTGAAACAACTATTTCGGCAGTGACTTGTGTAAAATCGACAATTCTTTCGAAATAAATTAGATGCCAGTTGGTGTTATATTGTTCAGGAAGTGTTGAAAAAGTAACATTCGAACTCTTGAATGCTCTCTTTGTATGGTCGGATTTCGGATTTGTGTATTTCATTGAAACGTTAAGGAGAACTTTTGCTGATTTATTAGTAAAACCTTCTGATCTGTATCCTACTCGCATTTTAATATATGAATTCATTGGCGAAATCGATTCTATTCCCATCGAATAAATCGAATATGAATCATGTGAATCAACAATAACAGGATACGACTTTGAAAGTGTGTTTGTTGTTGATGGAGCAAGAATTCCAACTAATATATTAACTATTATAAAAGATAGAAACAGTAAGAACATGATAATATCGTCTTTATGGTTAACTTTATCGAGATTCATGAGATATTCTGGAACATAACCATCATTTATTTCAACAGCAACCATATTATCCGAACTTACATCGTTCTCCTCCTTCTGAATTGAGGAGGGTTTCATAATAATATTTTTTGACAAAGTTGAAAAAATTATCGTTATGTTTGCCCCAGTGCCTATTTTTCAATATGGATTTATGTGCTCTATCTTATGAAAATCTAAAACCGAAATATAATTTTGTTGAATATGAAAGATAATGTGTTTCAAGAAATTATCAATGACATCTAACTATAATTTAGAATTTTATGTGTAATATATTAAAAATATAACAATTTTACCATTTTAAATATCTATTAAACTTCTTTTTTCGCCAGATTTGAGTAAATGAACTCGAATCAAAGTTCTTTTTTTCCAAAAAAATTTGAAAATCTGAAAAATATTCTGAATTTCAACGAATTCATCAATGCTTTCTTTAAATCAGAAAGAATTTTGAAAATTCAAAACAAGATGAATAGGATCTAGCTCTGATCCTCATCAGTTTCCGACTCAACAAATTCCCAATTTGCCCAATTTGCAATTTTATTTTCATCATTATCTCAACTATATAAGATTATCACAAATTGTTGAACATAATTACTATTTCCAGACTACATAAACCTCATTGCGATAGATTTTATTAAATTAATAATTTTTCATCAACTTTTAAATAGTTGAATAACCTCAAGTACGCAAACATACACTTAGGGCTGAATTTTAGAAGATTTAATTAATACAATTCCAGTTGTTACGTTACATTTAGAATTCGTATATAATATTAGTTTCTATTCAAAATCCCCTATCACAAATAAGCTTTGTGTTCAAAACCTACTTTGTCTTCTTGATTATTTCATTTATAAGAATTTATTTGAAAATTTCAAGTTATTCATCTGACCTATAAAACCTAACACCATTCTAGAATCACTGTAACATCGTTGTCATCTCAATATATTTACAGATCATTCACTAACTTCCGAATATAATTACTTTATTTTTAATTTTTCAAATTCGAATATACATACATTCACTTATACTATAATACTGCTTTATTTTTTTGTAATGAACTTTGAAAGCATATATTAAATAATTTTCTTTATTTGATAAAATGAGTATATACTGCATTCACATATTCTGAATATTTAGCCAAATATAGCATGAGAAACCAAAAAACTAACATTTCTATCTGAGGTATAAAATATTCAATAAAAAAGAATATGATTTATGTGTAAAAGAACAGTAGAAAGTGATACCTTTAAATGAGAAATCTTAAAATCAAGTTCAGATCAATTAGATAAAAAGAATTATGACATGTTTGAAATATCTATAGATGAAATTGAAAGAATTTCTGAGAACTATATATACACATTCAATATAAACGAAATCTGAAAGTATAACAGCATTAAATATAGTAATTATATTAAATAAGATTTTACACTTCAAGGAGGGAAATTGGATAATATATGATATGGCAAATGAATAACAATAATATTTATAATAATATATTATGCCCAAATAATATATAATTGAATATTGAAATGATTACATTAATTTTACACGTTCTTTAAAATATTTTCATAAAATATAACATTATCTAATACATGTCAATTAAACCGGCAAAAATCTCAAATATTTTGAGAAAGTATACAAACAAAGAGGATCATTGCTTTGAAAAAAACATTTCTCTAAATTTGTGAACCATTGTTCAATAGTGAAGCTCACAGAAAAGCTTCCATTTTGCAAGCCTATACATAGGCAAATTTCCACTTTAAAATGACAAAGTGTATATAAAATATTGACTACTTTCTAGACTTGAACCCCTTAAGACAATGGTTACCTAGTTATCTATTTACATATTCAAACACATCAACAATGATTCGGATTCCACTCCTACAGTCATGTCAATTTACTTAGAATAAAATATTAATATAAATATAAATCTCATCAATATGAATTTTAAATGTTAATACTAAAATATAGCGACTTTTTTTCAACATATTATATTTCCTTTTTCAATATATGCTTGAAATCGCTTTATCTTTAGCTTCAACATGGGAAGATTACTATGATTCGATTAATAGAATATCTATTGAACTTAATGAAACAAGGCAAGAACTTTGGTACCCATTAAATTATCAAATTTATAGATGCGAATATATTGGGATCGAAAATCATGCTCTAGAATTCATTTACACAATGGATAGCACACATGTCTACACTGAATCATGCACATTCATAAATTGCTCTAATTTATATACATTTGGAGGCTCATTATACTTCGGGGATTCAGGAAGCTGCGTGATGATTAAAAATTGCTTCTTAAACTCGAAAGGTTATGGAGGTGTTGCCTTCTATGTCAGAACAAGCACAGATGGGTTCAATCATGTCGATTCAATAGCTGTTTTTGACTGCGGAACGAAGATTGATGAAAATAACAGTACAATATATTTTGGCAACTCTGTGACAAAGTTCCAACACTCAAATATATCAAACAATAGATGTTACGAGTTCTCTGGCATGTACATAAAAGCCATGGAATTACCAAGCGAATTCTTGTATACCACATTCGCAAATAACACGCAAGAGAAGAGTATTTTGATTTTATACGAAGGAGCTCCAACTCTGTCATTTGTTTATTGTAGTTTCTTGAAAAATGTACAAAATGCTAAATCAAAAGATCCATTGATATTGGCCAAATCAGGAAAAATAACCTTCATTCAAAGCTACTTTTATGAAAATGTTGCGGCAAAGTTACTTGAATGTAAAGAATGCGGACCAATGGATGCAGTTCAAGGATCAACATTAAATCACGAACTTCCAATAACAGTTTTGGGTGTTGATAAATGTTACTCTCTACCAAAAGATTCTTAGGCAATACAAGTAAAATTATAATGACCTAAATAGCAATTATAGCCAATAACTTTGTATAAAGAGTGGTTGTGTCAAAATAAAATAAAGAAATCAAATAAATTAATAAATATCTAAACTTAAATTTGCTTTCAAAGATTTTTTTCATTATTCTGATTCTGAGAAATAGAATTGTCTTGCTTTTCTCATCCTCAGATTTCATTATTGTAAAATAAAAATATGATAAAATTTCGGGAAGTCATTGATAAAACACGAAAGAGATAGATTCAACGTATCTGTTAGAAAACTAAAGGTCCAATTGGGAATTCGGCTCTAATCATTTAAGACTTCAAGTATTCGAAAATTTTGATTATCTTGTCGTTTTCCATGTTAAATGAAACATCTCCGCAATTTACGCTACGATTCAACTCTAGATTCTTCAGAGTAATGCTTTGTACTCCTCCAATGTAAAGAATGAATGAAGAAAGAAATTGAATTATTTATCGTAAAATTGTCACTTTTTGATTTTTATCTTTTTTTTTCTAGAAAAAAAAATGAATGCAGAGATCTTGAATGATGCAATTGAGCTCAGACACGAACTCCATACTATGCCTGAACTTTCTGGCAAAGAAGTCAAAACGAAGAAGAGATTAATGGAATTCTTGTCACAAAAAACTAATTTAGAAATAGTTGACCGTGGATTTTGGTTCTATGCTGTATATAAAGCACAAAATCCTAAAGGATCCATTGCTTTCAGAGCCGATTTTGATGCAATTGGAGTCACTGAAAAAACAAATCTTCCATATTGCTCAAAGAATCCAGAAGCTGCACATAAATGCGGACATGATGGACACAGTAGCACTCTTGCTGCGTTTGCACGTGTAATTTCCCAAGAGGGATCAGATAAAGATATCTATTTCATTTTCCAGAACGCGGAAGAGACAGGAGAAGGTGGAGAACCAGCATCCATGCTATTAGAAGAAAAAAGGATCCAGAATGTCTTCGCTGTTCACAATTGTCCAGGAATTAAATTTGGAAATTTAGGTTTGATCAACGGAACAGTTAATTGTGCTTCCAAAGGCTTGATCATCAAATTCCATGGCATTCCTTCTCACGCAAGTGAGCCAGAGAAAGGAAGAAATCCTTCTTTTGCCATCGGCAAAACTGTTTTAGAAGTTGATAATTTTTTGCGAGAGAGAAACTTCAAAGGAATAACGTTAGCCACAGTTATTCAGATCAAAGTCGGTGAGAGGACTTTCGGAGTGTCTGCCTTTGAGGGTGAATTGCTTTACACATTGAGAGGTGAGCATGAAAATGAGTACGAAGAATTAGAAAATAAAGTTAAAGAATTTTGTGAAAAGAACGCTGAAGAATATGGTTTAACTGTTGATTACTCATACAGTGAACCATTCCCTGCAACTGTTAACCATGATGAGAGTGTTGATTTCTTGAGGAAACTTGCTAAAGAAGAAAATTTCGAAGTCCATGAAATGAAAGAACCAATCAGGGCTTCCGAAGATTTCGGATACTATTTGAGGAAAACAAAAGGCGCTTTGATATGGATTGGTGCTGGAGAGAATCACCCATCACTTCACAGTGCTGACTTTGACTTCAATGACAAGTTAATCCCTGTTGTCGTCAGACTTTTCAAAGCAATTGTAGATAAAATTTAATTAACTTTTCTTTTACATTTTATTACGTTTCTTTAAACCAAAAAATGAATTTCAGAACATATGTATATACAAAGTGAGCTTCTGGCATGAGATTGGGACAAAGTTGCAATTCGGCACTTTTTGTAAAAAAAAATGGGGTCATACTCATAATGAATAGAGACTTATAGCCAAGTCTTGATATCATGCAGGGAGAATATACATAGATAAGCAATTATATTTTATAGTAGTAGTATTCAGAAATTCTTACAATTTACAATACAATTTTCAAAAATGGATAAAGACTTATAGCCAAGTCTTGATATCATGCAGGGAGAATATACATAGATAAGCAATTATATTTTATAGTAGTAGTATTCAGAAATTCTTACAATTTACAATACAATTTTCAAAAATGGATAAAGACTAATAGCCAAGTCTTGATATCATGCAGGGAGAATATACATTGATAAGCAATTATATTTTATAGTAGTAGTATTCAGAAATTCTTACAATTTACAATACAATTTTCAAAAATGGATAAAGACTAATAGCCAAGTCTTGATATCATGCAGGGAGAATATACATAGATAAGCAATTATATTTTATAGTAGTAGTATTCAGAAATTCTTACAATTTACAATACAATTTTCAAAAATGGATAAAGACTAATAGCCAAGTCTTGATATCATGCAGGGAGAATATACATTGATAAGCAATTATATTTTATAGTAGTAGTATTCAGAAATTCTTACAATTTACAATACAATTTTCAAAAATGGATAAAGACTTATAGCCAAGTCTTGATATCATGCAGGGAGAATATACATAGATAAGCAATTATATTTTATAGTAGTAGTATTCAGAAATTCTTACAATTTACAATACAATTTTCAAAAATGGATAAAGACTAATAGCCAAGTCTTGATATCATGCAGGGAGAATATACATTGATAAGCAATTATATTTTATAGTAGTAGTATTCAGAAATTCTTACAATTTACAATACAATTTTCAAAAATGGATAAAGACTTATAGCCAAGTCTTGATATCATGCAGGGAGAATATACATAGATAAGCAATTATATTTTATAGTAGTAGTATTCAGAAATTCTTACAATTTACAATACAATTTTCAAAAATGGATAAAGACTATAGCCAAGTCTTGATATCATGCAGGGAGAATATACATTGATAAGCAATTATATTTTATAGTAGTAGTATTCAGAAATTCTTACAATTTACAATACAATTTTCAAAAATGGATAAAGACTAATAGCCAAGTCTTGATATCATGCAGGGAGAATATACATTGATAAGCAATTATATTTTATAGTAGTAGTATTCAGAAATTCTTACAATTTACAATACAATTTTCAAAAATGGATAAAGACTTATAGCCAAGTCTTGATATCATGCAGGGAGAATATACATAGATAAGCAATTATATTTTATAGTAGTAGTATTCAGAAATTCTTACAATTTACAATACAATTTTCAAAAATGGATAAAGACTATAGCCAAGTCTTGATATCATGCAGGGAGACTCTCTACAAATACAAAAATTGATCATAAGGAAATACAAATTTATCAATTTTCATGTGAAAATTACATAAATTTGTTCTCCAATAAATAGCAATAATACTTTGAATGTTATATTAAGTAATATAGCTTCAGGTAAATAAGCTTACACTTCAAAAATATACTGTTTATTCATTAATTTTAAAAAAAGTCCAAATTATCTAATCTTGCTTACTCTTCCTTTAAACTTCTTTGTGCCAAATTTAATATTGCCTTCAAAGATGGAATAAGGACATTAGGTTCAATCCTTCGGCTTTCGACAATTTCCAAAATGTGTTGAATTAATTTCAAACATTCATCGTGTTTTGAAGCTCTTTGCTCAACAATCTGATTACCTGCCCTTGTAAGAATTCTTACTGCTCTTTCTTCATTCAAAACATTAGCGACTTGAACCTTAATAATCGCATTTGGAATCACAACAGTGATGAGAGTTATGACGATGTCATCAATGCGCTCATTTTTCTTACCCAAGAAAAATGTTTGCTTTAATTGATGAAAGTGTGATTCCGCAATGTTATTCGTGGAATCACCTTCTCCACGATATAACATCATCCAATGTTCTTTGGTTCTTCTCCATTGTTTATCGAAATACTTCAAAGCGCGCGGTTCTTCTTCTTCTAACATTGTTGTCAAGAACTCATATGTTTCATCAGACTCTTCAGCCAGCTTTTCTGCATTCGTTGCATCTGCACGTAATGTCAAAAAGTCCATTGCTAAATAGAAGTTCTCAAAATTCTGTGGATTGTCAAAATAGCTTCCAACTTTTGCACATGCGCGTAAAACATGCACAGCGCACCAACTGAGCTGCGCAAGAGGAAATCCGTCCTCAATTGCGCGAGCAATGTTTAGCGCACAGTCAGCGCTCCAATGCTGTGGATCCAGGTGCGCAAACTCACAGAATTTCACCAAACATTCTTGAATTTTTTCAGATGTCTGAGGGTTCACTAAAAAATAGCAAAAGGGGAAAATTGTGTTTTGACTTGTTTTCATTGTTACTGCAAACAATTGGATCTTTCCTTTAATTAAAGAATGAGTGGAATCGACGTGGAGAGGGTTATCAATGCTATGCACCAATTCTTTTGCAGCAAAAGGTGCATATATGATTGTAAACTCGGAAAAATCTCCATTGTAATCAAATTGAACGAGATCATCTGGGCACTCTTCCTGTAAATTATTCAAAAATGCTTCCAAAGAAGTGTAAGGATCGTTTGATAATCTTTGTGCAATAATCTCATCAAGGCGATAAAATTTGTGCTTTAAAGCATCAGTAGACTGCGCGAAAAGTTTCATCGTTTCTTTGTTATTCGTATCAATTCCGAACTTATCAAAAAATGCTTTTTGAGCAAGAAATTGCTTTCCACCGTTTTTAATATAAAGTTCGATCCATTTTTGATAAAATTTACTCGCGTAATGTGAACCCATTTCAACTCCTATATGATGGCAATGTTCTTCATTAACTTTGCTTATAGTAAACACTCCATTTTGTTCTTCAACCCTAAATTTTGCCTTGCATAGGGGATACGAACATGAATAAGTGACATATTGCTTTGGAGATCCCGTTCTTCTTCTGTATGGGACACCGCCCTTGACTTCCTGTTTAATACCAAAAGCAATAAGCTCCTCTAAGTCCACCGAAATCATAAAAATGAAGTGATTTTGAAAAGAGTTAACAAAATTCAAATCACATCAAAAACAAAAACACATAAAAAATATTTTATTATACTCATTCGAAATTAAAAATAATAAAATTTATATATATTAATTTCATTAAATCAAGGTTAAAAATCTCACCGGAAAAATAACCTCAGTGTGATAAATTTATCACCGGAAAAATTTACAATAAGGTTAATACCGAAAATATTGAAAAATCAACATTTAAGGTTAATTTAAGAGTATGCACTTTTGTCACCTACTCCTTCTGGCATCTTCATCTAATAATATAAAAAATTATGAACCATAGAAAGAATATAAATGAAACTACAACTACATTTCTTGAATAGAATTAAATAGAATACAATAATATTTGTTCATGTATTAACATATTTATTTGATCATTTTTATAGATGAACCAATTTCCTCAAAATGTAAGCGTATTAGCGTAAACATATTGAATATTTTCGAATATACGTCATATGGTGAAGTTTGTTTAATTACATTAGCAAATTATAAAAAAGTATTTTTGGATTTTGTTTCGAAAATAGATAAAAAAGTTCTTACATTTACTAAAATATACAAACAGGTTTTTATTCTTTACCAATAATCCATTAATTTATTACTAAGTGTTTCTAATTCGAAAGAAATTTCCATTTCCTTAGTAAATGACTGAATGTCGAAGTCTTTCATCTCTGGTAAGTTGAATTCCCATGAAATTACTTGTTTTTCTGAGTTCGAATATCTTTTCTGGAGTTGGTCGATTTTTAGAACATCCCAGTAGTCAGAACCTTGTAGATATGCTGCAGGGGCATTATTGTACTGAGAATCTTTCGGAATTTCTAGGTCAGAATCCGAAAAATAAAGTTGAATATCGAAATTACAGCCATCAATTGAGAATAGCTTAGTGGAAGTCCTCAAGAACGCATCAAAATCAATCTCTTTCAGATTTGATCGCTGTATTTTATTCTTATATTGCTTCATTAAATCTGATATGAAATTTTGATCGAAATTTGCAGCGTCAAATAGGAAGAACTTGATTGTATTAGATTCTAATAGCTTTGTTATCAATGGAATGAACCTAGAATCCAAATTATTATTTGAAAAATCAATATATTCTAATTTTGATTTCAAAATCCTCTGCAACAATGAAAATGCTTCATATCCTAACTTGTAGTTAGCAGATCCGTGTAGATCTAAGTATTTCAGGCTGTTGCAGGTTGAAATAAATTTTTGAATCGAGCCATCCGAAGGAATTTGGCATCCTGAGAAAGAAACATACTCTATATTCCTAGAATTACTTATAAACTTGAATAATTTGTAATGTAACGGGTTGTTTGCCCAGCATAACGAAGTAATTTTTGATTCTCCACAAAATTCAATGGAACTGAAGAATGAATTCCAATCGTCTTCCAACATTTGGCAATTAGCTACCGATAACGATAAATATTCATCACAATCCGTCGTTGCCAAGAAAATTGAAGTCAAACTCGAACTTGACCACATTATATCGTTAACACAGAGGTGTTTCAGTGATGCTGGGAATGAGACTGATGTGTTGATTGGTACAGTGCATCGATTTGATGAGAAATCAGCCATTATTAAATTTGAATTTTTGAAATTTTCAAAAAGTGAAGCCAATTCTAAGCAGCAACCTCGTAATGATACGTAGTTCAATCTGTGAACGGCAGTTTGGATGTCCGATTTACTTAAATTTATTGATGACATAAAAATCGAATTTAAGTTGACGGAATTCTCTGTATTGTTGATGATTAAATTCGATAACTTCCCAGCTGACTCCGAAAAGTTGCATTTGTCAAAAGAAAGGTAAATAAAGGGATGTTTTTGAATTGCTCGGTCTAGAGCCTCAATATGCTCTGTATTAAAAGTGACTTCTTTGAATTCAATCTTTTTAAGCTTCGAATTGGCGTTTTTTGCTAAAGATGAGCAAAAATCGATAAATCCTCGGTTAATTTCTTCTGAAATCACAATTTTCTGAATTGTAGTATTATTTCGAATAAATATAGATAAGTTATTCCAATGATTGAGTACTTGTTTCCCTGTAAAATTCAAAGTTTCGATTTTTGGTTCAATTTCGACAGCTTCGAGAATATTATCAATGTAATTATCAATGTCTTTGAAATTGTTGAACTCGAATTCGGACGGATCTGTTTTCAGATATGCTTGCATATCATCAATAAATTGTTGAGGCGGATAACGGTTGGCAAGCTTCAGTTTGCCTCTAAGTCTTATGAGTACAGATGACTTGCTAAGTGTGGTTCGTTTGCCTTGGCTTGTCATTGCTTTCTTTCCTTTAATAATTGGAATTTCTATTGGTAACAAAATCAGATGGATCTGTTTTGATATCAAATCTGGAATATATCCTATATCATCTCCAAAGAATTTGAAGTTCTTATCTGCAAAAGATAAAGTAAAACAGTTTGCATGAATAAATTCGAGACTTTTAATGTCGAAAAAGGAATAAATGCCGATTATATCTAACCCTTCTTTGCCTTCTTGTTTATTGAAAAGATATAAGTTGAATTCGGTGATGACTAAAAAAACTTTCGATTTCTGACCTGCATTGACTTCAACATCGATCCAAGTACTACCAATAAGCAGTTCTTGATCCATATTGATTTGTGATAAGGCTAAATAAAGAGTTTTCTCATCCATGAAATCAAAAAAATTTCAAAAAAATGAAATCTTGCTCTCAAAAAATTGATTTTTCGATATCATAATCAACCAGAAAACAATAAATAGCATTTTTGTAAAAATAAAATTATAAAAAAACGATTTTTAAAATTTAATTTCATGCAAAAGAAGTCAGTATTAACATTAGCAAAAGAGAAACCTAAGATTTTAAAGCCAAGTTTTTCACCACGTGCACCTTCTGCTACTTCAAAATCCGGAAGTTCGCTTTCTAGCCGATCAAAAGACCCTTTAAAGGAATTAAGCAATCTTAAACCACAAGAAAAGCCATCGAAACTATCATTTCCACCTGCAAAGTTAATTAGATCAGTTAAAGAGAATGAAGTTAAAGATTTAATTGTATCAAAATGTAAAATTGCAAAACAGAACGTAGATTTATCAAGACAAGACTTAGCAGTATATGCAACAGGCAAAGAAGGTTATTTATTTGATATTTTAGAAACTTTACAAGATAAAAATTTCAATTTACCACAGGATCCAGATGTTTACTCAGCAATTATATCATTGGTAGCATTTCATATTTTCAGAACAGTTACAATTCTTCCAGATTTATGGAATTCAGTTCATGATGATTATTATTTTGAAATGGATACATTTTCTGACCCACAATGGCCGCATAGAGTTATAATATACGATACAGCAATTGCTCTCTTTAAGAGAAGTGATTTTAATATAGAAAAATGCAAATTACTTGCTACAGACTTATTTAAACTAGTTGTTTACTTAATGCGCACTCCAAACAAAGAAGAACAGCGTAAACTTACAGAATTATATGTTTGTATGATACCAAAACTTGGAGAATTTCGAAGTTTTGCAATTAACGTTACAAACTCAGCTTTAGCACGTATAGCCTTTAGTGATGAAAATTTCATAGCTACTAAACCTCTTTTGCAAGTCATGCGTTCACATGCTGAAGGATTTCATACTCCTTTGAAAAAAGTTCACCAAATTTTTTATCTCGATGTTATTTTGCCACTCCATAAGCACAAACATTCTCACTACTTCTGGCAGGACTTAGTTTCAACAGTTACGGCCTTTCTTGATAAAGAACCAAATTTGGTATTTCCTACTTACGAATTTATCGTCAATGTGTGGCCAAGAATGTGCACAACAAAGCAATTAGACTTTATTGATGAGATTGGTATCCTCGCTTCTTTCGTTCCTGATGAAGAAACTTCAAAAGTAACAAAAATTTTACTTCCTCAATATTGTCGCACAATTGTTGGTGTAAATGCATGGTCATCTAAACGAGCATTAGCTTTATTTGATATTAATGACTTTGTATGGCTCATGACTGAAGTTCCTGGAGATGTTTACCCATCATTGATCCCTTCGCTCTACGAATGCGCGAAAATACATTGGGATGGCGATGCAAGGAACTTGGCATTGGCTTGTTTGAATGTTTTGAGAGATAATAATCGGAAGATATTTAATGTTGTTGGAAAAGCTATGAAAATGCTGGAAAATCAAAGAATAGTGACAGACATTAAGCGTGCAATGAAATGGAAAGAGTTAATTGACAATTTCGAAACATCAAAACGAAATAAGCTTCGAAAATATGAGATTTTATCATATATTTTCGATGGATGCGAAAGTTTAGCCCCAGAAGTTACAAAGAAGAAGAAAAATAAGAAAAAAGCTGACGAAAAATAAAAAACGACGAAAATCAAAGTCAACATATTTTAAATGTTATTATTTATTGTTCAAAAGTAAATTTTATTATGTATACTATGTTAAAAATCCATGTTTTGAAAAGTTTTAGCCTTACAGCCGTTTCTTAATTTTCATTGATATTGACCACATGTGAAAAAAAGAATTTCACCTATTTCTTTATTGTTATTAAATACCGCATCCTGAATAGGTGTTATATCAAATTTAGATCTTTCATAGATATTTGCACCATGCGAAATAAGGAGCTGAACTTTTTCCTTACCATTATTACGTGCTGCTTCATGAAGTGGTGTTTGTCCATCTTTATCTTTTTCACTGATGTTTGCTCCATGTGAAATAAGAAGTTCAGCTATTCCTTAATTATTATAAATTGCTGCTTCATGAAGTGGTGTTTGTCCATCTTTATCTTTTTCACTGATGTTTGCTCCATGTGAAATAAGAAGTTCAGCTATTCCTTAATTATTATAAATTGCTGCTTCATGAAGTGGTGTTTGTCCATCTTTATCTTTTTCACTGATGTTTGCTCCATGTGAAATAAGAAGTTCAGCTATTCCTTAATTATTATAAATTGCTGCTTCATGAAGTGGTGTTTGTCCATCTTTATCTTTTTCACTGATTTGCTCCTTGCGGGAGAAGAAGTTCAACTACACTAATTATATTGCTAAAAAATAGTAATTTGACTGAATAATATACATTTACATAAAAAACTGAACTAAAAAATAATCTATAATATAGGGTGTCCAAAGGTGTGTTTAGCACAGCGCTCTATATGAGACTATTAAAGGAGATATATGCTGATTATAAATATATAATAAAAATATGAATATATGTATATGATGAGTAAGTTGTATTTTGGCGCCATGCCGGGATATAAAATGAATTTTGAGACAAGAGGCGGTTTCGCGGGAAATTTTGGCGGGATTTTTTTCATTTTTTTAATGAATCATAAAGAAAACATCCTCGCTCTTGCAAAAAAATGCAAAGACTGTAAAAAATCTACGAGACATTGGTAAAATGCTTCGGTATGGATGCTCCTAGCTATTCCACTGTAACGTATCATGTTAGGATGTATCACTTCATGAACAAAAAGGCGCCCATCATAAAAATTGACAAAAAATCGCCGGATCAAAGAAAAATCAAAGCAATTTTTCGAGCGCTAGATGAAGACCCAAGAGCATCACTCAGAAGGATAGAGGAGATGACAAAGATACCACGTACAACAGTCAGTTATTATCTGTACAATTATTTGAACTACAAACTAGCGTATACACGTTGGGTTCCGCACAACCTTAATTCAGTTCAAAAAAAATCCAGAGTCCAATCTTCGAAAGAGCTCCTCTCTATATTGCGTGCGTATCAATCCAAGAAGTTTCGCTTTTTAGTAACAGGGGACGAGTCTTGGTTTCAATATGCAACAGAAGCCAAAATCATGTGGATCCCGAAGGATGAAAATCCGCAAACATTCCCGAAGAAAAAAATTGACACACCAATGATGATGTTGTCGGTTTTTTGGGGCGTGAATGGCATCATCGCAATTGATATTCTTCAAAAACCTAATACGATGAATGCTCAGTATCTAATTGACAATGTTCTTACTCAAATTATCAATTCTGATGAGTTTGAGAAATCCAAACAACAAAAACAAAAGTTTGCAATTCATTTTGATAATTCAAGAGTTCACAAAAGTCATAAGGTAATGAATTACTTGTTGGAAAACAATGTCAAAGTTGTTCCAAACCCAATTTATTCACCTGATATTGCACCCTCTGACTTTTATTTATTCGGCACGCTAAAAAAGAGAGCTGAAGGACGCGAATTCGCGAGTCCAGATGATCTTGAAAATTTTGTAAGAGAGCAATTTGAGCAATTTTCTCATGATGATTTAAAGCGTGTCTTTCAAGCCTGGATCGATCGCTGCGAACGCGTGATTGAATCCAATGGTGATTATATTTAAATAAACTTTATATATATGTAACTTGTTTATTTCTATTCGCAGTATTCAGGTTTGTGCTAAACACACCTTTGGACACCCTATATAATCAACAAAACAAAATAAAAAAATAAATTATTGAGATGCAATTTCTCTCTTCTTTTTCATGTATTTCTTGAACATCTGGAATGATGCCGAGAAGAACATTCCCAAAAACAGTGATAAAACCATCATCAAAATTGAATTTGGCTTAATAAAAACTTGATGAGTGACTCCGTATATTCTTTTGCTGATTTCCAGTTCAGTAGCAACTCTATAAGATGTGTAGTACAATATTTGCGAACCCCAAACAAGCAAATGATGAATTAAATTCCAAGTATCGAATGTAGGAAGGACAAATCCCAAAGATCCGTATACAATACATCCCATTATAGCATGCGAATAATGAGGAATCGAAATCGTGCTCATAAATGCACCAGAATCAGACAAAACAACTTTTGAAACGAAAATTAAGGCAAAACTCAACAGAAGAGATGCAGCAAACGACACCAATATTCTC
The DNA here is from genome assembly GCF_026262505.1 of Trichomonas vaginalis G3. Lineage (NCBI taxonomy): Eukaryota > Parabasalia > Trichomonadida > Trichomonadidae > Trichomonas > Trichomonas vaginalis. The sequence continues at coordinate 13,706,919 of NC_067203.1, read as the reverse complement.
TTTCTTGTCAGTATCGGCTCGTTTTCGTTCTTATATATGGAAGGATCACTCAATAAGTTGTACATATGCTCTTTGATGTTAAAAATCGAGCGGGAGATGACAGGAACTAATGTAAAGAAGTACATCATGCTGAAATAGTCAGCTTCTCTGAATAATGGTGTTCCTGAGAAACAATTAAAAATTCCATACCAAAAAACTGCGAAACAAGTGACCATATTGCGTGGAATTATGTAGTTTATGAATGTTCTCACTCTTTCCCTCAAGTAAACTCCATGAAGGAAGATAACATCGCATAAATTTTCAAAATTATTCACAACAATGTCACTTGTCACAGAACAAGGCTGTATTTCATTAGATCTAACAGCACATGAAACATTCGCCTGAGCCATATAAACAGAATCATATACAGAATGACCAACAGCCATAACTACTTGGTTTGTCACGTTTTGTAAATATTCAATGAACTGACTTGCCTGTAATTGGTCACTTCTCTGGAGAATGATCACCTTTGTGTTCAAGATCAGCTGGGCAACTTCATATGCGTACTCGCTTTGTAGCAAAAATTCAACAGATTGACCCGAAATAATCAAAACATCGTAATGACTCTGCTCAAGAACATAAGAAATCGAAATCTCGACATCTTCTATGATCGGTCCTTTAATCGTTCCGACTACTGGACCTAAATTAATGAGACCTAACGCAATTCCAGTGATAATCAAGGAAGTTCCTTTAGATTGGCTGGACAAAACTATTTGGTTACAGCCATTCTTCACTCTTGCAAGGAAAATCAGGGCGCCGTCTCTTGGCTGATCTTCAAATCCGAACATTGCAAGCAAAACTGAGTGTTTTTCTAAAGATTCGACCACAGAAAACTCGAAATCAACATTACCTTCGCCGAACTCAGCCATCTTCTGTTCGAATTGCTGATACTGTAAAGGAGTAATGTACTGATAACTCGCTGTCTCTACGTGCAAGCCTTCTTCGTGGTACGTATCGTAAATCGGAACGCATTTCTCATTGTCGTCTACTATGTTTATCATTGTCTTGTAAACGCCTCTTGTAAATAAGATAATTGTTCCTTCTTCATCTTCTACGATAATCGAGATTCTCGGGTGTCTGAGCGATGAGTGAATAATTCTCTTCGTCTTGTACCGCCTAGTTTTGCCGTTTATCCTTACAATTGACTCATTTTCGTTTCTTCCCATCAAAATGTAGCCGTTAAGGGCCGCCAGCCTCAGCAAATGCTCATCATCAGGGAATCTCGATATGTAATTGAACTTATCCGATGTTCCAACGATAGATGCTGAATGACATAAAGTTAATGAGACAAAAAACATATGGTTTGACTCATCAGCCTTCAGACTCGAATCGTAGAACTGGGACATCATAGTTCTGTTTTGCAAAAGGTCGTTTTCGATGTTCTGGGAAAGCTGTCGCGTTGTTACGTCCATTCCATATGATTTTCCATTCAAATAGATCCTCTTGAGTGTTGGCTTGTGCTCGAGAAGCATGGATTTGGAGGTTATAACGGTATCGACATGGGAAATTTCGTCAAGAACTCTGATGTTCGGAATTGTGGACTTTTTATGACTCATCATGATGAGGAATGAGTTAACAATAAATATAAAGTCTAATAGAGGATAGATTTCAAGAGGAGAAATCGGAATTAACAAAATTAAATAATTCCACAAGTTTTGGAGGAAGAAATCGGATGTTTTGAGGTCTAGTTCGAATGGCCACGACTTCACCTTCTTCGTGAATAAAAGAGAAAAGGAAGCCGCAATTATTGAAAATAAAATCGAAATTCCGATCAATAAAAGGCTAGAATCGTTCAGGATGTTCTCTAATAACGAGAATTTATGTATTATTGGTGTATTCTTTACTGTCCAGCAGTCTTCGCCTGTAAATACAACTCCGCACAAAATGTAACCGCTGTGATAGGTATAAGAGTATCTTTCAATGAAATTCTTGTTAGTTAAGTCGTATTGTTTTGATCCCAAATCGATTTTTGCGAAAAAATTGTACTTAGAAGTCAATTGTGACTTTGCAGTGTTTGGTTCTTCGTATTTCACTCTGTTTATGTCACGAACTGTAAATGTGGAGTTTAGTAATGAGTTTTCATGCAGTAATTCGGAGAGTTCAGGTCCATATCTCGGACTTAATTGAGTTGAACCGTCAATGATGTGAGTTTCAACGGAAATTGGCTGTCCATCGGATGTAAACAATAATATTAAGTCAGCAGGTGCTACATCGTTGTTTTGCATCTTAACTATTTCGCCTGTTTTCAATGTTCCCCATGTTGTTTCAATCCATTCATTGTTTCGGTATACTGTACAACTAAGATTATTGATACGCTTGATTGTTTTCTTTTTTCTTGCATTTTGAATCAAATCAATTGTAATTGTTGTCAAAATAGTAAGAATTAATGGAACTAACGTATAAGAAAAGTCTATGGATGTTTCAATGAAGCATTGCATGCAGAAAGCAATGACATAAAACCAAACAGAAAGCCTACGAAATATCAAAATCACGCCTGAAGGAATATAGTTATACCATTTACTTCCTCTTGTCACAGGATTGTTTGTTATCGCTTGTGATTCCTTTTGATTTTGCTCTCTTGGTGAAAAAATAATTGTATCCATTTAATTTTTTTTTGAAAATATGAAATCCCTTTTTAATTTATAAATTCTCCCTTTTTAAAGTTTTTTTTTTATTTTTTATTTTTTTTTTTATTATGACGGAAGAAATTACGCAAATAAGTCCTTCTCAAGAATATTACCTTGATATTAATAGCTTATCAGCTATGTTACAAGAACTTAAGAAGGGAGAAATGGACATAAATTCATCTTATTACTTAAAAATCGTTGAATATTGGTGTGATTATAAATGGAATTCTATCGTTGAAGCACAACTTGCAGATTTAATACATTCTGTTCTGTTTGGAACGTTAATTGAAAATTACACAAAGTTTGAAAAAATACATTATCAAATTGCTCGTACACAAGTTAGTTTCTACTTTAACGTATTTAGCACATGGGAAGGATTCACACAATGGATAAATGAAACATCAGAAAGCATCCAATTAATGTTTTATCTCGCATTATCAAGAAAATTCAATAATAGTTCACCATTATTTTCTCAAAATACGGCTTCAGTTAAAGAACACTTTATATCTTCAGGCTTAAAAGACCAATTCTTGAATAAAACGTTTTCACAAAATCAACAAAACTCTCCGATTAACTTCGCAATACTTGCAGCATTATCTAAATGGATTGATACATCATTTATCTTCGACGAAAACATCAAAACGGTCATTCTTTCTCAAATGCAAAACCCAGAAACGTTTCCTTACATATTAAAGCTGTATTCTCATGCAATTATGAGAATTCCACAGGAAAACATTCTCGATTTTGTAAATATTTACTCAAATTTTGAAGAAATTCCAAATTTATTACAAAAATTCAATACTGCAGCGACTCAAGTAGCATTTGCAGAATATATTTGTTATCTATTTGCAATTTGTGATAATGTTGAAACAAAAAATTTATTTGCTGATTATGCAAAACAAATTTCTCCAAATTTCCCAGCTGCTGCACCAGTTTTGCTACAAATATTTATTTCTTTAGCTAAAAATCCAGAAAACGCTCTAGAAATGTTCTCAATTGGTTGGACATCGCTTTTTAATTTAGCATCAGCTTCTGACTTGAATTTATCAAACATAATGAATTACCAGAAGTCTATATGTGATCCAGAAAACATTGCATACACTGCTTATACCGTAAACAACGAAGAAATTTTCAAAGTACTATCAGAAGAAATTTATGCAGAGATTGACCCAGTTAACCAACCACAACTGGCTTTGGCACAAATGAACCTTATTGTCCGATTTGTTTTTAATGGAAAATGCACATTTAAAGAAATGGATGATTATCTTGACAAAATTTTCACACTTTTTGCTATTGAAGCCGCCGAACTTGTTACAAGTATGCCACATTTAGTCCTTTTATGGACGATTTATGAATTAGGAGGCATTTATCCATTGCATTTTGGAAAATATCGAAATCAATTTGTTGAAAAGTACTTGGAGTTGATTTCTTTGGAAGATTTAGACCAGGAGATCCTTGATAAGTTCGAAGATGTCTTTTTAGAATACGTAAAAGCAAATAATCTAAATCAAATCACATTTAACGAAGAAATCCTAGGAACAGTACTCTCCAAGATGTCAATAACAAGAATATGCATTGCAGCACTGTTTGCAATGAATATGATTGATAATGAGCTTCAAATAAAAATTATTGAAATCATTTTACAAGCTATCAATGATTGTGATGACCAACCACATGAGATAGCCAAATTGCTTCTTAAATTCATCTCTTCTTTCTGCGATAAAATTTCTTCCGAAATTCAACCAAAAATCAAAGAAATTGTTGCTGAAACAGAACAATTCTGCGAAGATGATGAAATTAATTCTTTATCGATGTACGTTTCCTACAATCTTGATGCAAATTCCTATTTTGAAACTCTTCCTGAAAGATTTAGATTAATTCAATGGATTAAATCAGTAGATGCGATGCAATCAACACTAACCGGATATATACCACCCGAAGATCACAGAGAGATGTTCGCTTCTTTACTTCTTCAGTCATTAGAAATATTAATTCAGATTATCCAAAGAATTTTCGAATGTTTTATTGGAGGAATGGTTCCAGAAGAGGAAATGGTTAAAGTTCTTCGAAAATTCATTCCTCTTCTTCAAAGAATTAAGAAAACTAAAAATTTACACATAGAAATTCCTCAAGAGATAGCTATAGAACTAAATAACTGGGTAGCTAAGGCATTACAGTTAGCTTTCAACTCATTCCAAGTCACAAGATTCCTTATTTTATTGTTAAAAGAAATTTTCATTTTTGATGAAAATTTAACTAATGAATATGGCAAAATAATATTTTCTTTTGTCCTTTCAGAAGAATACAGCCCACTTCTAAACGGAATTATGGTTACTCAGGAAGCTTCTATTGAAATGATTTTGAAGATGCCAATTGAATTGATTCCAACAATCCTCTCTCCTTTCTTGGCAATGATTGGATGTCCGGATATTAGTGAACAAGTAATAGGTGCCAAAAAACTCAAAAATGAAAAAAGATTTGCTGCAGTTCACAAAATTTTCCAAGTTCTATGGAAATACGCACAGGTTGTTCCTCTAAATTAACTTATAGATATTATTGTTAGGTATTAAATGTTATATTTTTCTTAATTTAGAATGAGCAACAATTTTTGGGGAATGAACTTCCAATGTTTATTGGATAGAAATATAGAGCTAGAATTTGAATGTTTATACTGTCTAATTGATAATTAATTTATTCAATATATGTCAAATTATATTGTTTTTAAGGGTGCACCCGCATGTACGTTTATTTGAGAGGAGGAGGATTACCCTCTCAATTTTGAAAGCTTCGTTAACTTAATATCTCGATGAATATTGGATTAAAATTGAATTTGCCCATACCAATATATCTGATACAATATCCTTAAGTTTTACTAAAAAGAATTTTTTAAAATCCCTGCAGATTCGGGGATTTTTAAATTTTTTGATTTTTTTCGAAAATTTTTCGGAAAAAAAATATTTTCAGAAGAGCCTTAACGGCTAAGTTTTATGTTTAATGTTGAGTATCAAAAAGAATGGGCATCTGATATAGCCATCATATATCCCAGAAGCAAATAAAAATTCTGACTTTTTAAGCATAAAAAATGAAATTTTATTTTTTTGCAAAAAACAGGCCACCCGGATGTACGTTTATTTGAGAGGAGGAGGATTAAATTTTTGAAAGCACTAAAATTTGGAAATATGCTAGTTATATAATAATATGCATTATTTTAAAAAAATAAAAATTAAAGCACGTTAAAATCTTTTTTGATGAATTTTTACAAAAGCTACTCAGGATAATGCAAGATATGAGTAGTTAAACATAAATTTCAAATCAGATTTTACTTATAATAAATATTTTAAATTTCCGAAAATTAAGTTCAGATCGACTCTATACGTAGTAAATACTAAATAAGGTGCCAAAAACCTATTAAACAGTATCAAAACTATCAAGATTGTAATGTTTTTGAAGAAAAATTTATAGAATTATGAACTTCAAACAGATATTATGTAAATAAAAATAATATAATGAATTTATTTATTCGTATAATAGCAGTAATAAGTCGATTATTCACTTCTACTTCTGAGATTTGAATTTAATTTCGACAGAAAAAGAGATTCAAGAGGAAAATACTAGGGGATACAAACAGCCACCATGACAGGATTATTATGGAGCCAAGTTGTATTTTTTGATATTTTTAGAGTTTTCCTACCTATTTAGGTACCAAGTTATTGCTTAAAAATTAAGGTTCTAAATTCTGAAGTTTACATGATCCTCCCGGGCGCACCCTTAAGAAATCATTGAAATATTTTATCATTTGAAATTCAAATCATATGAAATTATGAAGTACTGATAATAACCGTTTAAGACATTGTTATCAAGAACTAAAATAACACTATAGTTTAGTATGTTTGAAGGATTTATGTGAAGGGGGTGTGGCTCAGTGGTAGAGTGCGACTTTAGCATAGTTGAGGCCGGGGGTTCGATTCTCCCCATCTCCATTTTTGGTTTTATTTTTATTTCGCTAACATGACTTAGGAGTATTCATGTGTTTTTCTATGATGGTATATTTATATGCATTGTTTATTATATGTATATGAGTATTGAGAGCCGAAAATTTTGAATTTCAAAAGATAATAATCAAATTTAAATTTTTGCAACGTTTTTTATTGGCGCATACTTGTCCAATAATAATAGTCTGTTATAATTCTACTATTACAAATAATATCATAAACAATAACTAAATTAATCCACTTTTATCGCATGCAATCAAAAATAATTAAATGCCCACTGAAAGAATTGACAGAATCAGAAAAATTGAATGGCAAAATGTGAATTGTCTTTTCCTGCTCAATCAGATCCAAAGCTCCTATTTTATAGACATCCATTTGGGATTTTCCTAATCGAGCCTTAGAAAATGAAAACTTAAAATCATATACTTTACATCTGACACTGGGATTGAAAGATTTTCACGCTAAGAATATTATTTCAAGTTTATATGGTTAAATTATTATAACATTTTGTTATAACAAATCTTGATTTTATTGAAACTCCTTCTCCATGGACTAATTTGGCCTTGTAATTTATATTAAGGGAGCATTTAGTTTACAACTATTCAATTTTAAAACTTAAAGACACTTTTCCCCTATGATTGAATTGAAATGCTTATGAATAAACATAAATATAGCATACATTGATCACATCCATTCTTTTCACCATTTCAATATCTAAAAAATATCTCTGGAAGAAGATTCTGTTGTGCATGAAAATTCGGTTCACTTCACTTCTGACAAAAGTGACAAGTTTACATGGCAAAAATATATAGGGTATTTTTTTTTAAAAGTAGTTATCTTTATATATAAAAATAAAACTTTTGATATATTTGAGTAAATGATTTATTAATTTATTTATTTATTTTTTTTAAATCAAATCATATAAATATATATATATATAATAGTGAAATAGAACAAGAGATTATTATTGATGATAATTTATCTAGAACAAGAGATAAAAGTTTAGATAAATTAATAAAATTAGTGTGGAATCAGACAAATTTCGGGTTGTTTGGGAAGGAATTGTTGGCTATGATGTACTGATTCATGATCAGTACATCATAGCCAACAATTCCGTATACAAAGTTCAAAAACTTGGGTGCAATCAGAACTGATTGCACCCAAGTTTTTGAACTTTCTCGAGGAATGAAAGGGTAAGAGGTATACATTATGAATATATACCTCTTACCCTCTAATTCCCTCCCTGACAGCGGGAAACTTTGTCTGAATGTTAAACTATTCAGACAAAGTTTCCCGCTGTTTGCGAAGGAATTGTTGGCTATGATGTACTGATTCATGATCAGTACATCATAGCCAACAATTCCGTATACAAAGTTCAAAAACTTGGGTGCAATCAGAACTGATTGCACCCAAGTTTTTGAACTTTCTCGAGGGAATGAAAGGGTAAGAGTATACATTATGAATATATACCTCTTACCCTCTAATTCCCTCCCTGACAGCGGGAAACTTTGTCTGAATGTTAAACTATTCAGACAAAGTTTCCCGCTGTTTGCGAAGGAATTGTTGGCTATGATGTACTGATTCATGATCAGTACATCATAGCCAACAATTCCGTATACAAAGTTCAAAAACTTGGGTGCAATCAGAACTGATTGCACCCAAGTTTTTGAACTTTCTCGAGGGAATGAAAGGGTAAGAGGTATACATTATGAATATATACCTCTTACCCTCTAATTCCCTCCCTGACAGGGAAACTTTGTCTGAATGTTAAACTATTCAGACAAAGTTTCCCGCTGTTTGCGAAGGAATTGTTGGCTATGATGTACTGATTCATGATCAGTACATCATAGCCAACAATTCCTTATACAAAGTTCAATTTTCATATTTCATGTATGTAACTCTCTAAAACTATAAATCTGATTTTCATTTGGCAGATCCACTTCTTGTCTTTCCATTTTTTTGAATCAATTTATACAAATAAACTTATAAAACACAAAATTATTATTTTATAATATAATTCTTAGATAATACATCCGATATGTAAAGTGTCAAAAATGAAGTGAACCGAATTTTCATGCATTACATCTGGAAGAAGATTCAAAAAAGTAAATAACGTACATTTTGGTAAACTTACCCAGTGATCCATTAAAAGAAGCTAAATTCACATTTTTTCATCTCTCTTTATTCCACAGTAAGCTTCATATAAGTATCCTGCAGCACATATTAATATTGAGTAAATTGTTTTACCAACCACTTTTTTTGTGAGTAGGTGACAAAAGTGCATACTCTTAAACAACCGTCGGATTTCCGGGTGAAATCGTGACACACTTTCGTCTTTCGTAGGCGGTGGTGGTTGTTACAAAAGGTAACTTCGAATGTAGCGTGAAATCTGCAAAAAAAATTCTGAAATTTGAATGGAGAACACAAAAATTGAATAGTTTACGTCAATAAAAAAGAGAAAAATGAAGCCAATGTGTCTCGAACCTAGGACTTAGAGCAGCAATACCACTGTTTATCACATTACACTACATGCATCTCTCACCTCAGTGAATGAGATCAACTATATGATAACTTTTTCCCCATTATATTCTTGTGGAAAAGTGACAAATAGCAACTTTGACCCTCTCTCCTTTTTTTGTTTGGAAAATTAAAATATCTCAAATTTCACAAATGATATTCCAACATCATAACATATAAAATACACACTTATAAATACATTTTTAAACCTAAAAATTATGGAGAAATGTATTTATTGAATTTTTTTCTGAAAGGAAAATTTGCCTAAAAAATTAAACAATTATGGAAATTTTACAACATTTTTCGTTATGTCTGTTTGTCATGAAGTCGAATCATTACATCAACTTCTTAATGTTGTATCAGCATTCATCCAAAGCGGTGCCGATCTTCAAGAACCAGTTATGGTCAGAAATTTTGTAGAGTCAAAAATGAAGGATAAAACAGTTACAGTATTAGATATATTAGATTTCTTAGAATCCATCAAATTCAGGGTACAATGTGTTGAAGAACTCAATGTTAAGGCATTATATTCAATGAGATGGAACTATTTTCTTGATCTATTCATTGAAATATTTAGTGAAAAAGAGATCGCAAATAACTTTGGCAAGATCAAAAATCTTTATTTGTTAAATAAACCAAAAGATTATTATGATCCAATAGAGCATTGCCCAGTTCTTACTACGGATGATTATGAAGAGGCTGTATTAATGCCAGATGGAACTTATTTAATGGAAGAAAATGAATGTGCTCCAGTATTTGATTCATTTGATCTCTAAATTATAACAAAACAAATAGAAATAAATTTGTTTGTAATAATAGAATAAACAAATTCTAATTTTAATTGTAATTACTTTTTTAATTTTAATTATTTTTTACAATCAATGTAAAAATTATGTCATAAATTAAAGAACAATTTACTGATGACTTGTTGGTAAAGTCGAAACTATGGTAAATGCAATTTTCTATCAAAATTCTATATGTCCTTTCAAAAAATTGAAATTAAAAATTTGTGGAAAAAAATCCAACAATTTTGAAAAATTATTTCCATGCAGGAAAAAATAACATCATACTTGGTACAAGGTCATCACCAAACTGATATTTCTATATATTTATATATGTTTTTATACGAAAATTGATTTAATTCATTTATTCAATTTGAATCAAATCTTGAATAAAATTTATAAGAGTGATTTGATGTCTCATACGTATATTCTTTATCTATAAACTTCCTTGTATTACATTCTCCAAAGTATAGAGTTGTTTTCTAAAAAATTAAATATATGTTATTAAAAATAAATAGTTTTTTAAAAAATAAATAAATATATATAAGCTAATTGGCAGCATCTAATATAGGGACGACAATCTTATCTGTTTCTTCTGTGTCCCTATCTGCTGATGCCAATTTAATAGCTAATTTCATATTTTCTCTTTTTCCTAACAAAACAAAAGCAGCCGCATGACATTTGCATGGAATTGCCACTCTTGCTGAATTGAGCATTGCTGTGGCCTGTTCAATCTCTTCATCAGTCATAATTGGCCATTTTTCATTCAGCAGCATCACTCCAGCGACAAAAACATTTGCAAATCTTGGAACGTATTTGACAAACTGAATTGTCAACATTGACATTGTTTGAACAATTCCTGATGTCCTTACAATCATTCTTAACCATTCGAACAAGAACTCTGAGCACCAGTAACAATCGTACAACTCGAAATTCCTCAATGTCGTCAACAAAGGATCAGAAACAATTGTATCTCTCACACTCGGATTACTTGTTATGTCAACTCTCGCGTTTATTGATGAAATATACGCGTCAAACAATGTCTTGCAAGGCGGACTGAAGAGCATTTTGTTGCACAATCCGGAGATGATCTCGTAATCTTTCGCTCCTGGTAATCGACTTGCGAATAACAATGGAAAACATTCGCATAAATCACTAAATATTGCTTCATTTGTTGATATCTCGAGTTTAGGAATTTTCCAAACGAATGCGTCACTTAATTCCGTGTAATTAAACATAGAACTCAATGCAGAACACAACAAATCTCCACCGCAATACACTTTTTTATGTCTTTGCAGTGTTTTCAGACAAGAATTGAATCCGTCTTTTAGACAACCGAAAGCAGTTGATCTACTCAAGTAACTCGATGCGTAAATAACAACTCTCAACGCGCACATGTAGTTACTTGGCAATTGTTCATTGAAACAACGCGCAGGGAAAACTCCTGTGTAAGGAATTCCTCTTTGCAACTGGAATATTTTGATTTTCTCTTCAAAAACTAATACTCCTGGAAATGGAGTGTAACTCAAAGGAGTTTCTCCGGTAACTCCTCTTGAAACTAATGCGGAAAACAGTCTGTTATAGTAATAAACTTCGTCAGGTAAATAATTCTGACGTGCAGTGTCAAAAATTAATTGTAAAGTGTCAACACCTGCTTTTGTAGAAATAATTGCGAATTTGTAAGCGAATAAAAGACCAACTCTTATTCTATTGACTTCTTCTTTGTCTGATAACATCTTGTCGAAGATTTTTAGGCCTGTTTCAGCTTCAGTTTCTTCTTTTTCTGACAAAATTTTTGTCAAAGCCAAAACATCTTTTTTCTTCGGTCTTTCAGCCTTTAATATCTTATCAACAATCTCTTCTATACTTGCTTTGCGTTCATAAATGTCTTTCGCACCATCAAATATATAAAACGGTTTTTGTAAATCATGATCAGAATATTTTGACAATAACCTTAAATTAAACAAATCATTTTGAATGAAAGATTTTGTTGTTTCACTGTCAATTAATTTCTTATCACCCTTTATGATTTTTGACATATTATTTTCAACAGGACTGAAAATTTTTATGTCACTTTTTGGTATTTTTTGTTTTCTTTTATTATAATTTTGTTCCAAATTTGCAGCGATTTCTCTGACTTCATCTTGAGCCTTTTCAGAGAGAACTGATATATCTCTGTTCTTAAACAAGAATATTGCGGCAAGGTATTTGGTTTTCAGTTTATATGGCAAATGGGCGTCAATTACTGGCAAAACGGTTTGTCTCAAATTTACAAAATTTTCTGAAAATTTAGATGAATTTGCCTCGTTAAACATCAGTGTCATTTTGAAGACTTCCTTTTCTTTTATTGACCAGCTGATGTAGGAGATGTCCTGCAACATGTGGACTTGTGAATAAACATCTAAATTCGGAAAATTTTGGTAAATAAAATTGATCACTTCACTTGGAAAAATTGGATACAATCTGTCGATCAAATCAAACAAAAAACTCGTTCCAAAGTCAGTAACATTAAATGCCAATACTAAACTAACTGCACTCTCAAACGGTTTGAAAATATCGTTAACGGTTGGAATAAAAGTGACATCAACATTTTGAGAGTTGATAAATTGAGAAAAAAGGTCATATTTATGGGCAACTCTGTCGGAAGGGACTTGTGGTTGCCACATATTGCCTGAGAAATGTCTGTAACATGATACAACAACAACTACGGCGTCGAGAAACAGTTGTTTGAGAAATGCGCGTTTTAAGTTCGAAACAGGGAACTTTGAGATGAATCTGAAGATAGAACTAACCAATACAAGGTTGTCTGTGAACATTTCGTAGTTTTCCAATAGAATTTCAACAACAAATAATAAATTTTCTCTATCTCCTTGTTTATTTGAGTTTATAATGGCTGTGAGTAAGTCTAGTTGGGATCCCAAGTTCGAATCATCTGTGTAATCAAGGACTTTGGCAACTAAACTTGTAAATTGTTGAAAATATTCTTTATAATACGAAGAAATCTTCGTAGCAACTGTTGTAGCTATATTTACTAAACTATCTGCTCTACTACAAACACATCCGACACATTTTTCCATAATAGAAAGCAATCCTTTGTATCCAAAATATTTTATTAGTAATTCGTCTTTAATTGATGCAATTACTGATAGAATATCAACTGTATTATACCAATTGGCATGTTTGGAATATAGTAATTGCTGTAATAACAATGCTAATTGATCAGAATATGGAATATCTTTAATTGTTTGAGAAAGAGCTTGCAAAATGAAGGTAGTATCGTTATTATATGGTTTAGATAATGAATCAATGAATATTTGTACGTGTTTCACGTCATTTTTCGCTAATTTTCCGATTGAATTGAATTTCGACTCAAAAATTTTGCCTGAATCGTTTTCGGTTTGTTTTAGTTGGTCAATAGGAAGCGGTAATCTGTATAATGAAGGGCATTTTGTAATTTTATCCAAAGGAAATTCGTAATTTTTTTCTGAAATCGAAAAAAGAAGTTTTTGATTTTGAATATTAGCACTAGTTAAGTGCGATGACAGTAGTTGTAGAGCGCAATCCAAATCTCCGATCGATGATTTTTCATTTTGTAAAATATTAATGGATAATTCTATGATTTTAGCGGTTTGTAGGTATTTTCCAGCGATAGGGTACACAAAATTGATCAATCCGATGTTTTTTGTTTTTTCAAGGATTATTTTCGCGATTTCTTCTCCTGAAAACGTCAGTAACCAGTGGACACACTGGAAGTAATACATATTCTCTGCATCTCCCCATTTTTCTATGAGTTTCAACAGCAAATTTTTGTGAAATTGAGTTCCAAGATAACGAAAATGCTTAACTATGTTAGGTATATAGCTTAGTATGACTGGATCCGATGTATTAAACAAGTCTATTATGTTTACTTTCGAAATTAATTCCAGAATTTGATGACAAGGAAGATATTCAGAAAAGAATGCAAATACAGATATATTTATAATCGACGACTTTTCGTTTTTGATTGGCTTTTCAGAAAATTTATAAAACATTTCTAGGAGATATGGTAAAAAATATGTTCCGCATTTAACCAGAAAGAATGCGCACGCTCGATATGCCATTAATCTGATGTTTTCGTTTTCATTTCCGCCGCAATATGAAAATAAATCGAATAATTGTTCGAATTTTGCTTTACAATCTTCTGCTTCGAGTTTTGCGAACGTCTCATAGTTTACTTTGGTGTAGCAGGAAATGAGAGTTTTCGTCAGAATATCGTTCTGATCAGAGTTGATCGCTGTTTTGACTTCTTCAAAAAACTCCATTTTTTACCTGTGTCAAATTTTGAATTGAGCAGAAAAATGTGTCAACGGCAAAATGAAGCGAAAATCTTCCACCTGAAAAGCGATTAACAAACAACATATTCTAGAATAACTCATTAATTATAACACATTCCTTATAAAGCGATTTCATAATACTTTATTTTGGCAAATTTTCACAATGAAATTATTGTGAAACAAGTGTAAGAGCTTGTAATCTCCGATCAAACACAACATAAATGTAGCATACTAAGCATTAATGATATTATTTTCCTTTGGTTCCATGCTACTGATGAAAATCATTCCGTTAGATTTGCTTTAAGTAATAACATAGATTCCCCTGTTCCAAAAGCTTTAGAATGAACTATAATTTTTTCAAAGAATCAACGTTTGAAATTTACGATAAAAAAGAATTCAATTATATCAAACATAGAAAATTTACAATATGACTGAAAATGAAAAGCTTTCGAAGTCTAATGAACTAACTCTTAATTCAACGACGGCAAAACAGTATTTAGAAGAAATATATGAGCATAAGAACACTTTTGGAATGAATCAAACAATGAAAACACGAAAATTTGCATTAAAAAAGAATCAACTCAAAGATTTCATTACTTCATCGCAAAAATTTGATTTAGGACAAATAAATGACACAGATACTAACCAAGATTCTGCTCTCAAAGAAGATGAAGAAAAAACAAAACAAGAATTTGTACCAAATATACTTTTAGATAAGATACCATCATTTGAATTAGAGCCCATTTCAGTTGTAAAGCTAAAATATCCTAGATCTGATGGAATAAATCGTTTAGATCGAGCAACTCAACATTTAATGAATGATATGGATGAATTAGACTCATCACTATCATCACTACAGATGACATTACAATCAATAGAAACAGCCTGTACCAATTGCGAACATTCCGCAAGGCTTAATAGCGTTATGAGTTCTTCAGGTCTTAGACAACTTACACAGATTCATGACAATCATTCTAATTCGAATTTCTTTACGTTTATTTGGAATAAGATCCTTGATTGGGTTTTATAAATTATTATTGTTTTTTTTTGTTGTTTATAAAAATAAATTTGTTATATAATATATATATTTATTTACAAGACACTATTTTCATTATCATATATCGAATAGAAAAGACATTGATTTGGAGATACAAGGCCAAGACGATGGGAACCGCCAATCAGTCTATTAGAGCCAAGTCCATCAGCATTTGATGCATATTGCTCCTTTGTAATAACTGTAATGTTGCCAGATTGAACAGAAAATGAGATATCAATTGGAACTCCCATTCCTGTGTCTGATTCGAAGATAGAAAGGCTATTTCGGATATCCCATGTCCGTAACCTTCTGTCTTCGCCCGCAGAAGCTATTATACTTCCATCATTTGAAATAGCAGTGACACTTCCAAGATGTCTGTCGAGTTCTATGGATGGAAAACTAGTTCTTACATCCCAGAGTCTAATGACATAATCAGCGGAACCACTTAAGAAGCAATTATCGTCAAATCTTGCTAATGAAGTAATTCCTCCTTGGCAACCAAGGAATCTATGGCTGATTTTGCCTGTTTCATCAATAGAAACAATACTAGGTGATAACCTGGAGGAAACAATTAATGAGTTTCCAACAGATTGAATGTTATTTGTGCTTTTATAAGGGGAATCAAGGGCTTTTGCATTGTCATTCTCATAGTTGAATACGTAAATATTATTTCTACTACCTAAAAATAGACAATTCATGTGCATAATCAAACATGAATTTCTCATTTGGCGTCCGCCTGTATCTAGAGTCCTTAAAATCGATCCATCTGCAATAGAGAGCTGAGAAACGAACTTGTCGTATGCAACAAATAAAGATTTGGAGTCTCTATTGTATAAAATCGAAGTAATAGGGTAATTTGTAGGAATTTCGAGGGTTTTCTTTTCATAATGAAGGATATGCTTATCTTTGGTATACTCAACGATCGCTGGAGATAAATCTGCTTTTGCAATTCCGGCTTCAATTAGTCCGTATTCAATGTTTTCGAAATATGACGGTCCTTTGTAGAATTCTTGAAGTTCTTGCGATACGTTTGGTGGCATTTTGAAAGATGGATGAACTAGGCCAAATTCTGAAGTTTGAAGTAATTCGACGTTTGAATAAGGAGAGAGCTGTTGTGGTAATGTTTGTAGTGCATATATCTTTGGTATCGATGTTTGCGGAGCAATATCTTCGATCCATTTCCGATCTTTGAACGATTGTATTAATTGTGTTTGATTTATTTCTTTTAGCTTTTGCTCGTCTTCTGTCAGCATCTCACCAGTATCGGTATGCATAATTGCGAGGTGGTCAGGATGTGCAGTAGGAGAATTCGGAGAATTGCATCTTGAAACAGGTGATGATAAAAATTTCGAAGACATTTTGTTTGCAATACGCTTTTTCGGAGGTACAGATTGTGGAGTGATTGATAAATTTGGTGTTGCGGACATATTGAGATTATCGACTGATGCTGCTTTAATTGGACCTTTTCGATTATTGTTAAACCATAATCTGACCTTTCTGTTGTCCCAACGCCTGTTATATTTAACTAATTCAACAACACAAGCTTGAACAATTTGTTGACGTTCTTCAGAACGTTCTGGACTATTAAAATATGCTGTCACTGTGTTTGCCAATATCGACATTTCTGTGTCTCCAGGGAAATACCTGGATTCGGCCGAATCATCATTCATGATTTTATAAAAATCTTTTGTCAAATTTTCTCAGAAAATTAAACTCTGATTTTTTCAAGCATAGATATACAAAAATCAAAAGAAATAGAGCTATATCCAGCACAATTAGGTTGTTGTAGTGTCAGATTTATAATCATTATTAAATAATTCTTCACATCCATTACTTAGACATTTCAATATCGTAGTAAATTCAACATAAAAATACAATTTCAATAACAATAATAGCAATAAATACCATTGTATTGCATACTGATACCAAACATTTGCATTAAATTGTATAAAAACGAATTTGAAATTCAAATTTTGATGAACAATTGCTACAATTGCCAAAGAATGCATATTTATGCTAATTCAATGCGTTTTCTAGTACACGAAATAATATATTTTCGCGAAAATCCGAATGTTACATTCTTATAATTGGCCGGATTAATACTGATTTTAAATATTTCAGTTATTTACCTAACTGACTGAAATTAAGGCAAATGATTATAAATCTTACACATAATTATTAGATAATACATATAATTTATTTTCGTACACAGAATCACCTAATAAATTCAAATTCAAAATATCCCTAACTCGCAAAAATGGGCTATATCCCTAAATTGGTAAGTATTATGATGATGTTGAAAGGATTATTTAATATAGAATTATCTTTCAAAAATCGCTATAAATATATAAACATACGTTTTTATCATTGATTTCTCTTCATTGTTATTAAATATTATTTCTTATTTTTTGACATTTTTGTCAGCAATTTGAATAGTGCTGACCATGTTTTGAATTCATTCCTTGGTCAGATTTTCATTCTTTGGACCTTTTTGTATACGGTAGATAAAATTATGAAAATGGGTTTGTTAGCACATTTCATTATGATTTTGATTTTTGAATCCCGATCCGACTCAAAATTTGATGTATCAAGAAAAATTCTAATCCGATTTATTTGACAACCGTTAATTCTTATATATAGTTTTCTCGTTTTTATTCCCCATATTTGGGGCAACATATGATTTTCCATATAAAAACACTCCCTACGAACAAACCCTTCAACCAGGGTACTATAAATTCGAAGTTTGGGGTGCCCAAGGAGGTGGAAGAGATCTTTCTAATCACCAATATTCTGGATATGGCGGGAAAGGAGGGTATTCAGTTGGATATTTAAATCTACTTGATGCAACAACAGTTTATGTGAGAGTTGGTGGAGTTGGAAGTTGGTCACTTTCTGGTTTAGCTTCAGGTGGATTTAATGGAGGCGGATCTGCTTATGGAGATGGCAATACAGGACATGGAGGTGGAGGTGGAACTGATATTCGGATTAATGAAGATGATATCTATGCCAGAGTAATAGTTGCAGGCGGTGGTGGAGGTGCTGAATATGATGGTGAAAATGGTGGTTATGGAGGGGGAGAAACTGGAGGACCAGGACATTCATATAACTTTGCTGGAACTCAAACAGGTTCATATAGTGGTGGACAATTCTTTCAAGGTGCGCACACAAGAGGAAGAGGTGCTGGAGGAGGTGGGTGGTATGGAGGAGGTTCCAGAGGTGGTTCTTCAACTCCTCCAACATCATCTGATGGAACAAATACAGATGGAGGAAGTGGAGGTAGTGGTTATGTTTATACTTCCTCTACAAAGAGTTCATATCCACCAGGATGCAAACTAAACGATAAATATTTTCTTGAAGATGCAAGAACATATGCAGGAAATACTAATTTTAATGATCCAAATGGAAATTCAGAAACAGGTCATCCAGGAAATGGATTTGCAAGAATAACACCTAGTGAAGATTCAGAATTCTTATATATCAAAGCAGGAAATGAATGGAGTAATAGTGGATATCTAAACAAAGATACTTGCAACACAAAATTAGTTATCAAATCAACTTTTAATGGAGCAAATGTGATTTCAATTTTTCGAAATGCATTTAAAGGTCACAAATGTATCACAGAAGTCGAAATTCCTTCTTCAATTAAAGAAATTGGATCTGATGCATTTGAAGATTGTGATAAATTAAACAAAATAACATTTTTAAATCCTTCTTCATTAACTTCAATTGGAGATTCGTGTTTCAAAGATTGTATAAAATTAGTGACATTTAATTTTCCATCAGGAACTATAACAATAAGTAATTCATGTTTCCAAGGATGTTCATCGCTTCAAACAATTGGAGATATTTCACAAGTTACAACAATTGGCGATTACAGTTTCCAAGGATGTTCATCACTTCAATTAATTGGAGATATTTCACAAGTTACATCAATTGGAGATTACAGTTTTCAAGGATGTTTATCACTCCAATCAATTGGAGAAGTCTGGAAAGGTTTAAGTTCTATTCCTGGTCATTCATTTCAACAATGTGGAATAAGGATTCTGAACTTTTCTCACTGCTTTCAGTTGACTGCTTTTCATAGTGAAGCATTCAAAGATTGCATAAACCTTGAAATTATTTTCTTTCCAAGGTATTTAGAATCAATAGGACCGAGATGTTTTGAGAATTGCAAATCATTAAAACAAATACTTCTCCCTCCCAAAATTACATCAATTCCAGAATATTGTTTTAATGGATGCAATTCATTGAAATATGTTTTCATTCCACAATCAGTTACAGAGATTAATGCATTTGCATTGTGTTCATGTGGAATCACAAGTGTTAGAATAAATCCAGATATTGTTGTAAATGGAAATGCATTCATGAACTGGACAAATTTGAGTCGAGTTGAGATATTTGATAACACAATAATAATGCCAGATGCATTTGCATTATGTAACAAGATTGAAAAGATTGTTATATATGAATTTGTCACTCTTCATAACAATTCATTTGATTCCATTAGTCCGAATGTTTTTTATTTTGGTGTTACAGATGTTTGCCCTACCGCGACAGAGTATGAGTTGAAACGCTTTAATATTCAAATAATCAATGTTCTGAATGAGTATTCAGCAGATGAATATGGAACAATCAGAGTTAATAGATGTACACCAGGCGGTGGGAGTTCCAGTTTTAATACAGGAGGCAAATGTTCGTGCACTCCTTATTATAACGAATACCATCGGATGAGACAAACCCCAAAGAGGAAAACAGATGTTTTAATCAACTTACAATATCGTTGATATTTTTTTTGTTTGTATGTAAATATATTAGTTATATTAGATCTAAATAGTCGGAGTTTTTTATCGGATGAGATAAGGTTTATCTAAAAGCATAATTCAGGGCCGAGTCTACTAAGCTGCTTCACTTATTCTCCATAGTAAATATGAATCTAATTCTTAGTATTACATACTATCATTGCCCCATATAAATGTATTATGAAAATATATGAATTTCTAAAATCTAATAGAAAGTTGCAATCGTGCAAACAAACTTAATGATGAACATTTCAAGCCCTTGAAGGGAGTTAGTAGAGGCGACTATTAAAGAATGATTCTTCCACAAATATTGCTCTTTATTATTCTTAAGCTGCTAAATTTAAACCCAATTGATTTATTTGGTTTATGTTGCAATAAAACAAAAGTTTATCCTTAAAGGCAAATGCGACTTTTAATAAAAATTTGAAGATTATTTCACCAATTAATTGAATGAAAATTATTCGGCACATATATAAAAAAGCCAAATCATTAACAAAAAATAATATTTTTAAAAAATCAAACAATAAAATAAATAATATATAAATAGTTCATTTGAATTGGAAACCCTGAGAGTTTTCAATAGCAATTCTAATTCTCTTTAACATTGTTGCTTCGTCAGTTATGTCAGGAAGAACTAAAATGTAGAAACAAGTGTGAGAAGTAGGGATATGGTTTGGATCTCCATCTCTCATGATCTTGAACGGAACTTTACCCAATCCACCAATTGGAGCTCTTGGAGACGAAGTAACGAAATACAACAACTTCTTCTTTTCGTCGATGTTCAGTTTATCTCTCACGATCTTCCAGAAGAGTTTCACTGCAGGCGAATCTGTAGTGTAGTTCTCATATGTCGTGTTCTTTTCCAGTGCTGTGAAATCTAATTCGTCCTCTCCTGCGACCATCAAACTCAGTTCTTCTGGTCTGAACAGCGGCATGTCCAAATTCGTTGGAATTGTGAAGAATCCTTCTTTGAACTTCCTGAACTGTTCGTCAATGGACTTGTTCAAAACGTAGTCAACAATCAAATCAACGTAACTCTGTCTGTTCGCGTTTGTCACTGGAATTTGACTTCCTTTTGGAACTAATTCGACATTTTCATAAGTGAAGTCAAGACACATGTCATTTTCAACATCTCCTTCGTACGAAAGAATGTTCATCAGTGTAGAAACAAGCTGCGGATCAATCTCTTCCAAATCATTGATTCCAACACTGACTCCTTTCAATTTCTTGTAGAGAGCAAGTGGAAATCTGATATTTATAAAGTTTCCGTTGTAAATGGCCAATCCAACAATTTGGCCAGCCAATTTAATGTTAGGGAATAAGAATGGATCCAAATCTTTGTTGAACCAAAAACAATCTCTCATTTGTACAAAAAGTGACAGATCAGGTGAAGTCAACTTTTTAACGATCATATCAAAGAATTCTCTTTGAACACCACCTTCATCTACACCTGGTTCTCCCTCGAATTGGACTTTTAGACGTTTCTGGGCTTGCAATGTTATGTTTTTGATCTTATTCAATTCATCGATTGTTGTTGTCAAAATTTTCTCTCTGTTTACTTTCAAAATCAGCCAAACATCTTCAGCAACAATTTTTGGTCTTCCGTTCTCAAACTGTGTTGCATTTCTACATGCTTGTATATAGAAATTGTTCATTATTGATTCCGCCATTGTTCTGACCAACGAAATCTTCAAAGCAGGAGTAACAAGCCAAGGAGCATTCAAACAGTAACACCACTCCATCTGTTGGTCTTTCCTTATACCGTACATCTCTTGTTTTGGATCGAGTTTGTCACATAAAGTGAAATTGTAAAATGCTTCAAATGGCAATTTCTGGCTTCTGTTGTTTGCATTCCATATTATTCTCAATGCATCAACAGCTCCTCTTCCTGCCTGACCGTATAATCCCGTGTGACTTGTTGTTTCATTCAAGTAGTCATTGAGTGACTTGAGAATCTGTTTTATTGTCTTTTCCTGCAAAAGAGAAATCCATTGTATCAATATCTCTTTCGCTTGTGGTAATTTGAGGATTGTCATAACTAATGTATCCCAGAAATCATATGCTGTCGATCCTCTCAATGTTGTTAAACTTGGATGCAACAATGCAGTGATAAAGAACCTCATTGTCGTTGGTCTGATGATTGCTGGAGGTTTTTCTTGTACATTCTTCAATGTTCTTATGAAACAGCGATCGAGTTCATCCATTAATGGTCGAGATACAGCTGTTGAGAACTGATCGTACACAGAATTAACAAGTTCTACATCTACACCACATGTTGTTTGGCTCTCTGAGAATCTGTCTAAAATAAAAGAGCCATTTATCGTAGACAAATTAGAGAAAACTGTATTGACAATCTGTTTGGCATTCTTGAATGTGACGAAACTTGGGAAATGTGCTCCATTCAATAACAACACTTTTGGTGGCGCTCTGAGTCTATCTTTTATAATTGGTCGGTTGGGCGGCAACAATGATAAACACTTTGCATTTGTGTCTTTGAGTAATGGTTTGTTGGGGCCTGCGAGAACTGCGAAGTAGTTTCCGCATGAGAAAACTCTGAAATACGGTTGTTGAGGGTATAATATTTTGATGACTTTGTTCATTTGCTGGCCATTACCATTATAATAGCCGTAAACATACAAAGCGTTCTCAGATGACAATGCTGCGAATCTTCCATCATTTCCGACAGCAATATCTACAAATTGATCTGGAGCATCTAGTGTTACAGCAGTTGGAGTTGATCCCCATTGGTCTCCCCATAAATAAACAGTGCCGAACTCATCAATGGCAGCACTTGTGTTCTGGCAAGCTGCAATGTGTACAATAAAAACACAACTTAATGATTCAACAGGAATAAAAGTGTCAATTGAAGCGGAAGGGGAACCTAATTGCCCTTTATCGTTTCGACCAGCAGCGTATACTAGTCCTGTGCTTGTAAGAGCGAGGGAATGGCCGAGACCAGCGGCAATTGAGGTAATTGGGAGTCCTTGGAGGCAGGAAACGAGCTGTGGGTAGAAGATCTTCTGTTGCTGGGTTCGCAGACCAAGTTGGCCGTGATGGTTGTGGCCAAATGCCCAGACATCGCATGTATCAGTTAATAATAATGTAAAATTGTTTCCGCAAGCGGCTTGTATGAAACAAGGGGTTTGGCATGGGAAGGAAACTTCTTTCTGGTATGTTACGAGGTCTTCGCCTTTGAAACCAAGCTGGCCTTCTGAATTTGAACCTGTTGCGTAAACTACGGGCGAAGCAGTGTCATGTCTTACGGCTAATGTGATCGTATGGTTCATGCCACATGCCGTGTAGTATACGTAATCCTTTAATGATGGTTCTTTGTGGAAATTTACATGAGCTGAACGATTATCTTCGACATTTGTTGATGAGGTTAAAATTTTGTTGGAACTGGAGATTGCACATATGGTTGATTGATTGCCTGAGACAAAATTGATGCCTTTGTTTGTTAAATTTGCTAATTTTATAATTGACGGTGGACTGTATGGCTTTCCTTTAGCACCATTCGTATCTTCGACATCTAATACAGCATATACATCAACGACTTCGCTTGGAAATGAACTTGTATCTGAAATTCTTTTATTTGGTGAACTTGGATTATTTACTTGCACTGCAGTCACTGGAATGAAGTCAGGATAGTCACCTGGCTTCATGATGAAGGATAAAATTCGGGAATCAGCTGCAGAAATTTCATTTGACATTGACTAAAAAAATAATTTTGAAAAAAATGCCCGAACACTGATCCCTTCATTTTTTTGAATAGGAAAATTTTGCTGTCAAATTTTTGGTAGTTTTAACTGTGTGTTTAGCCCGAGCAAATATCGTGTCAATATTTGTTGCCACTTACATGTAATTTGATAGTATCCAAAATCAAAGTAGTTATCTTTTGTAAGTATTTTGGTTCTTCTAATAATTAGTCTTCTTAAGCATTGTTCCACCATGGATTTACTATAGATATCACTCATTATGAGTTCTATTGCTTCAAAAATTATTGAATACATTTTTTGATCAATAAATAATTTCATTTAACATAATTGAACAATTTTTATTAACCAAACTACTAATCAAACAGAATGTAATAACATTACAATACAATACATGCTAAAATTACACCACAAATTAAAAATATTAAACATATAGACTATTTTTAGACTGATAAAACATATTTCATGCTTCTGCTACAGCATTATCTTTTGAAGTTTCATCATCTTCATTATTTAATATATAATCCAGCTCTTCAAGATTATTTTTCTTTGAATGACGTTTTTCTCTGAAAATTTTCTTATACTTCTTCTTAGGAGCATTCATCCTTTCTATTGCAAGCTGCTTTCTGAGTTTCTTCTTCCGCAAATATGAGACGATTCTATAAATTAAGCAGCCTATTGAAGTTAATACAAATATAACAATTAGGCATATTGAAACTATATCACTGTACTTATCATCAACTTCTGCTGGAGGGAAATCATCAAGATATTGTCCAACTAGGAATGAATAATTGGATGAATTCAATTCTACTGTTATGTTTGTATCCGGAATTATATCTTCGCTGTAAACTGAAATGTTAACATCTGAATTAAGAGTTGAATTATTTGAATTTAATGTGAAGATTACAGGATCATCTTTTGATGATGTTCCATGGAATCTATTGTTTCCATAGTAGTTTCTTGGAACATTATCATTTCTGACAATATGAAGCAAATCATCATCGGATAAATCATAAGATGCTTTATAAGTATATGATCCATAAGTTCCTGCAAAGAAACAAAGGTTAGAAGTATCATTTAATCCACCTTTTTGCACTTTCATTGTATAATTTCTTGTATTTGTCACTAGAATGTTAGTACAAGTAGATGGAAAGATTGCATATGTAAACTTTACTGTTACCATATGCTCTGTAGTTATTTCAATTTGGCCAGGAGTAGGGGTAATTTTAGCTAAAAGTGACACGCTTGGAAAAAGTGACACACCCATGAAGGGTGTGATTACCGATAGGTAATTTCGACAGTTTAGAATTTAAAATTTTTTATGGAACTGTTGCGAGTTTCATAAAGAATTTAAGGAATATAAGCAAAGATTTGAATCAAAATCTTAGACCTAAGCCGCTCGATTCGCTCGCGGCTTCCGCGAATTACAGATCAGCAAAGATTTGAATCAAATCTTCGAACTAAGCCGATCGCTTCGCTCGCGGCTTTCTTTATTATTTTAAATTTGCATATTTCCATCAAAAGTTCATAAGGTAAAAAATTTCGTTTATTTTTACTAAGAAAAAAAAGGTTTTTGATAATAAATTTATTTTATTTCGAAAAAGTAGCAATAATCGTAAAAGGGTATTGATAGGCTTGCTAAAGTAACTAATTTTAGCTGTCAAATACTTTTGTATTTTGAAGTAAATTAGTATAAATTTGTTTTTACTTTTATTTCGAAAAAGTAGCAATAATCGTAAAAGGGTATTGATAGGCTTGCTAAAGTAACTAATTTTAGCTGTCAAATACTTTTGTATTTTGAAGTAAATTAGTATAAATTTGATATTATTTTAACTCCCTTTGAAAACCTCAATTTTCCATACAGAGGGAACGGGAATAGCATCCAATATTCCCTGAGAATGGTTGCGCATTCTCAGTTCCCTCTATATTTCGAACGAAGCTCTCATCGGTCTTTTTTTTAATACTAAACGTTTTTTTTCTGTCACTTTTAGCTAAAATTTGGGTTTGCCCTAATAAAAACCGTACAAATCATAGCTTTTTCAATTAAATCTCGGTTTTGACAGAAGTATTATTAATTTAAGCTACGAATAAGCATGTCAAAATGTAAAAATTCAATTATGAAAAATTGGATTAGCAAAATTAGATTTAGAAATGCAATTTCGAATAGATTTACCATTCGGAATGAAAACGAAGAATTGGATACGAACAGAAGGATCAATTTTTGCCTAAGTAACTGCGCTGACATATCGAAAGTTTAGTTTGAACTAGCTTATAAAAATATGAATATTATTATTTCCAATTTTGAAATATCATCAATGAATTATGGAAATAAGTGGTTCAGTCTTGGAATTACATTCAATAATTTTGATAGTATTATTTTGAATTTAGAATATTTATTAAATAATATTAATAATAATAAAATAGAAAGAAACAATTAGGATCAATTCGTACTAGTTGAGTTGAGGACATGACCCATTGAAGCTCTGTAGAGAATTCCGAGACGAGAAATTGGAATGAACTTCAAACCATCAACAACTGCTGTAAATGGAGCTGGAAGGCCTGTAAGTGGACAAATAGAATCGAGTTTGGTGACTTTTTCGCATCTTGGGAATAATTCAACAATACTTGGATAGGCAACATGATTTTCATTGCCATCAACAGCTGAAACCATGACAACTTTGCCACTATTTGCAAGTTCATCTGCCCAGTCAGCAATATTCTCGAAATTCTGAGCTTCGTCAATTCCAATAATATCATATTGATTCAATTCTTCAATACTTGGAAGATTTTGGATGAACTTAATCTCAACATTTGACTTATGGAAATCATGAGCACTTTCTGGACGTAAACATATTGCTTTCCTTCCAGCAATAAGATAACGGTTCAATACACGAAGCAATTCTGTTGTTTTTCCACTTTTGATTGGGCCTACTGTGAGATTAATCATACCAGATGTTTGAATTCCAAAGAAAGCTGCTCTTGAGGCTGCAACATAGGATTCAGAACCACCAATCAATTCAACATCTGTAGAATTAACAATACGCTTACTGAAAGCAGCTTCAGAACCTGTTTGACTGCAAACAGCAGAAAGCTTTGTAATGGATTCGCATTTTGACATTAAATCGAGAACCTTTCCAAAAGGTTTACGCTGGAATGTACCATCAAGAGCAGCAACTATTACTGTTCTTCCGAAGTTTGCAAGTTTCTCGGAGAATTCAACAACATCTGGGAAGAATTGACCTTCATCAACACCAATGACTTCGTAGCCAAGGCATTCTTCTAAATGTGGCAGAAGCATATTGCATGGTATAGCATCATGCATGTATTCATCATGTGTTGAAACTTTGTTAACTGAATAGCGTTGATCTTTGTCATATTTCATGACAACAACACGTCTATGTCCATGCTCTGCACGATTAATGCGACGGAGCATCTCTGTTGTCTTGCCAGCGAACATTGGGCCAACTATTACCTCAATTCTTCCTGCTTGCATTGAGAAAATGAGATAAAAATATTTGCGCCAAAAATTGAGAAAGATATTGCGCTAAAATTTGAATGGGTGGCGCCAAGAATTTCTGACATTTTTATA
Organism: Trichomonas vaginalis G3; assembly: GCF_026262505.1. Lineage (NCBI taxonomy): Eukaryota > Parabasalia > Trichomonadida > Trichomonadidae > Trichomonas > Trichomonas vaginalis. The sequence goes on along the minus strand of NC_067203.1, from coordinate 13,679,512 downwards.
TGTTTGAATTAAAAATAATTTGATACTTATCATGAGTATATTAATATTTTTGAGAAAAATCGAGATGATTGGTCAGTTACCGCCAAAAAAAGGCGCCAAGTGTTTTATACGTTTGCCTTGGCATAAATGGTTATTTTATAATATAATCGAGTTGACCGATCTTAGCATGCTATATTATGCAAAATTACCCACAATATTCCCTGATTTTTCCAATTTCAATTTAAAAATATGATTCAAATCTAAAAAATACAACTAGCATTAATTTTTATTTGTATTTTAAATAATAAGAATCATGTAAAAATGTGCTGTTTCTGATATGATTATGTTTGATGAGAAAAATGTTGACTTATGCTATTTATGATGCAGTATCATAAGTTTTGTCGCTTCAAATCTAGATAGCAGTAACTGTCATCGCTTCTTGTATAAAATATTTTCTCAATTCAATTTGTGTTTGTCATAATTTTCTACAACATATAATAACCTCCCCAAGAACCTCTGTTTTCTCAATGTTGAAGAATTTACCCAAATTTGAAAATATGAAATAAAATTTGGACCCGCAATATTTCAAAGTGAAATCCCCTAAATTTTTATCTATTTATGCAGAAATTCTCTAGTGATTTAGATGTAATTAAGTCATATTTTTCCGAAACCACTAGAGAGGGGAATGCTGCACTGAAGGAATTAGCAGAAATAGATTTAGAAAGTGATTCCGAAACATGTGAAGGGTCGTTTCTACTGCAAACCATATGTATTCTACCGCTAGCTGGCAAGAATGCAAACAAAATATTCGAAATAATACAGAAATATCAACTAAATGATACTTTTTTAGAATTATTAATTTCGATTACTCACAAAATACCCGATCCAGATTGTCAACGATCCATCCTTATTTATTCTTACAAGAAATCACAACCAATGCTTCGTAATTACTTCAAAACAATCATAAATTTACCAGTTGCAAATTATGATTTCGATCCAGAGCTGTGTATTGATCATCATCCAGGTCTACTCAATCTAGGAAACACGTGCTACATGAATTCTATACTACAGCAACTTTACTCTCTCCCTATTTTTCTCAAACCATTCTTAGAAAATGCGAATTCAAATCAAGGATATAAAGAACTTCAGAACATCTTCTATTCAATGGCTTTTACGAGCTTTCCTGTAGTTACTCCTGAAGAATTTATAAAGAAATTCGTATGGCGTGATGGTACAAAGATAAACATACATGCCCAACAAGATGCTTTCGAGTTTTTCCAATATTTTTTACAAAAAAGTGACAATTTTGATGCATCTTCAATTTTTTGTGGATCTACAGTGAGTACGATATCAAACAAAGAATTAAATGTTAGTAAAAAGGAATTTCAAAACTTCTATGGCTTGAATATACCTGTTAAAAACAATAATTCGTTGAATGAAGTTTTAGAAAATTATTCGATGCCAGAAAAATTAGAAGGAAACAACCAATACTTCGATGAGAATCTAAATAGAATGATTGATGCTGAGAAGTCAACATTTATATCAGAATCCCCTCAAATTTTGGTTTTTCAGTTGATGAGATTTTATTATGACAAAAAGAAGAAGACAGAAATGAAAATTAATGATGCCTTTTATTTCCCTTCTGAAGTAGACATCAGTAAATGCTCTATTGGTGTTGAAAATACTAAATACAAAATTCATGGAGTTGTAATTCATAATGGAACCGCAACAGGCGGCCATTACTTATCAATCATCAAATATAATGGTGATTGGTATAAGTTTAATGACAATATTGTCACTAAAATCTCTCAAAAAGAATTTGATAATTTGACAATTGGAAATCCAAAGCAAAGAACAAGTGCGTACTTATTATTTTATGTTAGAAATGATGTAGAACTTAAAGATCCGCTCCTTGTATGTCCTCCAAAGCTTCTTGAACAAGTTGAAAAAGATAATACTTATTATCAGAAGATTATTTTAGCTTTTTCTGAACCTTTCATTTCTGTATCATTAAGAATATTGACTAGAGATGATTTCTTCATGTATTTCTTCAGAATTTTGTCGCATTCCAAAAGATATCATTTATTATCTAAGAAAATCATGGCAAAAGTCATGGAAGAGAAGTACGAAGTTATTATGAAGCGAATTAATGACAATTTGCAAGTAGTTATGGATGTTTTTGCGCTTGGATCTGTTGAATCAAAAACAGTTTTCACAACAATCATTTCTAATTCGATGTATCGATGCGAATCCCCTTATTCATTGAATTTCTTCAATGCATTCTTTAAGAACGCACAGAAAATACTGAAATCGTATAGAAATGTTTCATCTCCTTTCATTGTAATGAACATTTTCTTGTCGAAATCAAAAGAAAACATCAAAATTGCGATTGAAGAAAAATGGATTCTGTTTCTTCTGAATTTCAGCGCAATTATATATGACAAGAAACAATCAGATAGTTACATAAAGAACGTTGAAACTCAAGAACTGTTTCTCTGCATACAGATGTTGAAAGATTCTCTTGATGAAGGAGGAATAAAAGTTCTTCACATCATTGAACCAAGAGTTCAACTGAACCAGAAGAACTACGAACAATTCGAGAAACTAATGAAAGTTGTTGCAAAAATTGAAGAAAACATGAAAAACATCAACCAAGAAACATCTAAACAAAATGAAGAAAAACATTCTCAAGAAAATGATGAAGATAAATTTAATGAAAATCAAACTAAAGAAAATGAAGAAAAAGTTCATAATGAAGAGATTAAATCTGATGAAAAACAAAATCAAAATGAAGAAAAACAAGATAAATCTAATGAAAAAGTAGAAAATCAAACTAAAGAAAATGATGAAAAAGTTCATAATGAAGAGATTAAATCTGATGAAAAACAAAATCATGAAAATGATGAAAATAAACAAACTAAAATTAATGAAAAAGATCAAAATGAAGAAAAGAAATCGAATGTTGCAAGTTCTAAAAATGATGAAAAGTTTGTTTCAAGTTTAGATTTTGTTTCTCTTTTGTTGACAGAAACTGATGAAGAAAAGATGAAACAAGCACTAAAGAATGAGACAATTGATACAAAAGAATACTTCACTATGTTAGAAAATCATAAGGAATTGTATCCAGACATTGCAAAGAATTCACACATTTTAGTTTTGGATTATTTGTTATCAAATCATTTGGAATTTAATCAAATTTGTTCAAATTTCTGTCAATTGTTACCACAACAATTATTGTATCAGTCTTTCATTAAAAAGATTGAAAAAGAAAGCCAATTTGTACTAGAAAACTACACAGATATTTTCTTTGATCAATTTAATCAATCTATTTCTGATGTTTCTCCAAACAAAACAATCATTAATTTCATTTCTAATTTAAACAAAACAAAAATAACAAAGAAACAAAAATTACACATACTTAAATCTCTTTCTGTTTATAAAGATGAACAAACACAAAGTGAAATTAAGAAATGTTTAGATATTAATGATTTTTCAAAAGAAGATTTCGTTGAAACAATGAAAGAAATCTTTAATATTTCAAGAGAAATTTTCTTTGTTTATTTGTTCGATGAAATCAATTCTTCAAATATTTGGCGTTTCAAATTGATTGACGAAATTATTTCAGGAATTGATATGACAGACAAAGAGAAGATTAATGGACAGATGTGTCTTATCAATGCATTCAATAGATATGATGATTTTGATGAAGATTTCCAATCAACTTTGATTTCTTCTGCCAAAAAAGTTTTGAAATATTTCATTTTGCCATCGGAAATCGAAGTTAATTGCAAAGCTTTGAAGCATATTTTGTTGGATTTGAATGAATCAGAACAATTATTGTTTATTCCTTTCTTATCTTCATTCCAAAAGTTTGTTGATTACATGAAAAACATTGATGAATTTGCTTCGATTTCTTTGTTATTATATCATTGTTTTGACAAAAAATCTCTTTCTGATGAAGAAGTTTTCACTGAATTCATGAATTGTTATGACAAATGTGATGATGTTGATGATTACATTGATGACTGCTCTTTGTTTAGCATTGCTTTGATGTTCAGTTACACAAACGCTTTCATCAATTTGACTTTGAATTTGTTGCCGAAAACTGATTTCGATTTTCCAAAAGAAAAAATGTTTTACGAATTTTGTTTGGAGAAAATGAATGATGAACAGATCAAATCATTGATAAACAGTTGTGAAACAACAAAGAAACCTTCAGAAAAAGGATTCAATCACGAATTGAAGAGAATCATTTTCTTATTTGATCATTTACCAAACCATCGTAATCTTATTCATGAAAAGATTCATTTCACGAAGGAAGAATGTGAATCATTGCCAAAGAAACTATCAAAGAAGATTTCTGTCTTATTTAATTAATAATATTTTTATGTGTTTATTTATATTTTTTATGTTATGTAAACAAAGATGTTATTATAACTCCTAATTATTTAAATTGATATTCTATTTTTCATGAATCATTTTGAATATGAAATATTGGTAGGTTAAAGTTGCATTTCATTCACCTGAACACAATATGAATCCACAACATGTATCTTGAAACAACAAAACAGAATAACATATCATACAGATGAATCTGATCATTAATGAAAGCACAAAAAAACATATATTCATTATAGATTCAATACAGATAATTACTCTATTGTACAATACAATACTTCTAACAAAATATATTATCATTGTTCACAACTACTGAGGTAATGATTATCAAAAATCTCTCTTGATATTCAATTTCTGGATTCATATAGGCAGAATTACTTAGTCTAGAGATCATATTTAAACAGTTAGATATGTTATTAAAGAAATCTATTTAAAAATCACAAAAAAATCTATATTTGCATGATAAAAACAAAAAAACAAATAAAAACAAAAATAAAAATTAATTCTCTTTCCAAGAGAAGAGTCCAGGAGGTGCATCGTCATCATTTGGAATATCTTTCTTGTTCATTGACTCATTTTTAAGATATCCATCAACAACAACTGAAGATGCAACAATGATTCTGTATTTCGGAGGTAAACTTGATGAAGAATTGATTAATACAGTTCTAAACTTCTGCAATCTCAAAGTGAGATACATCCAGATAACAATATCAATCAATTGTTCGATTATATCAGTTGGGGTTTCTGATTTCACGGATTCTATCAATCCACAGAGCATTTTAGTAGTCATATCAGGTGCACCTTCGAATCTCATGAAGCAAGGTATAATATTTGGCATCAATCTCTTTAATTTTTGAAGATTTCCTCCAATTATCTCTTTTGTTGAAGAAACAATCTTCATGAATGTACTCAATGGTGCATGTATTAAGAATGACTGTATTGCAGCTTGAGAAAACTCACTGTCTGGCAAATCAAATACTTTTGTGAAATATTCAAACGCCATGTCATTAGATAAGCTGCAAGCAAGCTCAGAGCTGCAAGATATGCATGCCAGTCTATTCGGCCAGAAGGAAAGTAGGTCTTTAACCGGTGAAATTAATTCATCAATTTCTTTTCCAGTTCTATTAAGTATAAACGAGCAAACACCAATAGCGTGCATCAATTCATACTTATTTCTGAACTCTCCACTGGATTGGAAGTCATCTACGATGGTTGAATTTAGAGAATTTACCATTCCTTCAATAATCGTCCTTGTTCTTGAATTTCCTTTCGGCAAGTCTCTTACATTATTTAATCCCTCAACAATTGACGCAAAAGTAACGCAAGATCTTTGAGACAAAAATTGAGAGATATTTGGCAAAATTCGAATCAGCCAGTGTAAGGGCATTAAATCCTTCTGGAGGGTCGGAGTGATCACGTGGAGCAGCCGGAGTGCTTGGTCTTCGAAGCCGATCCTTATAAGTGATTCTAGCAAAATTTGGGCAATGGGAAGATGCAATGTTGGAGATGAGATAAAGAAAGCGTCTAATGACGACGAATTACCTTCATTATTTACATTAAATACCTCACACGTGTAATCTACAGCTGCATTTGCGATGTTTGCGTGTTGAATTAAATTTGATGACGCAACTACGCGAAGCAGGAGCCCACCATTGGTTCCTGCGAGTCTCAGCTGGTTTATCAACTCTGTTGGTGTCGGGTTATTGAACACAGACGACAGAAGTTGCACAATTTTTGAAGAAAGTGGAGATTCCGCTTTAGATGGCGAAACTCCAGTGATAACAAGCGGAAATCCATCGCATATAAAAGGTAATTTTTTGATTAAAGACCGTCTTATACTTAAAATTTTCTCAGATTCGTCAGCTCTGTTACAATTATTCTCAGTTTCAATAGAATGAATGTAATCTAGTATGATAAAGATGTCATTACACTTCTGGAGCAATTCCTCAATACCATTTTTGAGGATTGGTGGTCCAGATTTCAGAAAATTCGCCAAAAACAATCTTACAGGGGAAGAAAGCTCTTTTTCACCAATCCCTTGCAAGCAAAATGATACAATCAACGATGGATCTACGTAATTATACAAATCAGCCATTGTAAACGACAATGCGCCTCTTATAATGATATCTCCGTTCTGAGAATCGGTTTTTGTCAAGTCGTAGAACCTGTAGATGATCTGGTCACCGAGGGAAGGCAGCACAATCTCCAGAACGTTCTTGAAAAACAAAGATAACTTGTATGTAAACATGCCCGATGTAAAGCATTCAATAAATGTTCGTTGGAACGATAGGGTTATACAACTCAATAATTGAGAACTGAGTGCCGATATAACAGGGGGTGTCACTCCCCCAACATTTGCATAATGAATGAGGATTTTCATTTTATCGTAAATTGCGGACCCTGAAGTTCTCAGCATAGAAATAAGCTCGCTTTCATCTGGATGGTCATTTAAGTTCTCTGTTGGGAACTGTATGTTTAAGAAATATACTAATAATATGTGAGGAATTTGTTCAATCAAATCATCTAAAGTATTATCATTGGAATTATCGACCATTGGATAGTTTTTAATTATGATCTTTTCGGCTTCTTCCATTGGGTATGTTCCTGTTGCAAGTTCTTGAGGAATAAGCAAATTAAATAAATAAAAAACTTGTGGAATGTGATTTGCAATTGCAAGAAGACAGAATGGTGATAGAAATGGTCTAGATCGTAAATAATCACAAATTGTCTGTCCATCTATGTATCTTGCTGTAACAAATGCATGAATATATAAAAATATGATAGAAAATGAATGTAATAGTTCGTAATGCGTTGCTGTTCGAGAATAATTCAGTTCTCTGATGCATTCTATTATTGTTTGCGTTAAAATAATTTTTGCATTTTGTCTAGAAAGATATCTCTTGAATGAGGCAATGGGATACTTACCATATATCATTCTTTTGAAATGACTACGCATTAATTCTTGAAATTTATGATTATGCTCGTAATCATCGAGTAAAATTGGCATTTTTGAGATAATTGTTTGGTCGTCTGAGCTTAAAATTGAAGGATTCCTGTACAGAAAGTAATTTGAGTAGAATGAAACAATCTGATTGTAAAGCTGCAAGATTCTTTTTTCATACATAACCGTTGACGAGTTTGCGAAGAAAGCAAAGTATTGAAATGTGGTATTTATATCAGCCATGCCGGAAAGCATTAGAACGGGAGGTATCTTCTCGAGAATCTGGTTCATTGTGAAATAAACAATTTGTTGTTTCTTTAAGACCTTTTGATCGATTTCAACACCGAAGCTAGATGATATCCAATTGCATAGATATGAATAGCAAGGAATCAGTGAATCCGTGTTAGATTCTCCTACTAAGTCTAAAATCGGCTTTAAATTAGTATCAGCACCATCAAGAGCACGGATGATAACTTGCAAAAGCTTATTTGTTTTAGAAATATCTTTGTTTGTTATCATCTTTTACGTGAAAGTGCTTTTTATACTAATTTTAATTCCCCTAAATAAATTTGTTATAAACCCTGAATTTTAATTGTTATAAAAAATGGAGGAAAATATCGAACAAAAGAAAATTCCTCCGGCTGTTGAAAGGCAACAAAAAGAACTCAATATAGCGGCTAAAAAATTAGTTGATCTTCTTCAGCAATGCTCAAAGTTAGAAGCAAATCTGAAAAATGAAGAGAAAAATCTCAAAGAGAATGGAAGTAAAACAGCTAATCTCAGTGCAGAAGAGAAGAGATTAAGCAACGAACTTGAAATTCAGAAAAAGAAGTCAATTGTTATACAGAAAATTCAAGAATTTGTAGATTTTCACTCAAAATTGGAAGATTCGTTTGCTAGAAAAGACTACAAATCGATATTAGATAATATGAGACAGCTTGAACGTATTGCTCCTACTATTAAACAAGAAAAAGCACTAGAAAATGTCAAAAATGATTCCGCTCAAAAGCTAAGACTATTATTCAACGATATTTTAATTTCGAAAGAAAGATCTCTTACATTTCCATCCGATGAAAAGTTCAAAACTGTTTACAGAACTTTGCTTCATTTTAGTTTAGAACGAGACTTCGTTTTCTACATTGTTAACTTCCTTTCCAACAATCTGTTAAGCGTTCTGAACAATCAAAACTGCAATGTTGTCATCAAAACTCTCGGAAATAAGTCGATAACTCTTATTGAACGAGAAGAACCACATACGCCAACAACATCACTTACAGAATCCTACAAACTAATCAATGAGTTTTCTAAAACTCTTACTTCTGTTGGTTTCCTCCTTCAAAAAAAGGAATTACGACAACTCGGTAATCAAGCAATAGAACTTGGCATTGCGCAGACAGGTGGATTACTTACTGATACAGAAAAGGCTGTAAAACAGCTCTGTAAACTATGTTATATCGATAATATTAATATGAATGAGTTGGCAAAGCAATCAAAACTTCCTCAGACTTTAGAAAAATGCAGGACTATGATGAAAGAAGGAAAATTGTTCGGAGAAGCCGTTGATTTCATGATGTCAATTTTCGAAGGCACTCCGTCGGATGGAATCCTCACAAAACTTTCCATTTTGGCCTTGGTCGAATGGAAAAACGATTCTGAAAAACTTAAAACCGCTTTTCCGATATTTATCGCAATTGGAACTAATGAAGCCATTCAGTGCATGATGATGTTCCAGGAAAGACTCAATGAACTCAAAGCACAAAAATAATTTATTTTCTTTTGTTATTTTTTATTATTATTTTTATATTTTTATAGTAAATTGAAATGTTTATTACAGAAATTTTCTATATATGTTTTATATCTCATAGTCTTGCCGCCAAGCTCTTTTTGTAAACAGAATTGAATAAAATCTTTTAAGAAATCATCTGCGACAAATAATATGTGTTTTATCATCACAGATTTGAATGTGAGATCAAGCTATCTTTAACATTAGGAAAGTTGGAAAAATTAATTCCATTTTGTAGAAATTCGTTAAAAATGTTTTGTTAATTTGGCCCCAAATCAAATAAAGAAGATATTCATTCAACCATTTTGGATTTTATAAATTGTGTACGTTTATAAATTAAAAATGCTTGATAAGTATGAAATAATAGAGAGGCTTGGCCAAGGGTCATTTGGTAGTGTATGTAAAGCAATACGAAAATCAGATCAAAAGGTGGTTGCTATTAAAGAAATAAGCTATAGCCAAATGGATAATAAGAAAAAACAAATGCTAATCAATGAAGTAAACGCTTTAAGAAATATTCAAAATGAACATGTTGTTGGATACTACGACAGAATTGTAGTTAGAGAGAAGAAACTCATGTACATAGTTATGGAATATTGCGAAAAAGGAGATCTTCAGCAGCTTATTAGGAAAACGCGTGCAGATAATGATAGGATTCCTGAATCAGCTATATGGCAAGTCTTAACAGATATGTGTATCGCATTAGATTCATGCCATCCAAAGATGATACATAGAGATATCAAACCTGGAAATATTTTCATTTCTGGCAATGGCCATGTAAAGCTCGGAGATTTCGGACTTGCAAGAGAAATTGAAGATGGTGCAGCTAGTACTTACGCAGGAACTCCCCCATATATGTCACCAGAACTCATTAGCCATCAACCATATGATGAGAAGAGTGACATTTGGGCACTTGGCTGCGTTTTATTTGAATTAGCAGATCTCCACTTGCCTTTTAATGGATCAAATGAAGTAATCACGCAATTGATACAAACTGGTCCACTTAGAAGAATTCCTGCTATGTACAGTGACGACCTTTTCGAGGTTATTCAGTCTATGATGATGAAAAAGCCTCAAGAGCGTCCAACAGTCAAACAACTACTTGAAAACAAGTATGTTAAGCTTTATTTGCAGATGGAAATGATTCTTAATGAGAGAGCTCGTGTTCAAGCAGATACAGCAAGATTAATCAAGAAACAAGAGCAACTAAAAGAAGAATATAACCGCCTCAATCAAAAGGCTGGTCGTGTTTTCTTTAATGAATAAAATATTTATGTGTTTGTTATGAATTTAATAAAAATATTTTATAATAATATTTATGTTTTGCAAACGAACTAGAATAATTTATCCTTTATAAAAGTTAATGAAACGAAATATCATATATTAATGGAAACAAAAAAGAATTAAAATCATAATGAATAGTAAACAAGGTTTTATTATTAAAACAAATCTAAAATTTAACATCTTTATTATCTGGATTCATTAATCCCTCTATATTCATTGTTGTTCGGATTGTTTGGATAAATGGAGAAGATTGCATGATTTCTGGCAACATCGGAGTGAATGACATCTCTTTCACAGCCAGGAAAACAGTATTTTCTGCTCCTCCGTCAGCTGCAACAATTCTAAGAGAATCATCAAACTTTGCTTTGACAGGATGGTCGCGATTCATGCAGACACCATTTCCTAGTTGTCCTGACAAGCCCCATCCCCATAAAAATGCATCTCCTTGGTATGTAATCACTCCATAATGCTTTGTTCCGCAAAATGCAGAAATTGGGGTACCTTGGAAGCCAAAAATCTGTTTCTTAGTACCATTTTCGTATATTTCGTATACTAATGACTTTGTTGTGACGACAACATATCGATCTTCAGATGATGCAACGTGAATGATATCTTTAAACTCAAATTGCTTATCGGAATTATCTGCTTTTATCTGGAATGTATAGTTTTTGAACAAAATTCCTGTTGTATTCTCTGTTAAACAAATAATTTTTGGTTCTTCAGTGGTAACTGGATAATGGATGATGTTTTTGTTCTCAAAGTATATATGTATTTTCTTTTCTGTATCAATTAGGGCATATTTATGACTGTTTGCGAAGGCATCGAGATATTTTATTGAAGAATCTATTGCTAATTGGGTATTTGATAATGAAATGAAGTTGACAGTTCCATCTACCTTCAAATCTAATAATCCGTTTGTTCCTATAACTATTTTATTGTTGTTATCCAAGAAATGATAACTTGAAGCATCTCGTTTTTCTCTGCAAGTGCTCCACCAATATGCTTTATGACTCTTAAGATCAACACATGTGTAGTTTCCATTTGAACTTACGTAGTCAATGTCGTAAATTGATAATGAAGCATCTTCTAAACACTGCAAAATTGGTGTACTAAAGTTACCTATTGATGTGGTATTGAGTAACTGAAATGTACCACAATAATACAAATAAGTAGGTGTTCCAATTTGTTTTCGATCCATTTTTTTACAAAATTGTCACTTTTTTATAAATCATTCATCATAATGAGAGAGATTTAGGGGTTTCTAATGCACTTTCAAAGTCAATGCATTGTCATATATGATTGATTGGTGTATTACCTTTAAAACAATAATGTTTACTCGAGAAATAAGATTATTTATTCAAACATTGGGTAATTTTTTTAGCATTGTGTTTCTTTTTTTATAAATATTTTATGACTGGATACAATCATTGATATCACTATCAAAGAAGTACGTATATTAGGTGTTTGCAAGAAATAAATTTTAAAAAACTCTTAATTTAAAGATAGAACTATAGCATTGGCTAACCTAATCAAGAATAGCCAATTACGTATGGTGTGCAATTTGTTTTTATTGAATTTTATCTGTGGTGCATCAAATCTGTTTCCAAAACTGAAAATATCTGTAATAAGCAGAATTATATATCTAAATTATGATAAAACTTATTGTTTAAATGGATAAATCTATAAATTAAGGCTAATAATGGAAAATTATTGTTCTCAATTTGTTGAATACTATAACCTCGCAAAATAAGAAAGACAGGGGTGATTTGTTTCTGTAATGTTGTATTTATGTGCAGTAGACACAAATGGAAATACACATATAAAAATCAAACTGAAATATTCATAAATATTAAAAACAAAGATTGAAAACATCATGTATTAGTTATAAATTTATATAGTTTTAAATATTTAAAGACGATAATTGCATTTTGCATCGAAAAATTTTTTGGTCAACATTGTTTCATGAAGTTTAGTAACGAATAGCTAGATCATTTATGTACGATTATATTTCTTCAGTTAAAAATGTTGAAAAATAGGTTGGTACCCCATCGCATAGAAAATGAATACTACCAATCTATGGTCAATATCCTAAATACTGATTGCTTTGCATTCATATCTCTTACATTTTCTATACCCACATCACTATTCATTGCTATTCCTATCTTTTTCATTTTTGTTTGTTTCTCATAATTTCTCAAAAAACATGATAACTTGATATTTGTAAATATCATACTTTATAACGTAAATAAGAACTTGACCTATTAAGAAAAGCAGTAATGAAAAGAAAATCTGAAATTCATAAAAATTACAAGTTTCTGATGACAATTAGCTTAATTAAACCAGGTACAAGATTATATAATTGTATTTTCTATCCAATTATCCATATAATATCTTATCCAGAAAAAATAACTTGATCAATACCAAATGATTTTTTAACTAGTAAATAAAGTATTTTCTTTACACACACATTGTATATCATAGTTTTTTTTTTGGTTTCGCAAAACATCCAAAAACAAATATGCTATAAAAGTGACAATTTTAGCAAAACGAAACCCTTAGTTGAAAATATATCATAAAGACTTTATGAATGATAAATTCCTAAAAAACAAGTTAGTTTGTTTCTGATGTTGTAAACAGAAATTCATCAAAAGTGACACCTCAGAAAAGCTAAAATATTGAATTTTTGGAACTTTTGATAGAGCACGTTTTTAAATATTAATTAAAGTAAATGTATATTTTGTAAAGATTCTTTTTAATAAAAAAATAAAATTTTGAAGAAGAACACAAAATCTTCTGAAAAATAATATCACATAAACTCATATTATTTTCTAATATATAACTATTTTATATAAAAATCAAATTCAAGGATCTTAAAAGCGAAGGATAAACCTCAAAATTTACGAATATAATGAGTGGGAATATAATGCTTATCTATCATAAAACCATATGAAATATCATTTTTTGCTAATTGTCGTCAAAAATTAGGCGTAAAGCAAAAATTGATATTTCATATGGTTTTATGATAGATAAGCATTATATTCCCACTCATTATATTCGTAAATTTTGAGGTTTATCCTTCGCTTTTAAGATCATTGAATTTGATTTTTATATAAAATAGTTATATATTAGAAAATAATATGAGTTTATGTGATATTATTTTTCAGAAGATTTCATTCTATATGCCTATGAAAAGTACTCTCAAAACTAACTTTTTCCTAATTATAATTAAATCTAGAATATTGTATTATGCTTAGTATTATTTCATTTTTCTCATTCAATTTAGAATTTACAAATGTCAAAAAATTGAGAGCTGTCACTTTTGATGAATTTCTGTTTATTACACTGAAAATAATAATAATAAAAACCAATTTAGACCCAATAATTTTTGGCGGGATAATTGAGATGTTTAACAAAAACTGAAAGGTGTCATTATTATCTATGACCAACAAGCAACTGACCTAGTCTGGATTACAATATTCGGTTCATCAAACCGCCAATTTGATGAATCAAGCCAAATTGTAACTGACCTAGTCTGGATTACAATATTCGGTTCATCAAACCGCCAATTTGATGAATCAAGCCAAATTGTAACAAACCAGTTGTTGATTGCATGGTATCATTCATCGAACTGCCAATTTGATGAATTACATTTCTTAGTCATCAAAATAGTGGTCATGTTACTATAGTTAGTATACAAGTCTTGGGTATGGTGGCACTGCGTTTCACCTTAACCAATACTTGTGAATTTGACACTTTACAAAACCGTTAACGTAAATTTTACAACACAAACGACAACACTAACTTAACCTTAAATATTTACAAAACCACCACCCACTTCACTTCACTAACGAACTCACTAATGTAAAAATAAACGTTCTCACTATCGTTCTCACTAACAACTTCACTAATGTTCTCATAAATTTTCCTCAATATCTTCATCATCAGTGTTAACCCTATTGTAGTCATACTTGAAGCCATAAACTTTCTCTAACTTCTTAACGTACAATTTACATAACTTACCTTCGTCATCGTATGGTTTAATGATATAACTATTTCTATCTTTATAAACAGTCAATGAAAAGTCAACTGGTCTCGGATGTATTTGAAAGAACATGTTATGCTCAGGAAGGAAGAATAAATGTTTAAATGTATGTTTGTTATACTGTGGAATTCGAATGAGTTGCTTTTGTTCTGTCATTTACATCCAAATAAAAATTTTCAGTAAAATAATAAAATAAATAAAAAATTAATGATATCACCACCCTCACACGTATGAAAACATAGCGCAAAAATAAATTTAGGTGAAGGGTAGATCTAACCTCTTTTTTCACCTACCTTCTTTTCTAACCCGTTGAATTCATTGCTTTATAACTCTCTTCCTTTCTCCAACTCTTCTAACTTCTTCTTAAGTTCAGCAATGTTGTCCTCATGAAGTTTAATCTTTCTCAAAATTCCTTCTTTATCTAATGGTTGCTTTATCTTTCTAAACTGAACTCTACCATCCTTCATAGTATGAACGTAAAAACCTTCTGGAAGCTCCTGATTTAATGTATTCTACCAAAAACTTTTGTTTCATTGCTTCAGTGACTTTAGTCGTCATTTCAATCAAATAAAAATTTTCAAATAAATAAAAATAACGTTATTTTTTCAGTAAGGAAACGCAGGAGTTTTACGATTTATTTGAGGAGTAGGTTCTGGTTTAAATGTTGGAGTCGGTTTAGGAGTTGACTTTTGAACAGGAGTTTGTACTTCCATAGGTTCAGGAGTCATTGAAGGTTTGCTTGTGAAGGCGTTGGTTTTGGCGAAGGTGTTGGAGTTTGTTTAACTTCAGCTACTTCAGTATTATTTATAACATTTGCTTTATTTCTTTTCAACATCATAACTGCTCCTGCTGTAGCTAGCAAACCTAGTGGGAGACCATATTTATATAAGGACTTGACCAAATGCTATTTTTGACAGGAGCTGGTGGAACACCTAACCTTGGTGAGACTGCTCTTTGCCATTGTGCAGCTCGTAAGAAATATTCAATAGGTGCTCCATAATCGTTTGGTAAAGTTTGTTTCATAGATGGTGAAGGTTCACGAGAGCTTGATGAAGAACTCATTTATAAGCTTTAAAAATAAACGTTCATCCTTTATTCCTCACTGTCGTCCGTGCTAAGTTATAGTCGTCAAGTCTTATTATTGGTATGCCTGACTGTCTTACTTGTATTGCAAAGCAACAATCCCTCATAAATCCAATAAGTGGCTTTGGTACATTTTCAGTTGCTAGTTCAATAGGTCCTTTAACAGACAATTTGTATGTTATTGGAGCAGTAGATGTTTGACCTTGCTGGAAGCAAAAGTCCACTTCTGTTGGAAAACCACATAAGAAATGTGTGTTGTCATAGCTATCCCATTTATGTTCCACACTACCATCATCCACCAATGACCTCATAACATCTTCATTAAATCCTATCATATCATTGTTTGTATTGCAAGCGTTCGCAACCATTTCATAAAATACAGGTCCATATGATTTTTCAGGTTCTGCAGGCATATTTCCATAAGCTCCCATGGAAAGCTGAAGATATTTAAACTTAGGGTTCTCAAAATTAACATAATAGTTGTCTTTCTTTCTAAATAGTGCCCAAATACTTTTAACATTAATAGGCGTATAAGCTGCTGTAAATGTTGCACTTGAACTATCTGTATTCTTTGAGAATGAACCGTCCATAGGAATCCAATCCATAACTTTAACAGGAAAACATAAAGCCTCGTTTGTATAATGTTCTACAAGTTCTGTATAAATGTTAGGGTCTAAAGAGAATGACTTTGGATGAATGAAACATTCATTAAAATCCATCTTTGTTCGAAATAGTTGCTGGGTTACAGTTGTAATAGTAACTGTTCCACTAGCTTCTACTGCCTTCGTTATCATAGTGAATGGTTCATTCCATGGAACAAATTTATTTGTCGGTGGATTTGAATCTGAAGCAAATGCAACTTTAAGAGTTGGATTGAAAGCAATGATATCATTTACAGATATAGATGTGCATTGTAAGGCGTCGCTACTGAACTTTACTTTAAGCTGAATGTTTCCTGCAAAAGCTGGAATAAATCGAATAGCTTCTAATGGAAGGAATCTTCTAACAGGAATTCTTAAACGAAGCTTAAAATCAAATGATTTTCCTGCTGTAATTGGACCACTAACAATTTGTCCTGTTCTGCATGTTCCCGAATGACTCCATACATCTTCATGTCGAGTCTTTGAGAAAACATCTACTTTCTTTATTTGTTCGGTAGTTTGTGAGTTTGAAGTTATATATGCTTCTTCTCTTGCGTTGTCTTGAGAATATACGATACGACCATTTGCAAGGATTTGATATCCAGCAACTGCATAGAAAGCGTCATCGAAACCAATCCAAAATCCTGGTGGGTTTGTTTTATTGGAACCTGAACCAATTTCTTTATCTACAATAAATTGACCTTCCATTTTATACGTAATGAATGTATTGTAAAGGTCCAACATATTTTCACCAGGAGGTGAGAGATTGAATGTTACCCATGTGTTATCTTTAGCAGTTCCAGGTTGTGATGGAATCTTTGCGTCAGAATATTTTCTATTAGTGTCACCAATTTGAACTGCATTGTCTATGATATCGAAATATGAGCGAATCTGATGAATATGCTCTGCTGGAGTAAATTCGTTTAACTGTTCGTTCTGCATGTATTTACTTCAGATAAAAATATCTATTTACTTCATTATTCTCACTCTTCTTCTTGGCATTCGTGGTGGAAGTTGTTTCTTGACATTTTCAATGAACTGTACATTCTCTTTTGTCTCAACTTCTTTCACTGGCGGGTCAGGGTTCTTTGACTCGGTTTGTTTTTCAATGAAATTCACGAACTTTGCAATAAGCTCTTGGTTCGTTATTGAAAGTACATCTGGCTTCTTTTCTTCTGTTCTATTGACTTTTCAGTTTGAACAGAAGGTTTTATATGGGCTTCGTGGACTTCACCCTTGCCATGCACCTTAATGTTGTCGCTCTCTGCATTCGCTAATGGAACCTTTCTTTTTCTTACGTATATTTTACCATCTTTACTCTGACTTACGTAATAGAAAGGATGTTGTATTCCTCTTGCGTCATTTAATATAATAGACTCTCGCTCTGATTTTGACAAGCTCATTTTACATCGGTTAAAGTTTTAATTTAGTTTTTTATCTGCAGTCAAATGACTCAGACAAGCCCTACGGACAAGACCCAAGGGGTCATAGATGTTGAAGCATTGAAGAAAGAAATTCGTGAGCAAATTTTATCCGAACTGAAGGAACAAAAACAAGAACAAAAGCCAGAGAGACCAAAGAGAAAACTTAGTGAAAAACAACTTGCTGCATTAGCTGCTGGAAGACAGAAGAACCCACGTTTGCTGGCGAAAAAAGCTAGAGAAGAAGCAAAAGGAAGAACAAAAAGCTAAAGAAGCTGAAGCAAAGAAAGAGTAAATGGTTTATTTTTATCCGAATTAAATGTATAGACAAATACCTTTATCTGTTGCGTTCAGTAGTGAAAACCCTGACGTCAAAATAAAGGGGAACAGAGTAACGTTTAAGTTTCCAACAGACTGGATTGTGAACATAAATGAAGAGAAGTACATTGGCATAACATCTATGTATATAACACGTGCTTTCAGAAAGGTTGACTTTATACTTCAAGTCGAGATAGAAAATGACGAACAGTCTTTAAGCGCCCAAAACATTCACATATACAAATACTTTAAAGACGATACAACATTGTTGCAATGTATGATTTCATTTAATGAGATGTTCGAGAAAAAGTTTAACATTGAAGTACAAACTTTACAGCCTTTACGTGAGTTTCTTGCACAACTGAAAGAAGAAGGTAGTCAGCCACAACTTATAGACTTTCATTATGAATTTAATGAAAATGAAGATGGAACTCATGACTGTCAATTCATTGTATTCTCACCATTCAATGAAGTCGCTAAAAAGAAAGAAAATCCATTACGTATAAGATTTCAAATCTCCGAACCAAGTGATGATTTTAAGAATGTTTTCAATTATGATGCAATGCTTCCGAGGAAAAATGAATTTTCAAAGATTGTAACACCTGGCATTTGGGATAGAAAGCAAGCAATACTTTACTCTAATATAGCCAAAGGCGTTGAAAATGAGTTCATTGGTCATACAAGAACTTCACCACTTCCTAACCCTAAATACTATAAATTAACCGGCTTCAATCGTGAGTTTTGGATAGACATGTTCTCCACTCATGACCATAAGTGCCCAGTGTTCTTACCTCCAGATGGGAAGGACTGTCTCTACATTGAAGCACAACTCTTAAACTCTACCATCGCAGTATTGTAAAATCTACGCTAGCTTTATTTTTATCACGAATGACCTCATTCATGACCTCATTCATGACCTCATTGCTGACAAAAATAAATGACCTCAGAACTTCAACTTACGAATAAAGCTTGTTTTAGTCGTTATTGAAAAGTTGAACTTTTCAGCAAAGCAAGGTTGACATGACTTACATAAGTCGAATGCAATCTCTTGACCGTCATAAAGTGCTTTGTAAAGTTTCATTAAACTGAACTCAGAGTCTTTGTCATATGTTCCAACAGGTATGTGAATGTTCTTATCTTCATTGTAATAGCATTGTATAGCTTCAGGAAACATTTCATTAGCGGTTAAAGCAATAACATCTTGCTTCACGCCTTTCATTCTGCAGTGAAATGCAACTTCATTTAAATCATTCGTGAGTAAGTCTATGTAGGTCTTCTTTCCACAGAAAATACTTTTATAAGCTAAACTTTGTTTTCCAGGTGTTATTTCTGCAAAGTCGCTATGAAATTGACCAAGGTTCTTTCCTATAAGTTCTCTACCGTATCTCTTCTTAAACTCTGCTGCAAGCTTTGGGATGTCTTCATTATATAAGTGCATACTGTCGGTATCCTGGTAAAATATTTGAAGTCCCATGTCCTCTGCAGTACAGAATACTTCATTCATAATACGTTTTGACATAGACAGAATATTAACACCAAGTGGACAGAAGTTAAAGTGTCTGCAAATGCTTTTCGTTAGCTTGAAAATAGTTTTATCTGAACCATCCAAACCTTCGAACTTCACTATATGGTTGTAATTTCTTATAGCATATCTTATAGCATCTTTGTCATCTACTATGGTTATTTTTGACTCAATAGGAGATAGAATAGTTTTGCCATAAATGCTGTTCAGAATGAGTTTTATAATTTCTTGTAAGGGGTTTTCTTCTTTCTTATACTTTAACCTTAACTCAAACAACTTCTTTACTTCATCTCTTATTCTCATATCTCTGTTTCCATCGTAATAGTATCCTTGCAACACTTCACATTTGACACCTTGATATTTTATGAGGTCTTGTAATGTTATATGGTCAACATACATGAGACAGCAAGTGTTTGAACTTCTTGGAACGTTAAGTTCTGGATTTAGTTCAGGGTCGCAAACTATTAAATGAAAGTGTCTGGGTATACCAATCTCTGTTATCTTAATGAGAACAAAGAAGCCAGACATAAACTTTTCACCAATGGGTTCCTTTTGGTCGTCATCGAATAAATGTCTCATGAGATACTCTGTGCTTAACATTTCTTCCTTCAATACTTTTGGAATACCTTCTAAAGTATAAAGTCTTGCTATAGCTGAAGGATATAATGAAACAGTGTCGAAGTCAGCAATGAGTTTCTTTTTGCTCTTTTGTTTCATGTTATCTGACAACATACATCTTCCACCTTGAATGCATCTCGAAATAAATTCTCTTGGTTTATTTGAGAGGTCATAAAGATTTCCATTCGGGAAGTATACTCTGTTCTCAAACAATTTGTTAGCAATAGAACAAATACTAACGTAGTCATAAACGTTTAAATCAAACTCTTTCAATAAGTCATTGCGGAACTTTACAAAACCTTCTCTTAAAATTCTTACATCTTGTTTGCAGTAAAACGTGCTATATTTTTCTAAGTCGAAGTGGTTCTCATCTATTCTGCAACCTTTGATGGAATCTATGTTTTTCATAAATGTATCTGCATCATGGATAAACTTACATGCTTCAGAAATGACACCAGTTCTGTTGTCATTTGCTAACAAAACACTGCTGTAGTAGTTATATGGAAATACTTCTTTCGGGCCAGTTTGTAAATTAAACATAGCAGGAAATAGTTTAAGCTTCTTATTTATAACACTGTAAGAGTCTTTTATAATAATTGCCCGTCCTTTATATAAACCAGTTATTTGCATTGTTCGTGAACCTTTAATGATGGGAGTTCCTTTCACTTCTGTCATGTGTCTTAAGATGAAGTTTATGTCATAACTGAGGTTATGGAAATATATTAAACTCTTGTCAGGAAGTCTTTCCAAAAATTCTGTTGCACAGTTTTGACCCCAAATACTTTCACTAACTGAACCATCTTCACTGTCATAACAGATGTTAAAAGCTTTATGAAAGCCATCCGTACTACACTCAAAGTCAGCAAAGAAAACGTGCTCAGGAATGAATTTACATTTAGCTTTATTTACTTCTTTTGACTCTGCTTTCTTCTTCAGTTGTACACAATACTTTGGAGCATATGTCAAATCTTTAAATGGTGCAAGGTTCTGTTTATATAAGTCAGTCGTATATGTGAAAAGTTCTCCATAAGAAATAGGTTCAAAATATTTGCACTCCCACAATGTTTTCATAACATCCCATAACGGTGTTGTTCTATCATAACGAACTACATATTTATCTTCTCTCTTTGTATATATTTTCATCTGTTTTTCAATGTTCATTCCACCACACTCCTTCAAGATTTCTTTATAGTTTCGAATGAAATATGTTGTCATTGGAAGTCTTTCATTTAGCATGTAGTGGTCTTCAACAAGAAGTAAGTCAATAGTTCTAACAGTTTCGCATTCTTTTGGTATATATCTCTTTATTTCATTATGTCTTGAGTCATTGAAATAACCAATGGTAACATTGAATGCTATACCAGTTGCGTCAGAAATTTCTTGTACTTTACTTTGAGGAAAGTCTCTAACACGAATGACTTCTCTCATGTGGTCAATAGTTTCTTCATTTACTCCAGCCTGAATACAAGCATAAACGAAACAATTGTCCTCTGTCATAAGTGTTGCAGTTCTTTTGTTCAGTTCATTGAAGATTTGGTAGCGTTCAAGATTTATAGGTAATATGCAAAGATACTTCCAGAACTGACCGCTTCTCTTCTTATAAAACTTCTTTTCACCAAGGATTTCATTCCAGAAGTCATCTATATCTTGTTTATCTCCTGTTTGTTTAAGTCTGTTCAATAATCTTTTCTGTCTTTCTGTCAGTGTGCTTTCATCTCTATATGGTCTCTTTTTTGGTTTGCCTTTCTTTACATCTGACATCGTTAAGCCTTCATATTCTGTTAAATCATACATCTTTATTTCGGTAAGATTCTTTATGTTTGTCAAGAAGAAGTCATAGTGCATTTCAACAATACCTGCAGCATTTGCTTCTATCTCTGATATAAAGTTCTCCTTCAAGAGCTGATGTAGTAATGTTCCAATATTATTGAGGTTTAACGTAGAACATTCATACTTTCCACCAAGTTTATAACATACCATCCATCTCTGTTGGGAGTTTATTTTAATTTTCTCTAAGAGTCTCATGAAAACCTTACCGAAATGTTTGTGTAAGTAGTCTCTGTTTGGTTCATCTAAAGCTTCGATGTTAAAGTCAATGAGTCTATTGCCTGACTTCACATTCCTCTTCCTATTTTCTTCATCTTTCTTTAACCATCTCTCACCTTCTTTTGGTTTGTCGTCAATGGAACGAATGACATCGTTAGCTTTGCGAACTTGTTCTATAGCACTTTTAAACATCTCTCTTCTCTGTTGTTTCAGTGTGTCATCTCTCTTTCGTGTTTCACCAACGTTTGCATTTGTTATGTCAAACATTTCTCTTCTTACTTCATGTGGTACAGCTCTTCTTGTTTCACCAACGTTTGCATTTGTTATGTCAAACATTTCTCTTCTTACTTCATGTGGTACAGCTCTTCTTGTTTCACCAACGTTTGCATTTGTTATGTCAAACATCTCTTGACGAACGTCATGTGAAAGAGCTTTACGAGTATGACCAACGTTTGCATTTGTTATGTCAAACATTTCTCTTCTTACTTCATGAGGTATTGAACGTCTATGATATAAGTCAATAGCAACGTCATTTAAAGGAAATGCTCTTGCATGGACTTCGTCCTCGCCGCGTTGCGGCTTTATGAACTCATGAATTCTATCATAACTTATTGCACCATTGTAGTCTTTAATGAAGTCAGCGAGTGCTTTTTTGTTTGTTGTGTAATGCTTTGCAACATCTATATTAGCTTCTGTAAGAAGTTGTTTTATTTCCGAGTGTTCTAACTTAGACAACTTCCGATACATCTTTAGTAGGAAATAAAAAATATTTTTTGAAAAAATTAGATTAGATTTTTTAAGGCTAGTTTTAAAATATTTCGAACATTTTATTTTAATGAAACACATGCAAGATTGCAAGTTCTTTTCATACAATGCTCTCGCTACTGTCATCAAGAATGAGTTCAATGGTGCTTCAAACGTCAATGTTATCTTTAACAAGAAGTTTGTGAAAAATCTAAGTTCGGTCAGTATGTCAGACCATTAGCTATTGTCATTGACCGCAAACGTTATACTTCACAAGAGTTAGCAGTAGTTTTGAAACAAAAGAGTATCTTCGTGAATGTCAAAGATACTCATTATACTATTATAAAGAACTCCAACATTGACTTCTTCAGTATTGCTATGAATCTTTCCGAACAGAAAGAATATAAGAAGGGTGAAACAAATGTGAAATATTATCCTTCATCTCTGAAGACAATAACGAACAAAGATGTTATACAAAAGTTCTTACCAAAGGTTGAAGAAGCTTCTATTGACATTGACGAAGGAAGTGAAATGGTTGAAGAAATTGACCCTGACGTCATTTAACCAAAAATATATTTTTTTATTCTTCCTCTTTGAAGTTATCGAAATATTCTGTTATTTTTTCCTTCAGTAATGTTAAGTCTTCTTTGAATGTAAGTATTGTGCAACCTTTGATGTCATAGTGTGTTTGAGGTAACGTATCTTGAACTATTTGTTTCACATCTTCATTCGGTGTCATTGAAATCGGTAAGTTTTCACGATAGAACCAGTTTCTGTCAGATTTATATATTTTAGCAAGGTCGTAAAAGCTTTTGTTGTTTCTTCTGACTAAATGCAACATAACCATATCTCTGTCTTCTTCATTCTCCAACTCTTCAGTATAAATCATATACTTATAGTTCTTTTCCTTTCCTTTTGGTACTGAACGCGGTATTCTTTTCTGTATGCTTTTGTCTTTGGATTCAATGACTTCATCTTTTGCATGAAGTTTCTTTTCCATATCTTCACGTTCTTGTCTATGAATTTCGTCAAGAAGTTTACAAACATACCAAGCATAACGAGGTGAAGCCCACATTGCTACAGCATTTACGAGAAGTCTATGAACATAATATCCTCTCAAACCGTTTGGCAATTTTTCACGATTTTCATAGAGTTTTGGCGACTGGGATTTTTTACCTACTCGCTGTTCTTCACTGTTTTCAGAAAAAAGTACGTCTCGCTGTGCTTCATTTAATAGTTCTTGTGTGCTTTGGTTCCTAAACCAGTCTTTAGGAAGTTTAGTATCTGGAGCATAACATGCTGTCAAAATACTTTGCATTTGGTACATATCGTCTTTGACTGAACGAATGAGTCTCAATTGTTTGTTATACTGTATGTATTCATATTCTTCATTTATGACTTCATGAACGATAGCAGTTGTTGTGTTCTCTAATGTTGACATATCTGTCCTTACATACAGGATAAAAAAATAAATAAAATAAAAACTAACTTTATTTTCTGACTTTCACAAAAGACCAAAAATAAACGCTTTACATGTATTTTTCAGCAACTTCGTCAAATAATTTTATAGCTTTATCTATCTCATCTACTTCAAACGTTTCTTTACCTTTCGTGGGAGCACCATAAATTTTCTCAAACTTTTCAAGTAGTTCTGTTTCAGCAGCTCTCATATCGTTAACGAACACAACCTTAACTCTATTGACTATACTGTCATATCTTTGAGTTATATTATATGTTCTTCCTATCTTATATCTCTTTGTATTGAAGTCCTTCGGTTTCTGAACGATGTAAAGTAAGCCTTCACTGCAACGTTCCGTATCGAATGAACCATATGTTATGAAGTTATATCCAACAACTGGGTCTAACCATAACAAAACTATTGGTATAAGACTTTTGTCTATAAGATATGCTGTAGTTCCATAGAATTTTACCGATATCATAAGCTCAGGATTTCTTGTCAAAATTTTCTGACTAGAAGCAATTCTAACCCAGTGGTTTGTTTTCTTTTCAAATGGAGATAAAATGTCTGACAAAGAATATTTGTTGTATTTCTTTGAGTATCTTACGTTTAAATCACCAATTCTAACCAATTTGGTGTCATTGTCTATCTTTTTAACTGTTTCAAACTCAGTGTTTGTCATATATGTTCTTACATACAAGATAAAAATTTTTCTTAGAAAAAAATTAGCGTTATTTTTTCTATCTTAAGGAAATTCATGAATTTTGGTCATTTTTCAGCAAAAATATATTTTAGGGTAGAAGGTTAGATCTAACCTGTTTTCTAACCTCTTTTCTCACCTCAGCCGCTAAGCGGCGAGACCCAAAGGGTCTTGAATTTTCATGACTTCTTCGTACATGTTTTGTCAAGACTTCATCGTAAATGAATTTTCATGATTTCATCGTAAATGAATTTTCATGATTTCATCGTAATGAGCGTAAATCAGACAAAAATATATTTTAGGGTAGAAGGTTAGATCTAACCTGTTTTCTAACCTGTTTTCTACCCCAGTTATTTTATAAGCGTTTTACATGGTAAACGTTATTTTTGGAATTTTGTGAAAACTCAACGGTTTGACACAAGCCCTAAAAATTATTTTACTCAGAATTTTGGTCATTTTTCAGCAAAAATATATTTTAGGGTAGATGGTTAGATCTAACCTCTTTTCTAACCTCAGCCGCTAAGCGGCGAGACCCTTTGGGTCTTTTCTACCCCAGTTATTTTATAAGCGTTTTACATGGTAAACGTTATGAATTCGTGAGACTCTAAACAGTTTTGTAGCTTCTATTTCTTCACGAAGGATATCGAATGTTTTAACTATGCCGAAAGTTTCTTTATATTTCTTCTTGACGTCAGATAGAAGGAAATCGTCAGCAGTTGGATAGTTTTTGTTCAGAAATGTTAACATGTCCATTTTATTTTCTGCTGGCTTTTCTGCTTCTTTCTTTAAGTCAGCATAGTCGTTTCGCATTCTTTCTATCTCTTTGACGGAGTAGTTATATTTCCTAATTGCTGCTTTACATTTAGAACATTGCGGATTCATTTTTGCGTTATACATTGAAACCTTACCTGCTAAAACAACCAAGGCGTCAATTGCTCTCTTCATCTCAAACATAGCGGGTCTTATCTGTTCATTCCATACCTTACCTCTTCTATCTTTATCTCTTATCTGCCATACACATTCAGCAACTAATGAAACAAAGTTATCGTAGGTCTTAAACTCCCCGGATTTATATATGTCAGAAACATTCTTATATACCATGTCGCAATCTTTGTCCATAACCTTATGGTTGCAATGAAATCCTAGAAACTCATAGTTTACCTTTCGAATGAACTTCTTTATTTCTACTGAGTCAGTTGGTTTCACTTCTATTTCATCGAATTCAGGAATAGTGAGTTTTTGTTGCTGAATTTCAGGCAATTTGGGTAAATGGTCAATAATGTCCTGCATTTCATAAAGATACTGTTCATTTGTTTCATCTTTCGCACTACAGTTTAAATTAGATGTTAAAAGTTCTTGCTTTATCTTCTGGATTTCTGTTTCAAAAGTATATGAAGAAGGAATGAAGCTTTTCATTTCTACTAACATAGATGTTGGATTCATGACTAACGAGTTTGGTGAAGTTGTTTGAATTGTTGTTGTGCCGATTGTTGAAATCATGTCTTTTATACAAAATAAAAAAATAAAAAAAAATAAAACTAACTTTATTTTTTATTTCGGGAAAATTCATGACAAATTCAAGAGACCCAAAGGGTCTGAGCCGCTATGCGGCGAGGGTAGAAAAGAGGTTAGAAAACAGGTTAGATCTAACCATCTACCCTAAACATTATTTTTGTGCTATGTTTTCTGTATAAAATTCATGAAAATTCAAGAGGGTAGAAAAGACCCAAAGGGTCTCGCCGCTTAGCGGCTGAGGTTAGAAAAGAGGTTAGATCTAACCATCTACCCTAAACATTATTTTTGGTCATGGACTTCGTCCTCGCCGCTTCGGTCTGAAAGACCTCAGGACTCAAAGAGTCCGTTTGCGTCTTTATGTTAAAATAAATGGTACCATTAATAATACATGACTGTTCTCATTCATGTCTGATTTACATCTAATGAAAAAGTTTAGAAGAATTTTCTTATTCTTTCTGGCATATTTTTGTCTTTCCAGTACTCCCGCTCTAATGGTCCCAGATGTGTTGGCTTCGACTCTCTCAAGTTCTTAGATGGTATAACATCTTCAACGCCTCCTTCATATCTTACTTTATAAGTGTCATCGTTTGTGTTATAGCCAAGTATTTTAATAACCACTCCTCGCTTTGCTTCGTCAATGGTTTCAGCAAGTTTGCCATTACTACTTTCAACTAATTTATGACGAGGATAAAACGCTATGGAGTCGTCAGCAGCTTTTATAAGATATCCATTACCTTGCGTAGAGTCTATGATATAATAGTTTCTACTTAACCTTAAACGTTTCTTTGTCAACGGTTTGTCGTCAAGTGTTATATACGAAAACGATAAAAACGGTTTGACAGAAAAGTGACAACTTTACGTGTCAAAAATAGAAAAAGTGACATTTATTCGTAATATTAAAATGAATCATCATAATCTTCTTCATAAGGGTCTTCATAATCTTCTTGATATTCTTCTTCATATTTTAGTTCGTATTCTTCTTCTTCATTACTATCTTCTTCTATTTCAACCGGATTCGCCTTATTTTTTTCTTCTTCAACTTCCTCGCCTTCTTTTTCCCATTCATCT
Source organism: Trichomonas vaginalis G3 (assembly GCF_026262505.1). NCBI lineage: Eukaryota > Parabasalia > Trichomonadida > Trichomonadidae > Trichomonas > Trichomonas vaginalis. Next base: position 13,651,950 of record NC_067203.1, on the reverse strand, counting down.
TCTTCGCTTCCTTGGAGCTCTGGCATTTCATTGGCCATAAGTGAATCTGGAAGAAAATCTTGAGAGATATTATTTCATACAATACTACTCTCACCCTCCAATTCCCAGCCAAAATGGCTAAAAATTGCCCGCAATGTGAACAATTGCGGGCAATTTTTAGCCATTTTGGCTTGGAACTAGAGCCTGCGAGGTACATGGATAGTATCAGTACCTCACAGGCTCTAGTTCTCTATATGGCGCCGAGAAATTTTGGTGAAATGTGGTCGCATTTCACCAAAATTTTTTCGGCGCCATAGGATGAATTGGAGGGTGAGAGATATTATTTCATACAATACTACTCTCACCCTCCAATTCCCAGCCAAAATGGCTAAAAATTGCCCGCAATGTGAACAATTGCGGGCAATTTTTAGCCATTTTGGCTTGGAACTAGAGCCTGCGAGGTACATGGATAGTATCAGTACCTCACAGGCTCTAGTTCTCTATATGGCGCCGAGAAATTTTGGTGAAATGTGGTCGCATTTCACCAAAATTTTTTCGGCGCCATAGGATGAATTGGAGGGTGAGAGATATTATTTCATACAATACTACTCTCACCCTCCAATTCCCAGCCAAAATGGCTAAAAATTGCCCGCAATGTGAAAATTGCGGGCAATTTTTAGCCATTTTGGCTTGGAACTAGAGCCTGCGAGGTACATGGATAGTATCAGTACCTCACAGGCTCTAGTTCTCTATATGGCGCCGAGAAATTTTGGTGAAATGTGGTCGCATTTCACCAAAATTTTTTCGGCGCCATAGGATGAATTGGAGGGTGAGAGATATTATTTCATACAATACTACTCTCACCCTCAATTTTAATTACTTAAACTCATTCTATTTTTTTGACATGTAAATGTCACTTTTACTGAGATCTGACACAATGTCAGATCTCTTTTTTTCGTATATAAGATCAAGAACTACACGAACTTTTGTACCAGGAATGAGGGTAAATTGTGTTGAATTTCTGATATTTTGTGTTTGGCTTCGTTTCTTTTGTATATACTTTTCTTCTTGTTGTTGTGTCATTGAATTTGGTGTATGCCCTGTTGTAGAATGTGTTGAGGAATTATATACTTCGAGAAAGTGTTTCATTGTTTCTTCGGTAAAGTCTCGCTCTTGGTTTAAATCTCTGAGAGTCCTTATGAAGCGGTTAATGATACCGAGTATGTTATGGTTATGGTCTTCAGTAGTGTAGTGAGTTATGTTATGCTTAATGAGAAATTCTGTGATTTCATTGCTGAGGTATGCACTGTCTTGGTCTGATGTTAAAGTACTTGGGTTATGTTCTGCTACAAACTTTTGTAAAACTCTTAACACTTCACAAGTTCCTTTATTCCTCATTGGATATGCATATGCTTTACGAGTGTTAACATTTATGAAGATGAGGAATGGTTTATGTCCTCCTTTTCTGCTTTGAATGAGAGTGTCAAATTGGTATGCGTCAGGAGTGTTGGAGTAAATTGGTAAAAAGTAGTCGTAAGGATTTATTTTTGTTTGATGTACAACATTTTGTCAAAGAACCTTTTCACTTCAGCTCTGTTAGTAAATCCCGAACTCTTTGCAGCTTCATTGAATTTCTTAAATGACCTCCATGGATGTTGTTCGAATACTTCTTTCAAGCTCATTTATGTAAAGTTAAAGATTTTAACCAACTCGTATCCAAGCGTGCATTGTTATATAAGGAGGCATATAATCTTTTCCATTACCTGCTGGGTCTGTAATACCAGCTACAACATGTGTATGATTTCCTGCAGTTCCACAGAAAATACCTGTGCTAACATCTTTGGGGTCATCTGAGATATCATATCTGTTCATTCCCTGTCTATTCGAACCCGCTGCAAGATTTATATAACCTCTTTTTGTTATTGAATGTGAATGGTTTCCTTCCACAGATGTTCTTCCACTGAACCTATGCATATGTGAAGGAAGGTTTTCAATACCTATTTTCTTTGAACCTCCCATCTTCATTGACTGCGTATTAGTGTAGAATGGAAAACTGTCAACTATTTCATACCATCTACCACCAAATAAAGTGTTTGGATTTATTGGATTCATAGACGTATAAACAGCTCCTATAGGATATATTAAATCATATATGCTCATAACTCTATAAACATATTCTAAAGAACTTATGTCATTAAATACCATTTGGAATGTATCTCCCGGATGAAATGTTGCATTTGTTCCACTTTTATAATGTAATGTTAGTTCAATAGAATTATCCAAGAAAAATTCAAAAGTATCCGGTTGAAGACCTCTAACAAATTCAAATGGAGTTGCTGGTTCACCATTTATAATTTCTGTTGTAAATGTCATTGTATCTGGTTTCGAAAATTTCTTTGTTAGTTCTGCATCCACATAAGTTTTGTCGGCTTTCTTATCTAACATTGATGGTAGTTCATATGCTTCAAAGTTTCTGGCATGATCTTCGGTATTCCTGCAACTCTTATCTAAATTGTTAAGAGTATCTTTTACGCTTGTACTCGGATTCTCTAAAGGTGCACTTGAACCAAGGTCAAAGTTCAATATTATGTCGTCTGCTCTAACAGTAGTGAAGGATTTATGTGTATGGTTCTTGTCAGCTTTACTGTCTAATGTAGCTTGAAGTTCATTTATATCGGAGATGTTGTGTTTATGAGATTTCAAAACTTTGTTCGTTGCTTCGAGTTCAACTTTGTCAGCTTTACTTTTAATAGCATCTTCAAACGTTATTTTTGACTTAACTCTCAAAGTAAATCTTGGTTCAACTAATACACCGTTAACAAAGAAGTATGAAGCATAAATTTCAGCGTTATAACCAAATGATTGTGGTGCTATACCTGTGTCATACTGTACAGTACAGTGTATGTCATAACCTTTAGCACGAATGAATTTATATCTTCTTTCATTAACATTTTTTGTCTTCGCTTCATCACTTCGTGTTAAATATCCATGATAGTCCGTTATAATCTGTTCGTCTGAAGTTATATAATGAACGTGGTTCTTGTCCGCTTTTTCGGCTAATTTCTCATTAACATCATTCACTTCTAATTCAACTCTTCCGCCAGAACTCTTATTATCATTAATCTTTTTCATTAATTCGGTAATTACGTCATAAAGACTATATTCTGTTTTCGGTTTTGTAAATAATGAGTCAAAATTTCTTTTCATCATTACATCGCTGACATTAATGATATCACCAATTCCTTTTTCATTTATTCTCTTCATTAGTTCTGCAATAATGACGAATATATAATCTGTTAATTTATTCTCTTCATCGAGGGTTATAGAATGTTTTGAAATTGAATCATTAACTCCTCTAAATAAATCAATAACTTCAGGATACACGTTTTAATGTCTTGAATAACCCGACCAGTATCCTCGCCACTATGTGGCTCTGAGCCCGTTGGGCTCTGTTGTTCATGTTCTTCGTTCCCGTCGTTACGTGGTTTTATATCTCTAACCATCATCAACGCAGCCATAACCGGAGGGTTTGTTGCTACCTGTTCGAAAAATCTGACCGTTATGTATGGTATATCTAAATAATTTCTTTGTGTTTGTTAAAACATTTGAAACAAGTCTTTTAAAACCATCTACAAAATTTCCTGTTTCACCTAATGTTCTTGCAGCATTTACAAGCTCACCCATTCCCGCTTTTGACCCCAAAAACGTCCATATTGCATTTATTTCACTCTGTATAGTTGTCCATTCAGAAACTAACACCCGCATTCGCTAAGCTGAAAATGAAATTCAGTGGATCGAACTTAATTCCACCTTCTTTTTCAATTTCAACGAACTCACTAACATGAGATTTTAAATATTCTTTCGTTAAAATTGTTTTCCCCGATGTTATGTCATTAACGAAACTATCACCGTCAAAAGTTAACGAATTCAATTTCGTCGTTGATGCTTTTATTTCATACACCGCTTTATCGATAGTTTTTGGCTCACCTTCTTTAGAAGCATATGAAACATTAATGAATGAATTATATGTATTCGTGAATGTGTTAAAATCAATGATTTTCATTAATGACGCCTTTAATGATTCATTAACTGTTGAATCCCTTAAAGTAATTAATGAACTGTCGTTAATGAAAGGTACACTGCAAACCGTCGAGTTTGGATCAAATGCTGTAGTTGGTGCAGGAATATTAATGATATAAGTCATTAAATCATTAAGTGACGTAAATAATGTTGTCGTTTTTGATTTAATTTCTTTAGCATCTGTTATATATGGTAATTTCATTTCTGTAGTTTCTGAATTAAAGATATTCGCTAAAATGTTTTGTAAACTGTTTTGAACAGCAGTATAAACCGTTGAATCCGGAACTCTTACGATTTCACCGTCCTTAATAAAAGGCATTGCACATGGTGTAGTGCTTGGGTCAAATCTTTCGGGATTATAATTCAACATATATTCTAACGCTTCATATACAGACTTATATACTGTTGTGTCGTTCTTCATGACAACTTCACCATTTACAATGAATGGCATTGTACATGGAGTTAAAATAGGGTCAAACTTTTCATAGTCCTTCCATGTTATGTATTTCTCGGTATTTCCATCACTGATAACAATATATTTGTCAGTAAGTGTGAGAGAGTATTGACCAAAATATAAACGTTTAGCTCTGTCAGCTTCATACGCATATGCAGCAATACTCATATTTTAATGAGAATAAAATGTTGTTCTATTTGCAAAGTACTGACCCAAACGAATACGGAACAGTAAAGCTACAAACAAACTTAGGTCTACAGAATGAGCCACTTGCATTCAGAATGGTTGACTTCAATACTATCGCAACTTTTGTCATAACAGATGAAACAGATTTCATGGAGTTTGAAATAGATGGAAAGAAGCATGAAATAAGATTTCACAATAATGTAGAATATAAGATGGAAACATTAGCCGGAGTGTTAAATGCTCTCATAAATACTACAATAAACAAGGATAACGAAGAAAACTTAATGAATGTTAAACTTATTGCAGGAGTTTTGAAGTTCAGTTATGCGAAGGAGTTTAAGATAACACGAATGAGTCATAGAGTTCAATTGCTTCTGGGAGCATACCATATGACATTTCCTTTGAAAAGTATTGACAAAACGATTGAGATGAAATCTGTTCCATACGTATGTTATGGCAATTGTTTATACATTGAGTCTAAAATAGCTAATGTCACAGGCATTTCAGGAGTTAATAGTAAAGGTTCAGTAGAATATAAATCCTTCTGTTATGCAGTCAATTCAATGTTCATTCCAAACGTTCCTGTCATAGCAACTCATTTAGGTAAATGGGTTCGCATTAGTCCTCATAATTTGAAAGACATGCAATTCAGACTTGTTGACTTTCAAGGAGAGCCTGTAGAACTGAAGGCACCAGTGCGAATGACTGTTGAAGTTGACTTTTTAGAAAATATTAAATGCAACAGCTTACAAGAGAACTCAGAGCTAAAAATATAAAGTATGAATGTTATGTATTAGGTCATGAACTTTGGTTGTTGCTGTTTGATGAAACAAATGAGTTAGTTATGTCAGTCAAGAGAACAGAAAAAGGCGTCAAAGGCGCCGAGCGCAAAGCGCTATATTGTGTTAGTGAAAACTGCACCAAGTCAATAAGATTAGGTTTGCATTATGAAGATGAGTTCGATACTGTTGAAGAAGTTTTGGATAGATTACTATAAGTTGCTTTAATTTACTAAAACATATTTCAAACAAAGCTTATAGTCAGTAGATAGTTTTGTATACTCGTTCGAATATTTATACTTAAACTCAACTCCTGTAGTTCCTGGTGTTTCAATGATGCGGATGTTACCTATTTTCATGAATATTGGCGTTTGACCACAGCATTCGATTTCAGGGTCGAGATAGTCAATGACACATTGCTTTCCTGTTATTCGTGATATAACATTTTCAAGGTCCTCCTTTGTTAGAATTATTTGGTTCTTACTTATAAGATTTGTCAAAAGCTTCTTATCGTCTTTGAGTAAAATTGTTTGGTATAACTGAAGAAGGTAATGGTCTACGTTATCTGAAGGATTTGTTTGAACATTTGTGTAAGGATTGTCGTTGGCTTCTCTTGAAAGAATTTGGTCCAATGGTGGATACTCTAACTTAACATCTGATGTAGCGTTAGCGTTTGAAGCTGTGTTTAAATTCACGGATTTCAGCTCTGGTTCTGGTTCTTTCAAACACTCTGAACTATAGTTCTTTATGACAATATTGTTTGTCGTTCGTGAGTCAACATTTGATGTTGGTTCAATTGGAACATTAACGACACCAGCTAAGATGGATTTGCTTCTCATTTCATATAGAATAAAAACCTTTTATATGTATGAAATGAACAATATACTCGACAAGGGTTTGAATGTAAAGCTAACGAATGAAAATATTGTTGAATTCACTGAGACAGGTGCTGTGTATAAAGATGTAGAACTACTGAACAAAAGAGCTAAGGGAAGAAGCAGGAACATGAACAAAGGGTGGAAGCCTATAAAAATTTATGTCAATGATGGCTCAGGAGGTTCAAACATAAAGTATGCAGAAAGTTATAGAGTTTATGCTCTCAAAGGTGAAAAGCCTTCATTTAAGAACAGCTATTCTAACGCATATCCTCAAAAGCTAACGGATGGGGAAGTGGATGATATGAATGACAGCAAAAATATTAACAGAAATGGCGACAGAGATGCATGGAATTTGTTTACCATCAGTCAATTGAAGGTTAAACTTTAAAACAATGTTGGTCGTTCCCATGGAATATTTTTGACTTTAATGGTATTAGTCATGATATGAATCTCAAGGTATGAACGAGGAGAGATGAGAGACTTATATGCTTCCCAAATTTCTTCAAAAGGTAATGTTATACCTGACTGTTTCCAAATGAGTTCAATGTCATAACGTGAGAAACCTTGAAAGATAACGAAGTCAGTTATGAGACGTTTTATGTTTAAAGCAAGGAAACGCCATGTTTGCATAAGTATTGCTACAGTTAAGTGGTAATGTCTGACTTTAGTTATGATGTTAGCTAATGGTGAGTCTGGTTTTGACACTAAACCTTTTCCGGCGAAGTCGTCACAAACGAGCAGAGTGTTTGAAGGATACTTTTTGAAGGGGTATTTTGAAAGTTTTGACAGAATGTAGTTTGTCAGTCGTTTCATATCGTAAACTCCTGAGTACTGACGTAAGTGGTGTTTGTCAATAATTCTTTCCATCTCTTCTGAAGTCTTTTGCATTCCTGACTGTATAAATTCAACGATGGCATAATATTTCCTCTTACGTCGAATGTAACGTTGAAGAAATTCAATGAGTTCACTGTCTGGAACTTTAACGACAGAGGCTTGAACTTTTGACATAAATGTTTTCGCTGTTGAGTCCATAGAGTCTGAAGTTGCTGATATAATGATTTGGTCATAATATGAGTCATTTCCTAAACGTTCTGTTATAAGAATATGACGAATGAGGTTAAATGTCTTTCCTGACCCCATCTTTCCACAATAGAAATACACACCATTTGAACAGAATTCATAATCTTTGCTGAAAGGAAGAATGAGAGAAGAGTTAAGTTTGTCTGTAGTTTCATTCATGTCTTCATCTACATCATGTATTAAATGCTTCATTTTATCTCCATTAAAAATGCAAGTCAGAAATATTCAGAACATAGCACCGAGTCTAACTGACAAGAGTATAAAGATATACTATGAACACGTTATGATGAAACCTACCAAAATTCAAGAAAGTCAGTATACTTATGAATATCCAAGACACTGGGTAGAGTATGTAGGAGGTGAGAAAGCTATTGAAATCAGACAGGTTCGAAGTATTCCGGCAGGAAGGACAATATTATTGAAGAACTTTAATGTTTTGAGGTATAATGATGAGACAAAGAAGCAAGATAGTTTTCCTATTGCTGTGTATGTGAACTTAGATACAGGAGATGACATGAAAGTTTTTAACACAAAGCTTCAAACGGTAGTGAGAGAACAACTGACTGCGGAAGGGCATCCATTACCTTCAGAAGTTACCATAGCATATAATTTTGAAACAAATGCAATAGATTTTAAAGTCGTCTCTGCAAAGAAGTCAGGTTTTACATTTAATGAAGCAGATGTATATTCGAATGAAAACTTCAAAGCTATTGCATGGTTAGATAATGACGATTGCTTTAAGAAAATATTTAAATTCAGTGACTCAACGATGTCAATAGATGACCTTCGTGGATGTTACCATCGACGTTTACAGTAGAAGGTTCAGCAGGATTGCTTACAAGATTGTCAATTGGTGGCGTTTGGTCTCGTGAGAACATTGTTATAAAATCCAGTATAAGTGAATTTGCTGAAGAATCTATATTATGTCTTTCAAACTACATGTATTCGCCGCCGAAGCATTATAGTATAACAAACTTTGTCAGTAAGTTTAACATAAGACTTGTCGAACCTTCTTCAATGAAAGATGTTGTGCTACCTAAAGATGGAAAGGATGGACTCATTATTGAGATGATTTTAATTGCATATTAAATGAGCTTGTTCTTGAAGGTCATTCATGATGAAATAACTGTTGTAGAAGATGTTAGCAATTGTTCAGACATTTTGAAGCGTATAGATGATATAAGAAAGAAGTTAGATAGACCGCAAAGCGGTGAGGGCGAAGCCCGTGAGAATGTTTATGTTTCATTGACTTTCTCCAGTAAAGAGAACTTTTATGAGATAATATTGAAGAGAGATGATTTTAATATGGTGTAAATGGTAGCTTGGGCAGCTTTAGGCGCAATGGGAACAAAAGCATTAGCATTTGGAGCAAAAGCACTTGGGGCTTATGACGCAGTAAATAAAATGAGTGGAGGAAGAGTTTCGAAGACATTAGATGCAAATAAAGGAAAGATTGGAGGCTGGGTTGCAAAGAAGTTAAGATTAAATAAAATAGGGCTCATAAATAAAGCATCCAATTTGGTTGCGACTGAGTCAGAAAATGCTTTAGGAAAGGACGATGAGTTTGCAAAACACGCAAAAGACTTTAATGACCAGATGAAAGGTGAAACAATGCATTTAAATAGAGTCGATGGAACTAAAGAAAATGTTTCTTCTCCACCAGTAGTTCTTCCGTATGGTCCCTATGGAATGTATGGAAACCCTTACGAAAGACCATTTGACCCATTGACTGGTGGAAGTAACTGGTATCATTACGGACGAAGAAGAAAGACAGTTAAGCTGGAGACAGACGTGAAGAAAGCAACTAAAAAGAAACCAAGGAAGAGAGTTATAAAGTAATGAATTCAACGGGTTAGAAAAGACCCAAAGGGTCTCGCCGCTTAGCGGCTGAGGGTAGAAATGAGGTTAGATCTACCCTTCTACCCTAAATTTATTTTTGCGCTATGTTTTCATACGTGTGAGGGTGGTGATATCATTAATTTTTTATTTTATTTTATTATTTTACTGAAAATTTTTATTTGGATGTAAATGACAGAACAAAAGCAACTCATTCGAATTCCACAGTATAACAAACATACATTTAAACATTTATTCTTCCTTCCTGAGCATAACATGTTCTTTCAAATACATCCGAGACCAGTTGACTTTTCATTGACTGTTTATAAAGATAGAAATAGTTATATCATTAAACCATACGATGACGAAGGTAAGTTATGTAAATTGTACGTTAAGAAGTTAGAGAAAGTTTATGGCTTCAAGTATGACTACAATAGGGTTAACACTGATGATGAAGATATTGAGGAAAATTTATGAGAACATTAGTGAAGTTGTTAGTGAGAACGATAGTGAGAACGTTTATTTTTACATTAGTGAGTTCGTTAGTGAAGTGAAGTGGGTGGTGGTTTTGTAAATATTTAAGGTTAAGTTAGTGTTGTCGTTTGTGTTGTAAAATTTACGTTAACGGTTTTGTAAAGTGTCAAATTCACAAGTATTGGTTAAGGTGAAACGCAGTGCCACCATACCCAAGACTTGTATACTAACTTACTATTCGTTAGGTTAAATTACTTTTAATGCCCATTCAAGGAAGTACATGTCAGTTACAGGGTTTATAGTTTTACTCGAATTGAGTAAACCTCTTGGAAGCAATTACCACAAGAGCCAAGACTTCTCGTTTACAGACTTTGAAAGCCAGGAAGGAGCCAGGTAACAATAATGGGCTCTCTTATGATATTTTGGGATATTTATCAACAATTTGAGTTTCTACCTATTGTCTTCAATGAGGATTTTTTAGGCCAGAAGTACAATACCTGTACAGTCTAACTACTAGGGCAATGTAGTCAAACTGTGCACGTATTGAACTTCTAAGGCTATTATTTATCTGCTATTGACATCATTCTTTTACATTACCGTCCTCTGGTCCTTAGAGGACCATAGATTCTGAAATTACTTGTGCAGAGCAAAGTTCTTCCGAGATCTCTCTATCCTTTGTAGATCTCGGAAAAACTTTGCCTTAAACTACTGCATTAATGTTTCCTAGTATTCAAAGAGCTATGAATTCTATAGTTGATCTTATAAGGTAGAGTTTTTCCTAACTTTCTCATTCGTTGAAAGGTTTTCAACAAAGCTATACCTTAAAAATCTGTGCTTGTTATATCTGATCATTTGTGTGTTAGGGGAGGTAAATTTATTCCACTAGAGCAAATTTTTTCCGAGGTTTCTCATCGATGAGAAACCTCGGAACAACTCTTGTGTGTATTTGTCCTGCAAACAGCGAGAGAACTTGTCTGTAATTCGTTTATGATGAAGTTATCTGGATGTCTCTCAGATGAGGAAGGAAGTCCAGAAAACTTCACCATAAGTTAATACTTGTGTATTTCTATGACTCTCTTCACGTCAGAGAATGTAAATTTACTCGAATAGGGCAAAGTTCTGCTCAAGTTTCTCATTTGATGAGAAACCTCGGAAGAACTTTGCCCTAAGGTAATGTATATGTGATTGTTGGCCCGCAGAGAAACAAGGAATCTGTTTGTATTTCGTTTATGGTGAAGTTCTCGGATGTTCTCTCAAATTATATGGAAAATCAAGATAACTTCACCATAATTTGTTGTAGTTGTGATTCTCTGGCTCTTTGCCGGCCAGAAAACTAGAAAATAGTTTATAGTGGGAGTATGCTCGATGAATACCTACTCACTAAAAATATACGTTATTTTTTGTTTTCCTATGGGAAAATAGTTTTGATTTTTATACTATCGTATGCTTTGTTATTGCATGAATTGTCTATTTTCTTAATAAAAACTCATTTTTCCGTGTGATTCTGAATCAATGCATTCCAAAAAAGCGTTTTCCGCCTTTGAAACGTGAAAACACACATTGCATGAAGAATCAGAGAAGATTTTCTATCTTTCAATTTTTTAGACTTTTGAAATTTGATAATAACTCCAAATTAAGCTGATAAACTCATAGAGCACATAAAATAACACATGCTATCATATTTGAATTTTCTAAAAATCTCCAAAAAAATCGCGTTTTAAAAATTTCGTAGTTAAAAAGTAAATTTTTCACGATAAAAAAACTATAATTGGTTTTTTTTTGGAATTCTTCGAGTTAGAAAATCTTCTCTGATTCTTCATGCAATGTGTGTTTTCACGTTTCAAAGGCGGAAAACGCTTTTTTGGAATGCATTGATTCAGAATCACACGGAAAAATGAGTTTTTATTAAGAAAATAGACAATTCATGCAATAACAAAGCATACGATAGTATAAAAATCAAAACTATTTTCCCATAGGAAAACAAAAAATAACGTATATTTTTAGTGAGTAGGTATTCATCGAGCATACTCCCACTATAAACTATTTTCTAGTTTTCTGGCCGGCAAAGAGCCAGAGAATCACAACTACAACAAATTATGGTGAAGTTCTCTTGATTTTCCATATAATTTGAGAGAACATCCGAGAACTTCACCATAAACGAAATACAAACAGATTCCTTGTTTCTCTGCGGGCCAACAATCACATATACATTACCTTAGGGCAAAGTTCTTCCGAGGTTTCTCATCAAATGAGAAACTTGAGCAGAACTTTGCCCTATTCGAGTAAATTTACATTCTCTGACGTGAAGAGAGTCATAGAAATACACAAGTATTAACTTATGGTGAAGTTTTCTGGACTTCCTTCCTCATCTGAGAGACATCCAGATAACTTCATCATAAACGAATTACAGACAAGTTCTCTCGCTGTTTGCAGGACAAATACCACAAATTCATTACACTATTGAAGAGTTGTTCCGAGGTTTCTCATCGAATGAGAAACTCGGAAAAAATTTGCTCTAGTGGAATAAATTTACCTCCCCTAACACACAAATGATCAGATATAACAAGCACAGATTTTTAAGGTATAGCTTTGTTGAAAACCTTTCAAATAAAGAGAAATTTAAGGAGAAATTTGCCCGTTTGATGTATGGTGAGAAGCATATTTGAGAGTTTGGAGAGGCAAAGTGCAATCACCTATCAATATTGCACTTTGCCTGTCACATACATCTCGACAGAGGCAACATTCGATATGAAAGTTTCCTCTGTCGAGAAACTTCCTCACACCTCAAGAGATGCGAGGAACTTTTGACAGGCAAAGTGCAATATTGATAGGTGATTGCACTTTGCCTGTCACATACATCTCGACAGAGGCAACATTCGATATGAAAGTTTCCTCTGTCGAGAAACTTCCTCACACCTCAAGAGATGCGAGGAACTTTTGACAGGCAAAGTGCAATATTGATAGGTGATTGCACTTTGCCTGTCACATACATCTCGACAGAGGCAACATTCGATATGAAAGTTTCCTCTGTCGAGAAACTTCCTCACACCTCAAGAGATGCGAGGAACTTTTGACAGGCAAAGTGCAATATTGATAGGTGATTGCACTTTGCCTGTCACATACATCTCGACAGAGGCAACATTCGATATGAAAGTTTCCTCTGTCGAGAAACTTCCTCACACCTCAAGAGATGCGAGGAACTTTTGACAGGCAAAGTGCAATATTGATAGGTGATTGCACTTTGCCTGTCACATACATCTCGACAGAGGCAACATTCGATATGAAAGTTTCCTCTGTCGAGAAACTTCCTCACACCTCAAGAGATGCGAGAACTTTTGACAGGCAAAGTGCAATATTGATAGGTGATTGCACTTTGCCTGTCACATACATCTCGACAGAGGCAACATTCGATATGAAAGTTTCCTCTGTCGAGAAACTTCCTCGAAACTCAAATTTTTCTTTAGAACTACCATATCTTAACAATTAGCTCATCAAAACACAACCTATAAACTTTAATTTTTACTTTTGTTTTTTTCAATATATGAACTAAATTTTTTTTTCAAATTACTCCCACACTGGGAAAAGTATTTTAACTCAGATGTTGCCAACCTCTTCATCATTGCATTAACAAGTGCTTTGACTTAGAGGTTGCCAGCCTCTTCATCATTGCATTAACAAGTGCTTTGACTCAGAGGTTGCCAGCCTCTTCATCATTGCATTAACAAGTGCTTTGACTCAGAGGTTGCCAGCCTCTTCATCATTGCATTAACAAGTGCTTTGACTCAGAGGTTGCCAGCCTCTTCATCATTGTAAAAATGTATTACCGCTTTTTTTTTTAATTCAATCGTAACATCTCAATTATCCCGCCAAAAATTATTGGGTCTAAATTGGTTTTTATTATTATTATTTTCAGAAACAAACTAACTTGTTTTTTAGGAATTTATCATTCATAAAGTCTTTATGATATATTTTCAACTTATAATGAATATGAAATTATAATTGTTATTTTGAAAAAAAAAATATTCATGATCAATTCATGATTTAACCAGTTCCTTCAAATTAGGAGAGCATATTCAAATATAATCGCTCATTAAAATCAATTTTTATGTTTTTTTTTAAATCGAAATTATCTCATCATAAACCATGCAAACTGACTATTTGTTCTTATCACCATGTTACCAATATCAGAATTGTCTTTACAGCCAAAATTTCGCTCGATAAAAGTCCATCCAATAGTGAGATAATTGAGCAACGAACATTTTTCCATATCACAAAAACCTCCGCCCTACCTCTACAATTGAGATAAAATCGTAAATTAGCACAATAGAGTTTCATGGTTATTTTTGATTACCTTATTCTTTATATGATAGCACTCTATTCTCAGAAATTTCACCACGATTTCGATGATGAATTCAATTCAATGAGTTGGTCCAAATTTGTATGGGCCTCAGAAATGAATTGAAAAGGTTAAATTTCAAAAAATATCGATGCAGTGTTCTATCCCTTCTGCATTAGTATTTATTTTCCTTTCACTCGCATACGGTTCTGCATTTGCAGCAGTTCAACAAGGCCTTAAGTATTTCGCTCCAATTCTCATGATTTTCTATCGTATGACTGCAGGTTTTGTTACAGCTTGCATAGTTTGTGGTGTCAGATGTTTAATTCAAAAAGGATATTGGCAAGTAGTTAAGGCCCATTACACGCACGGAATTAAGCCAATTCTTTGGGTTGCCCTTGGCGGACTTTTATTCCACGGTATTCCTCACTCTATTATTGCAGTTGCACAACAGTGGGTTACTTCCGCATCCGTCCAAATTGCTCAGCCTCTTGCTACAGCCTTTGGTGCTATGTTATCACATTTCGTTCTTCCAGATGAACCTTTCAACTGGCAAAAAGCCTTAATTCTTTTCTTCTCACTTACAGGCGTTGCATTATGTTCCATCCCATCATTCTTACATTCATCCGGCGGTTCAGGTGTCGGATATACAGCACTTGGTTGGGTACTTCTCGTCTTAGGTGTTGCCTGCTTCGGTCTCGCTCCTGTCGTTATGAAGTGGAAGGCCTCCAACAGCGATGTCATGGCCTCATCCGTCATTCAGCTCGGTTCTTCTTCAGTTTTAACATTACTTGTTTCACTTATTTGGAACGGACCAAAGAAAATTGCACAGCAATCAAATGACGCACCACCAATTGCTTGGCTCTGGCCAATCTTGGTCGGTTTCCTTGCTTCTGGACTTGCAGCTACAGGATATAACTACATTGTCGCCGTCTGGGGTGCTATTGGCGGTAACTTGGTTCCATTCGGCCAGATCGTCGTCGGTGTCATCGTCGGTGTTGCTTTCATGAAGGATTGGGCTCCATATAAGGTTTGGGAAATTCTTATTTCCTGCCTTGGTATTATTTTACTCCTTGTTGCTATTGGACTTGGTTTCTGGCATCCAAAGGGAGAGGTTCCTGCAGAAAAGAAAGAAGAAGAAATGAGTGGAGATCTCGAAGAAATTAAAGATGTTCAGCCAATTTCTCTTGAAGACGAGAAACCACAGGATAATGGAGATCATCCAGTCATTGAGGAACTTTAAGCTGCTTAATAGATTTTATTTATATGTTCATTATTATTAGTTTAAATAATGATTTTTTAGACGTTTTTAGTTATATATCACACTATGTAATAGTGACCTTATTTCCTATGAGTTCAAAAACCATATAAATTTTCATTTTTTTACGATGAAAATTTTTACGGGCGTGTAAATATTTGAAAACTTATAAAAATGTTATTTTTATTGTTTTCAAACCAAATGGAATTGAAGTACAAAGAAAATTTTCGATATTTAAAGATTGAAAAGTTTACAAAAAAACATTTGAATCTATAAATTTCAGCAAATCATCGATCAACAATTAGATTTAAGACTATATATAGATGGCTTTCAATTCACTAGTAATGGATTCTTTAAAAGAATAGTTTAATCAAACAAAAAAAAACATAAAAATAGAAAGATAAAATAAAATCTCAGCTATTTGTTCATATGCAAGTGAATATAGTTATTATTTTCGATAACTAAGATAGAACTGATACATGATGCAATAAATGCAATCACATTAAAAAAAAATACAAAATTATATCTTAAAAATTGAAGAATTAAAGAACGATATGCAGTTTCTCATTTAAAGCTTATTTGTCTTGCATATTCCTCAAATTCGAGAATATCTTTTGTCAAATTATCAAATTTTTGTTTCAAAGGATAACTTTGAGAAGGATTACCTGATAGAGCTCTTTTTAGATTTGATGAATATTGGCAAATATGATCTACGTCATTTTTAATATCAATTCCACTAATTTTTGTTCCCAAACTGTCAGCAATCATTGCAATATAAGTAAATACGCCATTATCTTTCTCATTTTGCTTAATAAGGTCGTATCTTTCTTTGAGTTGTTGAAATTTCTGTTTGTTTTTAATTAATTTTGATTTAAATTGTTTTGCAAGGTGTTTTGCCGTTGAAAGATGCTGGGAATTATTATTTAGCTTTTCCGTAAGTTGTCTAACTTGATAAGAAAGATCATCATTATCGCTTTTTAACTTTGCAATTTCAATTCGATAAGATTCTTGTTTTGCAAGCTTTAATTGTAAACTTTCTTGATCTGTTTGTAGTCTATGTATTAATTCGCATGATTTTGCAAGCTGATTCTTTAGTTTTGTTGCATTTTCTTTAGATGATTGCAAATCTTCGATTTTTCTTTGTAATTTCTTATTAATTTTGCATGTGTTTCGTAAAACTATTTCTGTTTCAAGCATTTTATCGTTAAGTCTTTTGATTTCTTCATTTTGTTGTGTAATTTTCTGATTTTCTTGATTATGTTGTTGAAATTTTTGTATTAGGAGGGAATTTATTATATTTGATAACTCAAACATACCGCATAGCTCTTGGAAACCCTTCCTAACCTCATTGATATCTGCAGAATTTTCAATTTGATTTTTAATCAACTTCAAATTAATAAATTGATTGAATATGTCTTCTGTACGAGTCATTTCTATATTTGGTAAAGTAATTGTCGTAATATCGTTGTTTTTCGTGAATTTTTTAAATAACGAAATTTGATTATTTATGTAATCTTTTGGAATTAGCTTAAAATTGTTTCCAAAATTCGGCGATGCTAAGAATAATTCGAATATTTCTTGATTAGAAGTTAAAGCTTGAAGAAAACTGATAAAAAAATTCAGAAAATTAAACAATCTATTGTTTTGTTCTTCGACAAAATTGGATGCTTGTTTAATCTCAATCGTTTTAAGTTGTTTTAAGCAATAAATAGTGAGTTGACTAAGTTTATCGAATTTTCCTTTTAATGTTGTCTCACTTAGTATATCAGAAAATAGTTTGACTTGTTCTGTGTTTGAAATGTCAATATTTTCTTCTATGTTTTGCCATGTGCTGGTGTTATTTTCTGTAGAATTCATTCAGCACAAAAAATTGAAGGGTCGTTCCAAAATATTTTGGTTGCTAAAAGAAATTTTTTAAATTGCGTTATCTTGTAAAAATGCAATGGTGTACTTTCACCCTTACTTAGAAGCACCATTGAAAATCAACATTAAATAACAGAATTAAAAACCATGTCATACGTCTATAAATCCACCCTTGAATTCTAATTACTTTGGAAGATTTCGTGGATTTTTATATTCCAGTAAATCAGTAGCTTAAGTTTAAAATAAAATCTTTACATTAAATAATAATAAAACATAAAATTACAAACATAAAACATATATTTAGCAATTTAAGCTTAAAAAAATAAGTCGAGTTTACCGTCTCCTGCGTGTTGATTTTGTGATCCTTTGGAGTTCATCATAATAAGGCAAACTGGAGCATTTACTGCCTGTATTAATATTTGAAGATCCTCCTCCAGGAGTACATCTATTTACTCTGATTGTTCCATACTCTTCTGCAGGGTAATCATTCAGAACATTTATTATCTGAATATTAAAACGTTTGAGTTCAATTTCTGTTTGAAGGTGACAAACATCTGTAATACCAAAATAAAAAACATTTGGAGTAATGGATCCAAACGAATTGTTATACAGAGTGACAAATTCATATATAACAATCTTTTCTATATTATTACACAAAGCAAATGCATCTGGCATTATTATAGTGTTGTCAAATATCTCAACTCGACTCAGATTTGTACAGTTCAGAAATGCATTTCCATAAACAATTATATCTGAATTTATTCTCACACTTGTAATTCCACATGAACACAATGCAAATGCATTAATCTCTGTAATTGATTGTGGAATGAAAACATATTTCAATGAATTGCATCCATTAAAACAATATTCTGGAATTGATGTAATTTTAGGAGGAAGATTTGCATGTTTTAATGATTTGCAATTCTCAAAACATCTTGATCCAATTGATTCTAAATATCTAGGAAAGAAAACCTCTTCAAGGTTTATACAGTCTTTGAAAGCTTCACTAGGAAAAGCTGTCAATTGAAAGCAATGAGATAAGTTCAGTATTCTTAATCCACATTGCTGAAATGAATGACCAGGAATAGAACTTAAACCTTTCCAGACTTCTCCAATTGTTTGAAGTGATGAACATCCTTGGAAACTGTAATCCCCAATTGATGTAACTCGTGAAATATCTCCAATTGTTTGAAGTGATGAACATCCTTGGAAACTGTAATCTCCAATTGATGTAACTTGTGAAATATCTCCAATTGATTGGAATGATGAACATCCTTGGAAACATGAAGTACTTATTGTTCTAGTTCCTGATGGAAAATTACTCCCCCTCCATAACCACCATTTACACCATTAAATTCAGCACCTCCACCACCGCCTGCAACTATTACTCTAGCATAGATATCATCTTCATTAATCCGAATATCTGTTCCTCCTCCACCGCCATGCCCTGGATAAGTGCTTTCTCCAAAAGCAGATCCACCTCCATTAAATCCACCTGAAGCAAAACCAGAAAGTGACCACCCACCAACTCTCACATAAACTGTTGTTGGATCAAGTAGATTTAAATATCCAACTGAATAACCTCCTTTCCCACCATATCCAGAATTTTGGTGATTAGAAATATCTTTTCCACCTCCTTGAGCACCCCAAACTTCGAATTTATAGTACCTTGCTTCAAGAGTTTGTTCGTAGCGAGTGTTTCTATATGGAAAATCAAATGCTGACCCAAATATGGGGAATAGAGACGAGAAAATCATAAGAATGGATGTTACACAGATGTCAGAATTGAATACACCTCTATCCACTAATTTTTAAGTCTGATCTAATTAAAATTCTTTAAAAACTCAGTTTTATATGCGAGAAAATAAATATTTATACGTGTTATTAGATAATTTCCAATATTTATTGAAAAAAAAATATAATTTTTGTGTGATTAGAGTTTAAAAACAGTGTATAGATGAATTCATTAACAAATGATTATTTATTCATTGCTTATACTGTTAACTTAGTGATTTTGGCTGAAATAAAATTTTTTTTAGAAAATCTAAGAAATGTGTCATTGATTTTAGGTATCATGATATTGTGGATTATAGACAACATATTTTTAAAAGAAAAATTGAGCAGTGATGTTCAATTTTATCGATTTTTTTCATTTGGGTATCAAATCGTTTGTAAATTAATGAATTCTATAATGAAATGATTTTTTCTTTGGCTATATATACTCGTTATAATAAATGTATTATTGTATAATCAGTGATTTTGGCGCGAAAAATAATTGTTGGATTATCTTAAAACTGTTATGTTTGTTGTATAATTTTGCAATTGTATTTAACATTGTGATGTTTATTTTTGAAGTAATATGTGTTAATTGACCAAAACGTAAATATAATTGGTAACGGCAAGATTTTTTGTGGATTTGTACTAATAGCATGAACAAACATAAATTCTATCTGATATGTTTGTTGCAAGAATTGTGATTTTTGGAGATGGTTTGAAAAAATTAAATTTTCCAAAATTTAATTGAAGAATATCTTAGAATTTGGCCAAGTTTCATTATTTCTATCATTGGTATGCTATGATTGATATGTTGTTATGCTCGGTCTTTTGAAAGCAAGATTGAAAATGAATTGAAAAACAATAAACCAACAACAAAATGATTTCTTTATAATAAATATTCAATGTCCAAGAGATGTCTAATATCATACTGTCATTGCATGGATCAAATATATGAAATCAAAATTTGCCAAAAAAAATTATTCATTGTTAGTCTAAGATATTAAGAAATTCGTATCTTTCTCATGAAAATGACATATCCTTCGAGATTTATTTTGGATATTGAAGTGAGATTTAAAATTCTGCTTTTTTTTCAGGGCAAATTTGTTCCTCCCATGGTAATATGACCTTATAAAGATTTACAAGTTAATGAAATGAATTTTTTAATTTAGAAAAACAGATAAAAAAATTATTTTAATAATATAAAAAAAAATATATAAGCAAAAAATAAATTAGAAGGATTCAATGAAATGCGGGTGTGCAGCGCAGAAGTTTTCAGCCTCTTCTCTCGACATTCCTCCCTTTTCCATTGAAATTCTGACGAAATTCATTCTGATTTTCTCCGGGATTCCTCTAGGAGGTCCACAATATGCGAAAGTACAGTTTACATCCCTCCACAAGTTCCAGATGAGGTCGGATTGTTCGGCCATGTCCTCAGTAATGAACGATTTCGTTGTTCCCTCGCGCGAGTAACTTGTAAAGCAGTTCTGGAGTAACCCGGATTTCACGTAATCTGAGAGCTGTTTGTCAATATCCGGATATGAATTTTTAACTCTGCATCCGAAGAACAAACAAGCGTCTCCTTTCTCACCCTCGAGTGATTCTCTGTGCTGCAAGAGCGAAAGCATCGGCGCAACTCCGCATCCGAGGGCTGCCATGATAATCGAAGGTTTCTGCTGCTTTGGGTAGCTGAAACAGCCTCTTTGTGTCCTAACCGCCAGTTTTGTGAGCCCTTCCCTGGCCATAAACGACGTGCAAAGTCCGCGACGTGAATTTCCTGGTCCAAAGATGTTATCTGATATGATAAGTTCAACGGAAGATGATGAGTGGCATGGTGCGCTTGCAATACAGTACAATCTGGCTCTGATATGTGTAATATTTGAAACTAATACGTCTAATGGCGGAGATCCGTGCCTTGTGTACTCCAAAATGAACTCTCGTGTACTCATATCCTTTGCAAGATCGTTGTAGAAGCGAGGATCGGCTGGATCTAATAACCTTTCGTATCTTTCTCTGGCGAATTGGTCATTCGTGAACTGCTTGTACGCTCTGATCAAATTACGGCTCGGAACTCCATTCAAATCGAGGTATTGTGAGAATAATTGCCATAATGTGAGTCTTGACGGTATTGTGTTATATCCTTCCGGCCTAGTTGTTGTTACATCCATTATATCATCGCCGTTGAGCTTCAATTCCTGCAAAACTGCCTTCACAGTCTCATTATCGTTCTGAGGAAGTACGGCCAAGAGGTCTCCAGCCTCGTACGTCATTCCCTGTGGCAGTCTGATCTCGTAGTACCTCATCTTCGGCTCGAATCCCTCTGGAGTTATCACTTTTGTCTGGAGAATTGTTCCGAATTCGTATCCAACAGGCTTCATTGGGGATTTTATCACTGATTCATCACTGGACGTGGTCGGGACAAATGTATAGTTAGCTCCGATCGATGAATCAGGCATCTTCATTCCCAATCTTTTGACACATTGAGGTGCCCAAGCCTCAAATATGTGTTCTCCGTGGTCAGGGAGCGACGAATCGAGCTCTGCGATGTCCATGAACCTCTGTGCGTGGTGCTGCATGAACAGTCTGTCGAGAGTTCGGCCGCAATAACAGTATTTCGGATAATCATGGCTTCCGAGGCCACAAATTGAGTACTTGAGGTTTCCTAGGTCGGTCTTTGACTCGGATAAGTTCCGAACAAACTTCTCTGCGTTGGCCGGGAACTCGCCATCTCCAAATGTCGAACAGAAAACGACAATGTGGGAAGTTTTCTCGAGCATCGCAATGGTGACCATGTTCAGTTGAACAGGGACTGTTCCGATGAAGCCTGCGAAGATGCCGGCGTAGCGAGATGCGGTTCCTGAGGCAGATCCGAATGCGACGATGGGCAAAGTGTGGACTTTGCGCTTCATTTCGAGTATGGGTGTGTTCTGCTGTGCAAATGTGGTATGGAAAAGAGATTGAGCGAAATCATCGTAAGGATTTCCGATAAAATCATCGTAGATCTTAAGGAGAGCTTTGTTATTGTGTGGAGTGGGTCTGTCTGGTTTGGATTCGTCCATTTGGTAGATGGCTTCCGTTCTTGGAAGCGCGTTCTTCTTATTATGTAATTTCGGTTGCCCGCCACCGGCAATGCAGCCATCTGGACAGGCCACGACGTCGATGAACTGGTATTTCTTGTAATTGCCGGACTCAATAAGCTCTCTGGCAGCGGCAACGCCGTTACATACGCATGAATTAAGAATTCGACCGTTGAAATCGACAGATGCCTCGCGAATGTCGTCTTTACCACGCCACTGATGGTATTTGACGTCTCCGAGAGACTTTCCTGTAAGATTTTCGTAGAGATATCTCGCGGTAGCTTCAAGAGCGCCTCCAGAGACACCGTAGAGAGCGGCAGAGCCTGATGATTCGCCAAGGATCTCGTCGAACTCGCCAGGATGTAGTTCTGTCCAGTCAATATCGAATTTCTTGATAAGTTCACCAAATTCACGGGTCGTAAGGACGCAATCGACGGTCTCTGATAGCTGCTCTCGCTTGATTTCGTCTTTGTTGGCTGTACATGGGAGAAGTGAAACAATAAACAATTTTTGAAGGTCAATTTCTTTGAGATGAGCGTAATAATTTCTGATAATGACTGATAAAAGTATATGTGGGGATTTGACGGTTGATAAGTTAGGAATTAACTCTGGATGAAGTTTTTCGACAAAATTAACCCAAGCTGGGCACCAGCTTGTGAACATTGGTAATGAATCTGGTTGTAAGCTAAGTTTATGTAATAATTCATGCGCTGTTTCGATAATATTGATATCTCCTCCAAAATTCACGTCAAAAACGTATCTAAAGCCGATTTCTCTTGCCGCACCGATTATCTTTTTAGTGCAGTCGACGCCAATCTTCTCTCCGAACAATTCTCCGAGAGAAACAGAAGAACTTGGATGAATTTGAAGAACTAAGATTTTTCCAGCAGCCATTGCTCTTATTATGCTGGAAATAGATGAATTGTAAGTTAGGCAGTCTGTTGGGCAAACAGTTGTGCACATACCGCACTGGATGCAATCATTGTCATTTAGAGAATGAGATTCCTCGTCAAGAGCACCGATATATTGCATATCACCGCAAACTCTGACGCATCGGCCGCAATTGACGCATGTTTCTGGATCAAATGATAAAGCGTTTGTTTTTTCAGCTTTTCTGCCTCTAATCGGGCGCTTTGGTATTAAATATTTATAAATATCTTCGATTTCTTTGGATCCCGGCATCAAAGGCATATCGTTAAATGCATTTAATGCATCAAGGGAACGTTTCTTTACTTCTGGAGTATCTGTTTCGATTACCATGCCATTAGTGACTTTTGTTGAACATGCTAATTCATACGAATTTCCATTAACTTTTACGACGCATAATCCGCAGTTTCCTGCAGGAGGAATATCTGGATGAGCACATAATGTTGGAACATAAATGCCGTTATCCGTGCATGCTTGGAGGATAAATGTCCCTTTCTTACAGGACACTTGTTTTCCATTAATTGTGACGGAGAGCATCGTATGTAAAAAAACAAATTTCCGGTTTATTCAATGGATGTTCTGAAAATTTACAACAAAAAAAAATTTTCATTACTTATAAATTGTTCGTAAATATAATTGGAGAAATAATAAATTAATCAATGATTTTGAATGATCTATTTTTACGATTGCTGCCAATTGGTTAATTCTATTATTTTGTGCAAGTATTAATACAGTCGGCGAATAGACTTAGAATTCGCAAAAATAGATACTCATCTCAGTTCAGTTATGCGAATATATCGATATACTAATTTTGAATTCGTGCTAAATTGTAGGAATGTTTCTAATTTAATATTGAAGTAATGAAAGTATCTCGAATCTTTATGATTTTTCTTTTAATTGAAATATAATCTTCAATCTCTTATAATATTTTAGGAAGATAAGATATTTGCAATAGTTCATACAGAGATATAACATCGCGAGAATCAAGAGGATTTTTGGGGAGCTGTTATGAAGTCGAAGATTCCAACCTCTCCAAATTAACTCTAGATAGCATGAATCTAATGTTTATATGATATTAGGATGTAATGCTAGTTCATGCTGAAATTCATGATGTCGGATTAATATCGAATAATTTAAAGAGTTAATTTCAATTTTGCGAAAAATTAGAGAACAGAAATTCTAGAGTATTGAGTATTGAAACAAACTACATTAATTTCATAGCCCAATATTTATCACTAAGACCACAGAAAAGTGATTATTGCAATTTGTCTGCAAAAAAGTGACAAAAATTTTTATCCATAAAACTCAGGATCCACAGTCTGAGTTCTTGCCAGATGAATTATTATCTAGTTCCGAATATGATAAATTAAATGAATATGTACTCGAAAGCCAGAGAACTCGTAAAAGAGTTTAGACAAGTATACAAAAATACAATTCCTTAAAATTAAATCTCCGAACAGAGTCTACTTCTCTCAATTGATGTCGATAGTGCATTTCATTCTTAAGGACTTAAATTTCGTTGATAAAAAGTCAAACAATTCCCAAATAAAAGAAATCCATTTGCTCAATTTTGCTAATCAATGCATGTTGATATAAAACTTGCGAATATGAAGATATCGATAAAATACTCGCTGGTACTTTTAAGCAGCTTATGTACTTATTAATTTCTGCCTACAAAGGGAATTTTTAACGTTCTTTTGATGCCCAAAAATCAAATGGGTCTAACACATATATTTTAAGCCAAGTGGACGAAGAATTATTCAAATGGTTTGTTAAGGAATCTAAAGAATATATTACCGCATACATGGGAACATAAAGCTTTGATTTATATGATTAATTATACTTTTTCAAAAAAATAAGGATCTCGTTTGGAGAAATAACGGCTGAGATCTCCAAAATTCAAAACATAACCTTCTCCAATATTAAAAACTTTCATGAAAAGTCAATAAATCAAATGTTACAAAAATTAAAAAGATTTATATATCATACACATTATGTGTGAGTTAGCCAAAGAAAGAGAGATAATAAACAAAAACAACCTTTCAAATAATTTTCAATTTTTTATTTTGAGTATGAATTCATATTAGTCATATGAGAATGTTTAATAAACTTGTTTAAGGATGTTCCTTAATAAGATAATGATTCAATACGCAATGATGAAAAATTCAATAACAAAAAATCAAGTTCTCAATCTAGTTATGGTTTAAGGGTATAGTAAACTCAAAATTCTAGAGTTTTGAGAGTGCCAATAAACTCTATAGGCCTATATATATCTATATTTTAAAGGAGAGGTTACGCCATAATATTTGATATTATAAATTATTAATTCAAAATAAAAGTAGAAAATGAAACTAATTTTATTCTAACCTATATAAATATATCAATAATCTAAAATGATTATAGTCTGAACTATATTTTACCAGATTATCAAATATAAGAGAAATGAAATAAGGTATAAAAATATCATAGCATAATTATTGGATAAATGCATTAATAAATTATTTATATCATAATGAGAAAAAATCAAAATAAGAAAATGAGCATAATAATAATTTAATTAAGGATACCCTTACGTGTCAGATTTTTTGCGCATACGAAGAAGTCATGCTAGACATGAGCTATAAACCTGAAATTTTAGCAACATATTTAAAACTTTTTAAACTACAATACACTTTAATATTCAAGAACAAAAATATTCTTTTTAGAAATTACATAATTATTTTATGTGAAATCTATATAAAAACATATTTTGCGAGCGTAACTTTTTTCTTTATAAGCACCTTATATGACTGATAAACTGTGAAGGCACATAATTGTTAATTCATAGAGTTGATATGTTTCCAAAATTGAGAGGAAATTTGAAAATTGAATACCCTTTCAATTCAATTTTCAAAAGATATCAGCTCCTTCAATAATTGAAGGACGATTTTGATCATTTGCTCTTAAAACAAGTATGCCATGGAGAAAAAAGTTA
Source organism: Trichomonas vaginalis G3 (assembly GCF_026262505.1). Classification (NCBI taxonomy): domain Eukaryota; phylum Parabasalia; order Trichomonadida; family Trichomonadidae; genus Trichomonas; species Trichomonas vaginalis. The sequence goes on along the minus strand of NC_067203.1, from coordinate 13,625,996 downwards.
CGCTCGCAAATCTGAAATATAACTATCATATAAAAAAATTAAATTTCTAATTTTTTACTCTATAGATATTATTGGCCATTGTGTAATGCATAAAAGTTTATGTCATATGCATACATTTGGAAGTATGGGAGACGAGGGAAATTACTTCTATGAGGCACTAGGATTTTTAAAAATTTCTCTATCGGACTCACCATTCAATTTCTCGAAAATTAAAAAAAATCAATAATAGCTAAAATGTATTATGCATAACAAATTTTAATGTTACACAGTATTTTTTGAACTTCATGACATGAATTTTCTTTATATTATTTTTTTTTTGGATTTTCTATGATTTATGCGATAGGCTGGAACAACATTGTAAGTGCAATGATATCATTTATAGAGAAATCTAAAACTTCAGCATTCAGAACTCGCAACCACAAAAATATTCATTTGCTAAGTAAGTAAAGTTGATTAAGTTCGACACTTAGCTTTTATACGTAAAACCAAGTGTGTATTGTTATTTCTTGTTAAATTATTGAGAAAAAAATAAATTGTAAGAGAAACGATACTGATTATTGAAATAATATTGAGGGTAGCTGCAGATTTCTTCATTAACATGCCGGAAATTTGTTAATCTTGGTTTTCTATCATAAAATCTGTCGAAGAATCTAAAAACGGAGATATAAATAGAGATCATGTAAATCTAGAGTATCCTGTCAGAAAAATAGACTAAGCATGTAACCCTTTTTTGGTCATAAACACTTTTTACCACTTAGTCATACAGATGATCATTAAATTTAAACGAGCACTTTTTGTCAGAATTTATTCTTTTACAAAGACAGAAGATTTTAGTATTATTTAATATTAGTGCTGTAGCAAAATTCAAAAAACGGTGAAAATTCAGTGAATTTGTGAATTCACATTTTTTTCGACATTTTTCTTGATATATCCATGCACATTAAGAACACAGCTTTGATACGCTTAAAAAGCATATTTCATATGAAATTGTTAAAGAAATAAACAATTTATATAAAAATTGCACTTATGGGCAGTTTAGATATATAATTTATATATAACATATATACAAATCCATAGACAAAGTGCAATAACTACAATGTTGTAGAAAATTACAGCAGAAATACTGACTTTTTGAAGGATAATAAGAATTCTTCTAAATGTTGTATTTTTATAATTTGATTGATTTTTTTTACTATTTCATTAATCTTTTATGAATAATAATTATTTTTAATATATGTGCTATTAAAATTTCAAATTTTGACTAATATATCTAAGTTATCTGAACGAAACATTTAGAAAATATCATACTTACATTGAAATAGCAAGTAGAGCATATTAATAGCAAGTTTCTTGGCTTTATATCTATCATCTATTGTTGTTTGATCAAACAAAATTCACTCTATTATATGGTGTCAATTAATTAAAACAATTTTTAATAGTTATTTATTTAGTGCGAATAAGTGCAAACTCATAAATGAATAACTTAATAGTAGAAATGAATTATCTGATATAAATCTCACATTTTGTCCATCAGAAATACTTTAATTGCATACGCATAACTATTAGTAATACGTCTGGAGTGTCAATTAATAACAATCCCACAACAAGTAAAATTCAGATTTTTATTAAACTTATTTTTTCCTAAAAGTTTTCTCAAATTACTATATATACATATGTGGATAAAATAATAGTAATATTGTAAAAAATTAGATAATTTTTTTTATTTGAGAACCTCTCAAAAGTTCATTCAATTTATCAATTGTTTCAGTTTGATGTATATTCATTTCTGGAGCCTAAAACTTTAGCAATCATGACAATATCATATTCTCTTTCTAACTACGCAATGTAAGGGTATCCTTAAAAACAAAAACAATAAATAAAATGTAATTTTCGTTAATCAAAGTCATCAATGTCTTCGTCTTCTGATTCCCATTCGGACTTGAAAACTTGATAATCTCCTCCTGGTACACTCTGAATGGATTTTTTGTATTTGTTCTGTTTTTTAGAACCTTTTGTAACAGTTTTTTTTTCAATATCATTTTGGAGTAACAATTCTCTTCAAATGATTTGACACAATCTTCTGGAAGTGGGGAAGATGTAATGCTTTTTGTATATCTCCGAGAAAATGCTCTGGATCATTCCATTCTAAGATTGCAACGTTAACTCTAATGTTAATGTTCTTCCAGGCTCTTGATTTGTCCAAATAGCATGCAATTTTGGAGTTAAACGCTTCATTCATGCAGGTAGATCCAATGGAAGAAACTTTGGAAACTATGGGTGTCCATTTGTGAACCCAGTCATAGAGCATGAATTGAAGTTGGATCGAATTGACACCTTTTTGCCATTCAAAGCATTTGTAATTGTGCGGTTCGCAAAAAGAATGATTGCCTACGTAATGGTAGACACAATTCTCCCACATTTTCGTACGTTTGTCAATATTTTCTTCGGCAAAACATGACCAAAGCCACATACTTAGGCTTGCATTCAGACCCCAGAAAGGTCTCTCTATTTTTTCAATCTTCTGAGTCTTGTCGTTGAAAACTTCAACTGTCTTATGAGAAGCTGAGAACTTTGTAAAATCTTTTGAGATATTTTTTGATACATGACCTGGATCGAATCTTTCAAGATGAGAGACGCCAAATTCTTTAAAGACAGAGACACTTTTGTTATCTCGGTCTTTAATAATCTCTTTAACATCTTTCAAGATATTGTATTTCTTTAATTGCTTCAAGATGATTCGAGTTCCAGCACTTTCCATATTGTTGGAAGCTCCGGAATACTGAGCATGCTGTCTGTTTCCACCAATATGGTTGATGTTCACGCATGCAAGAACTCTTTTTGTGACAGCATCGAGCGCAGTTACTGTACAACTTGGCGAGTTTCGCCTGTGCGTCCATCTTGCATCAATGGATAAGTAACCACTGAAGGACTTTCTCGACAGCATTAGGGAAATACTTTTAAGTCTTCTAATCTTATCGTCACAAAATCTCTGTTGTCTCATGACACCACTCTTCACAGGGGGCTTAGTTCCACAAAGAGAAAGAAAGCGAGCACCTTTTGTATATGGCATTCCGGTCATTATGCAAGCACCAAGCATCTGTCGCGCTGAGAGTCGACGACGTTCGTGGAGTAAAATGTTATGCATTGCCTTTGTTTTCCGTTTTGGGTGAACAATATGGCCCATACAACAACAAAAAAATGAAATCCCGCCAAAAGTGAAAATTGAATAAAAAGTAATAATTAATAAATATATACTATATCATTAGATGAATATTTTGGAATAACATTTTAAAATCGAGGTTTTTCAATGGATAACGGTTCAATCAAAAATTTGACCCCATTTTAGAATCTACATTAAAAATGGAACATTTCTGTCGTTTCAAAATTCCAAAATAACGTTTCTATTCCTCTCAAAAGTAAAAATAAACTTTATTGGGGAAAAATATTTTTATTTTCCAAAAAAAATGAAAACCTTAAATGCAAATCTAATTTTGATGCTTTTGTTTGTGATTTTTTGGATTTCGAAAAAAATTTGAAAATTCAGACAAGTTACCATTAACACTAATACGTTTCAGCGAGTCGGTCCCATCAGAGAAATTTTCATAAATCGGCGATATAATTTATTATTTCAGCAAAATATTCTCAGATCCAACTAGAATAAGGTCAAATTATACAAATTTAGCAAAGGCTAGTTATCCTACCTATTCAATTAACTTTAATTTTAAATAATTCAAGACAATTCTCAAAATTACCTTAATAATCGCGTTCTCTTCGCAAAATGACGATTCATCATTCACTACCAGCATAACTGAGGGCTTGTGCTCACAGAATAATACAGATAATTTACTTATTAATGCAAAATTTAGTACCAAAAGGTAATCATAGAAGATACAAAAAAAGTTTCTTTATTTTGATTGCTGATTTTATTTCTTCTAAAATTTACCAAATCTAAAAAATCCAAAATTGAATGCTATTGAATTTCATGTTTATGTAACATATACTATTTATTATATAAGGAATAAAAATTTTATAGTTTTAATCAAAAATAAAGGTGTACTAAATGCATACAAAACAAGGTATTTTTTACTCATCCAAAATATGTTAACAGTGCTATTTATATAATCAATATCCGAATTTCGAAATCATTTTGATGAAATCTTTATTTTAAAATTGAGTTGACTGTTAAAATCACCCGAGAAGAGGGATTATCTCAATGAAAAGTGCATAAAATAGCAAACGCACAAGATGGCACTATGCAGCTTTATATTGTTATACAGGATGAACATATAAAATGTTTGGAAAACACTTACTTCGTTCTACAAATGTGTATCTCTTTATATCAAAGATTCTTCTCAAATTATTGAGAGACTTCTCTCAAAAAAAGGAAAATTTGATAACTAAAAAAAATTATGGCATAACCTCTCGTTTTGCATAGATATATATTTACATGGTCACAGAGCTTATTTTCATTGTCAAAACTTAAAAATTTTTAGTGGACTATACCCTTAAATTCTAGTATTCATGAATGAGTGGTTATTATTCTCATTAAAAATCGCCTTATCGATTAAAATGAAGTTTTGGTTCAAAAGTTGATTTTTTTTTTTTTGAAATCCAAATAATAATGTATCATCATGGCATTTAGAAACTGCGCATCAAGAAATAATGAATAGATATTTGAAAATTTCTTTAGGATTTGATATTATGATAAAAATATTGCTTGGATTAGTACAATAAATCAATTCGATATTCTTCAGAAACCGAAAATATTTGCAAACATGGGATAAGAAACAAAAAAAGTTCTCAAATTTTAATACACCTTGAATTCCATTCAATTCTTACAGCTTTCTAATTTTAGTTCAAACAACGAATTAATTAATACTGATTCAACAATTATTCCGACCACAGTTAAGATTTTCTCAAATTTCAGAATTTGGACTCAATTAATTTGAGAACACGAAAATGTTCTCGAGCTGTTGATTTAATTTGGATAAACAATAAACATTACGCCGATGTAAGAATTAATACATTGAATTATTAATAATATTTTCAAATTTTGAATATGCGTTAGTATATTTTTTCTAAAATCAAATGTTCCAATTACCATATAATTAACACAAACACAAGGAAATTTTTGAAATATCTATCGTTAATTCATTTTTCTAATTAAATGAATTTTTGCCCTGATATTATTGGAGAATATCAAATGAAGGGAGATATTGGACATGGAGCTTTCTCAACTGTTCGCTTATGCCAACATCTCGAAACTGGTAAATTTTACGCTTGCAAGATCGTATCAAGATCAAGATTACTCATGCACAACTTAGAAATGCGCTTTGAAAATGAAATTAGAATCAGCCAGCAATTAAGGCATCCTGGTGTAGTTGCTCTTTACGACGTTTTAAAGGATGAACATAATTATTACATTATTATTGAATTCTGTCCAAACGGGGAGCTTTTCAATCTCGTTGTAAACAGCGGCCGATTAACGGAGCCTGAAGCAAAAGTATTTATTTGTCAATTATTATACGCGCTACAATATGTTCATTCTTTAGGAATTTGCCATCGCGATTTAAAACCTGAAAACCTACTTTTAGATCAGAATGGCAGGGTCAAAATTTCTGATTTCGGGCTCTCTCGTTTTGTAGGGCAAAACGGATTAGTCAGTACTCCATGCGGCTCTCCATGTTACGCATCGCCAGAATGTGTATCCGGTCAGTCCTATGACGGCCGTAAAAGCGATATTTGGAGCTGCGGCGTCATAACTTATGCTCTTTTAACAGGGCAACTCCCATGGACTAAAAGAAATCAGCAGCAATTGTTCGAACAGATCAGAAGAGGTGAATATACAATTCCGGAATACTTAAGCAAAAGCTGCAAATCCTTCATTTCCGGTTTGATGACTGTGAACAGTGATTACAGAATGACAATTGAACAGGCTCTACACCACGAGTGGCTGGCTGGAAGCATTCCTGTCTACTACCAACTCACAATGTATAATGAGATGCAAAATGAACCTCATCCAACTCCTTCTCTGCGAAAACTCGATTATATTTTCGAAAAGGATGATGCAGCAGAGGAAGATATCAGCGACAGTTCATATTTGCTTACAAGTCCCTCAATTTCTCAATCAATTCTATCGGTGAAGAAGACACTGCTATCTATCAATCCTCAGGGATTTCAAAGTGTCGCACAGTCAGAAGTTGTAGTTTAGAAGAGTATAATTATTTGAAATTTTTATTTTGTTTGTATATTATTGTGTTATTCTAAAACATGGATTTTGTTTTGTATGAATTTGATTCCGATTCTCGAGTGCAATTCTTGTTGTTTCAATCCGAAATCTTCAGTCTTAAAATATACGAGCTCGGAATAAAAATAAAGAAGTTCCTCTTTATGTGGATATATAATCAAAGGTTTTTTTGAATTTATCTTTTTGATCAAATTTATTCAAAACGAGTTATGTGTTCTTTGGCTGTTTGCAAATCAAAGAATCGATTTCATGCTGGAATTAATTCGAAAGAACACGTTTGGTCATGTTATGGTCCAATAACAATCTTCATTGACATTGGGATGACACAATCTGGATGGATTGGAATAAGCTTAATACATGAACTATAAATAAATTTAGCATTTTATTAGGTTCTGATAGCAAATCTATATTCAGTTAGAACATATTCAGAGAAATTTAAGAAGAAACTAGTTCACTTTGAACTGGAAGACAGAGATATGACTACCATCTGTGTTCTCATTCATGAAAACAAATATAAAATTTGAATGTGATAAAAAAAGGAAATGATAATTAAAAAGCTAATGCACAAATGTAAAACAAATTTATTTATATCTAATTAGATTGGTTCTTCAAACTAACAAGTTGTTTCCTAAGAGAAACAATAATAGGGTCTGTCTCATCATAAACTCCTGTGCTGAGCAAAGTTAGAATTTGCTGTTCAAGAGCTTTAGCATCAGGATTGGCTTCCTCTTCTTCAGATTCTTCTTCAATTGAATCATTATATAAATTAACTGATTCAATGTTTTCATCTTCAGATTTATCTGTTTCCGGATTCGGTTTCCAGGAGTTTACGATTGATTGTGAATGTCTAGACTTTTTCCTTGGAGATTTAGTTTGTCCAAGAATTTCCATTCTGTATTGTTCTAGTAAAGCAAGATCATCTGTTAATTTACCTTGCTCAATATCTATTTTTCTCTTTAGCTCATCCAATAATATCTTTCGCTCTTCTCTGAGCTGAGTAATTTGTTTCAACTCGGACTCTTTTTGTCTTTTTTTAGAAATTTTGGTTTGAAACTCTGTATATTTTGAAAAATAGAAATCTCGTCTTGATTGAGCTTTTTGTAGATCTTTTAATGTGTTCATTTGTCGCTGTTCGAGCTGTTCTTTTTGTACTTTAAGTTTAGCTTCAACTTCAATATCCATAGTATTATCATATCTGTTCTCACATGCTGTTTTTGCTTTATTAATTTCGTTAATTAATGTATCTTGTTTTTTTAAAAGTTCTTTATTTTGATTTTTGACTATAGATATCTTCGATTGTAGATTGGCTTGTATGTTATTGACTCTTGCTAAATTGATGTCATATTTCTGCTCAATTGTAGATTTTCGTTTTGCAAATTCATTAAGTTTATCTGCCCATAGTTTCATTATGCGATGTATGATTTGTTCATGAGCATTATCAAGTTCTATTCGAAATCTGATCTTTTTGGATCGGATTTCCTCTGGTTCTTTTTTCTTCATTTATACGTTTATAAATTTTAGAATGAATGTGAAGAAAAGATGTGATTATCCAACATAGATATTACTTTTCTCCCCTAACTCTGAATTAATGCATCCATGATTTCTCTTCAAAATTCCAAACTCTCATGAATGAGGCAATTGAAATTTTTAGTATTGTAAGGTTTGGTCATATTTCAACTAAAGTATATAGCCATGGATATGTAGATTCATAATATTTAACAAAAAAAGCAACTATTAAATGTAAAAATTTAATTTATTTAAAGGTAACTAAACTCCTTTCGCCGATCCGATTTGCCCCATATTTAAAATATAGCTTGCATATGTAGAAGAAAAGCTAATTTTGAAGTACGCCCGAAATCCACCAACAGGATTTCGAGCTACTAAAAAGGTACTTTTAAATGTGATTTTTTTTATAAAAAATTAAATTTATTTTAAGATCAGACTAAAAACTAATTTTATGGAAAATCTATATCGACAAATTTATTACTTATTGGGTATATAGATTTTATGATTATGGCGATTATGTCTGATATGCTTCCAATAAGCCAAAACACATTTCATACTGATTTCTATAAAAGGTATCTTTATTATAGAAGTGTAAGCTATATCTGTTTGTTTTTTTATTATAACAAATTCAAAATTCTCTTATAAGGACTAGATGAAATCTGTATTATTAAATCATTAGCTAAATGAAGGTTCAAATAGAAAGTAAATATCAATTTATATGATACTGAAACCAAATAGTTCTTTTAATAAAAGATAACACGCTGAAAATTATTGAGTATTTGCAAATCTCAAAAATCTATTGGTGAATTTGGCTCAACTTTTAAAATTATAACATCCATATCAAATCATAAAAGCAGACAAAAATTAAAGCCAAACCTATCGGCCATTTTTTTTTGATATTTTGATTTTTGAGGTATACTTTTAAAAGTGGATTTAAAGCACTGATGAAAAAACATTAACTTCTGTCGTTATGATTATTGATTTAGACAATAATGATTTTAATCTTTGATTATCAAAACACTAAAGTCATCTTTTTAACATTTGCTTGGTAGCATTAACTCAAGTCTAAAGTACTATTTTATGTGGCACTCTTAGAATTTTTGTATTCATTGTACACGCTGAAATAGTACCATTAAAGTTATGGCGGACTTTCAAAAAATAGTTTGGTCACCTTTATTTATTTACTAAAAAAACTGAAAGAATAAACATAAAGTTTAATAAACAGAATTAACGGCTGAATAAGGGTTTTGCAGCTGATCTTGGACTGGAACTTGTTGATCGGCATATTGTGGATAATTATTTGGAGGATTTTGATAATTTTGTTGGTTATAAGGTTGTGTTGGTACACCAGAATATGGATCACTAGTTGGTTGTGTATATTGCTGATAATTATTTGGCTGATTTTGCAAAAGTGGTTGGCCGTAAGGTTGAGTTGGAACTTCTGAGTATTGTTGGGCAGGAGGTTGCGAATATTGCTGATAAGAGTACTGTTCGAGAGAAGGTTGAGTTTGGAATGATGAAATGTAATTTGGCTTTGGTCTGCAGCAGCAACAGCAAACAAAGCAACAAACAATGATAAGGGTAACAATAATTCCAAGTGCAGTAAAGAAAACAATGAAAGGCCAATTAGAAGGCTTATCGTAGATGCAGTTGTAAATTTGATGGCCAGAAAAAGCTTGGTTAATAAAGCCGTATTGGTTTAGTATATAGAAATCGCTTTCTAAACAAGATTTTTTCATTAAAATATCTGTTGAGTCATAAATCTTAAGTGTAGAGTTATAAGCAGGGCTAATCTGCGAAACTAGGATAGCAGGACCAGAAAAGGATGTAACTTCATCTGAATAGTCAATTTGATTTGGAGATAAAATCGTATACATAGAATTATGAGATGATGATGAGCTTTTAAGCTCTACTTTTACAGGTGGACTATGAGGGAAAACGCAAACTGTTTGTTGGACAGAATCAGAGAAAATTAATTCCATATTTCCAGTTGTGATAAATGAAGCATTGCAGGCTTGGTTTTTCAAAATGTAAATATTGAAAGTGATTGATTCGTTGAGATTTTTGTTTGTAATTAATACATGTGGATAAAAGAAGGAAATTCCTGTACTTGAGTAGAAATATTTGGTAACTGAAGACTTATTTGGATAAGTAAATTGTAATGTTGGGGTGTATAAGTAAGAATCTGATAATTTAAATGTAAAATAAACACTGGAATTATCAAAATTAGGGTTGATTTGGACTTCTGAATTATAAAAATCTAATGTGACTGTATGAAATCCTTCATCCACATAAGTCGCTAAGCATAAGAGAGAAAACATTTCAGTTAAAAAAATCGGATCCCAAAATTTGGATCAAAAATTTTCATCATTGACGTCTATTTATCATTCGAAATCATTGTTTCCTGAATTGTTTTCTATGTTCACGAGGAACTTTTTTCATTCAATTTTTAGATCCTTGATGGATAAATCACCTTGTGACAAATATGCATATCATCCTAATATCATAGAGGATGAATGCAATGCAAAACTACTTTAAATCCCACTATTATTACCCCTACCTTCATAATATAGTAATTAGCTTTCAATAACAGTATAGACATTCATTCATTTATGCAACCTTATGTAGTCAGTATATCTGCTCGATGTATGCTGTTTTCATTGAGTATTAAAAGTTAATTATCAAATTTATCTCATAAGATATTGAGATAAGGTAAATTCAAAAGTTTTCTATTAATAACTTTATTAGAAAAATGAGTCACAACTAGAAAAGGTTAAGTAAAAGATATTCATATTTATAAATAATCTATTGTGGGGATTCGATGTACATTTGAATAAGGAGTAGGCATATCCAAGTTCCTGTAACAAATGTTAATTCCTTTGAAGGATAGAATAATGACCAAAAACCAAAAACTAAAAGTAATTCGCCTTTGTACATGCAGTGATTGAGGCTAAATGGGAATGATGTCTCGTGTTCCTTGCCTTCTAGAGTTCCTAACTGTTCGCCAAAGAATGTTCTATCGATACCAATCTTCTTGGTCGAGTAAAATGTTAAATAAGAACCGATCGTAAGTAGTGGGATTGCCATCCAAAGACCGTGTTTGTTGAATCCCTTTCTTGATCCAATGATAATGAAGAAGAGCAATGATATGAAATAGCAAGTTACAACGCAAGCAATGAGTTTCTGCTGGTTAAACTGCTGGTTGAATGATTCTGGGTCTGTGTAAGCCCATGCCTGTGCTGCTGTTGCAATTAAAAGGCATGGAATGATTAAAATACTCAACATCTGTATTTGTGAGTTGATTAATTCAATAGTTGTAAATAGCTAATTGTGCAATCGACTGAAATTTTCATTCAAAAAATCTTTTTTCTTTGATCTTAAATTTTAGATTTAAGTGTGTTTGTATCTTTGTACTATTTTGCTTATATTAATAAGATTTCTGGTAAAAACGTGACGATTGGTTGAAAATTTTTCTCCTGAAATAGGATAATGGTGTATCTTCAAATTTACGCATGATTTACATACTTTGACTGTAGGCGGGGATTGTTCACTGTGCAATTAATCTAATTAATCAATAATAAAATGTGAAGAAAATAATTACAGATCAATGTTTAAAATTAAGCTATTTGACTGTCTTTGCAAGTTTTATATTGGGGTAGATGTGCATTGGAATAGATTCAACATATCGCATATTGATCTTACAATGCGATTTAGGCCACTGTCATTGTTATGAACTGTACATAAATACTCTTCATGAAAAATATGATCGATTTTGAAATTACTAGAATTTTAAAATATCTCAATCCAGACAATCTTGGTTTTGTGTGGTAGCATAACATTATGCATATTTACAATATGGTAATATTTGATTCAATGTCAACATTCCAAAATACCAATGGGTAAGATTTTCATCAATCGATGCAAATGTGTTCATCTGGCATTTATTTATTTGATGATAATAATTCGTATAATCTTTTTATTTATACTTGCTGTAAGGAATATCTTTTGATGTAATATTAGAAACTCGTGAAAAATTAAAAATGTTTAGGAATTAAACAGCCAGGTTAGTCACAATCGATATTATTTTCTAAGGAAATGCATCGTCAAAGATTCCATTTGATTCAATTTTGTGAGTTTCAAATTTATTTTATATATCGATGAGATTGATTTGTTTTCAATCAGTGTAAATGCACTCATTAAATGCATATATTGCTATAGGAAAATCTCTCTTCAATTGCTTAAATAACTAGATAGAAGCACTTTTAAAAAAATTGTTTTTGTTTTTTTAGCAATATAAATAAAAAAATTTTACTGACGCCCTAGAGTAGAAAGAATTGAACGGTTGTTGCTCAATTCCATCTTAAGCTTATCCTGGTTTGTTGACCATCTTGTCAAAGACTCCAAAGAAGGAGTGAAAGGCCTGGAAATCATTGTTGTCGAAAGGAAACTGCAGAGAGGACAGTTCTTTGTAATTGGAACGTCTTTGATGTTCAATTTCTGGAACATCTGTTTGATACACTCTGTGTGGAATCCGTGTTTGCATGGGAAAACAACTCCTTGGCCAGTGAAAAGAAGTTTTCCGCAGCAAGCGCATGATTCCATTGAAGAAATGGATATCAAAGGATCTACCCTTGTTTGGACTAGTTTATGGGCTCTTGCGATGCCATCTTTCGCTTCGTCGAACATCTTCTTCTGATCTTGAACTGCATTTGTGTTCTTTTCGATGTATTTGTCAACAGCGTTCTCTAACTCGCTGACTGATACTGAATCTGGTAAGAAATCAATCAATTTCGCACTGTCAATTCCGACTCCTTCGACATTTAGAAGTCTCTGAGCGAAATCGCCGGCCTTCTTGGTTTCCATGGCACGGAGAACCGAAATTGTTGTTCGTTTCTTCTCAAACTGGGACTTGGCTTCATTAATAATGTTAATTGCCTGTTCTGGATCAGTAACAGCAGCTTCTGCAAAGCGGTTCTGACTCTTAAGGCCAATAGCTACAAGTCTTGGCTCGTTAGCCGCGAAGAATGCTCTGTATGCGATATCGCAATCATCCTTCGTTGGAAGTTGATTCTGATCAGTGAAAAATGCATCTGCTAGTTCAATATTCTCTTTTTGCAATTTAATTAATTCATCTTGTAATTCACTTTTTGTTTTATCGTCTTTCGCTGAATTAATTTTTTCTTCAATTTCCAACCTCTTTCTTTTGGCGTCCTTTGCCATTTGGAGGACAAATGCCGCGCGGAGCCAGCTAGTTTTAAGCTTTCCGTTCTTCAACTCGTAAATTCTTTCGATTGCAGAAGGAGATGAAATCATCGGAGCAAATTCTTTTTGGCTGATCTTCGGACTTGTATATATAGCATTGATAACTTCATTAGGCTTGACATTGAACAACCTGATTGCGTTATTTGTGAAGCTTTCGCTATTTTTCTCTTCAGATAACAATTCTGCAGCTCGAGTTACGCCTCCGAAGCTAAGTTCATGGTCAATCAAGGCCGACTTATCTTTGATAATCTCTCCATAAGGTTCGTTCCAGCCGTATACGTCGAGAACTTCGCAAACCACTTTTTGAGAAAGATTTCCCTTGTTCATTTGGTCCTGTACCCATTCGTAGAACGGCGGGTTGAGCTTCTGCTGTCCGCTGCTCTCGATTCTGACGTACATTTCAAGAGCGCGAAGAGCGATTGACTTTTTGAATCTGCGATTCGACTCTGGGAGGTAATCTACAAGGGAAATGAATAGTTTATGAAGAAGTACTGGGTTTGACTTGGTCATATTGACCATTGTGTTGAAAGAAATCTTTGAATTGATTAAAGAGATAATTGCTTCGTCAATTTTGTTCTGTTGGATGTAAGTGTTGTAAAGGAATTGATAGAAACCGACTGGTCCTGATTTTTCTGGGAAGGAAGAGTCAATAACGAGTCTTCTAAGGTTATTTTTGTTGATTAAGTAGAATGACTTATCAATTGGATCGAATTCGACTGATTGGAACTCTGGAACCTTCATTTGAACAATCTTTTTCGAATCTTGGCCATATAAAATCTGATAAATCGAAGATTCGGAGGTTTTCTGGTTAAAAGTAAAGATCATGTCATTAGAAATGGCAAACCATGAAAATTCAGTTTGGATAGTTATCAAATCTTGGTTAGAATATGGTTTTTGCTGTTCAAAGTTTTTATTGATTTGGAAAATGAACAACATCTTATACTTGCTGTAGGCCGCGACATAATTTTCATCCGTGAACATGAAATTGTCACCAAATTCGATGTCATTCAAACAATTTATTGGAATTTCCTTTTCAAACCTAACAAATTCGCTGTTGAGCTGGAAGAAATGTAAGTCTTTAGTAAACATGGTTTTGTTGGCATCTCCGTTGTTTTCCTCCGTAAGAGCAACCATTGTATAGTAATCTCTGCCGTCTTTTCCTTTTTGTGGGCGAACAATAATGCCCATGATGGTAGATTTGATGTCGCATACAAGGTGATACATGATTGAGGGGTTATTTACTAAGGTATAGACAATTTTGCCTTCATTGCAGCCGAAAAAGATATATTTATAGCCATTATGCGCGGTTACGAAGGTTACTGATTTATATGATTTTTCGTATGCACCAATGTTTTTCTTTGTTAAATTATTATCTAATAAAATGAAATTTTTTTGTGTACTTACTCTGATAACGCAGTGTTTGCCATCACCACTAACGAACATGAACATTACTCCTGTTATATCTGGAACTGTTTGGAAATTAACCTGTGTTTTATTTAAATTCGCGTAAATAAGTGTTTTATCATTGGAAATTGACCATAAATTGCCACTTCTTATCTTTGTATATTTCGAAAACTCTTTTTGTTGATAAGTGGTATTAAGATTTTCAATAAAATTAGGAGATGTCATTTATTTGCCGATAAGAAAAAAAATCCTTCATCAGATTGGAATTTATGAAGAAATAAGTATTTTTAGTAGTGATATTACTATATACTCTTAATATGTAACCTCATATTCAAATTAGAACCTAAAATAACATGATAAACCAAATATTTTTGATGTGTCCATAAATTGTATTCATCAATAAATACTTCAATAAGTTTCATATATCGAATAACACTTAATCGCGAAGATTCAACTCTTATATTAATGATAAATGAATTTATCTAATTATCACTGCTTATCTGCTGAAAATCTATTGGAAAGATGTAGTGGAGTCGTACATGTAAATATCATTAGCAGAAATTTATAAAAATACCAATATGGATTTTATATTTTTATTAAAATCCAAATTACGGCATTAGATCATGTTAGAATATACAAAGACAATCGAAAAATTCACTAAATATATAATAGTTTAGAATATTCACAAAAAATACATTAATTAAGATGATAAATAGTTATATTTCCTGGATCACCTTCACAAGTTACAACTTTTTCTTCCTCAGGAAGCAAAATAAAGCTTGAATCAGAGAACTTTCTGACTTTATCTGATTCCAAGTGAACAAAGAAAGCTGGAACATTTGTAGTTAGCTTAATTTGGTATTGTCCATCAGAATTATTTACTTCATATTTAATTTCTGGCTTTTCAATCTTGCAATTCTTGAATTTCTCAATAAACAAGAAATTTTCCTGGATTTTTCCATTGATTTCCACTGAAGCATAGAAGAACCCATCTGGACCTTTATAAGGATGTGTATATCTAGGGAGCGACCAAACAATTGTTTTGTTCTTTGGATTTGTAACAGCATTATCGGTTCTTCCATAGAGCAACATTCCATGGAAGTCGAACCATCTTACATGGTATCTAACATTAACAGTTTCTTTGAGATCATTGACAACATATAAAAGATAATTTGATGTATCTTGAGTTAAAATAATAGATACTGGTTCAAAGAATCTTTTTGCATGATACATTAATTGTTTCCATCTTCCATTGTATTCTATTGAGCTCCATGATGAAATTGGCCAACAATCATTTAATTGCCAGAACAAAGCGCCAGAATTGATGCCAGTTTGCAATCTCCAGAACTCAACGGCTGTTTTAATTGCTATGGCTTGAGTAACCTGTGACAAGTAAAGCAAGTCCGGAAAAGAAATTGAATGTTTAAAGTACAAATCTATCATTTCTTGTATCTTCTTGTTACCGCATTTGCTTTTCTGATGAACCTCGAATGCTTTGGCGTGGATGGAATTGGTTCCTTCCGGTGCAAAAGTCTTTACAGTTGCTAATGAAGGGTAACTTTGGAAACCAAACTCGGAACAGAAACGCGGTTTGACTTCCAGATAGCCTGAAATGTTTTTCTTGCCATGCCAAACTTCCCAATAATGTGAATCACCTTGAGATATATTTACGAAATCTCCGTCATAATCCTCATTACCGGCGGATGGAGAGGCCAACCAGAATGTGCGTGATTTGTCGTTCTCGTTCACGTGGGCTTTAAGGAATTGGTTTAATTTCTTGTATTCAGAGTGGTAAAACTCTTTATTGTCCTTAGCAATGTCTTGCCAATTGATCGTTGTCCACACTTCGTTATCTCCGCACCATAATGCAATGGAAGGATGGTACTGGATTCGTAAGAAAGTATCAAAAATTTCAGATTCAACTTCTTGGAGGAACCAATCAGCTGTTGGATATTGGGCACATGCAAACATTAGATCCTGCCATACTAATATGCCATATCTATCACATAATTCATAGAAATAATCTGGTAAATAATATCCGCCACCCCAGATTCGAACCATGTTCATATTTGCGAACTTTGCATCAAGAAGAATTTGCTCGTAACGTTCTTTTGTTTCTCTTTGAGGAATAGAATCGATTGGAATGATATTTGCGCCTCTGCAATAAATTTCTTGGCCATTTAATATGAATTTGAATGATTTCCCGTATTGGTCTGGCAATGATTCTAATTTTAAGTCTCTAAAGCCAATTTCCTTTGTTATTTGAGCTTCATCTGTCGAAATTTTGAGAGTATACAAGTTTGGCCTTCCATAATCCCATGTACTCCAAAGTTTAGGCTTTATTTCCGTAAATTCATGATTAATTGTGTAAACATGAGATCCTAATTCCAAATCTATGTCAGTTTCGTAAAGATTTTCAATTGAAACATGTAATTTTTGGTTCTCAGTGAAAGATTCTGCGTGTATTTCTAATGAAATATCTTTGCTTGTTGAATAATGTTTAAATCCTAAAATTCTTGTTGCTTGAATGTATTCAATTTTCACATCTCCATAAATACCAACAGGAACTAAGCATGGTCCCCAGTCCCATCCAGATTGAAACTGTGGTTTTCTGATTAAATTCATATGTGGATGCTGATTATTTCCTTCTGACCAAGGAACAGGATTTTGAAGTGATTTGCTTAATTGTTCAGCTATAACAACGGCTGGATTGAAAACAAATTTAATAGTATTTTTTCCATTTTTGAGAGCGCTCATGATATCAACGGAATAATGTTTGAACATGTTTGATGTGCGTAAAACTTCTTTCTCATTGATATAAATTATACTAAATGTATCAACAAAATCTAATGTTAAATTTATTTTTTTGTATGCTGATGTTTTGGAATCTAATTCCTCGTCAATATCAAAAGTATTCTTGATTTCCCATGTTTGATAGTGTATCCAATTGCTTACATTTTCATTGCAATCAAAATATGGATCAGGAATCAAAGACGCGTTTAATAAGGCTGAATGAACGTCTCCAGGAATTTTTATTTTTACATCTTTGATGTTTTTGGCTTTGCATGATAGAAGCCAATCGCCATTCAAAAACATTCTCACTATATTCATTGATAAATGGTATTTCAAATATTACATATGCTTATATTGATCATAAATTATGATATGATGATGAAATACTCCAAAATCATTAAATTTTTTAATGAAATTCCTTTTATTTTTCATTAATTTCGAAATAATATGATTTTTGGATTTGAGATATACTAAAAACAATAATAGAATGAATGTTTAATAACAAACAAAAAAAAAATAAAATTAAAAATCGCTGTCATATATTTCCTTTGCGTATTGGGAAAAGTTTGTTGAATTGTGGTCCCAAACATACATGAATTCTTTGATCAAACTGTTTGTAATTGAATCTTTTTGAGAATTGTCCGTAAAATTGGCCAAAATAGCAATTCCGAGTACATTATTTTTATACACACGACCTGTGATACTATCTGACAGAAAATAGAGGTTTGTTGTAGAAATTAAGAAATTTGGATAATTTTCTTTTCCAACTCTCACTTCTATATTAGGAATACCTGCTACAAGTCCTGCAGAGCGTTTTGAATCATCCAGAGCTGTATTGTTGCTTAATAAAATTCTGATTTTCTTATTATCGTAAGCAGCTCTAATAAGAGCATTCTGGATAAAGAAATTGTTTGGTAGATCGAAAAATGAGCATGATATGTAAATATCGTGGTTGAATTTTATAATTGTATTATTTGCTGCGTCTTTTGTCTTCATTCGGCCAGGAGCTAGTGCCAGGGACTCTGGAATTGCTAGATATACATGCGCATTGGTTAGTTCAGCTTTTCTAGTGTTAGAAGTTAAAGCTCTGTATTTATTTGGCCAAAATCTACTGATTGGAGGGAGTGTTTCGTTAATTTCACTAACTAGTCGTGACCAAGCTAAATCAAAGATGCCGTAAGCGTCATCAACAACTTTTGGATGAGATGTTTTCAATCCAATCTTTTTTCCGTTGAAATTGCGAGGTTTTACCAAAAAAGTAGATAGTAAAAGAAGAGTAGAATGATCAATGATAATGAAATCACTAACAATGTGATCATAAACGCCTGAACCGTCAATAGATAAAAATTTGACATTTTTGCTCTGGAAAAATTCGGTCGTAGTGTTTGTTTTATCTCTGCTAAGAACTCTGATTGTAATATTTTTGTGAGATGCTTCAACTAAAGCCTTTACTAATTCATTTGAAGAATTTGTAGTATCTATGCCTCGGGACATGATAGAAATCTCTTCCTTAGCTGATTTTATTGCTTCAACAATAGAAGAATTATAGTCTAAGCCACCCATTGCGTAACCTTGTGTTAATAAGTCCAAAGAGCCTGAAGCATTAGTATAATCTTTTTCTCTCCCGACAAATAGAGATGTTGTATATAGTGATATGCCCGATATCAAGCACAAAATTGCTACTCCCCACTGAATTATTAACTTTGAATTTTTCGACATTCAATTTTGATGACGATTATTGTAAACTTATCAGATAATTTTCTTTTATCTTTTTCGGAAAGAGTTTCTGAAGCAAACATTGGAAACTACGCTTATGGTAACTGATATATAATTAAGGTGGCCATTTCTAGCGTGATAGTGTCGGAAAGCATTCCTCAAGGTAAAATTGTGAGATTTAGAATTAGGAAGAAAGAATAAAAAGTGACAATGTCTACAGAAATAAAAGAAGAAAAAGAAGCGGAAAAAACAGAGAAAAAAGCATTTTCAGTTCCATTTCCTGTTTTATCTGTTAGATCAATTGCCAAACAATCCGTTTCTACAAACGATTCTAAAAAAGGAATTACAATTAAAGCGGGTCATATTCTTTCAATAGCAGCAGGCAAAATGCTGCAAGATGTTGCTAAAGAGGCTGCTGAAATAGCCAAAAATACAGATCAACACATCATTACAAAAGCAGTTTTAATTGAAATTTGCTTAAAGCATCCAAAATATAGATTTATGATACCTCTCATCAAGCAATCAGAAATGCAACAATATTTTGGACCTGCTACTGAGCTTTCTCGTAGATTAGCAACAAATATGACGAATCGTGCACAACCACTAGCAATTCCTTTCGTTGCTCCTAACCCACCAGGTAGATCAACCAACAGTGAAGAAGATGCGCTCATTAGAGAGGCAGAAAATGCTGATGCGATTTTTCACGCTCTTACGCGCAGTATTTCTGCTTATCAAGTTAAAGTACCTTCTTTTTTAATACCAAAACGTTTAGATAATTGATATATTTGTTATGTTTGTTATATAAAATATTTTTATTTTATCTTTGTTTTTATTTTTTAGAGATAACCCTCAGATTTAACTGGATATTGTCACTGCACAAACTCTTAGTAGGTAAGTCTAATAAAATTCATGATTTATTTTTGATTTCACAATATTTTACAACAATGCATTGAGAATAACGAGTATATCTATGGACAAAATTTGATGGACTATTGACATATATTCTAATAATCATAAGATTCATTTATGGTAAAAAAGACGTTTAGAGATTTCAAACATGTCGTTGTATCCAAATATCAAAGAATCTAGTAGTGAATCAAATGAAGAAACTGATTTCATGAATTTATTATCGAGAGAGATTGATACATCGAATCCAGATTTAGTTACAATTTTTTCACAATTACAAAAACATCCAAACTCAATTTCACACTTGAAATCATTTATTCTTGCTCTACTAAGAACCAAATCTTTAAGCGGAATAACAGAACGTCTTGCATCATACTTAATTAGCCATGTCACATTACTTGAAGCAATTTCACACAACGTTGAACTTGCCAGTCTATTTTTAATCAGCGAAAACGGCAAACAAACATTCACATCCGTACACAAAGCATTTCTTAAAGAACAAGCATCACGAACTCGCGTTTTTTTGCAAGAAAACGGATTCGATAACGTATCTAATTCAAACCATTTAAGCGACTACAAATACTATATATCTCAAATCGATAGCATAGATGAAAGATTGTCGGAACTTGATATCATTGCAAAAGATGCATTCAAGAGTAAAAATGTCAATTCATTAAAGAATGCATTCAAAGAAGTCTATTCTCTTTTAGCAGGATGCATGATATTCAATGATGTTGTTCTTCGAAACCAGTCAAGTATGTCATCAGACTCACTGAGAATGATTCATAATGCATTTCCAGATTCACCACAAGATACGAATGAGTTCATTAAATGGATCAAGCAACTCATTGAAGAACGTGATTCATCAATTAAAAACATTAAAACATTCAACATTGAACAATCCAAAATGTATGAAAAGATTAACAATCTTGAAACCGAGTTACAAACAAAAACTAAACGCACAAAGATCTCAACCAATGATTTCGAAGAAACTCATGAAGCTCTAGTCCAGAAAGTTTCAGATCTGCAACATCAACTTAATGATTTTCATCAACAATTTGGTAATAAAGATACAGAGAGCGTTGAACTCCAACGTTTAAGGAATAAGTTCCAAAAGAATGAACGAGAAAACAATATCAATTTTAAGTCGTTAGAATCCGAAAATTCATCTCTTCGTTCTAAGATCGACGATCTTCTTCAAAAACTGAGTAAGAAAGAATCTAAAATTTCTATCCTCAAATCCAAGATCGAACAATTTTCAGTCAAATCAGAAGATGCAATCAGTTCTGAAAAGCAAACGCGATATGAAATTTCCGATCTTCAACGGTTATACAACAGTACATCATCTTCACTCTTTAAAGAGCAAGAAAAATCACGATTTTTAACAAATCAAGTTGAACGCTTGCAAAAAGAACTTGATAATGTTGTTCAAGAAAACAAAGAACTCAGATCTTTACTTGAGCGATCCAAACAAAGTGTTCAAGAACAGATGGAAGAAAACACTATCTTGTTAAAGCAGATGCGTCGTGATTCTCAATCTAATTCGAAAGAAACAATTGAAAACTTGACAAACAAAGTATCCAAACTTAAATACGAACTTTGTCAATCTAAAAAGTTTATTTGCAAACTCCAAAAACAAATTGAAGATTTCCGAAAGAAACATCGTGACTGTCATGAAGAAAGCACAACTTATCATCACAAATCATCTAAAAGTACCAAAGAAAACCAAGATTATAAAGAACATATTTCATACAAAAAACACAAAAATGTTCAAATTCTTGACTCATCATCATGTTATTCATCCAATTCATTTGAATTCGAGAGTAACTCTAATGTAAGTGATTTAGATAAAGAAATTGAGAAGTTAGAGAAGAATGTTAAAATTTCACGAAAGATCCTTCAAGAAAACACAAAATTTTCTAAATGAATCCATCCTAATATACTTATTTGTTATAAACGTATTATTTCCTATTATTTCTATAAACGTAACTCAATCCTCTGAAAAGTCTGAGATAATTTGCAAAATTATTCTTTAGAGTTATCGAATAAAATATCAAAAATCATATTACTTTGCATTGCAGATGCAAAGTTCAGAGTTGGATTCACGAGGCATTACGACGTAAACTATTCATTTTTAATATGAGACTGTTTATTTTTGAGAAGTTTACATATATATTTGAGAAATTTACGGTGTCACGCTTTTCGTAACGTCAGGCCTTTGAATTTTTTTTTCATGACACCGTAAACTTCTCAAAAATCAAAGTAAATATTTCTATTATTCCTGGTTGTTATTTGATGAGGAGTCCATCCATCTTTGTCTTTAGCATTGATATCTGCTCCATTTGAAATAAGAAATTCGGCTGTTTCTTCGTTATTATCTATGGCGGCATAATGAAGAGGAGTCCATCCATCTTTGTCTTTAGCATTGATATCTGCTCCATTTGAAATAAGAAATTCGGCTGTTTCTTTTCTAATATTCCTGGCTGCATAATGAAGAGGGGTCCATCCATCTTTGTCTTTAGCATTGATATCTGCTCCATTTGAAATAAGAAATTCGGCTGTTTCTTCGTTATTATCTATGGCGGCATAATGAAGAGGAGTCCATCCATATTTTGTTTTAGCATTGATATCTGCTCCATTTGAAATAAGAAATTCGGCTGTTTCTTTTCTAATATTCCTGGCTGCATAATGAAGAGGGGTCCATCCATCTTCGTCTTTAGCATTGATATATGCGCCATTTGAAATAAGATATTCTAAAAGTGATGAAAGATGGAAACTGGGGGAATAAACAAAACATTTGTTGATATCATATGTTTGTTGCAAATAAACTAAAAATGATATGAGATTATTGTATTGAGAGCACAATTCTAAATCAATTTTTATGTTGTGTTCATTCATCAAAAACTTGACAAAATCAATATTGTGTGATATAATTGCATATTTCATGCATTTGTTATCTGGTATTTGTACTTTCAAGCATTCATTCATAATGTCTCGATTTCCACCCAAAAACGAATATCTAAGACAATTTGGAGTTATTATTGATTGAAATTTCGTTCTTAAAAACTGAAAACATTCATAAGATCCATGATAACAACATAGTTCAAGTAACGAAATACCTCCTTTTGAAAATGGATATAAATCACTATCTAATTTTTGTTTTTTATCAAATCCTTTTCTTTCTGTAAAGGTTATCAATGATATTTTGTCATCATCCATAATAGATCTGTGAATTGTTTTTTGTTCGTGAATCTCAGCTGTATAATGAGAAACTTCAAAATCGTTAAAAAATTTTGTCCCGTTTGCATCTAATACTATACTGTATTCTTTGTAGAAAAGGTAATTAAAAACTTTGTTGATTTCGTTGACCTGATTTAGATGGTATTCGTCAACAATTTGTTTGGCAATCGCTAAATATGACTTCATGTAGCGGTTGTTATAAATTGAAACTTGGGATATTTTATTGACAAATTCACCAGGCGAAATATGATAAGAGTCAATCAGTTTTTGTTTGATTTTTTTGTAAATTGCGTTTAACTTTGTTTCGTCATTTGTTTTCAGCCTGTACAAAGCATTGTAGACTTTATTATATCCTGTAATTGCTTTTCCCTTAGACATCAATCAAAAGTTTTACGATATCGTAATCTTACATACAAAATGTTATTGAGTTTGGTTAATTTAAGGGTTTCGTTTTGCTAAAATTGTCACTTTTATAGCATATTTGTTTTTGGATGTTTTGCGAAACCAAAAAAAAAAAACTATGATATACAATGTGTGTGTAAAGAAAATACTTTATTTACTAGTTAAAAAATCATTTGGTATTGATCAAGTTATTTTTTCTGGATAAGATATTATATGGATAATTGGATAGAAAATACAATTATATAATCTTGTACCTGGTTTAATTAAGCTAATTGTCATCAGAAACTTGTAATTTTTATGAATTTCAGATTTTCTTTTCATTACTGCTTTTCTTAATAGGTCAAGTTCTTATTTACGTTATAAAGTATGATATTTACAAATATCAAGTTATCATGTTTTTTGAGAAATTATGAGAAACAAACAAAAATGAAAAAGATAGGAATAGCAATGAATAGTGATGTGGGTATAGAAAATGTAAGAGATATGAATGCAAAGCAATCAGTATTTAGGATATTGACCATAGATTTCGAAAAAAAAATGCTGCATATTGAGCGAAAACTATGATTATATTATAAGGCTGTCATTTAAAGCATAATGAAACTATTCCCTTTTCATTTTAATCGAATAAGATAGTAAAGATTTTTGAATTAGCTAGAAACTGATGAGATGTTTTCACAAATCAGATTTTTAATCTCTATGATGCATAATTCACTCAATATCTCAATTTTGATATTGCGAGATATTTTTGCTATCGGTTTCGCAATTTTGACACAATAGCAAGAGGGTTCTATAAGCATTATTATCAACGTAGAATCTGAATATCATATCAGAAAATGTCGCAAATCTGACATTTACCCGACCAAATAGCAAAAATAATTGAATACTTTTCGCAAAAACTTTAAAAATCGATAAAAATATGAAATATAGATATTAAAGAGACTTTTTATATAATATTCATAAAGATTTTCCAAAAATATGATACCGCAAAATTAAAAAAAGTGACGTCTTGAGTGGAGTCAAAGGTCGAAATTGCTAGCTAAATGTTTTTTTAGCGAAATTGCGTATTGTACGTTTTTTTCGCAAAACGAAACCCTTAGTTAATTTCTCCCTTGGACATCAACCAAAAATTTTAAATGTCTTACTTTTACATAAATTTCGTTTTCAAAAAAAAAGCTATATTCTAATAATGGTTTGTTTCATCAACGGTTACTCCACAGATACTATGAAATTTTGCTGAATTCTTTTTTCCATTCATGGGTTAGTTTAATCACTTCTATAAATTGGTTATTAAGTTCTTCGTCTTTCTTTCGTTTTGAAGCTTTGTAGATCTTTTTAACGGATTTTAAGGTATAATTTGTCATGAACACTCTATTTTCTGCAATCATATTTTCAATGGTCCTTACTTGATCTTTAAGATAGAGTAGGTGCCAAAAGTGCTTACTCTTAAACAACCGTCGGATTTCCGGGTGAAATCGTGACACACTTTCGTCTTTCGTAGGCAGTGGTGGTTGTTACAAAAGGTAACTTCGAATGTAGCGTGAAATCTGCAAAAAAAATTCTGAAATTTGAATGGAGAACACAAAAATTGAATAGTTTACGTCAATAAAAAAGAGAAAAATGAAGCCAATGTGTCTCGAACCTAGGACTTAGAGCAGCAATCCCACTGTTTATCCCATTACATATTACACTACATGCATCTCTCATCTCAGTGAATGAGATCAACTATATGATAACTTTTTCCCCATTATATTCTTGTGGAAAAGTGACAAATAGCAACTTTGACCCTCTCTCTCTTTAAGATATCGATTTTCTCACATTAATTTATTTATGTTATCATCATCTTGAGTTTGAACTAAATTTTGAGCACTTGGAGCTGGTTTGAGGATAATTGGCTTAATAGATTCCTTATTAGAATTAAATGCAGATTTTTTCATTAAACTTTCATACGAATTATATTCTTTTCTTTCAGTATTTTGTCTTGTTTTCAATTAACAAATACATTTACTGTATGATGCACAATCTATGCAAGCATTATTATATTCTATTTTTTTACCATTCAAAAATTAGATTTAACATGAATAAACACAATATTTAGTATTACAAACAATAATATGCATAAATCAGCCAATGAATTCTTCTACAGAACGTATAATTCTCGTTAAATTTTCATCATTTTTCTGAAGTTGGTTTGATAAAAGGACACAACACTGATATGCAGCTGCTTCGCACTTTTCAGTGTTTTCACATAGTTTTTCATAGCTATCTATCAAAGAAGCAGCAATTCTAAGCACAATTTCGAAATCAAATGATTTGCAATGAGAAACGATGGTCAGCATTGAAATGGCAACCGTTTCTCTATCGTTTTCATCGTCACTTTGGGAATAAACTTCGAAAAGAGGTAAAAGTTCATCAATTTTTTTTGGATCAAAAATTGAAAGAATTGACCAAATTCTGACGGAGTAAATATGATCATCAAATGGGAATATTGCTTTAACTCTCTCTACAATATCATTTGAAACGATATCTCTGAATTCTAACAAAATATTATATAATTTTTCTGAAATTTTGTTGAAAAGTTTGTTTTTCTTTGGTTTATCTTCATCAAACTTGATAAAAATTCTCACACACCGTAACAAACAAACCTAAAAATTCAGGATTTTTCTGATTTTTCGCAATTTTTTCCAAAACACGTAATAAATCCTTTTGACATAGTCTGGAAGCACATGTTTGATATACAGTCTCTCTAAAGAAATTGCAAATTAAGTCAATTTCTCCATATTTCGTTAGAGATTTCAAAATTTGAGTTCCTAAAGAGTTTAAATCCTTAAAGAATGATTTCATTGCATTAACATGGTCACCAAATATTTTTCATAAAAGTTATTGTGATTCAATGTCATCTGTTTATTGTTCCCAGTCATGCAAGGAATATGATCTTTAGTAGTATAGTCTCTGTATTTCTTTGATAAACCAAAATCAATGACATATTCATTATCAACACCCAATGAAATTATTTGGTTTGATGTCACTATAAGTTTTTCAAAATCAATTGTGGAATAATTGGTCGATCAAGTAAGTCATCAGACTCGCTTCTAGTGTGAAAGTGTCAGAAAACATTCCCTGAGGTAAAATTGTGAAATAAATGTTTACTCTTTTTTTTCACCTAAAATTTGATGTCACTTTTTCCAAAATTTCGATGAAAAACAGAAAACAGATAGTCTTCAAGATCCAAAGTCCAATTATGAGCGACCGCGACTTCAGACAGATGCTTGAAGGCGTCATGGTGCATCGCGAGAACCTCATAAAATACGGAACTCCGTATCCTCCTGAAGCTCCAGACTCTGAAAAGATGAAACAGAGAAAGGAGGAGTTAGACACAAAGATAGCCGAATACGAAGCAAAAATTAAAGAATTAGATGATACAAAAGAAAGATATAACCAATTACTTCGTACAATTTACGAAGAAGAGTCTCGTGTTAAAGATGAACAAAAGAAACGCCTTCTCAATAGGTCAGAAACACCAGGTAATTACTTACAAGGCAAAAACTAGAGATTTTTTTTAATTATACAATACCGACATTTTTACGTCAATTGTCTATGTTATTTTCTCTATAACAACGGAACTAGAGACCCTGAATTTAATAATTCTTAATAAAATTTTGAGTTTTGTTCATTCATTAAAAATAACCCGAATTTCCTTGCTTTTCTAACGAAAATGAAAGGCACATCTTTAAACCTCGATCGATGGAATTATATACATTCATTCAAAATACCTAATCCCATAAGGAAAAAATTCATAAAAATAATATTATTGGCAAAAACTTAAAATGAATCAAAAATAATGATATTGATAAAATTAATTTTGTTTTAAGGGTGCCCTATAACGATAATGTAAACATCACAAAATTAACCTTATTAGAACTCGAATGAATGGATTATCCAGATTCTAGTTCTCAATACAATAGCCTTAAAAGTGCTTTTCTGAGGGTGGTCTATCGTCTATAGGGCACCCTTAATTTTTGAGAATTATGAGTTCGATGTAAATAAAATTGTCACTTTTTTCGAAATTTTTTCTCACCATGAAGAAAAATCCTATTTCACCACGAACTCCTAAGTATCCAAAGTATTCTGAAGTCAACAATGGAAGATCCAATCCATCAACACCAAATGGGATCAAATCTCCAAGGCTCCAGCTCCCTGCATATGAAACTCCACAAACAAGGAAGGATGTTGTGAGCGCAACGTTTGTATCTGTTGCCGGACAAAAGCTCAAATCCTTACCTCCAAGTGCAAAGAACAAACATGTCATTGCTCTCAACTTAGAAGACAATCAATTAAGTATTAATTCATTAAAAGACCTTCCTAAGAACCTCACATCTCTTTCATTATCAAACAATCCACTTTTATCATGCGCCATTCCTAAATTTGATCGCTTGCGTTCACTTGTTCTTGATAATTGCCAAATAAATTCATTCGAAGGAATGCCAAAGTTCCCTAATCTCAGGCTTTTCTCAATTGCCAACAACAACATATCGGATTTAAATGAAATTCAAATCTTTACAAAACTTGAAACATTAAATCTCTCAAACAACGCATTTGACTTCGATCCAGTCATCTGTATTGCAGCCATTGGATCCATATGTCTTACGAAGTTCAACGGAATCCCACTTACTTCACTTGTTCTTACAGAAGCTTTCAAATTTTCGCCAATTGTTGGCTATGCGCTCAGACACGGCCGCAATCCTCAAAGATACTCCAACGCTGAAGAGGAAATCCAGGTTTCCCAGGAGTTTTTGAACAAAAATTTGATTGAGCAATTAACATCTGCCGGAATGGATCCATCTCTTGCGCAGTTCAAGACAGAGACAGTCGGCGACAACATGTCTTTGATACTCCCGTTCACCGCAACCAACATCAAATGGTACAGAGATGTTTTGCCAACGGAACAGAACACTTCTGAGTGGGCTTCTGTACAGGGCAATGTTAGTAAGGACACACCGAATGTTCTCGAACTTACAAACATCATGAAAATGCATTTAATTAAGTGCGATTTTACAATGAACGAACAAAACTTCTCATTATACACTGACCAACCGATAGGTCGTAAGCCAAATGTCTTAGTTCTTCCTTTCCCACTCGATCCAGTCCTCGCTGGCCTTCCTCTCGAAGGATCTATGATTTCATTAATTCCTCTTCCGATTCCTACAAAAGTTGCATGGGTTTCGGGTACAAGAATCATTAAACAAGACGAAACAGCAATTATTGTCTCAAACGCAGAGATCGGAAAGCCAGTTACATGCTTATTAGCTCCATTCTGTCCAAACTTCCCCAATATCATCTTCGCGACACTCTATACAGAAACAATGACCGTACAACCACTACTTCCTACAGTTTCAGGTGTTACTTTCCCTGAAATAATTATTGAAGAATCCGAAATCGAGTTTACAAGGGTCATTACTCCAGATAGAGAAGGAAATTCACAAATATCGATCGAGCACTCCAGATTCCAGTCATCAGCATGGGAAAACGTCGCAAATCTTTCTCCAGATAATTTCAAGTACACTCCTAACCAATCTGACGTTGGTTGCTACCTCAGGATCTGCTATACACCAGAGACAAGCGAAGGAACTCAAGGCGAAACCATCTATTTCTACTCAAAAACAAAAGTTTTGCCTCAATTCCCAACTTTTGAGAACGCAGCGATATCCGGCCAATTATCGGTTGGCCATACCCTTGTGGCCACAGGGAAGTACAAAGGAGGACATCCTGGCCAACACCACTACAGGTGGCTTTTATGCGACAACAAGGATGGAAAGAAGATCACTCAGAAGATGGCAAAGACAATGCAGGAGGTAGGTAATGAAAAATTCCTCAAAATCACCCAAGAAATGGAAGATAAAATTATATGTCTCGAAATTTTACCGATAAGAGATGACGAAGTTGTCGGAAATACAATCTTCCTGGTCTCACAAGGCGTTGTACAGCCTGCAGAGCACGAAGAACTTCGTGTTATCGAGTATAATAATCCTATTGTTGCAGGAAAGAAGGTTCAGCTTGAAGAAACCGTCCAATTCTTCTTGTCTTCACCTGATAGTCCCATTGGCTACGAACCGATTAAGTTCGGAAACTCTTTTGTCCCTCATTTGGAAAATGTCGGACAATTCTTAAGAGTTGAGAGCGAAGGAGCCGAAGGATTACTCGGAGAAGTGCAAGAGCCACCTCCACTGTTGAAGGCTGTCGCAATAAACTGCGAAAAATGCGTGGAAAACGCTGTTGCAAATTTGCAAATCAAAGTTCAGCGACTTTCAGCTCAGAACATCGAGATAATATGGACGAAAGTGAAGAAGGATACCGAAAAAGTCGTGGCCGTCAACACTTCTTCATACACTTTCGCTCCAGAAGACGTCGGATTCCAAATTCGCGCGAAAGTCACAGCTCTCGACAAAGCAGGTAACGCGATCAGCTCTCTAACAACAGATCTAACACAGACAGTACAAGCACAGGGCAATTCTGTACCTGTTATCGCTGGAAAATTCAAAGAAGGCGGTAAATTGCATATCGAATGCGAGAAAGAGTATTCAGAAGTACTGTGGTTCAGAAAAGAACGTAACCAATGGATAAACATTGGAGTTGGTAATGAATATACTGTTTCTTCGAAAGATATCGGTTCTGCCATTCGCTGCCAGATGAAGATCGGCGGAAACCAAGTCACTGTAACATCCCGCGAAATCATTGACTCAGGACTTCCAACAGCAACGATCGAAGCCGAAGATTCTGCAATTGAAGGCCAAGAAATACCAATCACCGTTACATACAACGGCGGAAAGGAAGGTAAAAGCGAATGTAAGTGGGAAAGAATCGGCGCTGAAGATGTAAAAGTTGTTGTTGCAAATAATACAAACACTTATCAGATAAAGAAGCAAGATGTCAACTCAACGATCGAATTGAGCTACTGCCCACCACAACTAAAGGAAGGAAGCGCAGTCGCCCACTCATTAAAGTCAGCCATGGACCAAATAGACCCAGAAAAGTTGACGTGGACAATCGAAAAAGTGACATTTTTCGATAGTGAAATTCTTGCCAAAGACGCAAAATCATTTTCAGTTCCTGCTGATGCTGCAGGCTGGCGTATCATGGTCACAGCGACAAATTCAAGCAAAATTAAGTCTCCGTCAAAATTTGCCAAAGATCAGCGTAATAACTGCACATGGACAAGAGTTGGCAATGCCAGAAACACAGTCGTAGTATCGAAAGAGCTGAAATACGTTCCTACGTTGGAAGATGTTGGTCATGAACTGAAATTCTCCTACAAACCAGTCAGAAAGGATGGAGTCACCGGCGAAACAGTCACTCATGAGTTTGGACCTGTTATTGCCGCAGATCCATCGATTTCTGATGCCTCATTTACCCAAAATTCTGATGGCTTCCTCGAAGTGAAGTACAAATACACTGGCGGCGTAGAAGGAAACACAACCATCCTCTACCACATCAAAGATGCCAAGGGACAGCTTACTTTGTTCGCTAAATCCCCTGAAAAAGTAATTTGTCCTCATCCGGACCTTTACAACAAGGAAGTGGTCGTAGATGTAATTCCAACACGCGACGATAACGTAAAGGGCCAGAAAACTCGTGTTGGCTCTGTAATTGTAAAACCAAGGCCTACAGTGATCGATGCCGAGATCAAAGCGAAGAACGGAGAGATTAAGCCAGGAAATATCCTGAAATGCTTCACGAAAGTAGAAGGAAATGGAGAATTATTCTATAGATGGTACAGATCAACCGATAAAGCGAAGGCTGATGATTGGGAGTTGATTGAAGGTGAAGAGAAACAAGAGTTCACACCAAGAGATATCGATTCAGGCTATTTCATCAGATGTACCTTGTTTATGAAGAATTCTGAAGGCTGGGAGAGCGATATCTTCGAAACAATCACTCCTAAGCAAGTCGATGCCGCTCCTGTGAGGGTCTCAATCGCAGGAGGAGAGCAAGAACTGGTAACTGCAACAAATTTGACTGCAAAAGTGACAGACAAAGGCCAAGAATTGGAAAATGTCACTGTAGTATGGCAGAGGAGACTGGAAAACGGCGAATACGTCGGCATTGCTGAAGGAAATAGTTACTTAACGACAGCAAACGACATTGGAAGAAAGATTAGATGTTTGTATGGTAAAAACGTCTTTTCCAATGATACAAATGCTGTTTCTCTGTCCGGAAAGATGAAGAGTATGGTAAATGCTGTTGTTAGAACAAAGAATTTCAAATTTGTCGCAAATGCTTCTTCAGGAAACTCAACATGGACTGTCCA
This sequence comes from Trichomonas vaginalis G3, assembly GCF_026262505.1. NCBI lineage: Eukaryota > Parabasalia > Trichomonadida > Trichomonadidae > Trichomonas > Trichomonas vaginalis. The sequence goes on along the minus strand of NC_067203.1, from coordinate 13,594,218 downwards.
GGTCACAGATAGTGGTTTGTCAATGAAATCAAAGCTTGGCAACGAGAAATCTGGAAAATGGACAACAGTTTCTGCAGAATGCGTCGATGGAACAAAAGATGAGATCAAGCTGACTCTGGATGTCTCGACTTCCTTTGTTTTGGTGCCTGTTGTTGAGGAAGAAAGAATTTTATCTGCAATTGGACAGAGAAACGTAAGAGATTTCGTTGCTTGTGTAATTAATGGTTTCTCTAAGAATGTGAAATAAAAATTTAGCTTTATTATTGATTTTTTTAGAATTATTCATAATTTTTATAATATCTGAAATTTTATTATGATATTCTTCTGTTTCTTTGTGATTAAACGTATTCTTATCTAAAATATAATGCGTTTGCTGATTTAATAATGTCTAATTTTAAATATTTATTGTAAAAAATTTGTTTTATTTTGATTTTCTTTCTGAATTTTCCAAATTTTTTTCGTTTTTATAATTTTGAATGAATGTTTCTTAGAGTTGATCTTCATTTTCTTTATTTCAAAAAAATTTTGGAATTTCAGATATAGCGGCACAATAATCAGTAGCAGTTAGACAAGTGGTTACAACAAGCAAATTTGAATATTTAACGAATATGAAATTCAATTTTGTTTAATTTAGGCACTACAACAAAAGAAAAACGAGTGTTATCTTACATATTAATATATAGACCTTAATTTCTCTCTTACCAAGTAACAATGTTTGAAAAAGAGTTACTTTAAAGAATTTTCTTTTAAAATACTCACTTAATTTAGAGAATTCCAGGGAAAAATACAATGTCTCTTCATTACAAAGTACATAGACACGAATTTATACTCATTCTTTATGATATTATTTTATAGCATTTTCATCAATAAAGGGTTGACTCTTTACAATTAACCTTCCACGGGGTTAATCTCTTGATTTAGCTTCCTTACCGATCTACAAAAAAGATTTTCATTCCAAAAAAGTGACAAATCCAAAATCAAAATTAAAAAATGGGGCGAGCCGGGAATTGAACCCGGGACCTCCTGTACCCAAAACAGGAATCATACCACTAGACTACTCACCCGCTCACACTAATTAATTTGAACACTATCCTGGAATAAAATTTCAATATTTGAAAGAACATCATTTCATTCCTCTTCATGAATAAGTTTAAATATCTCAACTCTGAATATAAATATGTCTATTTTTCGGCACATTATCAAATAAATAATAATTTTCACTCTAGATCTTTTCCTATTAAATCTCATTCAAATTTTCCTAAACATAGTGCTCCATCATTATTCATTTACATTTAATCACCGACAAGCTACTTTATATCAGCTTGTTCTCACTCTAGATATATATAAAGATGAAAGAATAACTTATTTACATGTTATCTCTTTTATTTTTCTGCTAAATATCTGACAATCAATTCTTATATTTTTTATAAAGATATATCTTTTAAGAGTTAACAGGTTTTTATTAGATAAGTGTATCAAAGTCTAATGGATCGATATGGAATTCGAGATTTTTTTTATAGATAGGCAGAAGTTTGTTTACTTCTTTATGATCCTTTATGTAGACTTTAATAGCTTCGTACTAATAAATCCTCTGTTTACAGATTATTTCGGCTTCTCCGACTTATTTCGGGAATTCAATTTATAAAAAAAAAAAAAACATAATGAATACAACTATTACCCATCTCTCTCTTCAGAGATTTCTTGGGTCACCATATTTATCATTTTCACCAAAGACAATTAGTAGCAAGTTAAATATACAGAATTCTCACTTTTCGCAATTCGGAAATTCATTTCTTTACTCAATCACACGCAAAATCTCATTAAACTTTAATAAAGTCGATTTTAACAACTTCCAAAAGAATTCTATCATACTTAATTCTGAAGAAAAGGCTCAAGTTTCTATGGCGACACAATATACAGATCAAATCTTTCCAGAAAACGAAACTGCTACATTTTATCGTTGTCATTTTATTAACTGCAAAGGTGATGAGACTGGTGGTGGCGCTATCTCGTGTGAAGACAACGAATTCGAAATAAATATCACAAAATGCGTTTTTGCTAAATGCCTAGTTATGAATTCTACAGGTGGAGCTATTTATGTTTCAAAAACACGATCATTTTCTATTTCAAAGTCATGCTTTGGCCAATGTACTTCCGAATTACAAGCACACACTGTTTACGTGAATGGAAACAAGAAAATAATTAATTTCGAAGATGACACATTCTCAGAGAACGGAAATACAAAAGTTCCTGATACAATTTTCACATCTGAAGCAATAACGTTTTTATCTAGGTCAAATATCACTTCAAACAAAGCATCAACAGGAGCTTTAGGGCATTACTTAAATTCCCAGTCATTACGCCTCCAAGAAAATAATTTTGTTGAAAATATCGGAACAACAGGAATTGCACATCCTAATGTCTCCTGCAACATTGACTATACAGAAGAATGGACCCATAACAATATATATTTCAACAAACTTGAAGTTTTTATTCACGGACATATTTCATTAGAAATAAGGAACCTTTATACATATCAAAACAAGTTCAACTTTTTCTTTAACTGCCCTACACCTTCAAATGTTATCTTCAAAGGCTGCAATTTCGACTTTGGCGAAAGTGGTCTGAAAAATAAGGCAGTTGTTGAGCGTAAGATCTATGATTACCGCACGGATACATTGTTTAATGCTGATAACCTCCAACCACATGCTTTTAGCCATGTTGCAGTTGATTATTGCAATCCCTACAATTTCAGAAAGCCTTTCACAAGGGCAAATAAGCCTGTTGAGTACTTGAATAACCTTCAGATTGATAACCATCCTCATATTATATTTTTTATGGGTATTTTCTTTATTTGTATACTTGTTATTATTTATTTCCTTATTGGAAGAAGAGCAGATGTTCGTCTTGGCATGCAGCGTTTATATTAATCATTTAATGGTTTTTAAATCGAAATTATTATTAATTTTTTTTTTTAACGTGAATGGACAATCAATAACAAAATAAGATATGTTTTAACATTTATGATATCATATGATTTTTCCCCTAAGAATCATTTCATTTTTTTTTAATTTCTTGTTTAACATTCAATACTATGAAATAGATAAGGGCATGCATCGTGATATCTTCTCAGTTGATATAGAATGCGTAATATAAAAAAAAACTTTAAATTCCAAAATCATACAAATAAGAAGGAGGCTACTTCCACTCTTCCCATATCATGAATGATGGAATATTTAGTTTTGTTTTCTTGTAACAAAAGAAAACATGATCATTAATATAAATATTTTTGCAAAATTAACATCATTTTGTTTCAATTAGCTTCTTATCATCATCCTGAGGATTATATATCTCAGAAAAATTGTCAAAGAAGCTTGAATCTTGCTTATCATCAATGCATTCAATTTGTGCTACAGGAATTTTTTCTTCTTTAACTGATCCCAACTTGATCCAAGACTCATTTGGATATTTTTCTGATGCAATTCCATAAAATGTTGCTCTTTTGTCGATTCCTGGAACTGGATGAACCGGTTTATATTTTGAAATTAGCTTATTTTTTGTTAAACTAAGAATTATTCGAACATAATCATTGCACTTCTGCTCCATTTCTTGCCATAAATCTTTTTCATTATCTCTAATATAATTTTGAATTTCTAAAACAGCCATTGGTCTTTTCTGTTGTTTGATGATTTGGAGTGCTTTCATTCTAAGTCTGGAGCTTAAATTAGTCACGTCTTTCTCGAAATCCTGCATAAATGGTTGGAGTAAGTGGTGAGTGAAATTTTTAATCTCATAGAATTTGCATTTTTACACTTTTCAGAGCCTTATTCAAAATAAGGACGATACGGCGGTTATCAGTAATCAAATAATATCCTTTCAAATTACAAATCTTATTAATTTTAAAACTGTTTTTAATGAGCGTTATTTTATAAATTTATCATTCAAAAATTGATAATTTCGATCCATCAATTTTTTCTTAAATTTCAGAATGCTTTATAAATTTTGACAGTAAATTTTCGTTAATTTCTCTCAATTATTAGATTTTTTCTAGTGGAAAAATTCGATCTCTATTAATAGTAGAATAATATTTATTCACTTAACTTTTTTATATGAAGAATTTTCTTTCATATAGAATTTTCAGGTAAAATCAGCTCCTCTATAGATGTTTCATATATTAATCAATAAATTTGTCCCAATTGAAATTTTTTACTGCCATACATGAAAATTATGTTGAAATAGATTGTCCATTAAATGCCAGTTCTTACAGACCATTTTTTGTTTTCCAATACTAAATAATTAAAAATCGAATTTATTTTCCTATTAGTTAGAGCATGATTTTTCCCAGAATACTTTACTATTAGATATGTGATACTGAATAACTCTAAAATAATGATTTAATAGAACGATCAATTTTATTCAAAGAAGATTTAGTTTGGAAAATTTGACACTTTTTATTCTGCAATCGAGACATCATTTCTACAATTTAATATTAGAATACAATCAGATATCAAGTATATTGTATAATTCTTCAATAACTTTCCAAAATATTGACTGTTTCGTTTTTCAAATTTTCAAGGTTCTATTTAATAGAGGAATTATTTAGAAAAAATATACTATTTCAATATTTATCAATAGATAATTAATGTAATTCACTCAATAAAGTTCATTTTTTTTATCAAAATTTTTTTATTTCTGTAATGTATAAGGAATTAAAAATGGATCAGTTGTAGTAAAAATGACAATCTTTTATAAATTCAAGTTAATAGGAAATCAAAATAATTGAAAATTAGATTTTAAGTGTGAATTATCTCTCTTTTTCATGAAATTAACTTTCTGGTTGAGAGTCCATCACTTCATTTAACAAATCACGGAGATTGGAAAGTTCACTTTTGAATTCTTGGACACCTATAGTAAATGCTTCAAGGTCGCTTTTAGAAATTTCATGTGGGGAATTATCCTTAATAAATTTAGTTGCTGTTATAATATCTTTAATCATTTTTTGATATGATTCCAGAACATTTAGTGAAATTGGTACTCCTATATACCCGCGCTCTTGGAGCCAATTCTCTGTTTCAGGGCTTTCTTTTGCAAAAAGTTGTTGCATTTCTTTGAGTTGGTTTATTTTCTTTACAACAGCCAAAGTATCATTATTGTGAGAGGTATTATATTCGTTTTTGAAAACCTTTTTAGCATGATCTAAATCTTCTTGACTTAAATTGTAGATCGTTGCCATTAGGAAATGAACTAATTTTTTTTGACTACAAGAAATAATTTTTTCAGTCAACTCTATCGGCGTGCAGCACTGAAAAAATTAAGTTGCATAATTTTGATAGCTTTTATTTAGAAATCTTAATCATTTGATTATATTCTAAACTAATGGCATATTCCAATTTGCATTTCAAATGGTGCAAATGTAAATGCAAAAACTAAAAATAGATGAACTCCTCTTCATTATGCAGTCTTTTATAATTCCGTAGAAAATTGAAGAATTTTCATGTAACAAAATAATACTATACCCGAATGACTAGTCAATCTGTTGTTTTCAATATCGTTTTAAATTTTTAATGCCAAAATAGTACTAAGGTTATCATTGGTAATACGTAAGGTTGCTACTGTTGTAATATTTCTAAAAAATAAAGGTATCAAATTTAATGCAAGATATGATGAGTTGAACATCGAATAATTGGAATTTGAAATATTAATATTCTTTAGTCCCTAGTATATCATTGTTTCATACTAATAACGTGGATCAATTCCTTTTCAGGTGCCATTTTTTGGTAACAAATACGAACATTTATTCCAATTTCCATTAAATTCCCAAATGAGTTTAAATCTCCTTAAATTCCAGGAACTTATTATATTTAATTGCCAAAATAATTAAATATTTCATCAGGACATGAAACTTCTATTCTATATTTAGTTTCTTCTCTATCATTTGACGTTGTCCACATTTTCTGCAACTTAATGTTCATTATGTTCTCAATCAATCAAATTTTACCTATATATTAAGGCTGCACTTACGCCCATCTGACTTTAATTCAAATTTTTGACAACTGGCGTGAAGGGCAATTGAAATTTAACCTTAAATATCTGAATTGAAGGCCCCGTCATAGGGGCGTAAGTGCACACTTAAAATCTTATAAATTCAATGAATTTTTAGAAATATATATAATTTACTATCAGAAAAAAATAATAAAAAACAAGATATATCAAGCATTGAACTCCATTGGCTTCCACTTTGGATAAACCTCCTTAGGTGGTGTTGTTGCAATATCATCAACGTTAAATTTGAAATAAGAATCCGGTTTTTTAACTTTCAAAGTCTTTCCTTCCATTCCTTCCTTAAGCAGTGGGGACAAATCAATCTCCTTTTCATCATTACTCTCAGCAAATTTGACAGGGACGGCGGTTTTGTCATCTTCCTGTTTTCTGTCACTTTTATTACTTGGCATGAAATAGACCAATTCTTTGTTTACGTATGATACCAATGGTGATGCAGTTGGTATCAACAGGTGATAGATTGCCTCGCCGCAGGAAGCTCCCAATTTCTTCCAAAGTATCTCATCATACAACATTCCGGCGTAAGGACCTGCTTTCACGCCTCCGAAGCTTGTTTCTATTGTGAAACTCTGTACGACACCCATCTCGCGTCTCACGACGATTCTTCCTGCATCTTTTCGGTCTTTCGGAAAAGTAAATACGCAATGTTCCCATGAAAACGCGTCAGAAAGGAACGCGTATAGGCGGGGAAGAGTTTTCTCGGCATCTCTAAGACCTGTGTCACCTGTATTTGGACATCCGTAGGCAAATGTCCCGTGAAGTGAAGAGTGACCATGGAAATCAATGTAAACAACAACAGGTCTTTCCATGGCGGTCTGCGCAATCAAGTTCTTGGTCTTCCAGATCTCCGGATGAAGAACTGGATTAGGATTTGTCCACATTCTGTTCAAATCGTGGCCCATCAGCGAAACTCTGTAGGATCCTTCGACAACGCCATCGACACCTATCATCGGAACAATTCTGACGATGCAATGGTCTAAAATATACTTCGCAACGGGATGATCTGATAATAAGAAATCGATTAAGCCGTGGAGAACGAAAGAGCCGTTGGATTCACCAGGATGGATACGGCCTGTCAAGAAAATGCATGATTTTCCGGCTAACGGGATGCTTGAGTCTGGTGAAGTAATTGATAAAACAGGAACATCTCTTCCGCAAAGAGATTGACATAATATTTCATGCTGGAACACTCCTGGCTTGGCCATTTTGTCCCAGATTTGTATATTATGGTTCAAATCTGTGTAGGTGTATGGAAGAGCGTAACATAAATAACAAATATCATCGTCATATGGAAATTTTGTAGTAAATTGAACTGTAGCACGCTTGCCTTTGTATTTAGTACGTGATGTAACTGAATACGAGTAATTTGAGCCACAATGCATCCATGAAATTCCTTCATTTCTTGCTCTTTTTTCACTATACATAAAGCATCGTAATCCTGTGGAGAAAAGAGATGTTTCTTTGTGAAATCCAGAAATGTAAAATGTATATTTCATTGATGTTCTGACATTACTTACACGGAAATAAAACCATTGACATGTACCTGCTTCGTTATGATCGTATTCGAGTATTAAATGATATGAATCGGGTGTTAACTTTAAAGCTTTGGCTAAATTGCCACTTTCAAATCTTGAATCGAATCGAAGTGTAATATCATCTGGAGATTGAGGTGGACCAAGACATTCATCTTTACTTTTGATTGAATAGACAACCTGACCTGTAGACCATAGTTTTTCAGGCCATCTTGGTTTTGTTGCAACTTTTCCGAAAGGTGAATGTTCTTTAGATGGTTTTCCGCGATGAATGATATAAACATTATCACGATCCGAAACCGAAGTGAAGGGCTCGGTCATATCTTCTTCAACATCGGATTCTTTCGTCGTCATTCTAAAATCTTAGGGGGAAACACCAAATCAACCCTCATTTCAGATCAGTATTTAGAATTTATTCCTCCAAATAAGCCATTTGCTATTTCAGATTCTGCTTAGATTAGGTACTAAAAGGAAATGCTCCAACTCTTAATTTTTTAAAATATATTTTTTTTACAAACATACAAACAATAAAACAATAAGTTAAAGTTCTAACATACTAACTGCATCTTCAAGCATGGTAGTTGCCAGGTCAAGGTTAACGAAGTAAGGTTCTTTTTTCTCTTTTTCTATTTGAGATTTAAAGATTGGGACAAAATGTGGGAATACAAAAGATTCTCTAACAACTTTTAGAGGTTTATCGACCCTACTTTGAAAGTTTGGCTCAGCCATTAAAATTCTAGAAATAAATTCATCTTTTTCAGCAAAAATAGATAGAATTCCTTGCAAAAGAAGTCGACAAGGGTTTTCCAGGTCTCTATTTACAGCTGCCGCGGTCATTAAATAGAAAAATTTTCTTGACAAATTGTATTCGAAATTAAGAACCCAGCAGGTAATAACTTGTGCAGCTGCTGCAACAAGATAATCGCTTTTATCTGTAAGAGATTTCGCAATTAAATCAATAATTTCTAAAGGAACGTCATCTGGACCTGAAAGGGAAAGAACATAAAATCTGATGAAATAGTATGTTACTTTTGAGTCTCCTTCAGACGTAACTTCGAATTTTTGAAGTGGATTAAGAATTGATTCACAACATTCTTCAACAATGTCATTTGGAATGTCGAATGACTGAATATTTTGTCTGTGAATGAAATTTACAGATGCTGCTTTAATTTCTGGAGTTGTTCTAACTAAAATTTGCAAAATTGATGGAGAAGTCCAAAGAAATTGGTGAATTTTAAGTAGTTGCTCAACATCATCAACAAGGAATTGATATTTCTTCTTCAACCATCGATCAATTTCATCTGTTAAAATATGTGAAAACATTTGAGGATATCCAACGAGAACGTTGATAACACATGTTGGAGTCCACAAAGGTAATTCGTTAAAGATGATTGTTTGGTATTTTTCTTTAAGTTCTTCTTTTGAGTTGACACACATCAAAAGAAATTCAATTGATAACTTATCTTGCGATTCTGTAACTAATTTGACGAGGCGCATAACTGATTCGCCATTTCCGTCGATGTAATCGATAAATTTATTTGTAAGTTCTAAAAAAAGGATTTTTAATAACTTAATTAGCTGTGTTTTATCTTTATCGACATATTGGAATAGAGATGGAAGAATGAAATTGTCTGTTTGAAAAATTTTAAATGGATTTTGTTCTGGCTTGGATCTATCGACGTTATTACTCATTACGTAGATCATTTCGATAACTACATTTGAATATCCAGTTGCTAAAACTTGATTCATTTTACTTAAACATTCATTTAAGATTGTACAAGTATATTCAGGGATATATGGCATCATTTTTTGAAAATAATCTTCATACTGACTTTTTTCTGCCTTTGCAAGCTGTTTAAATATCTCTTTGAGTTCGGCAAGCTTCTTGTCCTTCTTGCCGAATCCAAAAAACGACATTTGAAAAAATTAGAACCCTTAGTTAAATAATTTAAATATATCATGTATTTAAAGTATAGATTTGAAAATTTTGGTCAGGATTTCCATGAAATAATAAATTTTTGAAATCAATTTCATCGTATTTGAAGAAAATGGAACGACAAAATCATTAAGTATGAGATTGAGATCATATTTCATAAACTAAATCAAGGCCGAATATAAGCATTATATCCGTTTATAAAAAAAAAACGAATCTTTGATGGCGTTTGTTGGAACTGATATTTCCGGCTTGCCATCAATTAAGCAATGTTCTTGGTCTCATTTTCAGAACATTATTGCTGTCATACCGAGTGATGGCAGCGTCCATTTTTATTCGGATAATGGAAATGAATCTTCATTTCCTGCAATTTCCAGAAATGCACAAGCAACAGCAATTGAATGGTGTCCAAATTGCGATGTCCTTGCCATTGGTTGGAATGATGGTTTCGTTACAGTTTGGAATAATGGAAAAGTTCAAAATTCGTCTCAATCATTAAAAGCATCTATCAACTTACTTAGCTGGCATTCGACAATCCCCATCTTTTTATCAGCCGCAGAAAACGGAAATGTGATTGCTTGGGATGGATCTTCTGCTCCACGCCAAATATACATGGCAAAAGGCAAAAATCCATTTGCTAAAGCCGCTTGGATCCATAAGGAAATGCTCTACGCCTTTCTTGCAGATATTGATGGACATTTATTCGGTTTTGAAAACAATACATCCGGAAATCTTGTTGAAATTTGCGATTGCCCAGTTCCAATACATTCGTTGACAATAATGCCTGCAGCCAATAAGCTTCTTATCATTTCCGGAGAAAATATATTATCTCAATATTCCCTTCCACCATCGATTTCTAAACAATCTCAAGTCAAATTAAACGTCGGTGACGTTCCAACATTGATTAAACTCAAACCAGATACGATTTGCTACGCAATTGGAAATACAATTAACATATCTAACGTTAACTCAGATGATACACAGATTTTACGTACTCCAAACGAAGAAAACGTCACTTCTCTTTACTTCGATGCCATCGATGCTGTTCTATATGCAACAACAGCACTCGGACACATAATTTCCTTCAGATGCACAATGAAAGGCATCAATATGAAGGCTGGCTGGGCCGCACCAGTCATTAAAGACCTCGGCAGTAAGGTTGAATCAGCTCTTTGGTCACAATCTTGCACATCATTTGTTGCAACAGCAAATGGTCGTCGTCCTCTTATTTTCAGACACGTTTTAACACGTACGCTATCAAATAAAGAGGTTACTGTATGGATGAGTGATCCAAAAACCTTAGTTTCTGGTAATGGCAGAAGTATCAAATCAAATCAAGTCATTGAGTCCATAAGTTCAAGCGGATCCCATGTTTTAGTATCCACAGCCACACAAAACTCGATTTACGCAGTCAGAAACAGCGAACTCACTCCATTTAGAGATAATATCACTACAAACACTCCGTTTACCACCATTTACAACGAAAGTACTTACGAAGTCACTGGGCAAAGCCTCCTCATCCGAAATCTCCAAGGCGTTGTCAAACAAACGATTTCATTAGGTACTACTGCAAAAGTAACACATTTCGTAGCCAATGGAGCATATTTATGCATTGTTACTGATGATCTCTGCATTTTCCTGTTCAAAACTCTCCGCAGGCAGCCAGATCTCCAGTTTTCAACAATGTTTTGGGCTGATTACGATACCTTCCGCATCAGAGACGTTTCTGTTTCATGTGGAGGTTTCTGCATCTCTTTAACCATCGATATCTTCGAAGACGACACTTGGAAACCTGCCCCTGATTTATACCTTCATTCCCCCCAATTTGACAAAACCGTTTCAATTCCATTTGACGGAAAAGTACCAAAAGAACATTCCTGGGACAATGAAGATCCTCGATTATTATGTGTACAAGTTGTTCCATATTCGAATACATTTGAATCGAAACTGACTGGATCACAAGTTTTTCCTCTGTTTGTTGCTGATTCTCTTGAAGTTTTCAGACAAACACCTTTGACTGTTGATGATTCCAGGCATCTTTGCGGTGTTGATCTTCCTAATGTCCTCATGACTGATTACTCCAGCGCGCCAGGATATTCAGTTCTTCCTCAATTCGAAGGTTTAGACAATGTTGACGAAGAATCAAAGAAAGCATTGATGGAACTGAACTTCCACTTGGCAACAGGAGACATTGACGCCGCATTCAATGCAATCAGAGGTATTAATAACAAGAGAACATGGAGATCTTTGGCACAAACATGCGCTCAAATGAGAAGAATCGATTTGGCAGATTTATGTTTCGGAAAAATGGAAGATGGCGGAAGTGCAATTTTACTTCATCAAGCAAGAACTAAAGGGGAAAGCGATGTAGACGCAATGGTTGTTGTCGACACACAGTTAGGTATCTACAATGAAGCTAAAGATGTCGCAAAGGCAAACAGAAGATTCGATCTCCTCGCAAAAGTCTCTCAAAGCCAAGGAGATTTTCCTGAAGCACTAAAAATTGCGACAACTTCTGACAGAATTCACAAGAGATCTATTGCGTACCAATACGCGAGAAGTCTTGAAATACACGGCGAAATGGATGAAGCTGTGAAGAAATACGAAAAATCAGGAACTCTTGGCGATGAATTACCAAGATTAGCTGTGCAAAGTGATGATTTCAAATTAATCTTTAATTACGTTGAAGAAAGGAATGTTTCTGATGTTCCAAAACAAATTTTATTATGGCTCGCGAGGTTTTTCGAAGCGCACAACCAAGTGGAACTCTCTCTCAGATACTACGAGTACGCGGGCGCATCAACAGAATACGTCAGACTCCTCTGCATCAACGGACAATGGGAAGAAGCATCGAAATACGTGAAAAAGAGTCGCCAAAGAAGTGTAATTTGCCAGTACGCGAGACTTTTGATGAGGAAAGTGGACTATTTGACGGAGAAGAACGAAATGGAACAAGCGAATAAGCTGAAGCACGAAGTCATTGAGCAGTTCAGAAGAGCAAGACAGTTCGGACAAGCGATGGCTTATGCTTTGGACAAAGAAATGGTAGATGACATTTTATCTCTTTCTTTCTCAGCACCACAAACAACTGTTTGCAAGGCCGCACAGTGGTTTGAGTCCCAGAAAGAGATAAAGAACGCAATCCTCTTGTACTCAAGAGCAGGAAGATTAAACAGAGCGTTGACATTGTGCTTCAAGAACAAACAATACGACGCTTTGGATGAAATCTCTGATTCTTTGACAGCAAAAACAGATTCTTCAGTTTTAATTCGATGCGGAAAATATTTTGTCGAATCAGAAAGATGGTCAAGAGCTGCACAATGTTATGCTCTTGCTCAGCAATTCGACATTGTCATCGAATTATGTAACCAACACAACATAAAGATCTCTCAAAATGTCATCCAACAATTGTCTGAAAATGCTTCTTCAGATGAAGAAGTTCTCAAGAGATTTGCCGCTCTTTGCGAACAACAAAGAGATTTCACAACAGCGTCAAAGCTCTATCTCAAGCTAAAGGACTATTTGGCATCAATCAAAGTCTTAATCAGAGCTGGAGATACTCAAAAAGTTGTGAAATTTGCAAAAACATTCAGAAGAAGAGAAGGATACATTTTGGCCGCAAACTACTTGCAAACATTGTCTACACATGATAATCCACAAGTGTTTGAGACAATCGTCGATTTCTATAACAGAGCAGGAGCTCCTGATAAATTGGCAAGGTTCTATGAATCAGCAGCTCAAGTTGAAATTGACGAATACCAGAATTATTCGAAAGGTTTGGAGTTGATACAGAAAAGTATCGAAGTTTTGGATGTAACGGAAGGAATGAAGAACAAAGAAACAATCATGAAATCATTAGTTATGAAAACTAAGCTGATTTCGCTCTACATCCAGGCAACTCAGTTAGTTCAAACTGATTCAAAGAAGGCAATCGCAATTTGTGTGGAATTGTTGAGAACAAAGGAAATTGAAACTTGTTTGAGATCTGATGACGTTTACATTTTGATGGTTCAATGCTATGTGGCACAAGGAAACTTCAAGAATGCGTATAAGATTCTTGAAGACTTGAGAGGAAGTGGAACTGATATCACGTGGTTTTTGGATATCAACGAAATTGACAAAATTTATAACGCTGCTGGACAGAAATATGATGGTCCTAGAGGAGACCAACACGGTAATGACTATGATGATATTGATGACGCTGATATCGATGATATAGGTGCTTAAGATCTTTTTTTATTATTCATTTTATTTTATATTTGAAAATGTAAATAAGATTTTTTTTAATTAATTATTTTTTTTTCTTTATAAAAAACTAATCATTCATTTTCATGAATAAAGGAGATGAAAATAATTCCTTTATATATTCTGCTTTTGATGATTTAAACTCCACAAACATGACTTTCATATAATTATGATGGAATTTCAATTTATGGAATAGTTAAAGTTCTTCTATTTCATCATATAAAAAGATTTATTATTAAATTTCCTTGTGTTACATGTATTTTGATGAATTGATGCATATAAAAACATATTTGCATGAATAAAAGCATTTATCTGATTATTCGGTTGATTAATGCCTATATTAATAATATCCAAAGATCAATTGATCATTTTATTAATTGATAAACAAAAAGAACTCTAGATATGATAATGAGATAATTATTGTAACATTTTGATGGCAATATACATTATGTGGGTTCTTTAGATAATCATATGAATGTGAATTAAAGAATAAAAGATTTGTGTTGGGAAATGATTTTTCATTTTTCATTGAATGATGAAAATATAGATATAAATATGCTCCATATTATCAATAGTAATATAATGTAACAATAAATGATTTCTTACTAATTAATTTAAATCTGAAATTTTGTAATCAAGACGAAAACATTAAAATATAAGCATTAATTAAGCGTGTGAAATTATTATTAGTTAATGTAATATAATTTAAATGGAATCTAATTCCGGAATACCAAAAAGATATCGTGAAAAATCTGACACAAAAAATTTGAAAGCTCATAAAATTGAATAGTCCAATGATCAAATTCAATTCATAAAAATTTTGATTGTCAGCTTTAAATAATAGTCTCAGACATAATTAAACTCAATTGCATTCACCATATCTATCTCTATTTTTTTGAATAGTTATGATCAATGAAAAATCTAATAATTTCACGTTAAAAATTAATACTATGACTATTATAGCCAACTTGATATGAAATAAATCTTTTAACAAAAATTGTATTGTTATTTTTTGATTATTGTAATAAACAAACAATGACGTACTAATCAATGTGGATCAAATTTTATAGAGCAATAACTATTGCGCAAATTGAGAGAATTGAATTCTTTTTGAGACATAATTTGTTATTCTATCACTTCATTTTTGCAGAATGAGTTTAAAGAACTCTAAGGTCCTGATCATCATTGCCGGATTTAGCAATCCACCAATGTCACAAGGCATGTTGAATGAGTCTCTTGGCTTGGAGGCAAAGAAGTATCTTGAGCACAAAGGCCATCAAGTCAAGGTTACACAAATTGCCAAAGGATACAAGGTCGAAGAAGAGATTGAGAAGTTCAAATGGGCAGATGTAATCATCTTCCAGTCACAAACATGGTGGATCGGTCTTCCAAATCCAGCTAAGAAGTATATCGATGAAGTTCTTACTGCATACATACCATTGATTGAGCAGTACAAAGGAAAGAAGAAGATCATGGTGTCTGCAACATTCGGTGCATTGGAAGAGACAATCCATGACAAGAACACATGCTACGAAGGACTTGGCGCAGAGCAAGTCTGGTGGCCATTGTATGCAGCATTCGTTTACTCTGGATTCGAGAAGCTTCCAATGGTTGCATACTTCAACTCGTTTAGCAGACACTTTGTCTATCAGGAGAGAGTTGACAAACTCCATGCACATCTTGACAAAGTTTTCGTCTAAAATCCCTCTAATTCAATAAAAAAGTAAAATACTTTTTTTATAAATTAATTTTTTTTAACTTAATATCTATTGAACTCATAGATGACAGTATTTGTCTTTGGGCTACTTAACATGCTTATTAAATCACAGAATCTCTCAGTGACATTCACAATAAATACATTGGAATGCACTTTGTTCATTTCAGATAGATTTAGTTACTATCAAAGGATTTTCATTCATAATTTGTTTGGGTAACATGCACTGTACTTCAAGGAAATATTTTCATTCGTTCACTAAATGTTTCTTTCGATTGAGCGGAGATACAATATTATTGAATGAATTTGGGTCACATCTGCCAGAATCTTCTCAACGTCAAGATGAACGGAGGCTGGGACTATCAAGGAAGAAATTGCTTCTACAGAATCAAATTTATACATGTTAGTTAGATGCTTAACTCATTTAATAAATCATCAAAGATTTTTTAAATCGATAAAATTTCCAAATAAAATAAACGTTATTCATTGAATCTGAAATCAAAGAATACAGATGCATATTGTATCCGGCATATAAGTGCAAATTATTTATCTTATGAAATTTTAAAAGATTTCAATTTTTTTAAATGATTTATTGAAAAATTGATAAAGATGTCCAAAAACCATTAAATTCTAATGTTTCTTATGAATTAGGATAAAATGGTTAGCTCTTATAATTTCAGAACATTGTTACTATCAGTAAGCTATGATGTTTCACATATAAAATCTCAAATTATACAAGTTTTAAACAAATTAATCACGAAATTTGTCTTCAATATCATCAATTGTCACATCTCTAACTCGTAATAAGCCAAGAACTGTATACGAATACCCATGCGGAAACGATCTACATAATTGCGCTCCAATTGAAATTGAATTATCCTGTGGAACCTATTTCTTTGAGTTATGGGGAGCAAGCGGGGGTAATACCGCTTATGCACATGGAGGATATGGTTCATATACTGCCGGATTAATCGTTTTTAAAAATCCAAGAAAAATTTATCTTCATATTGGAGCTCAGGGTTCAAATGCTGATAGTAGACGTCCATATAATGGCGGTGGAAGAGGTGGAACTGTGACCGATTCCGCAAGCGGAGGTGGATGTACTGATATCAGATTGAAAAGTGGCTCCGATTTTGAATCATTGAAGTCTAGAATTATTGTGAGCTCTGGGGGTGGTGGTGCTACCGCACATTCGAAAGCATCTGGTAATGGAGGAAGCGGAGGTGTATTTACGGGTTACTCTGGCGAATATGCAGATAATACTCCTTCGCTTTCATATACAGTTGTTGCTAATACAGGTGGGACGATAGACAAAGGAGGAACTGCAAGCCGAGGAACTCACATAGATGCAATGAAGACTATTGGTAATGATGGAGTTTTTGGATATGGCGGGGATGTAAGAGATAATGGAATAGCCGGTGGAGGTGGCTGCGGCTATTTTGGAGGAGGATCTGGTGATGATGGCTATGATGTCGTGACAGCTGGAGCCGGAGGCTCTTCCTTCGTTTCAGGATACCAAAGCTTTAAAGCAATTGACCCTTCATCTATCTCTGAAAAAAATTATAAAATGCTAAATAATTCATTCCACCCAAGCGGATACTACTTTACGAATATAGTTGTTGCAGACTATTCAGTTTCTTTTCCATCACCTTCTCAATCAACTGAGAATGGACACATTGGAAATGGTGTAATTGCAATTACTTTTCTTAATCCTAACTATGCAACGTGCGAAATTGCAGTACCGATTCCAATTACATACATATTATTAGGTTTTGCTATATCTGTCTAGGAATAAAAAAAAAATTTAAAATTTAAAATAATTCTTTTACAAGCAGGATAATACTTAACTTGAGAAAACAAGTGCATTGCTATCTCAATTAATCTCAACTAAGTTTTCCTTCTATCGGCGTGATGTTGCGCTACACGCCGATATTAATTGATCATTTATGTGAAATCTGAAATGCGAACAAATGATAGTTATAAACGAATTGCTCTCATACCAAGAATGAACAATATATATGGCAATTCGTATTTTAATATGTTATGAAAATTTCTCCAAAATGAAAATGCTCATTTTGCCTATAATCATCATATCAAATAACATGCGAAATGCCTAGAATGGTTTAAACCAATCTTACCTCTCATTAAAAAAAAAAATTATAAGGAATAGACTCTATTTAAATTCATTATTACTACAAAATTCTCTATAAAGCAACAATTACTCAATTTGCTCCGACATTCATTTCAGCTAAAATGCATTCATCAGCTGTATCGAAGTCATAGAACAAGTCTCCAAGGAGGTTAGAAATATCTCCGAGAATGGTTTTTTCAGCTTGCTCTGCTTCAGATTTTGCCATTACGAAAGCTGGCATATATTTGTTGAAGAAATCTGATGGTTCACGAACTGTCCATTTTCTCTTCATCGCTCTGTACTGGTTAAGGAATGTCTTATCTTGGATACGCTCAGCAATTGGACCTGAGATACTTTTCATTCCAATTCTCGTTAATCTGCTATTTAAGGAAGATCGAACTCCAACTTTCATTATTCCATTGAGCAATGAAGCTGAGATAATAACAAAGTGAGAATTAAGCTCTGGATCAAATACAACCATTATTCCAGTTTGAATTTGAGCGGCAATGAGTTCTTTCTCCTCGGTTATTGTGAACTGCCACTCAAGTATCTTCTTAATATTATCAGCACATGCAGCAATGTCTTTATCTTTATGGCAATATACACCTGTGTTACTTGATATTTGTTCTTTAAGCTTAGTTAAAGTGTCACTATGTATTGAGTTAAGAGAATGGTTCTTGTTTGCAGACTGAAGGCATTTAGATGTCACAGTGCTTCCATTGCTTCTCATGTTAAATGATACATAAATATAATTTTCAATAAGTTTACTCAATAGAATTGAATACGTTCTCTAAAATTTGGATGGGTGAATTTAATTATATAAAACCGCTTTGTTACATTCGATGATTTAATAAATATTACAATAAGAATATGATGAAATAAGAGCTCATGCGATATAATATTTTATTTACCTCTCAAAAGTAATTTGTTATCGAAATAATAGTTTTATTATACTAGGAGATATAGTGCCGTGTTATATTTAACTATCATGTTATATCTTTTAAATATTTGAAAGAGACTAGCGAATTGAAAGTTGTTAGCGAAATATTACTTAGAATACTAATATCAGCATTTTGTTTAAAGAAACTTTGATGAAATTAAGGGTGCACACGAGAGGATCATGTAAACTTCAGAATTTAGAACCTTATTTTTAGGCATTATCTTGGCTACCTATTTAGGCTCGAAAAGCAAAAAATATCAAAAAATACAACTTGAGTCCATTATGACCCTTTCATGGAGGTAGTTTTTATCCGCTAGTATTTTCCCTTTGAATCTCTTTACAATTCGAAATCAAATTCAAACCTCAGTAGAAGAAAGGAAGAATCGACTTACTACGGTTGTAATACGAATAAATACATATATTTAATTATTTTTCTTTACATAATAATTGTTTGAAGCTCATATTCCAACAAATTTTTAAATAAAAACATTAAAATGTTGAAAATGTTCATATATTTTAATAGGGTTTTGGCACTTTATTGAGGAATTACTACATACATAGTCGAACTGAACTTGATATTTTGAAATTTAAATTATTTATCAAAATTAAAATTTAACTTGAAATTTATAATTATTTAGTCATATTTTGCATAATTCTAAGTAGATTTTGTAAAAAATCAAGAAAGAAAAATTTTAACGTGCTTTATTTTTTCTTTTTTATAATAATACATATTATTATATAATTAACATATTCATAATGTTTCACCCTCTCAAAAATATAATCCTCCTCCTCTCAAATAAACGTACATACGGGTGGCCTCTTTTTTCAAAAAATTAAAATTTGAAATTTTGAGCTCAAATATTAGAGATTTTTTCAACCTTCAACGATATATGTTGTCTATATCAGACCTCCTTTCTTTTTGATACTTAACATTGTTCCTAAATCTTAGCCGTTAAGGCTGTTCTGAAAATATTTTTTTTCGAAAAAATTCGACTTGTAGAATGAATTTCATTCAGTTTTCCTGAGTTTTTCTGATAAACCTATCGAAAATATATTTTTTTATATTTAAATATGGAAATTCGAATTTAATAAGCATTTTGTTGCCTTCTATAACCCTTAATCATTTTGCATCTGACTTTTTTATTAATTTTTTTTTTCTGATTATCAAAATTCGACGTATTTGTAGATTTTCATATGGGTTCAATGCAAATCTAATTTGCAGATCTTGTAATTAATACTTTTATTTATTAAATATATTTGGAATTTGAGACGAATTTGCTTTGGACATAAATGTTTATAGTTAGTTAACTCCATTAATGTAACATGTTCAACATTATTTGATTCTCGATTATTATATATTTTTGCTAATTTACTTCTTGAATGAATAAATTATTGGATATTTGATAGTTAAAATAGTTATATTTAATTGATTATAATCTTTTACCTATTTTTCGCACTACATCTCCTCTTTCAATGCAATCAAAATAAAATTGATTCGATTGAATTATTGAATACTTGTTCAATCAATTTTCAAGAGAATTCAACTCAGATTTTTATTAACAACATTATAGACATTATACTTAGTATGCATTGTATAACTACATACATTTCCAATTGTTTATCCATTCAAATAGAATATTTTTCATGATTCATCTTAAATCTTTTTGATGAAATTAGAAATTTCTTAAAAATAGTTAATAACATAAGTGTCACTTATGAATTGCATCAAAAGTAATAATGTTTAATCGAAGTTGAGATTTCCTAATCGGAAATTTATTTCACATGAATTAACAGTGTTTATCTTTCTAAATCTTGATAGAATAATGTTTTACCTCCATAAAATCCAAATATCTATTAGGTTAATAAATGTTGACTTTAAGATTTATGAATATATGGCTATTAAGGAATTTTAACAGGATAATTTATAACAATGAACAATGGATTCATACTTAATTTTGTTGGCAACCAAAATTCTTTTTCCTTATTTGATATTAATGGGAAAGAGCTTTCAATATGATCAAACTGTACTCCATTGTGGTCAATAATATAAATATTTGTACACAATATGCAATGTAACTTAATTTCGAAATTTCATAAATATTAATTGAACACGATCGCCAGATAATATTATAATCGGAAATTTCAGTATAATTACAATATAAAACAGTCACCAAATGATTTTTCAGTAATCAAATAAAAAAAATCATTTTTTCCTTATTTTATATAAAATATCTGTTTTTACACACAAAAATGCAGAATCAGTCACTCATATTAATTATACTATCGATTAAAATATCAGATTCAGTTTTCTTCAAATTTTCCTTTTCGGACTGACCATCTTCTTCAAAAGAAAAGTACAGATCATCATTATCGGCGTTAGAATTAACTTCTTCCTCTTCTTTACTATCATCTGATTTTAATAATTCTTCTGCCACATCTTCCTCTTGATCTTCTTCTACTTCATAATCTTCCTCATCGTTTTGATTAAGATCTACTTCTTCTAAGTTTTCATTTTGAAAATAATTATCTTTATCTGAAATATTTTGGTTTTGATTGGTTTCTTCTTCCTCGTTATGAATTTCTTCTGAATATTCTTCTTCCATATTTGCTTGCTCATCAATTTCTTCTTCATTTCCAAATGATAATGAATCTGTATCGACTGCTGAGAATTTGCTGAGGTTAGGTGATACTTTGTTGAATATATTTTGAAGTTTTTGATCAAATTGACGAGAATCTGAACTTTCATTGATAATATTTTGTAAATCATCTTTTTCTAACATGTTTTCTTCTTCTTCATATAATTTTTCTTCTTCGTCATCTTCATGCTTTTTAGTTGATACACCAGGAACAATTTCATCTTCCGAATTAATTGAATTTGGAATGTAGTATTTTTTAGGAGTCAAATAACTATCAGCTCCATCAGATGATGAAGATAGATTACGAAAACGGTCAACAGAACCTGCAGCTACGTAAAGAGAATCTTTAGATTCGAATAAATTTTCTTGCGAAGAGTCTTGTAAAGATAATATTTCTTGGGATGTAGTAGGAATATCATTTAATGCAGATGTGCTAATATTATTTGACTTATTTCTATTCGTAGTAGGTGTTTTGATTTGACTCGAGTTTTTAGGACTAAATTGCGGAAGATCTTGACTTACTACTGTTGAAAATCTAGGAGTGGATCTTGTATTAATATATTTTGATGAAAATGGTGATGAATAATTTGATACCGGATCAGAATTTAAAATCGAATTAACAGATTGCTCTAAAAGCTGCATTTGTGCATTACATCTTGCACTTTGTGCTCTATAAACTCCAAGACGTTCATTAAATCGTTTCTGATCATGCAATTGCCTTGCAAAGGAATGCATAAATTCGAAATAATAAACTTTTTTTTCTCATAAAAAAAAATTAGAAAGAATTATTTGAAGATATCATTAAAATTACTCAGGCGATATAAAGCTTCTCCATATTTTTACAAAAATTGTTATATGAGGTTCATAATTCTGATTGAATTTAGTGTGCCTTGCTGATATTAACAGTAAATTCGATTATAATTCACACCAACTCCTTATTTGTTATCATAATTCCTTCATTAACCCTTTATTTAAGAAAAGTCGAACATTTGAATAGCTTTTAAAAATTGTGATTAAAAAAAAACATCATAATCAGTTGCTTAATAAGAATAAGAAAATAGTTTGCGTCAAAAAAATTCAATACTTCGGAAAATTGAGGGGACAATAATCAAATTTATTAATATATATCCATATTATTCAGGAACACTGCCAAATCGGAATAGAGATTTATATGCTTATTTTAACTCACATCAAAAGACTTACAGTATTGGCGAAATAATTATTTAAAATCTTATGATATCATCTCATAAAGCATTGTATATTCATAACAACAATTCTGACCTATGCTCTATGCGTTTCTGAACTTGTCTTATCGATACAGCTCTGAATTCTATAATGTCTTATCAAAGAAATAAAATCCAAAAAAATTGTTTTTTTAATTACAAGACATAAAAAAGTGACACTTAATTAGAACAAGATGTTTAGAACAGCAGGAGTCTCAATAAATATTGATTGCTTAAAAAGGAATTGGTCACGCTTTACTATTAAAGAAAAATATGGATACTTTGAAAGTGCAATAAGCAATCATGATGATAATGCAATAAAATTCATCATTCAAAATTACGAAAGTGATTTCATCTGGAATAATTCAAAAAACAAAAATGAAGATTTAGTTTTAGCGCACACATGCTTCATTTTGGAGCATGTCCTCATTGGACGAGATGAGTTTATTAATTACCTTGAAAAATGCGAATATAAATTCGATAAATTCCTATACAGATTCAAAGATTGCTTCTTTTTCAAAACACTTGATGACGTAGATAGTATTGATTTTGCTCGTAACAAAGTCGAAGTTCTTTCATCTGAAGAAAATATGAGAGGAACTCCTTTAATCGAAGTATTACTTCAATATTATGATCTAAACGATAGCACTGATGCACTTCTGAAAAAAGTCATGGGAAAGGATATTCACGGAATGCTTGACAGAAATTTTTCTGATTCAGCAAAATATCTTTTTGATTTCATGAACAAAAGAGTTTATAAATCAAACATGAAACTAGAATACGATCCACAAGTTGACTTTCAATTTGGTCATGAGAAAAAGACTGCTCTTATGATTGCAGTTGAACATAACGATCTTGTAATTGCATCTAAATTGATTGATCGTGGAGCAAATCCAAACATCAAAGATGCAAATGGCAACACAGCATTAATAATATCTTGTGATAAAGTATTTGATCAATTGACAGACTTCCTTATTAATCATAATTCCGATCTTACAATCAAAAACAATGAAGGAAAAACAGCACTTGATTTTGCCCTTGAATCAAGAATGCATGGAGTTATTGATTTGGTCTTAAACAAAATGATTAAAGATGGAATGATAACAGATCCATATCTTATTGAACTTGGACAAGTTTCTGCATCATATCATTTATTTTTCCATGCAATATGGAAAAACGAACCATATTTTTTAAGATATATTATCAAAAAAGAATACAAAAACATTATCTTCGATCATGAAAGTATTCTTAAAGACAAATACAAGTTTTCTTATGCATCTATTATTTTTATAATCATTATATTGAAGTACTTATTCGAAGATCCAAGAACTTTTACAATTCTTGAATAAAATAATTTCGAATATGACAAAATGTTTTTAGATTTTATTCATCCAGCAGGATATGTTTTGTTCAATAGTGTATTCAAACACAATCCATTCGATAAGAAGTTTCTATTCGAAATGATTCATACCATCCAGCAATTTTTGAATGAAACAAATCCAAAAGATACACATTTGATCCATGCAGTAAGAAATAATGATGGAGCTTTTGTGAAATCACTTATTGAATTATTAATTTTAGATCCAAAAATTGATAATTTACATAAAATCATCTGCGAAAAACGTCATCAGGAATACAAAAAATTGACATTTGATCCAGAAATTGATGCAATATCAGGTGAGGATGATCTCACAGCTCTTATGGTTGCCGTGAAAAAAGGGAATGCATCAATTGCAGAATTATTAATTGATCATGGCGCCAATCCAAATATAACAAATCATTCAGGAAATACAGCTCTATTATATGCAATTGAAAAATCAGATCCCGATTTGATAAAATTACTTATTGGACAAAACTGCGATTTAACTATTGTTAATAATCAAAACAAAGATGTCTTTTCACTTGCCTTAGATAAGAACTATAAATCACTTGCTTTGATAATTGTTCACTTATTGATTCAGAATACAAAATACTCTCAAAACAAATATTTCCTGAAAGAGGAACATGAATCATATTATAACAAATTGATTTCAATTATAAGAAACGAAAAACTAAGCGAAAAGCTCAAATTGTTCCAAGAATCCATTTCAAATGGAGATGAAGAATACATAAAATTCTTCATGAAGTTTTTGAGCGATGTTAATTATCAACAAATAATTAACTTATCAAAGCACATTATAAGTATAATGGAAACTAAGAATCCTGATATTTTCAAGATACTTATTAAAGTTGGTTATGACTTCAACAAACTGTTCCTTCCGATTTACAAGGAATATAGCAATTATAATATCTTTTTAAAGATCATAGAAGGTGGAGTTTCATTTGATTTTGATGTCATTTCAGATATGATCCATTATTACAAATCTCCAGAATTTTTGTCAGAAATCATTAAATATATTGATATAGATATCTTTACTTCATATCTATTAAACTCAAAAGAAGATTATGAACTGATCAATCAAATAATGATATTAAATGGGGTTCAGTTAACAAAGCTCCTTTCTGTTCCAAAACACAAAGAATTTAATGAAACAACTCAGAATATATTGACCAATTTAATTGATAAATGTAATATTCCTCCAAAAGATATAATACAAGCATTGAAAGAGATTGAATATGATGCTTCATTTATTAATTTCATCAAAGTGCATTATAAAATCGACGAAAATGATATATTCCAGAATTTAGATATTGATAATGTTGATATAACTCCATTAGAATTAGCAATTTTGTCTAATAATTATGAAATGACAAAGTATTTGTTAGATCATGGAAAACAAGTAACATCGAATGAATTTTCATTGTCGAAATCAAAAGAGATAACAAAATTACTCATCTTGTATAAACCAAGATTAGATGATGGATCCATCATAAATCAATTATATGAGAATCAAGACATCGAATCTATTCAATTCCTTTATTCAGAAAATCCGAACATGAATCCATTTTTATTATTCTCTAAATCGATTGATGACAACAATATCACATTCCTTCATGAAATCATCAAACTTCATTTCGACATCAATTGCAGAAACATCAGAAACGAAACACCACTTCATTATTCGGTTCTTCATAATAATTCGCGTGCTGTCGAAGTTCTCTTGCATAATAGTGCTAATCCAAATCTTTGTGATTTCTCCGGTAACACAGTTTTGAATCTATGTTCCATCAATAAAGAAATATCGATCGAAATCACGCAACTCATTCTTCAATATTATCCTAATCCGAACATTGTTAATTTGTTTGGAAACAATTTCCTTCATTCATGTGCAATGACAGATAATGTACGTGTCTATGATATTGTGATCAGCAAATTCCCAAATTTTGATATCACAATAACGAATTACAATATTGCCTCTGCTGAATCATTATCAATGTCTCAAAATTCAACAAAAATGATGAAGCGTTTGAAGGTGAAACGATATGACGTTGTAACTCCAGTTCCTCCATTTGATCCCAAGCCATATTTTGATACAGATATCACATGGATCATTAGATTTAGGAGATATTCATACTTGAAATTTTATCTCGAACAGAATCCAAGAATTGATGTCAATGAAAAGAATGGAAAGGGTGAAACTCCATTATATGTTGCAGCATCAGCTGATAATTCATATAGATTTATTGATTTGCTTGGAAAATATGGAGCTGATCCTAATATCGAATGTGGTGGAAAAACACCGCTTCGCCTTGCGATCGAAAATAGATTCTATGGAAATTATGAAGCATTAATTCGAAATTCAAGATTGAACATAAATAAACAATTCGAAAGAGGAATCAACTATTTTCAGATTGCTATCAGATGTAATTGTCTTCCAGTTTTGTATCTTTTGTATGATAAGAAATTCGACATTGAAATGAAAGACGAAAAAGGTAATACATGCCTTCACTATGCTTCCGAAATTGGGAACAAAGAAATCATCGAATTCTGCTTGAAAGCACAAACAAATCATTATCTTGTTAATAATAATTCAATGACATGTTTGATGTATTCATCATTCCTCAACAAAAGTATTTTCATTGATTGTTATCTTAAATATCACTCATACAACTGGATTCCAATATCTGATTATTATCGATCATTATTCCTTGCTTCTCTTCTCAAAAACAAAGAATCAGTTGATGTTTTAATTTCAAGATACAACGAAATCAAAGATTTATTAAAATAAAAGTTATTAAAGAATATTTTATTATTAAACCAGAGATTTATATGAAAATTTTAATCGAATGACACAGAAACTAATAATTTATCTTTCAAATAAATCAAGATAACATAATAATTACCTTGATCTCAAAAGAACGATAGTATCTGATATGAAGAACCTGATTAATGGAGTATGTGTCACATCTTTTGAATATCTTAATTACTCTTTAAATTCTATATCTCTTCTCGCCTGTAATTGTTTTTTTGAAAATGTCAGGAAGTTGTATGAATACTATTAAGATAAATAATGAAATGGTTATAATTATTATTACTATTTTTAAAAAATTCATAGATGTCTTATCGATAAGACAGGCTTTCAATTTTTTTTTGATAAAACATCAAAAAAGTGGCAGAATAGTAATCTATTCTTAATCTAATCGTTAATAACTTAATAGTGTTCACAGAGAATCCTCATGTCAAAGCAAAATGAAGAAAAAACTTTCAGTATTGAGACTTTAAAAAATGATTGGGCTCATTATGATTTAGAAACAAAATATAGATGTTTACAGAACGCAATAGGAAATAGAGACGAGGAAACAGTTAAATTTATCATTCAATATCATACAAGTGATTTTTCTTGGGAAGACTCTTTCTATGATAACAGACAACTGGTTCTCGAGCATACAAACTTTATTTTCAAGCAGTTACTAATTGAGAGAGATAGAATAATCACTTTTCTTGATCGATGCGGATATAGATTTGATAAATTCTTATTCAAGTTTAAAGATTGTCTTTTTTTCAAACTCCTTGACAAAGATGTTGGCATTGCACTTGCTCAATTTTGGAAGCTAACGGATGACAGATTTAAGCACGAAACACCCTTAATCACTTCGGATTTAAGCTTACATGAAGGAAAAGAAGCTTGAATTTGATCCGCAAATTGACTATCAAGAAAGCAAAAATTTGAAGACCCCATTAATGATAGCTGTCGAAAACAACAATATTGAACTTGTTGAAAAATTAGTGGATAGCGGTGCAAATCTAAATTTAAGAGATAGAAAAGGAGATACAGCAGTAATGATTGCAATTAGGAACATGCAAGAACGAATAACAGACTTCCTCATTTTGCATAATTGTGATCTCACAATTCCGAATAATGAAGGAAAAACACCTTTACAAGCTGCCTTTGATAACTCAATGTGTGCAATTGTAGATTTCGTTTTAAACAAACTAATCAAAGATGGTTTAATAAAGGATCAAAAATTGATTGATCTGGGACAAATTGCTACATCATATAACTTGCTAATGCATGCAATTGGAAAATTCGAACCATATTTGATAAGATATGTAATTAAAAATGAATACAAAAACATTATAATTGATCTTGAAAATATTCAAAATGATAAAATCAGATTTAGATTTGCCAGTCTGACTTTTGCATCAATAGTATTGAAGTATTTGCATGATGATTCAAGATTCTTCCAACTTCTTGAAGAATCTAATTTCGAATGTGATAAAATGCTTTTGGACTTTATTCATCCAGCAGGTTATCAAATATTTGACAGAGCATTTCAAGAAAGACCATTAGACAGCACATTTTTATATGAAAGAATAATTAGCATTAATTTATTTTTAAATGAAACAAATCCGAATGATACAGTTTTAATACATGCTGCACGAGTGAACAATTATCCTGTTGCAAGATCGCTTGTTGTTAGATCTCCTTTAAATCAAGTAATTATGAATATGTATTCTATCATTTGCGAAAAGATGCATCGCGCAAAATGCGACTTACCAATTGATCCAGAAATTGATGCAAAATCAAAAGAAGACAATCTTACAGCACTGATGATAGCTGCCCGGAATGGAAATTATGATTTATCAAAAACATTACTAATTAATGGTGCCAATCCAAATATTACAAACAAATCAGGAAGTACAGCAATTTTATATCCAATTGCAAAATCACTTACTGATTTAACAGATCTATTTCTTTTGTATAATCCTGATTTGACAATTGTTAATGATAAAGGAAAAGATGCTTTTTCATTAGCAATAGAAAAGAACAACAAATACATCATTTCATTAGTTGTTCACTACTTGATTCGAAGTACAAAATTTTCTCAAAACAAATATTTCCTTCATGAAGAATATCAATCATACTTTAATTCATTGATTTCATTCTTAAGAAGTCAATCAACAAATGAGAAATTACTGTTGTTAGAAATCACCATTAATAATGGTGATGAAGAATATATCAAATTCTTTATGAAGTTCTTGACTGATGTAAATCAAGATCATATCATCGACTTATCAAGACATATAATAAATGTTTTGGAAACCAAAAATACGGACATTGTCAAAACACTTGTTAAAATCGGATTTGACTTCAACAAATTATTCATTCCGAGATTTAAAGAATACAGTAATTTCAAACTTTTCATTAAGATAATGAATGACGGCGTTTCATTTGAAAATGAGACAATATGTGATATGATTCATCATTACAAATCGCCAGAGTTTTTGTCAGAAGTCATCAACATTATAGATTCTGACAATTTTGCATCATATTTATTAGAAGCCAAACAAGACTATGAAATTATCAAACAAATCTATAATTTGAAAGGAATTCAATTAACAAAACTTCTTTCTATTTCAAGTTTAAAGCAACTGAGTTCTTCAGGTAGGATGTTATTAGTTAATCTGATTGATAAATGCAATATATCTCCTAATGATATCATAAATTCACTCAAGGAAATCGAAAATGCAGATCCATATATTGATTTTATTAGATATCACTACAAAATTGCTGAAAATGATCTCTTTCAAGAGCTGGAGCTAAATTCTATTGATCTAACTCCTTTAGAATTAGCAATTTTGTCTAATAATTATGAAATGACAAAATATTTGTTAGATCATGGAAAACAAGTAACATCGAATGAATTTTCATTGTCGAAATCAAAAGAGATAACAAAATTACTCATCTTGTATAAACCAAGATTAGATGATGGATCCATCATAAATCAATTATATGAGAATCAAGACATCGAATCAATTCAATTCCTTTATTCAGAAAATCCGAACATGAATCCATTTTTATTATTCTCTAAATCGATTGATGACAACAATATCACATTCCTTCATGAAATCATCAAACTTCATTTCGACATCAATTGCAGAAACATCAGAAACGAAACACCACTTCATTATTCAGTCCTTCATAATAATTCGCGTGCTGTCGAAGTTCTCTTGCATAATAGTGCTAATCCAAATCTTTGTGATTTCTCCGGTAACACAGTTTTGAATCTATGTTCCATCAATAAAGAAATATCGATCGAAATCACGCAACTCATTCTTCAATATTATCCTAATCCGAACATTGCCAATCTTTTTGGAAATACGGTTTTACATTCATGTGCATTATCAGATAATGTAGATGTATATGATCTTGTGACTGGAAGGTATCCATTTATTGATTTGTATCAAATGAATTTCAATCAAGCCACACCAATGGCATTAGCTAAATCAGTAGGATCAATTGGAATGATGAAGATGTTTAATGCACCAGATGAAATTATAAATGGCCACGAAGATTATGGTCCAAAACCACTTTTTCAAGCTGATATTTCAAAATTTATCACAATGAGGGCTTTTGGATACTTTAAATTTTATTTAGAAAACCATAAAAATGTAAATGTTGATAAAAAGAATGGAATGGGTGAAACTCCATTATATGTTGCAGCATCAGCTGATAATTCATATAGATTTATTGATTTGCTTGGAAAATATGGAGCTGATCCTAATATCGAATGTGGTGGAAAAACACCGCTTCGCCTTGCGATCGAAAATAGATTCTATGGAAATTATGAAGCATTAATTCGAAATTCAAGATTGAACATAAATAAACAATTCGAAAGAGGAATCAACCATTTTCAGATTGCTATCAGATGTAATTGTCTTCCAGTTTTGTATCTTTTGTATGATAAGAAATTCGACATTGAAATGAAGACGAAAAAAAGGTAATACATGTCTTCACTATGCTTCCGAAATTGGGAACAAAGAAATCATCGAATTCTGCTTGAAAGCACAAACAAATCATTATCTTGTTAATAATAATTCAATGACATGTTTGATGTATTCATCATTCCTCAACAAAAGTATTTTCATTGATTGTTATCTTAAATATCACTCATACAACTGGATTCCAATATCTGATTATTATCGATCATTATTCCTTGCTTCTCTTCTCAAAAACAAAGAATCAGTTGATATTTTAATTTCAAGATACAACGAAATCAAAGATTTATTAAAATAAAGTTTTATTTTATTTTTCTTATTTTTTTATTATACAATAAAATGAAATCCAATTTGATAAGAATCTCGTGCACCACCAACTTTAAATAGTTGTTAAGAAGTTTATAACTTAGTTCTTCGATGGAGCACTTTTTACAAAAAAGTCGTACAAGATAGTTTTTGCTCACCTCTGTATTCAGATTATGAACCAAATTGAGAATTGTTTCGCAACTTTCATTTTTCTCTTAATATGGGAATTTTAATTTATAATTAATATTTAACCTTATAAAGATTGCTTGTTAATCATTTTTAACACATACTTACTGCTATTTTAATTAATTATTCACCTTTCATTATTATAATATGAATAATTTCACTATTTCTTACATCACATTTTCATTAAAATTTTAATTCAAAGTCCAAAGTCGTCTGACATAACGATTAATTTGTCACTTTTGATACCACATAAAAACCTTCTATGAAAATTAAAAAGCCTTCTTTTGATTGGATGAATTCAAAATTATCACTACAATAAATTTCGTTTTGAATAGGAATCGGCAATAATTTCAGAGAATAAAATATTAATATACGATACATTTTACAAATAAAATATTTTTATTTTATGCTTGGGAATTTTGGATTCTTAAGTCTGAATAGAATTTTGATTTCATAGCATACATACATATTTGAATCGTCTTCTCAGAAATTGATCGAATGAAATTCACAAATGATTCACTCACATTTATATGATCACACACACTTATTTTTGTTTTATTTGATTCATCATATTTTTTTTTCGATAAAAATATGAAGTATGAAAAAGTCGTTTAACATGTTTCATTAATTAAAGTCGTAACATATTATCATTATATTTGCCCCTTTCCAGCTGAAATCAGGGCAATGATCATTGATAATGTCCTTCTTTAGATACTTTTTCAGAATGATTATTTATTTTTATTATGAATACATTCAAAAAATTGGATGGTTAACAAAAATAATTTCTTAAATTTCAATGAATTATTACGACTTTATTATCACATCATTTTTGTTAATGTTTGGTGTTTTTGCATGCATTACTTGCAGCATCAGAAATAATAGAACATTATTAGATGAAGACAATTTCAAAGATTGCCCAACAATTGTTGATAGAGAGTTGAAAGGTCGTTACAAAGAAATCACATTAAAAGCGGGTGAATGCCGCGAAGTTTCATACTATTCTTATGCATTCGGTAGTGAATCCGATATATCAGTCGACTTATATAAATTGTCTGATCTTACAAAACCTATTAAAACTGTAAAGAATCCATTGTTCTATAATAATCCAATGATGGGGCCAGATGAAAAATATACTGCTACGCTCAAATGCACAGATAGTACTAAAGAATGTAAGGTCCAATTAAAAACGGAAGGTTTTCCATCATTTGCAGGGGATAACGAAGGAACAATGATTGATGGTAGAATTTATCTTACTTCCATAAAGAGCGGAAAAATAGAAGTTAACTTGAAACCTGAAGTAAGGGTTTATCCAGTACTTCTGAATAATAATACCATTAAAATCGTAGGAGAACCAAAAGATAAAGTGCAAATATTTAATGTAGCTGATGAACCTGATGATAAAACAAGATCACCTAATGAAATCACAATTACAGCTCCTGGCACAGCATTTAGTGGTTTAAATATTGGAGAAAAAGAAGCTAAAGCAACTTTTACATACGAGAGTACAAAAGAAGGCAACAAATTATGGTTCCCTGAGTTTGCTGGTTGGATCCCTCAAAGAGCTGATCTTTTCACACTTGATGATCTTAAAAATGAAGCACCTTCAAATGGTAAAATTGGGGCAGCTGCAATAGCAGGAATTGCGATTGGTGTTATTGTTGTTGTCGGAATTATTGTTGGTGTTCTTGTTTGGCTTTTCGTTTTTAAGGCCAAGAAGGAAGATAACGCAGATGCTCCTTAAACAAATTTAAATTTTAATTCCTTTTTAAATATATATTTATTCAATATGTTCAAATATATCTTCAGTTTTGAATTTCATAACTCCAAAAAGAAAAGTAAATAACTCATAACATGACAACAAAAATACGAAAAGAATTCACTTTATATTAGTTACAGGCCATAATATAAGCATATGACACCCAAAAATTAGAGTGTTAAGTGATTGTAGGCATAATAGAGTTGTTTTCTTCATTTTCGTTTTGAATCTAATATTACATTTATTTTGGCTATTAAGTTGTGGTCCGAAGTTTGAATGTACTTACAATAAGCACGAATATCCTACTTCTATTCCTAATTTCATTCCGTTTCATTTTTTTTTGCATATTTCAAGTCAATTTTTTAGCGAAGTCAAAAACATCAACTCAATTTATTCAATCGGTTATCACCAAAATTTCCTAATTAATACATTGCAATTATAGAAGGCATCATTGCAATACAATCTCATTCATTTATCTTTTTAGCAAGACCACGAAAATGATGATGATTTTGTCACTTTTCCAGATGAAAATAATATTTCAATAAATATAACTGTAAGTCACAATACAATTCAAAAAGATAAAATGAATAAAATATATTGGCACAAAGAATCTTTAGGTAATTTATTGTAAAATCTACTTAATCTTCTTCAACTTACTGGACTCTACGTAAACAATAGTAGTTATTGCTTCTGTAATCTTTAATTGTTGTATCTGCTCCGATTCCTAACAAATAATAGCAAATCCACTGAGAATATTATTTGATATTTGTTCAATGTCGTTATTCTTGCCTATTCGGCTATTGAAAAAGATATCACACAACGAGTTCTGATAAATTCTGTAAATTATTTTCAGTTTTTCTAAATAGATTAAGGCTTTTTATCACTGACTCACTTAGTTCAGAAATTTGATAAAAATATTATTTTGAGAGTAATATGCTAATAAGCAAATATAGATCAATATTTATCAATCAGTAAAATATAACGATCAATTCAATTATTCAATTTTAACAACTTTCAAAATCTTTCACTTTTTTTATCCAATGAACAAAGAAGCTGAGCTCAACTATAGCTTTTTAACTGATGAACCATACACATCAGAGCTCTACAGCAGCTTACTCGAGCCCGCCCTCAACCAAGTTAAAGAATCTTACACCCTTGCACATAAAAGGCCTTTAACTCAAAAACAAATCTTAAAAATTATTGTTTCTTCAGCTGCACAAGGAGCATTAATAGGTTTTCTTACTGCTTCAACAAAGGTAGCAATCAGAAATATGACTCATGATTACGAATCTCAAGAAAAAAAGGGTCCAAAAGATTTATATTTCCTTCAGTATTATACAAATCCTAAAAAGTATCCATCAATGCTTCGTGGACTTAAATCACAATTGAAAGTAGAAATATCTTACAAAACTTGTCAAAAATCATTAAATGCGCTTTCAAAAATAATGATTAATCCATCCAATTTAGAATTCCATCAATCACTCGGCTTTAATCTTGTTAGAACATTTACTTGCAATCTATTAACAGCATCAACTGTATACCCGTTATCTTTATATATGTATACGAACACTTCAGCAGAAGAAATCATGCGCAAAACACTCAGACGTGCTGGACCAGGCTCATTCTTTTCTAGTTTAACATCACTTGGCCTTTCAATCGTGAAATCTTTGATGCCTTCTCAAAAGGACACAATATCGGTTCTCATGGATATTATCTCTTGATCGCTTTGGATTGTTGTTTTCACTTACTGTTACTAATAAATTTACCATTTGCTTAAAGATTTTATACAATTATTTTTTCAATAATGAACCACAATTTTGACACACATACGTTTCATCTTAGATGTCGAGTTTATAGCATATACTAAGGGTTTCGTTTTGCTAAAATTGTCACTTTTATAGCATATTTGTTTTTGGATGTTTTGCGAAACCAAAAAAAAACTATGATATACAATGTGTGTGTAAAGAAAATACTTTATTTACTAGTTAAAAAATCATTTGGTATTGATCAAGTTATTTTTTCTGGATAAGATATTATATGGATAATTGGATAGAAAATACAATTATATAATCTTGTACCTGGTTTAATTAAGCTAATTGTCATCAGAAACTTGTAATTTTTATGAATTTCAGATTTTCTTTTCATTACTGCTTTTCTTAATAGGTCAAGTTCTTATTTACGTTATAAAGTATGATATTTACAAATATCAAGTTATCGTGTTTTTTGAGAAATTATGAGAAACAAACAAAAATGAAAAAGATAGGAATAGCAATGAATAGTGATGTGGGTATAGAAAATGTAAGAGATATGAATGCAAAGCAATCAGTATTTAGGATATTGACCATAGATTTCGAAAAAAAAATGCTGCATATTGAGCGAAAACTATGATTATATTATAAGGCTGTCATTTAAAGCATAATGAAACTATTCCCTTTTCATTTTAATCGAATAAGATAGTAAAGATTTTTGAATTAGCTAGAAACTGATGAGATGTTTTCACAAATCAGATTTTTAATCTCTATAATGCATAATTCACTCAATATCTCAATTTTGATATTGCGAGATATTTTTGCTATTGGTTTCGCAATTTTGACACAATAGCAAGAGGGTTCTATAAGCATTATTATCAACGTAGAATCTGAATATCATATCAGAAAATGTCGCAAATCTGACATTTACCCGACCAAATAGCAAAAATAATTGAATACTTTTCGCAAAAACTTTAAAAATCGATAAAAATATGAAATATAGATATTAAAGAGACTTTTTATATAATATTCATAAAGATTTTCCAAAAATATGATACCGCAAAATTAAAAAAGTGACGTCTTGAGTGGAGTCAAAGGTCGAAATTGCTAGCTAAATGTTTTTTTAGCGAAATTGCGTATTGTACGTTTTTTTCGCAAAACGAAACCCTTAAATATACCGAGTAGTTAGTCTATTCATTATTTGTTAGGAAATAAAAAATTTTACTGTTATATCAATATCTAAGCTTCAGTGTTATAAATCCGTTTTTGTATTATTATATATTAGCTATATGTGCAGTAATGTACTTGTTTTGATACAAATTTGAATGTTGTCAATACATAAATCTTAAATATGACTTATGAAATTCTAATTATAGTTTAGTATTGTAGTGTTGGTCTTAAATATCACTTGATCATTCCATTACATAATTTGATCTCTTTTTTTTTGCTCGCCCAAGGCTATCGAAAAATAGAAAAAATTTTATGATTCGAAAGGTATGGTTACTCTGCTTTGCTGGAGTAGTCTACATTGCCTTTACAATCTCAGTATTTCTATGCGCAGATAACTGGAAATTCGGCTTTATTTGCCTTATTTCTGGAGTTTATGGATATTGCTGCCACTTTGGTCAGCTCAATTTTGCAAAAGGATTTGAAGACTTAACTATTGATTTCGAATTTCAAACGTTTAGAGACATTCTTGTTATGCTTTTTGTCGGATCTGCCTGTTGTTGGATTGTAAATGCAATTCCTGGTTTACATCCATTGTTCAACTACACGCCAAACGCAGAATTTCACAGAACAAAAGAGCCAATTGGCATTTGCTTGGTTATTGCATCTTTTACATTTGGCATTGGAATGCAACTTGGATCAGGATGCGCATCTGGAACTTTCTTAGGTATTGGAAAGGGTTTACTAAAGGCATGGGTTGTATTTCCATTCTTTGTTATGGGTTCTACCTTTGCAGCATCAACTCCAATGTATGAATGGTGGAGTAACTTACCAAAATTCCATGAACCAACAGTTATTGGCTACGGATATACCCTTCTGATTCTCGGAGTTACATGGATACTTACTTTTATTCCAGATTACATTAGAAAACGAAATAGAGAGAAAATTCTTGAAAGTCCTATCGGCATAACCCCATTAATTACCATCAATGAATCACAAGATACCCTATCCCATGTAGAATCAGAGTGGGATGAACCTCCAAAAGCTTGGTATTTTTATGAGATCTACGCAGTCATTTGTGGAATCTGCCTTGCATTGTTTTACCTATGTACGGGTTCAATGATTGGCATTACAATCATTTTCTCACAGATTGGTGGCTCAATTTTGAAATTATGTGGAGTTCATGTAGAAAATTGGCCATTTTATAAGGATTACCCACTACCTAACAACTTCTATAACCATCCAATCTTCGTATCCGATATATATCTTACTATTTCAGCCTTTGTTGCCGCACAAATTAAAGGTGACTTCGGAAGACACCAAAAGAAAGGTTGGATTGAATATGTGAAGGCTGTATTCGGTGGCTTCCTCATGGGAATAGGTGAACGCA
Organism: Trichomonas vaginalis G3; assembly: GCF_026262505.1. NCBI lineage: Eukaryota > Parabasalia > Trichomonadida > Trichomonadidae > Trichomonas > Trichomonas vaginalis. Next base: position 13,557,090 of record NC_067203.1, on the reverse strand, counting down.
TGACAAAAGGCTGTAATATTGGTGCTTTGACATCAGGAGTTACTTCTTCTTCTGTTCATGGATTTATATGGCTTTTGTTTGCACTTTTTGGAAGTGGACTTACTTGCCACATTACTCGTTTCATTAGAAAGAGATTCTGCTAATTATTATTTTATAATTTTGCTTATTTATAGTATAATTATTTTATATTTTATTACTTGTTTTCTTTTTACCATTAGTATAATAAATATTTCTCTAATATATATTTCCTTGATAGATTACTCAATATCGGAGTGTTAGATCATCCTCCTTCATATTTGTCGTATGACACGACCTTCAATCCTGTTGCTTTAGGTTATTTTGTTCAATTAATCTTCATATCTGTTGCCAGAAATTTATAAATAATATGAATAATCATAATTCAATGATATGAGTATATAATAGTATGCATTGAAGAAGCATTTTATTATAACAGCAGCGGATTCTGAGTGTAATTGCGTGAGATGCAGAAAAATAAATTTTGATGTATGAGTCTGAGTGCAGTTTTATCATTATAATGAAATTAGACCGTGATTTGTAGTATTACCTATCGACAATATAATTTTAATTTTTTATCAAAGATATCTAACTCATGAAGATAATTAAACGCTTTTTGAATGATGCAGTAAGGATATATATGACATTTTATTTCTATATTAATGCAATTACCATGGATATATCTATTGGGAGATGCAAGAATTTATAAAGAATATACAAAATCACATTTTTCTTTCACAAAAATATGAAATTTAAATATCTAATTTTATTTAATTAAATAAGGCGAAAAATTATTATTGCTGCACTGCGCACCAATTATTGTGTTACCCCCTGCATATTATTATGGAAGAAGAAATCTCCATTGCAATCAAGCAGAAATCGATTTCTTCTCTTGAAAATAAGCTCCAGTTACTGAGAACAGCCTTAAATGGTATTAATGCGAGAAATACAGAGCTTCAATCAATGCCTCCTCTTCAAAGGCTTGATCTCACTTTAAACCAGCCAAATATTCTAAACAATACTCATCTGATTGAAGAAAACTTTAGAGCTAATACAAGATATCAGAAAGCAAAGCAGCAACTCAGTAATATGCAAAAAGCCAATGAACAACTCGACATAAGGATCCAAAAAGCTCAGCAATTACTGAATCAAGAGCGTGGAGAAGCAAAGCTTAGGAATGTTGCTTTACTATCTCCAACAGCTGCTAAACTTTTATCGAAAAATGGAGATTTAAACAAAATTCCGCAGCAAAATCAAATGGTTCGCCAAGCAATCGAAGTAACACATCTTACCGAACAAATTAATGCTATCGAGCAGCTTAAGAACGGCGCACAGCCAAAACCTCTTGGAGTTTTATCAATTAACTTTGATCAGTTGATTCAGCAAGAAAATAGTAAACTACAGAGATTGATTGCTGAAAAGGATGAAGCCTCCAACAAATTTGTCCGTTCTATTGAATTCTATTTAGAAAAATCAAATAAATTCGAAGATGCACAGCAATCTCACGCTATGTACGCACAATCATTTAAGAAATTCCAAAAATCATACAATACAGCAACAGATAACATCGAATCTTTACCATTCCACGCTTTATTAAATATTCTTAAAAATGAATCCACTAAATCTACTGTAAATAACTTAAACGATGTTATTGACTCACTCCATAAGGAGTGTAAGGTCATTGAATATCGATTAGAGAAGATGGGCGTTGATGATCAAGAATCATCAGAACTCAAACACAAAATCAAGGTCCAACTACTCTACTTGTCACATATTACAGCCATTGCTGAGAAAGCTCTCTGTAAAATGAGTGCCCGCAAACCTCCTTTAGATCCACTGGAAACACTGCAGATAGACATCTCAGAAATGGAGCAGCTTGTTGTTGATAAATAAAAATAATAAAGTATTACTGTTTTATACCTTTATTTTTATTTTTTTATCAATTTTTAAAAATAATTTAGAAATTATTAGTTTTTGGTATTAATATCTTCACAGTTGCTAGATTTAATAAGCATTTCGTACAACTTATCTTTAAATTCTTTTCAAAATTATGAATGTATGGAAAAGATTTCGGGCCATCCTTCATAATTGTACTAAATTCTTGGGAAAATCTATAATGATTGCAGTTAATATTGCTCAATATATAATAATCGCTTTCATATCTCTGTTAATTTTATATCAAATTAAAATATCATTCTTAATTTGTATGAATTCAGACAATATGGGTGACAAATATTCATTTTCATATATTGAAGAGATGATTCCAAGAAACCAGACAGCAGTTTTCACTCGAACACTAACAAATGTTGATAAAAATCATATAATTAGTTATAGACAGATTTACAGCAGAATAGATCGGTCGCATAATAGATGGATGTTAGACTTGAATGATCGTGAAATGTATCGTTTTGACTCACCAGTATTTGATTCATCGATTGAGGTCGTGAATTCAACATATTATGTGTTGAGAAATGCATATGTTAATAGAATAGGTGCGATAATCATTGATGGCATATGGTATCAGCTTCCTTACCGAAATCATCAGATCGGAGCAATTCCAGGAGAATGTATCGGCCATTATGATAGGGTAATATCTTTATCAAATCGCTTTGGATTGATGTTTGGCCATTGGATGAAAGATGCACTTTCACCTTTAATTATGCTTCCTCAAGAAGTTTTTGACAATGCATATTTAGTCATATCAGGACACCCAACTTGGTGTTTAGATTCATTGAAGCTTCTTGGTTTCAATACTTCTCATACAATAATCTTACCAAAGTTTAGTGATTACATATTTGCAAAGGAGTTACATACATTTGTAGGAAATAGATCATTCTTATGCCATCTTGGGCAATCTCTTATTAATTTGTCGAATCTATTTAAGCAGAAAGCAAATCTTGAGGAGAAGCCACCATATAGATATGTTTTCTTAAACAGACCAGCAAAAGGAAATCGACACATATCTAATTTTAAAGAGATTGTTAACACTGCCAAAGAAACATTTCCAGAAATCAATTGGGAAGTCTGGCCAGATAAATTTAACACTATGCTGCAGGCAATTAGATCTTGGAATCAAGTTAAATTTATATTTACTCCAACAGGATCAAATCTTGACAATGCAATCTTTATGCAGCCAAAATCTGCAGTATGTACCCCATTTGCAGACTGGTATGACTATCCTGTTGTATCAATATGCCAAATATTTGAATTATATCATATTGTTTTTTATGCAAATGGATGGGATCATTTCGGTGATTGTACTGCACAGCTTGATGTCAACAAATGCATGAACATGATAGCTAGGGGGCTATACGTATTATCGCATCATAATTGGCCTAGATTTTAAATATTTTATATCTAGGAAAGGCTTAAAGCGGTATTTCGTAGTTAGCTTATATGTTCTAGATAAAGGTAACAAATGTATTACGTTGATTTAGTAACTTTGTCAAAAATAATTTTTAGTCAAATTTTCTCGCAGTTGACATCACTCAAAAAATAAAACTATCTTGTTTGAATATATATCTAATCACATTTAATTTTTAAAAAATTTTGACTTTAAAAAATAAATGACTGATGAAATCAGAGAAGCTATCGAAAACGATACTCTCTTTGCGCAAGTTAATAATATAGAGTACCTTATCGAACATATAAAAGATTCTAAGTTTAACACAGAACAAGCAAAGTATATTTTAGGTGGATGCAAGAATAATTTTAATATCCCAGAGACATTTAGAGTTTTTCGTGAACTAGATATCACATTCAGTGATGACTTTGGTGAATTAACTATCTTTCTCAATTTTTTGAATCAAGTATTAGAATGCAAACCATTTCAAGCAATATGCACATTCGTATCAAACCAATTCGATCTATTACTAGAAGAAAATTTGAAATATGAAGAAGATGCCAACGAAAATTCAAAGTTTAAAGAGAAATTCGAGTTATTACAGAAACAAAACGATGAATTGGCACAGGAGAACATGGAATATGGAAAAATCTTAACAGATGCGGAAAATCTCAAAGATAAAATCTCAAAATTAGAAATAGAAAAACAAAATTTGTCGAATGAAATAACGAAAATCATAGAAGAAAATAACGCTGCTATGAAGTCTAAACAAGAAGAAATCGATGGTTACAAGAATTTGCAAAAAATTAAAGATGAATTTGCAAATAACAAAGAAAAGGAACTTGAAGAAGCAAATACAAAGCTAAAACAAAAAGATGAAATCATAGCTGATCTTTTGAGGAAAGTTGAAGTTGGAGAAAACAAAATTTCATTACAAGAAGAAGAAATCATGAAATTACAGAGAGCTCAATCAGACATGATGAGAAATGGAAAGCCAAGCAATGGAGAGGTTTCTAAGATACAAATAAACCTTAATTCGGTAGAATCAAGTCGAATTCTTACAGAATGCCAGAAAGACATCGAATCTTTGAGGAACCAATTATATGAGCAGCGGCAGATATCATCAGAGAAAGATAAAGAGATAAATGAAATGAGAAATCAAATTCAAAATTATAAGAGCACATTAGACACAATTAAAGAAGGAAATGAAGAAAGTCTTCAAAAGAAAATATCAGATCAAGCAAAAACAATTGAAGAACTTGAAATTCAAAAGCAATTTTACTCAAGATCGAAAAATTCCCATGAATTATATATTACTTTTAAAAAACTTGCCGCTGAAGGTAATACTAAAGTGATTGAGTATTCTAAAGATCGTGGATTCTCCTATTTAATGGATCCAAAAGAGACATTTCTGACAACTGCAGCTTATGACAACGATTTCGTTACAGCGAAAGCACTCGTTGAAGCAGGAATGGATGCAAACTTCTGTAATGCAGATGGAGTGAATGCTGCTTGGATTTTCCATGTAAATAATAATCAACCAGCCGTAGAATTCTTCAAACAGCAGAAAAACTTCAACAGTTCCATTTTACAAAGACCTTTACTTATATTCAACCCAGAAATTGACTGTTCTTTCATTATCACTCGTGATGTTCCATCTCCAAGTCCTGAATTGTGGTGCTGCTTGGATTGCAGTGACGAATACCACGCAATTTGCACAGCATGCAAGAATAGATGCCACAAAGGACACAATGTCATCAAATTTAATGGAACAAAAGCTTATTGTACTTGTGGATCAGGAATTTTGAAAAATCACTGCACATGTATGAAAAGAAAGAACGCGTTGCAACAGCATGAAATTAGATATTGATATTACTAGTGTTTTTGTTAAAATTTTATATAATAAACATCTAAACTATATCTTATATGTTGTATTTCTTACACGATCTTTTTAACTTAGATAGCATAGTATAAAAATGAATAAAACTTTGATAATGAAATTTTCATATTGATTTTTACATTTACATATACATACACTGCATAATAACAAAATAAATCTAGTAGTTATTAAGTTTGACAGTATACAAATTCATAATATGCTTGGAGTTTGTAAAATTCATTCGTATTGACCAAGGTCACGGCTTCATATGTCTATAACTATCAATTCAATTGCTAGTTTCTTTAGAATAGCCATGTGAGTCAAGAATCAAAAGAATATTTCAAAAGATATATTATATAAAGCAGATAATGAGGAATAGAAGTAAATAACTGGTTACTATCATTAGAATAAGTCGATGCATTTGTTTCTGCTTCATATTTCAAGCTGAATCAAGTTAGACTAAGCACTGACAAAAGGCTTGCATTAAGGGTGCACCCGTATGTACGTTTATTTGAGAGGAGGATTACCCTCTCAATTTTGAGGGATTCGTTAGTTTATTTTCTCGATGAATATGCAATAAAATTTGATTTTTACCTTATCAATATACTTCATATAATATACACATGTTCATGTAAAAACTTTTTTCCAAAATCCTCAGGAATTAAGGGATTTTTGAATTTTAAGAATTTTTTTCGAATTTTTTCGAAAAAAAAATATTTTCAGAACAGCCTTAACGGCTAAGATTTAGGAACAATGTTAAGTATCAAAAAGAAAGGAGGTCTGATATAGACAACATATATCGTTGAAGGTTGAAAAAATCTCTAATATTTGAGCCCAAAATTTCAAATTTTAATTTTTTGAAAAAAGAGGCCACCCGTATGTACGTTTATTTGAGAGGAGGAGGATTATATTTTTGAAAGGGTGAAACATTATGAATATGTTAATTATATAATAATATGTATTATTATAAAAAAGAAAAAATAAAGCACGTTAAAATTTTTCTTTCTTGATTTTTTACAAAATCTACTTAGAATTATGCAAAATATGACTAAATAATTATAAATTTCAAGTTAAATTTTAATTTTGATAAATAATTTAAATTTCAAAATATCAAGTTCAGTTCGACTATGTATGTAGTAATTCCTCAATAAAGTGCCAAAACCCTATTAAAATATATGAACATTTTCAACATTTTAATGTTTTTATTTAAAAATTTGATGGAATATGAGCTTCAAACAATTATTATGTAAATAAAAATAATTAAATATATGTATTTATTCGTATTACAACCGTAGTAAGTCGATTCTTCCTTTCTTCTACTGAGGTTTGAATTTGATTTCGAATTGTAAAGAGATTCAAAGGGAAAATACTAGCGGATAAAAACTACCTCCATGAAAGGGTCATAATGGAGTCAAGTTGTATTTTTTGATATTTTTTGCTTTTTCGAGCCTAAATAGGTAGCCAAGATAATGCCTAAAAATAAGGTTCTAAATTCTGAAGTTTACATGATCCTCTCGTGTGCACCCTTAATTTAAAAATTTATGAGAAGGGCAAGAATTTCGCTTGACATTAGAGATTGCATAATACCGATCATATATGGTGTTATTATTACTCTAATTATAATTAAATTTGTCTTATCAAACCCAGCAATCGATCCTACATCTATTATTCCGCATCCTTATTCAGTATCTTTCTCTGCAAAAATAGAATTATTCGATTTGACATCATCATCAGTAGTTTGTTATGACAATACAAAACCTAAACTTAAAACTCAAGCTCAATTTCTTGTTGGTTACATTTTCGAACAAGCAGGCATTTCTGTCAATCTAATTGGAAAAATATCGGATGACTGCTCTATAATAATTGATACTGGTTATCAAGACTCCAATGAAGAAGCTTATAACCTTACAATTACTGATTATAAAATTTATATTAACGGAAGTACAAGCAGAGGATCATTTTATGGCATTCAAACGCTAAGAAAATTGATTCCAACTCAAAAAGTATACAGTGTCAAATTCTATCAAGTTGAAATCATCGATAGACCGAGATTTTCTTTCAGAGGACTTCTTTTAGATGTCTCACGCTATTTCCAAACATTCGATAATGTCAAGAGATTCATAGATATCATGGCTCTCCACAATATGAACTATTTCCATTTTCATATCACAGATGACCAAGGCTGGCGCTTTCAATCAAAGAAATACCCCAATCTTACGCTTATTGGCTCCATGAGGAACTCCACAATGAAAGATGGAATTCCTCGCGGTGGATTTTACACACAAGATGAACTCCGCAAACTTGTTCAATACGCAGCAGACCGCCAGATCACAATTGTACCAGAAATCGACTTACCAGGCCATTCCGTCTCTGCTTTGGCCGCCTATCCCGACCTTGGATGCACAGGCGGACCTTATCATGTTGCACAAAAATTTGGTCCACAAATTGACATTCTTTGTGTCGGAAATCCAAATACAATGACATTTATAAAGGATATTCTCACAGAAGTTATGGAAATCTTCCCTTCAGAGTACGTCCATATCGGTGGAGATGAAGTAAACAAATTCCATTGGAGAAATTGTAAAAAGTGTCAAAGTCGTATACGAAAACTTAATTTGTGGGATGATGAGAACAGCAAAGAAGAATACATGCAAGCATATTTCACCCAGGAGCTCGCAAACTTCTTAGCATCCAAAGGAAAGAAGGCAATCGGGTGGTCTGAAGCTGCTTATGTTGGAAAAATTGGAAATTTGACGGTTTTGAGTTGGTTGAGGCATTCAGCGAAAGGAAAATCAGAAACATTCGGATACCCAACGATTTTGGCACCAACAAAACCATTCTATCTTGACTACAGACAGGAATTCGTCGATGACTCCACTTATGTCATAAAAGGAGCACCTGTAAACACATTAAGAGATGTTTACACTTATGAACCAATTGAAAAATTCCACAAAGATGAAGATATAAAGAATATCCTTGGTATAGAGGCTTGTGTATGGGGAGAAATGACTCCAAACTTTGAGAGGGTCATGTACCAAACATTGCCAAGAGCTGCTGCCACTGCTGTTGCTCAATGGAGTGAACCTGTAACAAAGAATTATAACTCTTTTGTTGGATCTTTGAATGCTTTAACAAAGATTTATGATGTCAACAATTGGACTTATTTCAAGAAATTTAGACAAGTGGAGTATTAAGACTTATATAAGATTTGGTAGATATAATAAAATATCATCTATTAATGTATATTTCCTTATTTTTTTAAAAAGATATTTCTCAAATCATAAAGTCATCACAAAATCTAAATTGATCAAGTTACTCATTGCTATAGTTATTTAACAACGATTTCGATGCAAATGCCTTAAATTCAACTAAAAGAATATTGATTTTATTAAAGAATGAAATGATATTAGAAAGCAAAGGAAAGCCAGCAATTAAGCAATAAAATGTAAAGAGAATGACACTGTATAGATCTTCCAAATACAATAAGTTTAAATGTTCTCAATAAAGATCGCTATTTCAATGGTAAAAACTCAAATCAACAAACGATGCATTCTTCTCTTATGCAATATCTATTATGGAAATAGTATAAAATTATTCCAAAATAAAGAAAATATCAATGATTGTTTCATTATTATGAGTTCATTATTGTTAAAGTATGTTTGGATGAAGTATATTAGATGGGTTTCTGATTTAATACAAAAATATAAGCTTTAATTAACATTTTGGCGCAGCCATGATAAACCATCTTCAAGACCTTCGCTAGTCACAGCCGAACATCCTTGAATCTGCCAGTTTCTATTTCTAATATTGTGTAATTCCAGTTCTATTGCTATTTCGTCAGGATTCTTTGCAGTTGCTAAATCTTGCTTGTTTGCGAGGATTAAAACTGGTACACCAGCTAGTTTTTCTTCTTGAAGCAGCTCAGCAAGTTCAAAACCTGTTTCAGCCATTCTGTGAGTATCAGCACTATCAATTACCCAAACAATAGCATTAATTTTATCATAATATGATGCCCAATATGATCGAAGAGCCTTTTGACCGCCAACATCCCAAATGTTGAATTCGTAATTGCCTGTTTTGAGCTGCTTCACGTTAAATCCACGTGTTGGAGCAACATTATCAGGACTTTCTTTTGATAAAGCTTTAAGGATTGTAGTTTTACCAGCATTATCAAGACCAAGGAAGAGTAACTTCTTTTTAGTTAAGCTTTGGCTTCCTCCCATATTTTTTTATTGCTTTCAACTCAAAAACAAGAAGTTTTCAATATCGATCACAATTAAAAAATTCGATATATCGGTTTATTACCAGATATATCCAATATTATTCTATTTGTAAACAATTTTTTCAAATGACATCCGTTTAAAAACAAAATTTGAATTAATTTGATAAAATTACACGGATATAATTTTAAAAATTGCAATATTTCTATTTGATGAAAACTAAATGATTCTTAGTATGTATACATCCATTTTATTCTTTTTCATTACATTTTTGAATCCAGTTTAATATAATATTCAATTTGATAATCTCTATATCAATTTTTTTAGTCATATTATGATTATCACCTCTCTATAGTTCATAACTTTCCTTCTTTAAGCTGATATATGTCTGTATTCGGAATAAAAGAACAAGAAACTATAAAATGTTTATATTTCAAAGAGAATATCTTGCTCAGTGGTGAAATTCATGAGAAATATAGCTAATTATAACTAATAATCTGCTCTGATTAAAAAATACATGTTTGCAATATCAAGAAAAATACTAAATGAATCAGTTGTACTATTTAGTGTCAAAATTTAATACATACAGATCCAACTAGACTGAAGTGTATGTAATAAATTATAGAATATGAATTTTGAGAATTCCCATCAATCATATCATGATTAAGTGATGATTGGAATGAATAAAATGTCAGCCATTAATGCATGTACCGCATTGCAAATGGCCAATCAGTCAATTTATGAAAGAAGACCATGATCTGTGTCAATTGAACTCTTTTTGAAGGGACAAAGCCAAATGGAATCAAGAAATATTGTGAAACATATAACCTTGGGATATTAAAATCTGGTGGAAATTTAAATATTACTCAAACTCGAGTATAAAAAAAAATTTATCGTGATTTGAAAAAACCGCTCCTTATCGAACACTTTTTCATGACTGCTCCAACAGTAGAGACAATCAAAAACGCAAACAAGGATTGGCAGAATTTCGTTCTCTTCACAGAAGATGGCAAGCAACTCCTTGCCACAACAGAAGTTAAGCCAGAAGAGATTACAACATGGCTCGAATTATTCAAGGATTTCGATGAAACAATCAAGGCTGGCTTAACATATGATGGTGTTCACTACCACGTCCACCGTTTCTATGATGGAATCTTATATGGTCGCGCTGATCCAAACACAAAGAAGACAAATGGTTTCTGCCTTCTCAAGTCCCCACGCGCTGGCGACAAGAAGCCAATCGTTCTTCTTTTCACCTTTGATCTCCCAGCTACAACAGCTCGTTTAGTTCCAGCTGCTAACAAATATTTAGAAACTATTAAGGAATCTTTCGAGTAAACAATTTATATCTGATACTTACACTTTCTAGGCCTAGCCTGAATTTATTATACCACTTAGATGAAAATTCTTTGACCGGCAAACAAATAGGATTTTTTAATTTCGCCAATAAAAATGAAGCTACTGATAGCATTTTTGAACTCTCAATTTTATATGTGTAAACTTTGCAAGCATATTTAATTTGATAAATAAGATATAAGATATAAAAAATTTACTCAGCAAATGTCTCAAGGAACTTGACAGCCTGAGCACCGAGCTGCTTGTTAGCCTTCTCGATAGCAGCAGCCTTCTTGTCCTGCTGAGCCTTCTTGGCTTCGTAGTACTTGGCTGATTCGGCCTTGCGCTTGGCTTCAAGATCAGCAACGACCTTGCCGTACTTCCAGCCCATTGTTGTGGAGAGCTCGCCGAGCTTTGTTGTTGGGCGATCAGTGTGGATGGAAACGCAGCGGAGGGCGTGTGGGATAACGACGCGCTTGTATGTGACGTACTTGGCTGGAACACCCTCGAAGACCTTGAGGTTTTCGAAAGCCTCGGCACCACGGTGTGTTTTGTATGGGAGCATTCCGCGGACAGCACGAGCGAAGATTTCACGTGGAGCACGCTGGTGGAATGGACCATCACGTGGGTTGGAGTTTGTTGTCTTGTTGAGGAAGCGCTCGTAGGTGTGGACAGTGAATTTGTGCTTGCCGTTTAAAACGATTTCTTCAGCACGAACAACAACGATCTTGCGACCCTTGAGGAGCTGCTTGGCAACAGCGGCGGCAAGACGACCTTGGATGTGGCCTTTAGCATCAATAACAATTGGCGCAGACATTCGGAAGGAAAGGCCAAGCGTCACTTTTTTTGAACCATCAGTTGGATGGGTACCATTAATATCAAATATTATGCCAGAATAAGCATTACAAAATTGTTTTAAATCGAACTTTCATTATAATGTATATGGAAACATGAGCATCCTTTATCAGATGATTTTGATTTCCAGCACCACGCCCAAGGATGTAGGTAATGAAAATATTTCGCATAATATAAGCTATCCTGTTCATATAGAAGGGACTATTATTTTCTCTATTTTATTTTTAAGAAGAATCTCTGCAATTAGATGTGATGTGAACAAATTTTAAATCTACTAATTGCCTATATATTAATGGTATATGTTTAAGTCCCATATTCTATCAATAAATCAAAATTCAAGGATTTGTAACATTTATATATGCTAAAGCCATTGATGGCATCTTTACCATACATTTTGGGTTATTTCTGATAGAAATTTCAAATTGAGACGCTTTTGGGGGTGTGTTACGAGATTTATGATCTAATCTCAATTGTTTTAATATCTTAGAATTAATACCTAGTTGCTTAGTATATTTAAAAAAGAACGATAGGTAATTAAACTCATAAATAGTATAATATTATTTATTTCTTTTCTGAACTAAACTTTTCTATTAAAACATTAATATCTTCTTTCGAAACTCTGTGTTCTATAGACAATATATTATTCGGAATTGCTGTAGCTCTTGCAAGGAACTTTGCAACAAGAGATTCATTGACATGTGCACTATTCATAATGTATTTCAAGTTTTCCTCATTTCCTGAGCAGCAAGCAGCGATGGTTGGCAGTAAAACAGCAGCTCCATCTCTTTTGATGAAAAATTCTAAAGGTAAACCGCATAACAAGTCCAAAACTGTTGGCGATGGCAGCCATAGACATGATTCTTTAACTGTATTCGACTTGCAAAGCAAACCAAACAATACAATTAAATGTTTTCCTGCTGTACATGGAGCAGAAGAAGATAAGAATGCTCTCATGACTGAGTTGATTTCTGCTGCTATATTTTCATCAATGAATTGCTCGGCTGAACCCGGAATTCCTGCAATGAAAGTACTTAACGCAATTGTTGCTTGAGAAATGATATCGTGAGGGGCTTTGGCTGTATCTATTGACATAGCATTTAAGAAATCTATAATAGATGGTCCAATTGCCCTTGAAACGCAGTCAATTCCCACGGAGTTTACATCTTCAGAAAAAGTTGTATTGAAAAATAAATCTGCCATCGCTTGAAGTAATGAAACATCTGAAGCAATTAACGCCATAAGGATTTTTGAGGATGATAAATCGTCAACTGAGCATTGGCCTAGTAAAAAGCAAATGCCATCTAAAGCGGCAGATTGAGATAATCTTTCAACAAAGAAAATCCTTATGTTAAGAGGATTCTTAGCATCAAGAATCCTGGTCCAAAGTGTAATAAGTTCTTTAATTGTGTTCAATGAGTTAGTGTGCTTGCATAAACTTGGAAATACTGATATCGCTTCAACGCCAACATGAACTGCGAAAGGAAGTGATGTATCTGCAATCTGTGTGACATGTCTGATCATTGTATCTATCGAATTTGCGTTACTTCTGATGCATTCTTTGAGAGATTTGATTAAAGCCAATCCTGCACGAGAAGAGCTGCATAATGATGATCTATAGTCAGATACAAGCTTAAGGAATCGAGCTGTGTTCTTTGGATCCGTTGGATCTGACTCAATTCTGTTAATTGTCTCAATTGCGTGTTGGCTGAGGGATTCTTTGGGTTCCTGGAGCTTTGGATAGTCAAATGTGTCTTCGTTCTCTGCATTTTCGGCAAAATCACCTGGAATTTGGCCTGCTCTGAGTGCTTCTGCCAAAGTAATCGCTCCTTTCTTCACTGCCATCTTTCTTTGGCGTAAATTCGTTGGAGATGATTTAGATATTGTGCGTTCGCGAGCTTTTTCTTGAGAAGTACGAACCATTTCGTCATGACGCTTTTTAATTTCGTCGCTCTTTCGATTTAGTTGAACTCTCTTGCTTTCTTGCTCGAGGTCAACTATGTATTTGTATTCTGATGCTTTTTCTGATTCATTTCGAGCTCTTTCGACTTTTTGATTTAAAATTGCGTCGCGGCGTTGATCTGCTGCTTCAATTTTCTCTTTAAATGCTTCTTCTGCTTCTCTGCTCTGCTGTATTCTGCGTTCAACAACTCTACGAACGCGATTTGTTTGTTTACGAATTTCTAGCCGTTTCATATTCTCAATATGGCGTCTTTTCTGGTCTGCATTCAGTAATTTTTGATCTAGTGATAATGCTTCGCGTTTTGGTGAACTAATTTTCTCTGCAGCCGGACCATTTATATAATATTGAGCCGATTCCAGCCATTGATCGGAAATTGGGTTTGGCCAGTCTTCATCAACAACTCCCATGTTGGAAGGAAAGTTAAAACTAACAGGGGAAGGAGTTGATTCGCGTGCCTTGCTTTGCTCGAATTGATTTTGAGAAACAATGCATGTATTGAGCTCTCTAAATGTAGTTACGTGTTTTTCGAAATAATCTATTAATAAAGAACTGAATTTTTCATTAAATATATGTTCGCAGAAAGAATAAAGTCTTTCTACTGTAGTATCTATCGATCTCGTGAGAGATATTAGTGTTTTTAATGCTTTTTTATCAGCAGCTTGAAGATTTGCGCGAGATGGGCTATCAGGTGGTGTAGAAGACGCACTGCCTCGTTTTTGAACAGTTATTCTGTCTGGAGTGTGAGGAGGTGTTATTGGTTTATCAGGGATTGGCATCTGAATGAAGTTTGGTTTAGGAATTTCATTCAAATGTGGAATTTGAGACATTTAAAAATTTTAGTTGAAATTTTAGAAAAGTGACGAAATTAATTTTGACATTTAGGATAATAACGAATTTTGCTTCTATAAGTTGTTAAGCATTATATTCCACTCCTTGGACAGATACTAAACTGCAGAGCCGAATCGTATATCATCTGATAATAACAACTAAGTGAAATGTTGTAAAATATTTTTTTGACATTTCTCAACAATTATCGGCACGAAAATTTGGGGATGAAATAATGAATATTTGAGGAATATTTCGTGAAATCTATTTGCTACAATAATTTCAGAAGGAAACAATGCTATCTCGCAAACTTCAAATATTAAATGAAGTTTTATTTTGATGAGCTCATCAAATACGAATATTTGGATTCAGCATAGTTCAGAATCTGTAGCAACAACCCTCAGGGCTGAGTTTTGGCCTGATTGTGAAAATGATGAGTGGTCTTGTCATCTTTTGGCCATGAAAGATATAAAAACACAGTATCTGGCCTTATGAGATGCCAGTGCCTCACTTAAATCTCTCAAGGCTGGCTTTCTCAAATGCCGTCTTGATCCCGTGAGGCAGGAGAGTAATCCAGCCATGAGAACAAGCAAACATGAAGTTCTAGCCTTATCATATATCTGATACTGAAAATTTAATCCTCATAACCGAGTTTCGCTTTGAACGCTATTATAAGGACGATCTCGTCATCGTTCTGCCATAAATGACCCATATATGCAGAATATTATTTTCCAAGAAACTGGAGTTTCACTTACAGTCTATACTGCCAAGTTTCTGGAGATCGTTCAGAATCCAGACACTTTTCTACGAAACTATGCTTCTATAGTAGACTCACAGCTTCATAAAGACTAGAATTGGGCCCTGATCTTGAGAAAGGGCCCTCCTCAGTATTTCTTGGACAATTTTTCTGATTTTGCCAGGGCCTGCTGTGAATCTTAATCGATGCAGTGGGAAATTGCAACTACAGATCATAGAGAGTGTATCTGTGATGCTAGAATGCACATACCGCAACTTCTGTGAAATGCAAAAATTTTGCCGGAAGGAATTCCAATATCGGCAAAGGCCACTTCTTCCGGCACCAAAAATACTAGAAGGGGGTTCTGACCTTAAGAAAGGACCCCCTTCCCGGTCTTTCTGGGAAAATACATCTGAAATTCATTTTGGTAAGAAATTTGACTGTCATTTTTTTTTAGCTTCAACTATGGAAGTATATAAAGTTATGTTCACCGGCCTTGGAAATATGAATTTAGATGAACTGAAATCCTTCATTATTAAAAATGCTCCAGGAACAAATGAATTTTCCTTAAAATCTTTAGATATCGAATATGGAAGTCGAGGAATTCCGATTGGATACCTCACTTGCTCTTCAAAGGTTAACGCTGAATTTATTGCTACAAAAACAAATAACAAAAACATTGAGAATTTGCAGATTTCTTCCAAAGTTATTTCAAAAACAATTGATTACGGAACAACAATTCTGTTCAATCAGTCAGCTGCACCACAACCAAGCAGTGCCCCAAGAATACCAAGGCATGAGCCAGTAATACCAAACAATTCAGCCATTAGACCACCTTCAATCCCAGGAAGTGTTCAAAAGCCAGCAATACCGAAATTACCTGCTCAATTGTCTGTAAGACATGCACCAGATTCTCCTAATGTCCATAATCAGCCTCCTCAAAGAGAAATTGAACAAAATGCTGAACCTGCCGAGAAGCCCCAAATTGAGTTCGAGGAAAACTCAGATGTTGTACAGTTACCAGATAATCCTAATGACTCTGATGCAATTGAACCAGAACCAGCTCGTACAAGCTCAGAACCTAAACGCAAGCCACACCGCAGCCATCATCGCCACCACCGTCATCGCCATCATCGTCATTCATACAGCTCTGATTACGAAAGTTCTCCAGATTCATACTCTCAATCTTCAAGCAGCAGCTCTGATGACGGAAAAAGAAGACGCAGATCACATAAACATTCTTCCCGCTCTAAGAATTCAAAGGATTCCAGCAATTCGAACCAAAATAATTCTGAATCCGACGATTAGAAAGAATGAATTATGTCATGTCTTTTCTGATGTATATTATTGTATTTAAATGCATATCTTTACAGTATTTTATATCTATATCCTATTTTTTTTTGAAATATCCATTTGGTATTTTCTACATCGTAAAATTAATAGCACAGGTAGTTTCATCATATAGAGGCCTACTTATGCTTAGAGTTTGCTTTTGAAATGTAACGCGATCTCAAAGTCATGGATAAAGTTGCCATTTTCGAGAAGTTCATTTAAAAACATGCTTTTAATTCCCTTTTAGTAACACTCATTATGTTTTTTTTTTTAATTTTTGACATGTAAGTAATAAGGGGAAGTGAAATCAAATTTACATGACATAATAAATCTGCATAAAAATTTATAGATAAATGTCGCTTTTCCCAAATAAGCCTCAGCTTGCGGAATCTATATGTGGCATTACACTCCCTAAATCTGTAATAAAGAGGATTCAAAATAAGGAGTACAATGCTGCAGCACAATCTTTAATTCACGAAAATTTACCATTCAATCAAGTTGTTCGCCTTCTATCAAATTGTCCACCTGCATTAGCAGCATATTTCTATAAGAGCGCTTCTAAGATCGGTGTTTCTCCAGCCGCACAACAAATTTATTGTCATTTATACCTTGAAACTCAATTAGGCATCCTCAGCTCCATCCCACAAGCCGAGAAGAAAGCTGACATAGATGCTTTGAAGAAATTCATTAATGATTACAAGGAAGCTCTCGATGGAAAAACCGTAATTAAGTTAATTAAGCACTATGGCGAGTTGACACTCCTTACTGATGCATGCATTATTTTCGAAGACTTCGAGAATGCCGTCCAAGCCTTAGTAAATGGCAATCCAGATTACGTTCATTTGCTTAAACTTACAAAGACTCTTTCTGTTGAGAACCAGCGCCAGATTTTCATGCGCGTCATTAAGAACCAGAAGATGAAGTTCATAGACTTCTTAGATGAGTCTAGCGAAACAACAATGTCCGCAATATTTGATGCTCTTTGTTCTATCATTGCTGATGCATCGGACCTCAACTCATTCTACATGGACAACTTTACTAACTTAATGCCGCACCTTATTATGCAAGGATACTTCACTTCTCCGATTCATTTCTCGATGGAATTTATTTTCTACGTAATTTCGAAGAATCAAGAGAAGATCAACGAGTTCATTGAATCTAAGAACTTCCAGAAGGCAGATCATGACTTTATTGCAACATATTGCGCAACACATAAATTATACGACCTTGCAGCCAAGATTTACGCCCATGTTGACAACAGACACCTTTCTGCTGTCAGATACATCATTAAACATATTACAACTACAAAACCAAAGTCAAAATCCCAACCAATTTTAGATCTCATGAAAGAGCTCGACAAAGCCGACGATCTTAAGGAATGTTGGCTCTTCATCCTTAGGTCGTGCCGCGACCTCGGTTCTTTCATCGAATCCGACGATTGGAAGCAAATTATTCAGAAAGCGACGCAGAAGAGAATTTTGTCATTGGACGACATATTCCCACTCATTCCAGGCGATATGCAACTCGACGACCTCCATAAAACGATTTCTACAGCTGTCGGCAAATCATCTGCAGATTTACGAAAATCCGAGGAAACAAGGAAGAAAATCCTCGAGAGAATGGCAGAGCAGAGACGTATTGTCACAGATACAACGATGTCGTCAATCATTGTCGAACCTGCCGACCAAATTTGCGTAATTTGCAACCAAAAGGTCTCAGATCAGCCATTCGACGTTTATCCATGCGGCCATGCTGTTCATTTCTCTTGCTTCAGACAGAATATGGCCAATTTCCTTTCCGGCCAAGAATTAACTGACATCGTGTTCGGAGCTGCCACAGACAACACAAAGATCTCTTCAATGCTGCTTGAAATAGCAAAGAGATCTTGCCCTGAGTGCGGAACAGCCGCTTTGACAATTCTTGACAAACCACTCGTTGACGAGAACATCGACTACTCGGCAATCGCAAAATGGGAAGTTCCTCTTTAATAAAAAAATTTTTATCGTTTTTATAAAGTATTAGAGCTGAGTTTTTTAAATCTCATCTTATGAAAGGTACGGACACTCCCTTCTAACCAAAATTTTGGCTTTAAACTCCAGCTGAAGGCTATACATATTATGCATATGTAGAATACGTAGTTTGGAGAAAATCGGCAAATACAATCTAGAGTTATAAAATCATCCAGAATTATCGAGAAAAATCTCTTAAATGTCACGATAGTACAATCCAGTACAAGTAGTATATCATTGTTATATCATAAAACGAATTATATATCAATATAATGCCGTAAATTTGATTCAATTTACAATATTGATATAAAATTTGTTTTAACTGAAGAATCTCAGCTATATCTGAGAAAATTTCCATTTCAATTCTGACTTTTGTTTGGAAGATAATTCTAGATTTTAATCATCAAATATTTTCTTTTAAAAAATATGTAAGAATTTTATACAAATTGATTTTATAACATAAACGTACAGTAAAATCTTTGATATCTGCTAAAATATAAAATAATTTTCAGCATTGGCAGCCTGGTTGCTCGTTTTCGTGGAATTCTGAATCTATTGTAATACTGTCAGGGAAAACCTCATGGATTTTCTCTGCCAAGAATTGGAACATTTGAGCAATGCCTTCTCCTGTCTTTGAAGAGGTTATGAAGACTGGGTAACCGAATTCCTCTTTGACCTTGTTAACTTGAGTCTGAAGAGCTGAACGATCTTCAATTAAATCTGCTTTGTTTGCTGCGATAACAATCGGAGCGTTTACTTTGGCCATTTCTCTGAATGACTGGATCCAGAACTTAAGATCTTCGGTTGGAACTTCATCGGATGCATCATATGTAATAACCGCACCGTTTGCTTCTCTAAAGTAAATAGAAGCGATAGATCTGTAGCGCTCAGCACCTGCTGTATCATAAATCTGAATGTCTAATGTTTTATCTCCAACAATTGGCGACCAATCATGTGTAGCTGTTCCAACAGTTTGATGAAAGCCTTCAACATATTGGAAATGAATAAGTCTATGGATCATGCATGTTTTGCCCGCATTAGCGTTTCCAGCCAATGTTACCTTGAGCGTTTGAGCTTTAAGATTCATTCAGACAGAATTGTCACTTTCCTTTTGAAATGGTGCAAAAAAAATTTTTTTAGACGATCGCCTTTCTCTTTCAATTACTTACATTCTACAGTCAACCTTTCGAATTCTTTCAACGATAGAAAATTTTTGGAAAAAAAGTTCGGAGATCTTAAACGTATCATATTCCCTGCATGGTTTGGTATCTTCCGCCATGCGTTGTGCCAAACATATTGACACTTTCCAATAATTAATTTATGGTATGAGTCACAGAGTTAGATTATAAAAAGAAAGTAAATAATTGCAATTAGAAATCATATATGTCGGAAATCAAATGTTGATGAGCAGAAACCTTTTACTCATCATAAAAGAGATAAATCACTAAAGATTTGTATACATTAAAATTTGATATTTGGTGCTCGAAAACTGTCTGATGGGACTCCTCCAAAATGAACCAATCTATCGCTGAGGACCAAATTAGATGATGTGGATGGTGTATTCTCTAATTCTAACTTAGGAAGAATGGGAACAAAACGAATGACGACAACAACATGTCAAACATAGATTAAATATCTATGAATCAATAAAGTATACGTGTATTGAAGGTGATAACAATCACTTGAGGCTTATAACTCTTTGACTAAATTATGCAATAATTAAATATAATCATTTTTATATTTTTATACTGATAGTAATTAATATACTATCCTGCTTAATAAATGGTATGATCAAATTTGTTTGAAAATTTAATTATGTATATGAAACTATGTCTTCTATATAAAAATCAAAATTTTCGGACGAACCTAGATTGAACCTTTATGAAAATCTATCATTTTTGTTAATTGAGTTAATATGAATCTTTTACATATGTATATATAGCATTGATAGCTTATATAATCATGGTTTATTCCATATTAACATATTTTTTCAGTTAAATTTGTTAATAATATCATGTAACAAATTAATTCAAGATTAGAATGTCTACAAAATGCTAACAAATAAGAACAAAATACGATTTCTCGACTTAAATTTTAATATGGAGTAGTTTTTCGTTTAAATCTAATTAAAAATGAATAAAAACTTATCTTGTACTATTTTCATTCAAAGATTTTAATAATGTAAATCATGCATTTTCATAATTCAGTACAGTTCTTTTTAGAATTAAAGTTGATGAGGATGATATTTGTGATTTAAAATAATTTGTTAATGTTCACCTTTTATTCATCACCTTGTGGTATGCCCTAAAGCAATAGCATTATCAATTCTGCTGAATTGATCAACTCAAAATTCCAAAAAAATTCAAAATTTCAAAAATGAAATTAAACAATTTGAATTTTCACATGAAAAAATCAATTTCGAAAAAAATTTGGAAAATCAAAGTATTTGATAATTAGTCAAATAATCAATTTACATCGTTTTTACTCATAAAAAAACAACTAATTTTTGATTTTGATATCATATTTGATAAATACTCATTCCAGAGTTGACGTAATGTATTAATTATTGTTAGAGATATTGCTTTCGCAGCAAAATTCTTATTTCATGAAAGAAAAAAAAATGATTTTATTCCAACAAAAACACGTAAACAGATGAATGGAAACGTACTATATTTTCATAAATGTAGTAATCAGCGTGTCAGCTTTTGTTTATCATGTTCGAGTCAAAATGTATTAACTTGTAATAAGAAATATTCGAAGATTATATGAAGTATTGAGCATTCTTTGTAGAAATATTTGTAATTCATTACTAACATATATAATAAAGTTGTTTTTTTTTCCTTATTGCAATAATTTTGTCTGATTTTAATAACTTTTCATGTATACGAGTTGTGTGAATATGCATCATAATATGCGTAAATATACTTATTTGCGACGAATAATGTGGTTGCATAATGGAGGTGCTAAATTTTGATTTTTAATATGGGGCTTTGGTATGTATAATCATGTTCTTATCTCAACGTAGGAGTATTGGTGCAATATGATTAAAATTTACGAGGTTGATCTTAAATTGAATAATTCTGGAGTATAAATCACAATGCAGCTAATTCTATGTTAAAGATAGATACAGATTGTAGTAATCAATTAGGGAGTACAAATTCATTCTTTCATTTCTGTCGTATTGAGCAGAAAGGAAGAGATCATAACCCTAGGAAAAAAAGCCCAAATTTGTCACTTTTCATAGTACGTTAAACTCAATTCGCTCGGCGAATGCCGAGCACACGTACTCATCATTCAACATAATATTCTCATTCTTTGGTTATTATAGTGCCAGACAACACAAGATTTCAAAGAATTACTTGAGTTTTCAATTAATCTTAATCCGATTTTAGATTTATCAGAACTCCATCATCACAATCACATACTTCAGTGCGGTAACTACAATTATCCATATACAGAAGGAAGTTCTTTTCGAACAACTCATTTGGAGTCTGTTTTGGAAAGAACTTCTTTCTGTCCGACTTAATTTCATAGTTCCTGATCAACCAAAAGACAGAAACCACACACTATCTACTTAGGAAAGGAGTTCTTTCTAAATCTTCCTTAAATTGAGATTTTACGAGAGATAACCCTTCTATTGCACTTAAAAATGAACATTTTGATATCTTTAGTATCACACATGGTCATATATAGTATTTCATCTACATGAATACATTCATCTTTCGAAGTCTCTCATTAAATGGGAGGCTTCGAAAGATGAATCGTTTTATTCATACAACTTTAAATCTCGAACACATTTAGAGAGTGAGTATATCATTTTATTCTTGTTTTGAGTTTATTCTGATTCAAAATTGCAGTGAAAACAGAAGTTCACACATCATATCTGAATGTGAGCTCATCTATACTTATACGATCTCAATACCTCCACTCTAAGCATAAGAGGTGAAGTTATATAAAAATTATCAGATGCGTTGAAGTCTCAAAAGTATTGCCTGAATGCTTGTTTCATATTTGTCCAAGTAGTTTCAATGAATAAATGTATTGTTTTTTATAATTTCGATTTATTTTTAGAAAATATTCAATATAACCTTTATTGTGTTATTTACATCTCATAAATTCTCTGTCTAAATCATATAAAAGCGCGTTTTACCCCTATGAATCAAGAAATTCATTCAATATTCATGGTATATTTATTAAATTTATACGATTTACTAATAATCAATATTATATCCTCATAAATAGCAATCTATTTTGGTAATCTATGATAATCATATACAATATTTGAAATCAAATTTTCATTAGTTTAGGTTCCTTGTTAATAGTAAACCATTATATTTATTACTAATAATAAAATCTATGTGTCGTATTGAAATTCAATAAAATTACTTATTCGGTCCAAAAAAACAAATTAGATAAAATTTTTCTTTTTTTATGTAATTTTTGTTTTTCATTTTTCTCAAGATCCTAAGTTATGTTCTAACTTTTGACATCATATCCTATCATGCTAGGCTATATATTATAGCATATCCAAAAGGCAAGGAAATCTATCAGAGAAGCCTTTTTGACCTATCGTTGCCCTACCTCTAACGCCTGTAAGTGAGTTCAAAATTTCTAACCTCAAAAAAAAGGCAATTGTTCAAAATTTAATTTAGCCATCAAGATTAATCCACACGAGTATGTATTTAATACGTTGAGATCTGGATACCTTTATTAGCATGTAGTTATTGAAAAACAAAAGAATCTTTTTTTATATCGATAATATATATTTTATTCTTTCACTCTACATTTATCTTTGGCAATTCCTTTGAAAGGAAGTCCATAAACTTATAAAAGTTTTGTTCGTTGACAACTCCGCCGGTCAAATCGTCAATAGCTTTCTTCAAATCAATGATATCTCTTCTCTCTTCAATGGTCTCTACTTTGACATCAATTCCAGATGTTCTTAATGCAGCATGTCTATCTTCGAAATCATCAGCAACTTTTTGAGCTTCTTCGGTTAAATCAGCTGGCAATCCGCAAATTTTTGCGACTCTGCAACCGAATGAGCTTGGACACATCTTGTCAATCAATGTGTAAGCAAGAGTCAAATTTCCATTGCTGATTTCGTATTTCATTGAAGCATTCCTTACCATTGGGAACTGTTCAAACTCTTCTGCCAATACGTGGTAGTGAGTACAGAATACCAATGGGCACTTGACTTTGTTAATGAAGAAATCCAAAACAGAAGAAGCAATTGCAATGCCATCCAATGTTGATGTACCTCTTCCGAGTTCATCGAGTACAACAAATGAATCGCTTGTTGCATGCTTCATCAATCTGGCTGTTTCTGATGATTCAACGGCGAAAGTTGATTGGCCATTAAAGATTCTATCACTTGCGCCAATTCTTGTGAAAATCTGGTCGTAACAAGTCATCTTTGCAGAAACAGCTGGTAGCATACAACCTATCTGTGCAAGTATGATTGATACACAACACATTCTAGCGTATGTTGATTTACCAGAAGCGTTTGGACCAGTAATCAAAAGAACGAATCTATCGTGGATGTCGATGTCATTAGGAATTGGTGTTCCAATGATGCAAGGATGATTCATTTTCTCGACTTGGAGAATGGCTTGTCCATGAGCTTCTGGAGAATCCTTTTGTACAAAGATTGGTTTGCAAAGAACACCAGATGCTCTCCATCTGATTGATGTCATTGCCAAGGAAATCAAACAATCAATATCAGCAATTGCATCAACAATTGAATCCCAAATTGGTGAATTCTTTGCGAATTCATCGATGAATCTCTTCTGTGATCCGCTTCTCAACTTCTGGCGCTCGTTCTCTACGATGTCCAACTGCTTCAGCTTTTCTTTGATCTCAGGAGTATGATATCTTCTAACTGATTTCGTCTGAGACATCAAAATATACTTGTCAGGAAGATCTGAGCAATATTTAACTGGAATTTGGACTTGGAACTTCTCAGATTGCATGTTTACATAGGAAAGATCCTTGCAGCCAACTTCGCGCTTGATATCTCTTAATATATCATTCAAATCATCTTCAATTGATGAAACTTCTTCATCAATATCATCGATATCTTTGAAAACGCCTTTTTTGACAATGAATTCATTAGATTGAATTGATTTCTCGACTTCAAGCTCTGCAAGAATATCATCTATCTGTTTGGCAAGAGACTTTCCTTTTCCTGGTGGAACAACATTCGCTAATAGCGGAGATTTGACCGTTCCTTCAATTTTTGTGAAAAATTGACAACATTTTTTGAGAGCGCCAAGGCAATCAATGAAAACTTTAACGCTGCATTTGTTTGAGTAAACACGTGAAAGCATTCTTTCGAGATCAGGAATTGTCTTGAGCTCCTTTGAAAGCGTGTTGAAATCTGGTTTCATTAATTCTTCAACTGCTTTTTGACGTTCTTCGATTTGATTGATGGATCTGAGTGGATGCATGATCCAGAAACGAAGACGACGACGTCCAAATGGTGTTGTGCAGTGGTCTAAGATATTAATAAGACAATGTGGATCTTTTCCAATGATCTGTAAGTTTGTAAGTGCAGATGAATCAAGAGAAAGGAATGAAGATGATCCTGCTTCATCCAAAGTCTTGAATCTCTTTAATGATAACAAAGATTCGGCAATTTTGTGCTCATTTAGATAAGCAACACATCCACCTAAGGCTGCAATTGCATCTTGATGAACATTTTCAAGAGAATCTGGAACATTATCCCATTTTGCGATCTTTAAAATAGTATTCATCGCAAGAGTACTGTCCCATGTCTCTGAACCGGTCTTAGCACGTGTAGCGACATTACCACAATAGTGTTTGATGATTGCTAAGTGTTCAGGTGAGATGTTGTTCGCTGAATAGATAACTTCGACTGGTTCGAATCTGATTAATGTATCTGCCAAGTCATCTTCGTTAACTGCACCTAAATGGAAGGTACCTGTCGAACAATCAACAAGGCAAACACCTGCTGTTTGACGGCTGGATGATCTGATAGATAATAAATAACTTGGTTGAGAGGATTCGAGCATTTCGAAGTCATCGATTGTTCCAAGTGAATAGACTTGAACAAGCTTTCTTTGGATTGCCTTTTCGGCACCTTTTCCTTTGCGATTTGCCTGATCAATTGCAGTTTCCATTTGTTCGACTTTGCAAACTCTCTTTCCGGCATTGATGATTTTGATGGCCCATTCTGAGAATGCTTTTTCTGGAACGCCGCACATTGGTTCCTTTCCTCGATAAGTTAAGTGCAATTTAAGAACATCACGTGCAAAAATAGCATCAACACTGAACATTTCGTAGAATTTGCCTTTGCGGATCATGACAATTGCATCGAAGTTGTTTTCTTTGATATCCCAAAATTGTTTTTGGAAAGGTGTAAAGGTTTCCTTAACTGTTTCGGGGATGTAAACTGTAGATGGATCGTAACCTTCTTTATCTGGACGCTTCTTGTTCTTATCTCTGAGTTTTGTAGTTAACCAATCTGGTAAATCTTCTTCACTGACGGATGCTGATGCTTCGCGAGCAATTTGAGCATGGTTGACTTCTGGTGGAGCGTCAAATGGAACAGCTGCTTTTGTAGTTTTGATTGATCTTGATTTTGTTGATTTAGCTGGTTTAGCGCGTGTTCTTGATTTTGATGGAGTTTTCTGTTCTTCATCACTATCGTCGTCAATGAAATTTTGTTCTGATTCGGATTCATATTCTGAAGAAGAAGGTTTGTTTAATTTCATAATCTTTTCTTCGCTTGCTACCTTGTTGAATTCCTTTTCATCCTCTGATTCGCTTTCAGTATTTTCAAGTTCGAAATCAGAACTTGAATCTTTAGCTTTGGATGAAATTTTTTTCAGAGAGCGTATAGCTGTCTGCTTTTTCATAACAGGCGAAGATGCTGGAGTGGTTGGATTCTTGGCTGTGAAATATGAAAAAAGAGACCTCTGAGACATTTTACAATTTCTAAACGTACATAACAAGCAACTTCCCATTTCCTCATTTTTGATGATATTCAAAAAATCTTATGATATCCCTTTTATCAAGAACCTGAAACCCAAATTCCTTGCCTATCAAATAGTCAAAAAGCAAAATTCAAAAATCAAATCATTTTAAAAAAGAAAAGAATTAAGAAAATAACGAAGTCATTGATTCACCTAAACCATTATGATGAATAAGCTCCGTAATGATTTTATAGAAATTGACAAAATTTTCTGTGGGACAAAATTCTACTGAAAGTAGATGTAATTCAGGTGAAATTTCAATATTAGGTCCAATTGAAACACGTTGGCCTTGTCTGTATAAATTTTCTGTAGCATCAATATAAGAATTAGATACTGTAATGGAACCCGAATCTCTAATTCCAAACATAAAATATTTGCTTTGATTATTATTTGCAATGTAACAGTTTTCGAATGTAGCATGGCATTGATAACATAAAAACATTCCAGGACGGGTAGTATCAAGTTTAGAAACAGTATTGTTTGTGAAAACAATGTTGTTATATGTTACATATTTGCGTCCTATCGCACAAATTCTATATATTCCGTAATTTTCATCAATTTGCGTATATTTTATTGAAGAATTTCCGTGACTATTATCTATTCCAAAAGCGGTATTATATTTGCAATAATTCCTCGTGATATTGTTTTGGAAAATTGAATTGTTGCCTAATCTTAAATAAATTGAATTATAGCCCTCTAAGGCACCTTGATTACTATATGCTATTGAAGAATCATGCAATTCATTGATATTCGTAGAATTGTCAGTGACTGAAATATAGCAGAACTTTCTGTCGCCTGAAGATTTGGATCCAAAGCTACAAGCATTTCGAATGGAACTTTGTCCTCCTTTGATGTAGATGGAACCACCATCACCATCTCTTGATGAGTTTTCAAATGAACTCGATGAAATAAGAGACTTAATATCATTAGATTTGAGGAAGATAACCCCATCATTACCAAGATTAGTGAAATAAACTCCACTAACATAAAAATTGCCTTTAAAGCCTATATACTTCTGATTTTTACTGTAGACTTCCGATGTAAAAATAGTTTTGTAGACTTCTTCCCATTCATTATTGGAATAATGAAGCAAATTTGATGTCTATGATGTTTCCTTTCTATAATATTACTCCTGAAGTAATAATAATGCGTTAATTGATGAATTTTGAAAACCCGATATTTTTGATAGAGAGTTCAGTGAGAAATTATCTTCTCAATTTTTTGTGAAAAGATGTGAATTCATATGAACAATTGTCATAAACCTATTTTCTTCGATAATTTGACTATTAAATAAGGTAGGATAATATATTTTATAACGACATATTTGAAGGAAATTGAATTTAAAATTTAGATCATTTTATATGAAGTGGCTTTGGACTAATACCACTAAAGTAGGATTTGGCTCTAATGTTGTTCAAGAACATCTTAAGGATTTTGTCACTAAAAAGTCTCGTATTTTGTGCACATTTGGCGGCGGATCAATCGAAAAAAATGGAGCTCGTTCCGATGTTGAAAAAGCATTATCAGAACTTGAATGTGAGGTAAAATGGGAAGGTGGAATTCAGCCAAATCCAAGATATGTAAAATGTTTAGAAATCATAAAAATCGTTAGGGAATATAAGCCAGATCTTATTCTTGCTGTTGGTGGTGGATCTGTTATTGATGCCACAAAGTTTATTGCAGCAGCTGCATGCTTAGATGAATTCGTTGTGCCCTGGGATATTATTTCTAAGGGTGCTTATGCCAAAACTGCAGTTCCATTCGGAACAGTATTAACTATTCCAGCCACAGGATCTGAATGGAATAATGGATATGCAATTCAAAGAGATGATATCCAAGAGAAAAATAATTCTGGTTCCCAGCTTGTTTATCCTCAGTTCTCTTTGATTGATCCGAGATATACTATGACTTTACCTGCAAGACAATTGAGAAATGGCCTCTTTGATGCTATGATGCACTGTACTGATCAAGTGATCACAAGTGAATCAGCTCCAATGTCAGATAACTTCTATTACTCTATTATGAGAGAACTTGTTGATATCAGTGATGGCTTAATGAAGCCAAATTCATCATTAGAACTCCATGAAAGACTTATAACAGCTGCATCTTTTGCTCAAAACCATATTTTCACTTATGCAAAGCGGCCAAACTGGGAATGTCATTTAGTAGCACAACCACTTACTCCTATGTATGGCATTGACCATGCAGCTACATTATCAATTGTTGCACCTGTTCTCTACGAAAAAGTGAAGAAAGGAAGAATCCAAACAATGGCAAGAGCTGCTGAACGTGTTTTTGACGTTCGCAGCGGAACTGATGAAGAAAAAGCTGATAAGTTTGTCGAATCTCTTCGTAATTGGGCTGTTAAACTTGGAATGCCACTGAAAGTATCCGATTGCGAATATGCAACAAAGATTAACCCAGGAGATGTTCAAATTCTCACTCAAAAAGTCAAAGATTTGACGCATAGCTTTCCATACAGATTCAATGATGAGCTAACTGAAACAGTTGTTGAAGAAATTTTCAATGAAGTTGATAAATAAAAATATTCTTTCCTAATTCAAAAATATGAATGCGGAAGATTGTCTCATTCTGGGAGACATGCAGTGACAATGTCTCCCGGAATGAGACATGCAGACCGACAAGAGTGCACAATACACTCTTGTCGGTCGAAGTTTTGCAATCGCGTTGTGATTGCAAAAGATTGTGCTATTCCTGCATATTTTCTACGAGCCTGCTTCATAAAATTGAATCCTTCTATCCAAATTAAATGCGATTTCGCTAATCTTTCATCTAAAATCACTAATCAGAAGCATATTGCAAGTTAACTTGAACCGGCATGTTCCTCCTATCCTGTCTTTCAGTTCTTTCTATCAGCCATGGTTCACAAGGAGGAGAGCTTTGCGCACAATCAGACATAAGATTGCGGCAGAGGAACCGGGAAGAGAGCAGCTTGAAGCGGTAAAATGTCCGAATGCTGTCTCCCAGGTGTATCTGTCAGGCAAAGTTCACAAGGAGGAGAGCTTTGCGCACAATCAAACAGAAGATTGCGGCAGAGGAACCGGGAAGAGAGCAGCTTGAAGCGGTAAGCTGTTTTCAAGTCTTTAGTTAACAAACTTTAACAAAAGACATCTAAAAAATTTGAAATAATTGCAAAATAATGCCGTCAGGTAATGCGCACCTAAGGGAGGTGTTTTGCGGGAGCTGGGGGTATCTTGGTGAGTACTCAGGAGGCCAAGAAGGGCACCCCAACCGACATTTTGCTGACGCATTGTGTAAGCAACCATTCTGATAACCGCTCAAACCGTCGGGACAAAATAATTTATGAAATTATAAGTCATCTTTCTAATACATATTTTTGGAAGGGCGTAAGATACGCCAACTTAAATATATTATTAAATATGAGAAAATCGCTCAACAAAAAAACAATTCTTTCAAAAAGTTTAAAATTTATCTTTCTAATACATATTTTGGAAGGGCGTAAGATACGCCAACTTAAATATATTATTAAATATGAGAAAATCGCTCAACAAAAAAACAATTCTTTCAAAAAGTTTAAAATTTATCTTTCTAATACATATTTTGGAAGGGCGTAAGATACGCCAACTTAAATATATTATTAAATATGAGAAAATCGCTCAACAAAAAAACAATTCTTTCAAAAAGTTTGACATTGATCTTTCTAATACATATCCTATGGAAGGAATTTACATTCACAAAATAAAAACCAGTTCAAAATCTTATTACTCCTTGAATTAAAATCATTTAATTTCAAATCCATTCCAAATCCTTAAATCTGTATTAAAATCATTTTGCCAACAACCAACACAATACAAATTACATTTCCATATATCTTCTTGTCCATTTTAATTTTTTATCTCATTTTATTTAATTTTATTTAAAGCATATAGACATCGAGATCCTTTACACATAGTTATATAAAAGTCAAATACATAATAAATTCTTAATTCTAGAGATATCTCAAAATCTCAATTTTTTAATTTAAAATACCTTTCATTTTTCATAGTACTATCACAACAAACAAGCCATTTACTAATTAACACATATAAGAAAAATATCAAATTACAAAACAACTTTCAATATCATTCGCATCGAATTCTATTTTTTCATAATTATCAACTACATGTTATTATATAATATATGTCGGCGCATATTCCACTCTATACAAGTGTCAGACACACTCACACAAAGCTGTGAGATTTATACCTCTATCAGTAGGACTTCTCAAATCAAGAACACATATGTTTCACTATCGCACATCTGTGTAGGATCTAATTAACCCTTTGGACTGGTACTTCAAAATTTGATAATTTGATAATTTCATGTGATATCATCATTTGCCTTTAAAACAACTGTGCGTTAAACTAGACACGTTTCTCTATCATAATGCAAAATATCAAAGTTTGGGAGACTCCCAAAGTGTCTGAAACTGATCATAAGGGTGAAAAACCGTTTTCCAGAAGTTGGGAACGTAGGGTATTGAACATCCAATCATTTGGGATTTCGTGTATTCAAGAGAAGTCTAAGCATGTAGATGGAGCAATTTACAGTTTATATATAATAAAAATGATTAAAATGGTCAATAGGAGTAAAATTGTAAAATAATTGTAACTTTTAAAAAGGATTGCTCTTCTAATTTGGTCATAGTCTCGAAAATTATATTTTTGTTTCATGAATGTTTGTATCGACCAAGGATCACTTTCACGGGGCCATTCAATTTTCAGAAGAATAAAAAACCCTATCAATCTTTTCAAAAAATTAATTCAGAACCTATATATTCGTAGGGATAATAATACTCATTATTTCAAGATAATTAATATACCCATCATTTACCTGTTATAGCATTTTACGGGTGCTCTCAAATTTTTGAATGGTTTGAGAAGGTATTTCCACAGTAAATTTACATTTGCATTATTATTGCATATAGATTATATTAATTTAAAAATTAAACAAAATTGAATTATCTGTCAACCCATTATTTGAATTGGAATTTTGAGAGCTAAAAAAGTCACTGCAGATAAGTTCATTTTTCGCTAATGTCTTTCACAGCAAGCGACAAGCTTGTCCAGGAGATGATCCCAGTCTTCGAAAAGGAATTCGGCGTCAAGCCACAATTCGCAGGCCGTGCTCCAGGCCGTGTTAACCTCATTGGTGAGCACATTGACTACTGCGGCTTCTCTGTTTTCCCAATGGCTCTTGAGGGAAAGTTCACAACAGCTCTTCTTGCTTCCAACGAGAGTGGACTCCTCCGTATCCGCAACCTTGATTCCCATCTCAAGGGTTCCGATGTCAAGATCGCCGAAAAGAAGCTCCTTGGCGAGGGTTGGGTTCAGTACGTTGAATCAGCCGTCAAGACATTCCTTGAGACATTCAACCAGCACGTCAATGGCCTTGATGTCCTCATCAGCGGCAACGTTCCACTTGCTTCTGGTCTTTCCTCATCTGCAGCTCTTCTTTGCGCTGTTGCTATGGGCCTTGACCTCCTTACAGGCGGTGGTGCTGACAAGGGCAAGCTGGTCGAGAAGTGCGTTGAAGCCGAGCACCGTGTTGGTGTCATGTGCGGTGGTATGGACCAGGCTATCTCCATCCTCGGTGAGAAGGACCATGCTTGCGTCATCTCATTCGTTCCAAAGATCACAGCCAAGCCAGTCAAGCTCCCACCAGCTCACTTCGTTGTTGCCCACACAGGTGTTGCCGCTGCTAAGCTTGCTACAGCTGATGACTGCTACAACCGCCGTGTTGAAGAAGTTCGCCGCGCTGCTGAGCTCATGATGCCAGGCGCTAAGACAATCGGCGAAGTTGTTGCCAAGCTTGGTTGGGAAGGTGCTATGGAAGCTGCCAAGAAGCTCCCAGAACGCGAAGGCAAACTCGTTCTCCGCGATCGCGCTGTTCATGTTGTTGGCGAAGCTCACCGTGTTATTAAGATGGACGGTGCTTCCCTCCAGCAGTGGGGCGAGCTCATGAAGGAATCCCATGCTTCCTGCCGCGACCTCTACAAGTGCTCCTGCGAAGCTCTCGATGCTCTTGTCGAGACTGGTCTTAAGAATGGCGCTCTTGGTGGCCGTCTTACTGGTGCTGGCTGGGGTGGCTGCACAGTTTTCATCCTTGCTCCAGATGCTGATCCAGCTAAGTTCATTGAGAACGTTAAGAAACAATTCTACGAGCCACGTGGCGTCAAGGATCCAATCATCTTCGCTACAAATGCTGGCGAGGGTGCTGCTGCTTTCAAGTTCTAATTTGATGAGAGTATTGTAAACAAAAAATAAAATTTTCATTTTTCTAAATTTCATCAATATTTTATTGTTTCAGCTTTGGTTCAAGCGAGAAGAATTTCCAAGTCTGCATCCTCAATCAATGAAAATTTCATGAATGTTTATTAATGATTCTACCTTGACTTATTCTAGAAGAATAGTCATTGTTGCATTTTAGCATTTCCGGCATCTTTTTTTCACGGATTAAAATATTAAATGATAGGAGTAAAAAAAAATCATATTTACATTACAAAACAAAATAATAAATAATATAAAAATAAAGCTATTTCTGCTCTTGTTGCTGTTGAATCATTCTCTTTAGATTTTCCCATTGTTTCTTGTTCTCTTCTAATTGTACGTAAATGTCGCTCATGTCAGGGAATAAAGTAGTTAAAGCTCTCATTGCAGGCATCGCAGTTGTTGTAATGAAAGCTGATTCAAGTGATTCAACATTGTCGAAAGATCCAATTGGCAGCATATTTGATAATGGTAAATTCTTGGATTTCTCTATTTCATTCAATTCTGTCAATTCTTTGAAAATATTGTTTGCCATTATCTTTCCAAACTCAAATGTTCTAAATGAGTTTGCTGTATTAGACATTGAGCAAACGAAAGAAGAAATGAACACGAAATCATTTGATATTTCATCTGTTTTCATTACAATTCGTGAAGACATTTCAACTAATTTTAGAATAGATGTTGCTTTGATACAAGGAATAAACATCGACCAAAAACTCTGATTCATATTTGGAAAATATTCATCAATAATCTTTGAAGCAACTTTGCAATGATAAGTCTCCATTGGATAGTTATTATCCACGAAATACAAATGTGTTTTGTTGTTTTTGTGGTATTCATCATTATATCCATTATGAGAAACATCATGTAACAAAGTAGCGAATAATAAACCAACAATTTGATGTGGATCAAGTTTATTACAAAGTCTTGATTTCAACAGAGTGTAATAAACAAATTGCAAGCAATCAACAGAATGTCTGAAATTGTGAAATGGTTTTTGGTTTATATTAATCATTTCTCTACATTTCAAAATGAATTTTGCCATTTCAAAGTCTTGTTTGCTCAATGTTGCTTGAACTTTCATCATCTTGAAAATCCTCAAAACAATTTCAATTAGTTCAGGATCATTATAATTCGATGAACAAAACAATCTGTGATTAATTTCTGCATCACTTATTTTTGTGTTATTTAAATCAATTGCTTCATAAATCAAATCATTCTTCAGCTCTTTTATCATCATGAAATGTATCAAACTGGAATAATCGTGGGCAATCAAAGGAGCATCTTTTGATAAAGAATCTCCCGAGAAAACAATTATATGTTTGTAAATATTGATGGCATAAACACAACCATTAATTTGGTTGATCATTAATAAGTATTTCGATTGATTTCCTGCAACAATTGTTTCATTCATGTACTCTGATTCTAAATTCACAAAACTATTAAACAAATAATCATCACAAGGGATGATAGAATTCTTTTGAATTTTGTTAGACAAAACACAATTAAATGTTTGCAACAAAGGAGTGTATTTCCATATGGAATAGGCATTCATCTTCATCTTCTCAGTGACAATATCCATTAACTCTGATAAACTCTTCGATTTTGCTGAGTTTTCAAGAATTTCTCGCATTTGAAATGATTTTTGCTTCAAATCTGAAATGTTCGATTTTCTGATGTTTATTTCATCATAAACTTTTGCGTAACTATGCAAAGATTGTATCAAAAGTTGCTCGAAATCAGAGAACTCTTTGTTCTCGTTTTGACTATTCACACAACAGAATGTGATGTTTCTTTGTGTGAAAGCAATTAAATTTTCACATCTTACATCAGAAACAGAAGCAAAATTTGGAATTTTTGTGCAAGGATTAGCGATTAACACTTTGTCTTGTGAGTTCTCACTAATAGATTTCATGGATACTTCTGTAAATATCAATCTACCGAAATCTTCACCATTTTTCAGGATGATTTTTGTCTTATTTTGGCAGAAAATTACAATAAATTCACAATTAATTGAAATAGAAAGTAAATTTGCGACATTCATCAAATAATTATCAGTTTCATTTTCGTTCATCTTTTGGTACAAAAGAAGAGATTGTTTTGGATCTATTTTCTCTTCGCTTTCTAGTTCTTTTGCGCATAAAAATGGAATAACAGCTGCTAAAACAGAACACATATCTTTGAGTAATTCAATGTCTTTATCTGAGAAAGAAAGACTCTTGATATTACCTGCACAACACAAAACACCTATAACAATATCATTAGAAATAATAGGACTAGCAATAAATGGTTGATTTTCAGCCCATGAATCAATTTCTTCTGAAAAATATTCGCAACTTTTTGTCAAATAAGAAATTTCAACAGCTTTTTGGGATTTCAATACATAAAGAGGAACTCCACATTGTTTTAATGACTTCTTGATGAGATCTCGACCTTGTACATCATAGTAGACGAAGTTTTCATTATCAACAAGAAACAATTCAACATCATTTGCACTCAAATAAGTTCCAACAGAAATTAAAAGAAAAGGTAATAATTCAGTGATTGTTCTTCTTGTTAAAATGTCTCTGGAAAACTCGTAAGCGAATCTCCTGTTCTCACACAGCTTATTCAGTCTGTCGTATCTAAGAAATCTCTCTATAATAGGCTTGGCGATGTCAGAAAAGTGATTTGCAATTAATTTATCTTCTTCAGTAAATTTTTCTGTTTTTTGATCAAAAAAAGTTGGTTTTCCAAATAAGGATTTGACTGAATTATCAGGAGGTTGAGGAGAAGGAAGTTTAAGGAACCCTAATGTTGATTTTAACATAGTTTCTTGATGTGGCATGTGTTTTTCTTTGCATTCCAAAATTACATTTCCGTCAACTGTTAAAACTGCTTTTGTTTCAACATCTGAGCCGATATCGACCACTCTGGAACTGGCATTTGGAAATAAAAGACGTAAACTTTGGTCTAAAAGTGATGTAAAGTCATCTTTGTTTACACCTATTGTTACTTTGTTTGCTAGTGGTGTAATGACATCATTTATCAATGCCATGCGTGATAGTTGACGCATTATGTAGTTAAATCCTGTTGGATTTGAGTTTTCTTTGAATGATTTTGCAATTTCGTCGATATTCGCTTTTGTATCGAATGCTTTGATAAATAAAGGATTCTGTTTGAGTTTGTTTATGATATCGGCTGATTCTGTTGATCGCTCTGGTAATCCGAACGAAACTTGAATTGAATTTTTACTTGAGTTGTTGTTTGTTGTTTTTTCTGTTGGATTACTTTCATTGTTGGTTTCGGAGAATGGTTGATCGTTTAATTTTGATAATGCTAGGATTTGTTCAGAATTTTGATGAATTTCACGTTCCATGGAATCCATAACAGATAAGTTCGATTCTCTATCTAGTTCTAATGCAGTTAATGCTTGTGCATATGCATTTGCTTTCTGAGTTAAAGTTCTAATATAATTTATTGGATCTTCAAGAGATTTGAGTTTAGGTGGCCGCCGCAATCCGTCATGTAGTGTTCCTCCAGTTGAAGTAAAGCTCCTCGAGGTGTTTTTTGCGGCCACCGTCTGAGGGCGCATTTTTTATAACAGACAAAAAGTGACAAAGATATAAAATTTCTTTTATTCTCATAAATTGGATGTATATTGAGTTAAAAATGTAAAACATTAACAGGAAACTAAAACGGAAAAGTCTGTTGGACCTCATACTTCAGAAATAATACTTGATAATCAAAACATTAATGGAAATTTTTCCATATTCCTATAAGGAAGCATGTATACTATATGATTGAGTATAAAATACCCATTAAAATAGTTAAATCTACCTAAATATGGTCTATCTTATATTTATTTGTTAAAATTATCAAAATTCTAAAATTAAAGTAAGATTTTCGAATTTCGGTAAATGATTATACTTTAATACCACGAGTTGATGTTTTATAACCTTACTTTGAAAAAAAGTAGTTACGTAATCTGCAAAGATTTTGATTTTTATATTTTTGAATGCATTCACAAAAAATTATTAAGGGTGCACACGAGAGGATCATGTAAACTTCAGAACTTAGAACCTTATTTTTAGGCATTATCTTGGCTACCTATTTAGGCTCGAAAAAGCAAAAAATATCAAAAAATACAACTTGACTCCATTATGACCCTTTCATGGAGGTAGTTTTTATCCGCTAGTATTTTCCCTTTGAATCTCTTTACAATTCGAAATCAAATTCAAACCTCAGTAGAAGAAAGGAAGAATCGACTTACTACGGTTGTAATACGAATAAATACATATATTTAATTATTTTTCTTTACATAATAATTGTTTGAAGCTCATATTCCATCAAATTTTTAAATAAAAACATTAAAATGTTGAAAATGTTCATATATTTTAATAGGGTTTTGACACTTTATTGAGGAATTACTACATACATAGTCGAACTGAACTTGATATTTTGAAATTTAAATTATTTATCAAAATTAAAATTTAACTTGAAATTTATAATTATTTAGTCATATTTTGCATAATTCTAAGTAGATTTTGTAAAAAATCAAGAAAGAAAATTTTTAACGTGCTTTATTTTTTCTTTTTTATAATAATACATATTATTATATAATTAACATATTCATAATGTTTCACCCTTTCAAAAATATAATCCTCCTCCTCTCAAATAAACGTACATGCGGGTGGCCTCTTTTTTCAAAAAATTAAAATTTGAAATTTTGGGCTCAAATATTAGAGATTTTTTCAACCTTCAACGATATATGTTGTCTATATCAGACCTCCTTTCTTTTTGATACTTAACATTGTTCCTAAATCTTAGCCGTTAAGGCTGTTCTGAAAATATTTTTTTTTCGAAAAAATTCGAAAAAAATTCTTAAAATTCAAAAATCCCTTAATTCCTGAGGATTTTGGAAAAAAGTTTTTACATGAATATGTGTATATTATATGAAGTATATTGATAAGGTAAAAATCAAATTTTATTGCATATTCATCGAGAAAATAAACTAACGAATCCCTCAAAATTGAGAGGGTAATCCTCCTCCTCTCAAATAAACGTACATACGGGTGCACCCTTAAAGATAACTCAACCAGATTGAATGTGAATTCATGGCAAATTTTTTTTCTTCATAACTAGCATGTTATCAATAAAATTTAACAAAAAAATTGATGTTATGAAAATAAATGAATTGAATTAGCGATATGAATTCACAGCACCTTTTGTGGTTTATTGGTGAAACAATATCGTATTTATGAAGCCATGACGTTATATTAGCTATATTTATAATCCTTTAGTGATTTTCAAATTGAGGTATGTGTGAATTCATGATTTATTCAATATTCTCAAATTTGAAATAATTCAAAATTTTTTCATTTTTCTCAATGGCTGTCTTCAATAAGATCCTTATTATTGGTGCAAGTGGAAGTCTTGGAAAAGTAGTTACTTGTACTGCTTTGTCACGTCATCTAGATATCACCCTTTTTGTTAGACACAAAAATCGTCTTGGAAATACTGGAAATGCAAAGATAATTGTAGGTGATGCAACTAATTTATCGGCTGTAGAAAATGCTGTTAAAGGAATGGATGTCGTATATATCAATTTAGCAGGTGATTTAGAAAAAATGGGTAAAATTATTGTGAAGGCAATGAAGAATCAGGGTGTTAAGCGTGTTGTTGCAATTAGTTCGATTGGTATCTATGATGACCCTGTTCCATCAATATTAGTTCCATATCGCGGATTAGCAGATATTATTGAATCAAGTGGACTTGATTATACAATTCTTAGGCTGAATTGGTTCACTAGTTCTAATGAAATAGATTATATTCTCACTCCGAAAGATCAACCGGAAAGAGGAACATCTGTTTCTAGAAAGAGTATTGCTGATTTTATAGTTAAGATATTTGAAAACCCATGTGATTATGTTAATGAAAATCTAAATATTGCTAAGCCGTACTAAGGTTTTCTTCAATTATCCATAGTAAAATTGTATTTTATGAAAATTTTAACTTTTTTCATATAAGTATGGACTAACAATGCCAATTTCAGTACCGATAATCTTAATTTTTAATTGAAATTTCTTTGAAATTTAAGAATTATTAATAAAATGGTAAAAATTCTTATGTATTTGTTAAACCACATCTAGTGAATATATACTTAAAATGTTTACAGGTTATTCAACAAACAAATAATAAAATTTTATTGTTTCTGCGACATAGGAATGAGCGGATCTTCACCAAACTTACTTATATAATTCTGGCGAATTTCCGTAAAGTTTTCGCTGCTTTCTCCTCCATCCAAAACAAATTTAATAATCATTTTTCTTGCAATCTCGCTTTTTCCTACATCTGTGCAAATCTTAGCGAACTTCAATATATCTCCAAACATTTCTATGCCATACCAATATGATTCATCGAGTTTTGTAACAATATATTTCATAATAACATCATTCATCTTCAATTTCCAAAGAGAAAACATATCTTTCAATGTATTCCTGCAATACGGGTGGAAAGCCGCTTGAATTACAGAAATTTTTGCATCATCGATCATATCGTCTCCCAAAATCTTGGAATATCTCAACAATGCAAGTAGAATAAGATGAGGATCAACAATTCCTGAGAACTGGATCGCTTTGACAAATCTTATTTGAGTAGATGGAGATCTTGCTGAAGGACCAATAGTTTGGATGATTTTATTCATTGTTTCAACATCAACTGAACCCTTTAAGAGGTTAGAAAGCAAGAAAATCGAGTGTGTTAAGGTATTTGTCCTTCTAAACAGAGCAGCAATGATATTAAGGTCTGTAACGTTAATAACTTGGTAATTGCATCTTGTGTCTAACATAAATTCGTCTGAAAATGCCTTTGAACTGTCTAAAATTTCCAAAATTGGAAATTCACAATCGAAAGGAGGGAAAATCTGTATATCGTCTGCATCGTACATGTCTATTAGAGTAAACTTCTGTGTAGGTCGATGATAAATTAATAAGGCGTTGTCGAAAATATTAAATGAAATATTCGAAAATTCGTTGTTCTGTAAGAAATACTTGGATATATTTGTAATACTATCGAATTTCTTGGATTGTAAAAGGACTTTTTGAACTACTGTAGCTTTTTCACTAGTTTCGAAAATAATTAACAAACAATGAGAGAGAGCAAGGAGTTTAAGAGGATTTCCGAGTGTATTTAACTGTCTAGAATTGATTTTATTAAAGAAAACTCTATTTTTATCGTTCAAATCAATAGAACAAGCGTGAAGGAATAAATTATCAGTATAAACAAGATAGTTTCTAACAAAACGGCATGATGTTATTAATGATCTGATGCTGAAATATTCGTTTAGATATAGATCATGGCATGATATGCCGTTCTTGGAAACAACAACAAAAGATCCTTTATGTGGAACGAATGCTGAAAGAATATTTGAATGAAATGTAAGTGATGTTAATGAAAATTCGACTAAAGGTGGTAAAATATAATTTTGCTGGTTAAGATTTATATTTAAAAAGAAGCCAATCGATTTTTGCGATTTTGTTGCATAAATAAAAAGAACATCGTCCAAGATGTAATCAACATAGTGAATTTTATCAGTATTTTGATTTAAATTGAGTTGTTGAATTAATATTTCTTTGCGGTCAAATTTTGAAAAGATTGATAGCGACTGTAATGAATCATCAATCGAAAATACATGATACCAGCCAGAAATTAAATATCCTTTGGGAAAATTATCACTTTTTTCGAATAAAATTGGCGAATTCGACATTTTTGTCACTTTTATTATCATCCCATACTCTCAATTTTGATTTATCCGATGAAAAATCACATGAAATATGAAGTATTGTTCTTACATATGGCTACACTACCATAATTTCATTGAATTGAGCTCAAATATCTTCTCAAAGAACATTTCAAATTGAAATCTTAAAATTATTAGATACCTCTCCTTCATATAATTATCCATACATGCAATTTAATCATTTCCTTTATTATCATCGTCAGTCATTGGTAAAAATTGTCCAAGAAATGAAGCAGGGTTTCAAAATTTTAGTCCTTGTCACTTTTCCAAAATTCTCCTCTCAAACTTTTGACGATTATTGTAAACTTTATTATGGCTTCCATCGAAGAAATTGAAAAGGAGCGAGATTTTTATGATGCATTAATGGTATATCTTCCTCAAAATGAATCGCAGATGGATGTTCCTCCTGCAAATCCAACAAACAATCAAGAAAAAACAGAAAATACACAAAAGCCAAAACCACAACAGCAAAATAAAAACGTTCCAAAGCAAAAGCCTAAGAACAAATTCAATCCGATTCGTCCTGGTTTTGAAGGGCCGAAGTTTATTAAGAAGAAACGCGAAGATAGAAAATAGAATATCAAACGTAATATTAATGATATTGTATAGAAATAAAGATATGTTGTATTATTACTAGTTCTTCTAATCCTACTTGAAATTAAGAATTTCTGAAAGCAAAAACATTTTTAATTCTTTCACTCTCGTACTTATTCCTCTATAGTTATGCGTAAGAAGAATTAATTACTTTGAATTTTGAGAAAAATTAGCTGTTTTAAACTCTATCTTGTTTTTCCTTCATTGCCTCTGCTTTGAAGTTGTTGCATCTTTGCATTATTGTTCATCTAGTATGTTGCAAATTTCCCATGTCCTTTTTGCCTTTTGGCTCTGGTCGCCCATCTCAGGTAACCTATATCCTAGAAAGAGTTTGTCATAGTCTGTATTTGAGTCTTTGCGTATTGTTTGCATGACTCTTTCCTGAGTTTCTGGTTCAAGCTCTTTCAAACAGAGCTTGTCCATATGGAATAAGCTCGTTTCCAAATATATGTTGTTTGTAGCCATTCTGGTTTCTTTCCATTTACCAACTATATCTTTTGGGAATGGGAAAGCTTCTACCCAATCTTTTCAGTCTTGCGTCGTTTTATTTCTGTAGTTTGGTTATTGTCAAGGAACATGTTTTTCAATACTAACATTTCATTTGGTACTGTCCATTTGAGTTTTACTTAAAATATTCATCCCTTCTCGCGTTCATTGTCTGCAAAGTAAGTTTTTATGACATTTTGTAAACTTTCGTTTGCAAGGTCATGTACAATAGGTTCTCTTCCTTCTCCTCCCTACTTTCTTTCTAAACTCTTCACCAAATATACCATCTTTTATGGTTCTGTGTAGTTCTTTGAGATAAATGTTCTAGAACGTCAGGTGTTATATTTCCATCAGCCATGTTCATTTCATACTGGTCCAAAATATCTGCATCTTTCATATCTTTCAATGGCATTAAAGCGCGCTTAAAATACCAGCTATATCTGGTTCACCATTGACTTCCATTGCGTCTAAACTTCTTGGAATTGTGGTTGTAAGTTTATGAACCACCTATCCGGGTTACTTTTATGACCCCATCTCATTGTAGTTCCATCGTCTGCAGAAACAAAAGTAGGTTTGTTTCCATCTTGGTTAGGTTCTGAATGAACTTTAAACAATGTTTCATTTCTATATGTTTTCTTGAAATTTAACCTTTTATTTCACCGAGTTCATCCGAGAGTTGAAACGTTAAATGCTCGTAAGTAAAAAGGGTTGTTGTATTTGTGTACATTTTTCTTCAGTGCTTCCATTCTATGCTGAATATTTTCATCTGGTGTTGGAGTCTTTTGTATGTCGGCAAACATTTTTCGATATTCTTCTACTATGTCAGCCGAATTTTTTTTAGACTCTTGGAAATATTCCATATTCTCCGCATACTCTTGTTTGAGGGTCAAGAATTTTCGGCTGTTCCAAATCTTCATCTAGTTCTGTGAGGTTAGTTTCCAAAGGAGGGACTTGTTCGTTTCCTTCAGGCTCTTCTAGCTGTTGTTGCTGAACTATTTCTTCCATGTCTGGTTGTATCTGAACTAGTTCTTCCTGTGGAGTTTCTTGTACCTCATCTGCTGGCATTTCATATATTCCGAGACCGTTTTTAACAATTTCCCTATCTACGTCATCCGCATTCATAAGCTTTTGTTCTTTCGTTCGCGTCTCTATTTTTACGGCGTTTCATGACGAAAGTTTGAATTGTCATTTAGCTCTGACATCAATATCTCGGAGTAAATTCATCCATGTCATTTGGATGATATGCTATTAAATCATATCCTTAGCGAGCTTGTATTTTCCAGGTTTGAGATTATATCCGTTTTGGTGCTGAGCCATAAAGCTAAATAGGTTCGGGTCAGTATTTCCATCCTTGAACTTTCCAATAGCTTCTTTATATCTGTCACTAAAGTCAACAGTAATCTGGGAAACCACACTCTTCTTTAAGCATTTTTAAGAATTCTTGGTTTCCTTGTTCTCTACTTCTTTTATGTCCTTGCTCTGTTTGTGGTGTGTGTTGTGCAGGGTTTTGAACTGTTGGTTGTTGTGCTGGTTGTGGAGGTGGTTGTTGTGGCTGGTTGTTTGTGTTGGTTGTGGAGGTTGGTTGTTGTGCATGCCTGTGTCTGTGTCCATGTGACGCATGTAAATGTTTTAGTAGTCCTGGTGCAGGTGCTTCTCTTGGAGGGTTTGGTGGTATATAAGTTCCACTAGCTAGTATATCAAGTTCCACCAGCTGGTATATAAGTTCCACCAGCTGGCACATATGTTCCATCTGCAGCGTAATGTCCTACCTGACTTTTTCGTTTTAAAAAGCATTTACTAGGTCTGTTTTGGTCTGTTGTAACTCTTTTTCTTGACTTTTCACAACAGTTGCTCTAACGGCGTCATAGGCACTTTGAACTGCCTGTCTCGTTGCTGCGTCTGTTTATTTTCGTCATATTTTTGTGCTACTTCTTTAACTCTTTGTCGAAACCTTCAGACTTCAGTTTCTTTCCAGATGAGAAGTCGTTCACTTGTTTCACCTTACTATGAAGAGCTTCGAAGGCGTTCTTAAAGTCAGCATTTGTTAAAGCTTCATTTGAACTGTCTTCATCCGCTTGTATTTTTTGTCCTTATTGACCTATGAGTTGGGCTGCTTTAGCGTTGGCTTGGGCATCTAACCAGTCATGTTAGCTTTTATATACTCTGCGCTTTTCATTGCCTTTTGCTGGCTGCGCGTTATTTTACTTTCTTGTGCTAAGTTTTCATACTGTACGGTTTGGTTTTGCAAGCTGTAAAAGTTTTTCTGCCTTTACAGTTGCTTCAACTTCTTTTTTATACTCATCGCTATCCATATATGTCTTCAGGGCTTTTTGTTTTATCTCTTCATCTTTCAGTACTTTATATTGAGTAGTATGGTTTCAAATTATTAAACTTTGATAAAAGCAACAAAAGCTAAGAGTAGTTTGGCCAGTTAAAGAAGTCAATAAATTAAAGCTACACTAATTTTCACAATTATCAGAATTTTAAACTTTATAGAATTGATATATAACTAGATGTATATTATCAAAATTTTCATGATATATTTCCATAAGGAAGACATAATTATCGAATATGAGAAATATTATTCTAAAAAAACTAAAAAATAAAGATTCTTATTAAACTTATCTCATTATCGAACCTCATATGTCTATGCTTTAAGGTGACTGTTACCGCGGCGGCTACCTGTTATCTGGCGGTATTCGATTAAGACCATTGCTTCTGACCTGGGCTCAACCCTACTCCTCTACAACCTCATGTTGTCTGCGTTGGAACACCACCGTGTCTGTGGTCGACTGGGCTTTCATTTCTTGCATACCGCAATTTATTGACTGGCCATGTGTGTGTTTTTTAGTGCTTTATACTGTATGCGGACGTTACTGTGCCTTAAGGAGTGTTATCTCTCTATCTAACGATACCTAATTGCTAGCCTACGGCAGATGTTGGAAACATAGAAGCCTTTGCTGACCAGAGGAGCTTTGATCATCCAGTGTTTAGTTTTCTGTTTAAGTGCCTCAATAACACTCGACTTTAATCTGCCGTTGGTGACAGCCACAGTCTCCATTATGCGCGGCCACACATTCACCTTCCGGACGTCGTGCTCGACTAGCTTGTCTCAAGTTCCTCTTCTGTCTCTGATTAGCTGGGTATATTGACTCAGATTTCTGTAACTTCTGGGATACTGAGCAAGTGGAAGATGTTGCCGATGTGAAGGATCAGGCCGTGAGCCGCCACTTGATCGAATTGCCCTGTATGGACTGCC
The DNA here is from genome assembly GCF_026262505.1 of Trichomonas vaginalis G3. Taxonomy (NCBI): domain Eukaryota; phylum Parabasalia; order Trichomonadida; family Trichomonadidae; genus Trichomonas; species Trichomonas vaginalis. The sequence goes on along the minus strand of NC_067203.1, from coordinate 13,512,175 downwards.
TCTCTGGAGGCAATAACAAGGCAGGAATCGAAGCCGGCTTCAGGACACTTCTTGTAAGATAAAGCCTTGGCCAATGGTGAAGCACCACGGCCTGGGTCGTGTGATGATCTCCTTGACCATGCGGAGATGACGCGATGTGCCGTCGAAAGTCAGATCCATAAGAGCCACGGAAATTTAGCTGACCAAAACGCCGGTGGTACGGAAGTTGATTGTGGGCCTGAAGACTAGAAACAGAAGCCGTACTCTACGATGAGCAACGAACGATCGTATAACACCATGTGTATACAAGAATGAATCGCATAAACACGTATATTTCTTCTCAAAATTTTTCGTATAGGAACTAATCTAAAAACATCCATATAGATATGCAAATGGAAATTAATGTCAAAAAAAAGTCCTCAGAATACTCTATCATATATTAATAATAACGAGTTGATATACTATTCTTCATTAGCAGAGAATAGCCACTTACTGTCCTGTGATATATATTTATATACTAATAATAATACACATAAGCTAAAAACACACAGACGAAAATGTAGTGAGGGACTTCCAGGCGGGCGTCTAGTCTCCTTCGTAGCCTCCTACAGAGAGATACTTGACCCAAAACCATCGAGGAGGACTCCACTCGAACCCCAAGTCCGAGTACCAGCCTCGTTGTTTTTTGCATAGAGCGTATACGTCAATTCTAAATACGAAATTAATAACTTCCTGTGTCACACGCCGGACCAGAGTAAGGGTCTATCGTCCTGGGGGCGTACTTCAGGATTAAATGTACGGCGCTCCTGTTCCATAGGAAGATCATTACTCTTGAGAGCGCTTTCTCCTTTATTAGAATGAGATAGACGGTTATTTACAAAAACTGACAGACACTTTGACCGAGTTAGTTTTTTGTGCTGAACAAAATAGTGTCATATAAACATCTGTCAAAAAACCGTTTTTTAACTGTCACTTAAAATGCCCGTAAAGCTACGTAAAAATACGCTAAGAGGAAGGGTGAGCATTAAACATCCATATAGTAAAACTGACACCAAACAACAGTTTGCAACAACAATGATAATGACGGCCCACCTATTGTTCAAACAAACTGTCAAGCAACCCTTGCTTTTAAACCGAGTATTGCGTGCACAGAAGTGGAGGTCTCCTTTAAGAAGCGGCACTTTTAGCGAAAATGGCAGGCTATGGGTGGTCAGCTGCAGAGCGGAACACAGTTATAACCCTCAAAGTCAAATGAATTGAGTTCACTCAACCAAATCATAATAAAGATTGTCAAAAAAAGTCAAACATAGACATTACAGAAACAAATAAGTGAAACGAACAATGAAACTATGATATATGAACAGACACACAAAGGAAACTTCAATATGTTAAACGTATGAGCAAAAAAAAGAAAGAAAGAAGAAACAACTTGAAAGAAATAAGTACAGAGAATATCGCGAAAAAAGTGTCAGAAAAAGCAGCAGACAACAAGCAGACAAGTAGCCAAAAATGGAACATAGATGTTATTAAATTCCTGATAAAAACCATACTACTCAATATAACAACGTACTGAAAGATGAGAGATAAAACAAAAAGCCTATGAAGATATATGGATAGCGATTGAGTATAAAAAGAAGTTGAAGCAACTTGTAAAAGGAGAAAACTTTTACTAGTGCAAAACCAAACCGTACAAGTATTCGAAAAACTAGCACGAAAGAAAGTAAAAATAAAACGATCGCAGCCATGCAGAAGGCAATGAAAAAGCGCAGAGTATATAAAAGCTAATCAATGACTGGTTAGAAACTGCAAGCCAACGCCTAAAGCAGCTCCAACTCATTAGAGGTCAATCAAGGACAACAAAATACAAGCGGCATGGAAGACAGTTTTCAAATCGAAGCTTTTTATACAAATGCTGACTTTAAGAACGCCCTCTCCGAAGCTCTTCATAGTTAAGGTGAAACCAACCATGTGAACGACTTCTCATCTGGAAAGAAACTGAAGTCTGAACGAGTTCTTTCGACAAAGAGTTACAAAGATCTAGCTAGCACAAAATATGACGAAAATAACAGACGCAGCAAACGAGACAGGCAGTTCAAAGGCCTATGACGCCGTCTTAGGCAGCAACTGTTGATGAAAAAAGTCAAGAAAAAGACTTACAAACAGATAATCATTTGAGATTGACAGTAATACTTGTGCGACAGCATACATATCTAGATTAATAAAGTATGGGCAGTTTTCTCATGTAAATATTAACTCCGACCATTGAAATGTGCAATATCATCTAATTTGTTTAGATATGCGACATATAATCTCGAACCTTGCCTCGAGTTGAGTATAATGCAGTTCGATAAATACAGTCCTTTGAGTTTTCCAAAATATTTTCTCTAAGTCTTCAACAGCATTATCTTTTAAATGTTTTCGAAATCAGTTGATTTGTTGTGGTAATGAATCATCATCAAAAGTCATTTGGGACTGTGAGTTGGTTCACGATTGGCTGCCCAATAACATGTCTTTGCTACCGAGAGTAGAAACACCAGTTCAAGACTGATAGTAAGCTCAATAATTGACATCCTATGGATAGCCATTCATAGATCAAAGTGATGAGGCAGAAAACCCTAGCTAATAACAATAATAAGTAAACAAATAGACTAAGTGCAATAGAGAGGGTAAGTTGGGAGTAATCCTATGATATTGATTGTCTTAATTTTATTATGCATTTACGATTCAGAAACTCTCACATTCATATAAACCATCTATGCAGATAGTGAGGAATCATATGTCTTGACTTGGTTTGGTAACTGTATGCAAAGCTTTTGAATAATTATTTCTATGTTTGACGTAACTCATTTAAAATTAATGAAGCAAGAAAAGTATTAGTTATAACCTATGTTAAGACGCTCAAACAACAATAGCAATGGTGGATCAAACAGACAAATACTAAGACAGTCAACTTATTATGGATGAATTAGACTACAGAATAACAATGACTAACTCTTCATCAAAGCCGCAACAAAGCTCTGTTCTCCAATAACAAACCCCTCACTTAAACTTCTATATTCTCGACAGTAAATCCAATAATCACGCAGACACATGTTTGCGAGGAATAATACTCAGCATACCTGATTGCATTCTACCTGACCAAATGTTTCTCGCAGATAACGTAGTTGGACGTAAACACATTGAAATTCCTTTAATCATAGCACGACACTAGATTTCCATTATGATATTTCCACTCAACACATATCAGCATACTCACAGGATTTTACTTGATACACCAAAGCTATATACGCAATCATCAAATGAGATTTGTGCCTTCGCAAAGAACTGCAAAACAGTGCTCAATTAAGTTCGCCCAAAAATGAGATAGCTTACTTCATATTTGTGGAATAGTAGATAAGCATTCATTGGTGTGTATAGTTTCTTGGAAGAAATTGATAGCAGTTAAATGTTGATCATTCGATATGTCACCATATATTTTGTGCCTTATACATACGACGATATACACACATATATCACTCGAAAATATCGATCAATAAAGAACAATTGATAAACTCATTGTAATAAGAATAGTTGTAAGCCTTAAAGAAAGAGATGTGGTATATATACACCAGATATTCCAACATTTCTATTAGCTTCTTGCTTTTCTGACCATTCCTAAATGGAATAACAAAGAAGTAAAGAACTAGAAGTCAATAGACAGTGTTACACAGAGCTCAATCAACATATTGTTTATGAATGTTCTGATTATGGCAAATCATATGTTTGTGTCTGAAGAAGTCAACAGAGTAGTCGAGTTATATGCAAGTTACAATCTTGACAGCTTGCTGCGCGAATTGTATTTATTCTGGCATACACTTTCTTACGAACTTCATATGCCAGTGTTAGATGAATTTCTTAAGAGGAATTTAACTGATGAGAACACAGAATTTCGTCTCTATACCTCTTCCACTAATACTGGGCAAGGATGAGATATTCCAATCCACTCTCTTCACATTCTGACTGTATTTCTCGTTAGCACCTTTATTCTGAGTTCTAGACTCTCGCTTGTCCTTTACATATTCTGGAGAAGTTGGAATTATTAACTGAAAAATGTGAAACTTGACAGATCAACATTTGAAATATTTCCTCTATCAGAGATCGATCTGAATGTCCAATTCTTTAGTTCGTAACTGAATGAGCTGAAAAATATACAGTAAAACACTTCTGTTTCAAGAATACTGACTCACTCAGTGATCTAATTGCCTGACAATTATTTGGTGTATTGTCATTGTTACGCGGAATTCACATTATCGATGTCTAATTCATTCAATAATTAATCAAGAGAAGAAACATAAGTATATGAGATTATTTGGAATCTCATAAGATGATTTCTATTAAGTCTCTTAACTGTTCTCTATGATTATATGTTTCGACTCTCAGAGTATAAATGTAGTACCTTAAGATTCAGAAACTGATATTACTTAGTTTGATTCTATATAGTTTGATAGATTCAAGCAGAATACTGAGAGTCATGCAATTCTTCAATTATCTTTGTGTGATTAACTCACTTCTTATAATGAGTAGCAATTAATGTGTGTTTCGGAAGCATAGGGAAAGAATAGAAGTTAACAATTTGTAACAAAATTGAAGGTTGATTCACTCAAATAAGTGGTTATTACTAATAAGTATTAGATGTAGTTATAGAAATCTCTACGATAAGTGGTCATTATAATTGTCGCTTTAGGGCAACAGTTGCAAGGTCTCTAGTGATCATATGGCTACTTTTTATGGATATACCTTTGCTCAATATGAGCTGGAATTGCACAGCATAAGTCATTGACCATTTCTGAGCTCCGGCGATCTTCACAGGTAAGATAGAGTTCTAATCTCTATATACTGCAGATACTTGAAGAATAAGAGTTTGTGATAGAACTAAACTAATGAGTAAAGGTCATCAGAAATATAAACAACAATAAATTGCTATCAGTATTATCAAGATTAAGGGCTGGTCAGAGATAACAATGAGATAATTCGTTGACGATCCCAATGGCAACAACAAGTCCTAGTGGATACATGAAAGTGTGCACATCACATTGAGCTTTGTGCTCCAAGGTATATCGCTAGGTGACATGATATGAGAAAGTGTTGTTCAGCGCCAATCACATAATTTGCCCGTCAATAGTGAAAGTGAATTGCGTATTGCCAACACGATTAAAACTCAATGGATAATCAGTTTAGAATAGAGAGAGTGTCTGAAATTTAATGAGAGAGAAATAGCAGTGTTGCAATGACCCATGCTGTAACAGCGAGAGGGATAATCTCGAAATAACTCGGTAATTAGAATCACACTCCGCTCAGAACCAAACTGATCGGGTTATGCAAATAATTTGTTAGTTCAGAGAAAGTATCTGAGATTGACAATCATGAGGAAACTTGCTACCACTTACACATCATCAGCAGACATAACTCACTTGGATGAATAATCGTACATTTAATGATACAACACCAAATTGATCTATATGACGGTGACACTCGGGAATTATGAAAGGGTGAGTCGCAACCAGTTATCGTAATAGAGGCAAAATATAGAGGGTAAAATAGGTGGGATTTAGTTACAAGTTTTTCTAATAACCATGCCTAGAGGAATAACGTGATATGACTAAGGCGGTGAGAGACAATGTTACACGCATATCACGATATAGGATCATCTCGCGTCATTTCAACCGTTATGTCATTTGAAACATGTAAAGGATTCGCGAGAAATAAATTGAGATATACTCTCTCAGATAACATTTAATATATAAAAATTCCTCCACTTTTATGTAGACGTTATAAAGACTCTCGGAGAATATTGAAAAGCGCCAAACTATGATTATGGATCTATGCATTCTATAAGAAACTTAATACTGTTTATAATAGTGGACTTCACTCTCTTATGTTGGGAACCATTCTTTTTTGCATGCAGCAATTGGTCGATAGTATTCAAAATCTATTGAATCTGAAGATCCCCTTAGTGATCTTCCAGACAAGGAGAATTTGGTATAAGAAATGTAATAATGTGTGGTAATTATACTCTATGCAGAAAAAGTGAGACGAACATGACTTGGACATGATGGTATACATGCGATATATATATGAAATGTATAATAATTGTTTATATTATTATAAATTTCAGAACTATACCAGCATCTAATTAATGTATGCAATAAGATAGTATTGACCATTATCTTATTTGCATTAATCTTTATCCTAGTCGACACATAGTATTCACAAAACTGGATATGATGAACCTGCAATAAAATGATGGTTTCACAATATATAGAGTAAATGTTAGCCAGGAATTCTGAGTTTTCAACAAATTTTTCAATATATTCCTCTAACAACTGTTATTAATTTAAGTTGAGCAATGTGTTTTCTATGTATAATAACATATACTTAATTACCATATATCTTCAAAAACAATTGTCACTCAATATTTGATTGAAGTAATAATTTGTAGAGCGCAATTGGAAGTCATATTGTGCTAACCAGATATAGCGTGCGTATTTTAACAGCGCGGCTTTAATGCCATTTGAAATGATATGAAAAGATGCAGATATTTTGGGACCAGTATGAAATGAACTATGGCTGATTGGAATATCAAACACCTGACGTTCGTAGAACATTTATCTTCAAAGAAACTACACAGAACCATAAAGATGGTATATTTTGTGAAGATGTTTAGTAAAGAAAGTTTAGGGAGGGAGAGAAAGAGACCTATTGTTACATGACCTGCAAACGAATAGTTTACAAAATGTCATAAAAACTTACTTGCAGCACAATGAACGCAGAAGGCATGATATTTAAAGCTATACTCAATATGCGACTAGTACCAAATGAATGTTAGTATTTGAAAATACATGTTCCTTTGACAAAAATAAAACCAACCTACAGAAATAAACGGACGCCAAGACTGAAAGATTGCGGTAGAACCTTTCCCATTTCACAAAAGATTATTAGTTGCGTAACATGGAAAGAAAAACCAGAATGGCCTACAAAAACATATATTTTTGGAGAAACGAGCTTTTCCATTATGGACAAGCTCATGTTTGAAGCAGCTCTTGAAGCCAGAAAACTCAGGAAAGAGTCGATGCAAAACAATACGCAAAAGACTCAAAATACAGACTATGACAAACTCTTTCTAGTGATATAGGTTACCTGAGCATGGGCGACAGAGCAAAAGGCAAAAAAGGACATGGGAATATTTGCAACATACTAGATGAACATTAATGCAAAGATGCATAAAAACTTCAAGCAGAGGGCAATGAAGCCAAAAAGATAGAGTTAAAACTCAGTCAGGAAGAAAATGTAAAGCTTGGTCACGTGGGTTCTATGTTAGACATATACAATCCAACTACTTTATATTTTTACTCATGATGAATCATGTACGCCGGCTCAGAATATAACGCCAACAGTTTTGGATGCATGAACGGAAATGTTTCTTGCCGAATGTTAACGAATGCGACAATGCCATTAGAAGGCAGAAATTAGTTCCTGGCAACTTACGAATATCACAAAACTGCTGTTTCTTATGGAACGTAGGGTGAGTTTCGGAGAAGGTTCTTCAACAACAGTAAGATATTTGGCTTTGCCGACAGGTTTCATATAATTTCTATTGACAACTTCTTTACTTATACGTGGAACAAGACTTATTGAAATAAACCTTCTGTCTTACCAGTTGTCTGACAAGAATAGGTTGCATGGAATTTTCTATTGTCGGATACCAATATGCTCCAGAAGTTTTCATGGATATAAGATATATTCTAACTCTGACTTAGTTCAAACAGTAACATGGGTCAAACTATTGAATTGGTTCGCTTTAAGAAAACTCAGTACAACCACAAGCCTAGAGAACAAAACAGACCAGTATGCAACTATTGAGGAAAATAAAGAAGACTTGACCCTTAACGTTCCAGGAGTTTATGTTAATACCTTTCTGGACAAAATGCAGCAGCAAGTAACTCAAATGTTAAAATTGAAACTTCAGCAGTTCCTTTGTCATCTTTTCCTTCATCTTCAGGTTTTTAAGATACTTTTGCCAAACTGGGCAGGAAAAATTTCTGTATTACGAACTTACTCCAAGCAAAAATAATTAGTCCATGCACCAACACAAGACCCATTCCACTCTTACAGACGTAAAGGGAACAAAATCAACGTCATTCGGCCGAATTTTGCAAAGACAAAGTTGACTTAGACTTTGGTTCTCAAACTTCGAACACTGAAGTAAACTATTATTTCAATGCTTGCTTGGCAGATGCTTGGGACCCAGTTAAGTTTACATGCGAAAAGTTTGAATGCAAGAGATAGAAAGCAACTTGCTAGTCTAATGTTGACCCAGATATTTCAAATGCTTTAGCTGCCAAATATTATTGCAGTTCCACTTTATGTTCCCTATACACCCCAAAAATATCTGTCAAAGACTTTGCAGCGCTGAAGTTGGAAACCGAAAATTCCAGGAGCCCGCAGGTGCAAGAAGCCAGATTATTCTTTAACAACTGGCAATGAAACATGCAGATTTACTATGTTGAATACTGTTCAGACTGAACTATAAATGACTATTCTTGTTTCTACCCAACCCTTGGTATTTTAAATATCATATAAAACATTAGATGGCAAAATATTATCCAGGGAGCTCATTCTACAGTTGAGGATATGAGGTCATACAACTTGACATTAGATAATGCTATGACTTTAACAACAACTTCACAACAACCATTAACCCTGAAATGCAAAGTTCTATTATGCCATATGTGAAAGTATGGACTCATACAGGAGGTCAAAAAACTCAATATACAAATGGAGACCGTTCAAACTTTTGGCTTGGCATTCCATTTGCTGACTCAGAAGACTTTATGGGTGGTATTTCAACTGTTGGTACAGTTCAAATACAATATACTGGTGACAGAGACGGTCCAGATGAATTGAGAGCAAAGAAGTTTACAAAACCAATAGCACTTTTCACGGAAGATGCTCTTTTGAAGATTCGTTCGATGAAACCTGCTGGGGCTCCTCAGATTGGCATAACAACAGCTTCCATCGAGCAGATTTTGGCAGCAGGTCAGTAAGTTGTTCTTGAACTGACTTCTCTCCGTCAAATATTGACAGTACGCCAGTTTTGACATAGTATTGTATTAAAAACTTACCTTTAGAAATATCGGTCAGTTTTGTTGTTATATTTTTGTCTGCTTCAAGAACTTTCACCATCTCGGTTATACCAACTTTCTTTGCTTTATGAAAATATTTTGGTTCAGCAAAGACTGCTATTCTATAACATTTTCCATTGTTTGTGTAAAGAACTATTCTGTCAATGTATTTGTATTGTTTGTGTGTGTAAACTTTGTTTCTGCTTCAATTCGAAGAGATACTCAAATACGTCCATCTTTTTATTCTAAGTAAAATGTCATTTCCGAAAAATAGAAGCGTGAGTGTTTCAAAAGGTTTAATGGCGGTGGCAGATGTGAAGTTAAATTCACCAACTCAAACAAACAGTCAAAGTGTTGTTGTCAATGTCAAAGAAAGAGATGTTGAAGTGGGGAAACCATACGAAGACGAAGATGGTATAACAATAGTTCCTGTAAAAGAACAACCAACATATCCTGAAGTTAGCAGAGACTTAAGTTCTGTTGCAGATATTCGAAACGACTACCAACAACTTAAAGACAAACTTAAAAACTCAGGAGAAGATTTGTCAAGCTTTGGTATAATGTTAAACTTGGTCGAACACAACCCTGTAAAAGTGAACTCATATGTCATTGCACCTCATGAAGTTTTGAAAGAACTATTGAAACTTTTGACAGAGGCAGACGATATAAACATCAAAGAAATAGAACCTGACATTGCTTGCTGTGGTGTTTCATATAATGTCATTGACAAGATATACGTTATGAAAGGAGGTGAAACTTGAACTTAAAATATAGTTTCCCAGACGTCATAAAAATATTTGACGACCACAACATTTCATTAAAATTTATTTGCTAAGTAAATGGCAGAAGACATAGTGGTTTATACTATTACGACTAAAAACCCTGAGTCATATAATTCTATAACAACAAACTTACAAAGTCCTCAAGGACGATATTGTAAACTAACCTTAAACACAATGACGACTAAAGCTTGTTTTGCTCTTTTGACACCAGAAGATTTTATTGTTGTGAATGGTAAAAAATACTTTTGAAGATACTTACTCAGATATACCACCAACAGGTTTTGTTGACTTATTTAATACTTTAAGGACGGATGTAACATGTGCTGCAACTACTAGAGCAGGTTTTCGTTATGTTTGGATGTCCGACTGAGTTTACTATAAACAATATGAGCTATAATACAAAACTTATATCTGGTTTTTACTACCAACAGTTTCCTATAACAGGAAAAGGTGTCATACAAGGTTTGTCTGTTCCATTGACTTTAAGTACACCTATTTTATATATTGTTTCAAACTTAGGTTCAAAGTGCTATTCGAATGTCGACAGAAACTACTATGACCAAAAGATACTCATGCGTATAAACAACACTTTCTCTGCTGGTTTGCCTATTGTTCATTCGAATGCAGAGTTTTCAGCTTTAGTAAACTCAAACACTTTAGCAAACATAAACTTAACCTTAGTTGACGCAAACTTTGTTCCTGTAAAACTTTTATGTCCTATGTATTTGTCAATGACGGCAGAAAGTTTCGAATTGGAAGATGCAACTGGTGAAAGTATTGTACTACAAGAACAACTTCAACAACAAATAGCTCAAGAACAACAAATGCAACAAATGGAACAAATGCAACAACAAAGTCAAGAATAAAAAAAATATTTTTTTTATTTTTATAAAAATGTACAGAATAGATGTTTCAGATTTTTATGACTTCCAAGCATTCAGAAATATGTGTCCATTTAGAGACTATAACAAAGCAGTCGAGAATTTGAAACGTTTAGTCATTTATGTGACTCTGCCCCAGAATGTTATGTCATGAAAGAATGGGATGTTGTCTTTAACAAACCAAGAGCAACCATAGTTTCAGAACAAGAATGTAGACAGAAACTTAAGAAAATAAAAGTCGTACAGGTTGCATGAAGATGTTAGATGCTTGGGATATCTTATTGTCAAAGTTAGAAGATTTTTCAGTTCGTGGTATAAAGTTCTATACACCATCTCCAAACTTCTATTCTATCTTCACTGGATATAAATACGAACAAGTAGAATGGAAAGAAAATGTTATAGAAGCTTGGTTAGACCATGTCAAAGAAATTATATGCAATGGAAACGAAAGAGTCTATGAGTATATCTTATGTTGGTTTGCAAACATCTTACAACATCCAAGTGCTAAAAATGAAACTGCTCTCATTATAATTGGAAAACAAGGAACTGGTAAGAACACTTTCTTTACAGATATCTTGTGCAAACTGTTAGAGGGCTATTCGAACCCTAATATGACAAACTTAGAAAACATCTGCGGTAAATTTAACTCTTCAATAGAGAATATGAAACTTATAGTATGTAACGAACTTCAAAGTATAGATACAACAAAGGTTTTAAACTCAGATGCTTTGAAGAGTCTTATAACAGACAAAGTTGGAGTTGTTGAAAGAAAATATAAAGACCAAAGAGTTTGTGAAAATGTTGCAAATTTCATCATGGTTTCAAACAATGTTGTTCCGATGAAGTTAGAAAGTTCTGACAGAAGATATGTAGTTGTCAGAACGTCAGATTCTCATATGCAAGATACAGAATATTTTGACGACTTAGCAGAAACTTTGACACCTAACTTTTACAACCACTTGTTCTCATATTTCATGACATTAGATATTTCAAAGTTCAATCCAAGACAAATTCCACATACCGAAGAAAGACAAACATTGTTAGAAGCAAACAAGAGTGTATATGAACTGTTTATAGATGAGACTAACTTTGAGTGTTTAGATGAAAGGTCATTGTACGATTCATATAAACAGTATTGTCAAGAGTATGGTTATATGGCAGCGTCTAAACGAACATTCTTGGCAAATGTCAAAAATCTTTTAGACATACAGAACGGCGTATATACAAAGAAAAATTTTTCTGAGTAAATTTTAAAAAAAATATTTTTTATCCGATAGAAAAGATGACGAAATATATTTCAGTAAATAAGTACATGACAGAAGTCAAAGAAGAACTAGACCCATTCATATATTTGAATGTTTACTTCTACCATTTTGAAAAGTCTACATTTGACAAAGTTTGGAACATCGAACCTGTTAAGTTTGCTATTGTGACTAAAAATGGTGCGAAATTTGAAGACTTAGACATAGAAGGTTTGTTAGCAGTCAAAGAAAATTTTGACAGAAAGTTCTCAAAACTCGAAGAAGGCAAAGCATACAAACTTGTTATACCTTATGAACCAAAGAAAGCAGACGACTATGAATATTATGAGTCTAAGATAGTTGAAGTTCAAGGTAAATTAGGTAAAAAGATTTTAGAGTCTAAGCCAGTGTTTGCTCCTAAAGAGGAAGAGAACATTGACATTGACCCAGAAATGTTCTAAAAATAAAATTTTATTTTTACATGTCAAATTTCTTTTTCTCTGGCTCTGGCTCTGGCTCTTTCTTCTCTTCTTCTACTTTCTTTTCTTTCTTCTCTCTCTTCTTCTTCTTCTCTGGTGGAGTTATGTCAAATTTCTCAGAACCATATTATGTAAAAGTTTTGTCCTTTAATAGCTCTTCTATTCTGTTTCCTATTTCATCTTCAAGAAGCGCATGTGTCTTCTTTGCATTCTAAGAACTTTTGTTGGACTTCATCTCTCCAAGAGGCGTCATCTCTGTCAACAAGTCTGTCATTGACAAACTTAAAGACTTCTCTGCCTAATGTTTTTGGTTCTTGTCATATTCCCAGAAACAGAACTTTAGAACAAATTCACCTTTCTTGTTTACACTATGTAAGATTTTATGGTCGACAGATGTTTTGCTGTCGAAAAGCTTGTCTCGAATATAGATAGCGAAATCGCTAGACATTTTCAAAAAGATAAAAATTTTAATTTTTCTAAAAATATGTTAGAAAAAAAGTTTGCTGACATTGACAAGAAATTTGAGAATGTTTTAAACAAGAACAAGAGGAAGTTAGAAAATGCTCAGATAAAACCCATACATGACAAGTTCTTATTTGCTCAGAATGGTATAACAGGTCTAATTGCACCACCTGGGTCGGGTAAGACTTTCACTTATCTTAAAATGGCTGCACAACAACAAGAACTAGATGAGAAGAACCCATTCTATGAGTTAGTTGTCATTTGTAGTACTTCTGGTCAATTCGACCAAACCGTAAATTCGTTCAAAGATATTATAAAGAAGTCTAAGTTAGTATGTATAAAGGATACTGAGTTGTTAGATTGGATAAAGAAGTACCAAAGAAGAGTTTTGAAGTACAATGCTATAAATGAGTATATAAATTCTAAGTTTAAAGACCCAAATGAGGAAATGCAGAGAATATTAGAGAAGAAACACTTCAGAAACAAACAGAAAGAGATAGAATACATTTCGAAGAAATTGCAATCTTACGATTGGAAGACTTACCCTCATAGATGTCTTCTTATCTTAGATGACTTTGCTTCTCATCCTTTGTTAAAGAATAGAGAACAAGATATGTGTCGAATTCTTAAGAAGCTCAGACACTTTAACATCTCAGTTGTCATTTGTGTACAGACAGCCAAGAGTTTAAGTAAAGATGTTAAAAGAATACTTACTGATATCATACTTTTCCCTGGATTGTCCGAAGACGATTTCATGGAACTTATGAAAGAGTCCATGGCAGGTAAGTTTGACAGACATGAACTATGGGAGAAGTATAAAGTCATACAAGACCCTCATACTTCTTTCAGAATTCATATCTACGCAAACAAAGTTCAAATTGTAAAAAGTCAAGCGTAAAAATGTAAGTGTTTGAGTCTTAGTCTGTTGTGGTGCTGCAGCTTTCGGTTCTTCTGGCTTTGGAAGACATTCAGGAAGAGGAACGTCGGACATTCGTTTGTGTCCTGTCGGAAGGAAGAACTTTTCCTGTCGGAAGGAAGAACTTTTCCTGTTGGAAGGAAGAACTTTTCCTGTTGTCGGGAAATTTTTTTCCAGTTGTCGGGAAATTTTTTTCCAGTTGTCGGGAAAAATTTTTCCAGTTGTCGGGAAAAAAGTTCTCAATTTTCGAAAATTTGAATGGTTTACGGACGGACAACAGGAAAATTTTTTCCAGTTGTCGGGAAAATTTTTTCTTGTCGGATGGAAAAACTTTTTCTGTCGGATGGAAGAACTTGGAATGTCGGAAGGAAGGACTCGGAATGCCAGAAGGATTTGACGAGGCAATTTACTTTATAGAGCTACCTGAGCCATCTGAAGTCAAGCGTAAAAATAAAGAGTGCAATTTACTCTACTTGTTTGAAGTTGTCAAAATACTCTGTTATTTTTTCCTTTAACAATGGCAAATCTTCTTTGAAGGTAAGAATTGTACAACCTTTCATATCATAGTGTGTTTGAGGTAACGTATCTTGAACTATTTGTTTCACATCTTCATTCGGTGTCATTGAAATCGGTAAGTTTTCGCGATAGAACCAATTTCTGTCAGATTTGTAAATCTTAGCAAGGTCGTAAAAGCTTTTGTTGTTTCTTCTGACTAAATGCAACATAACCATATCTCTGTCTTCTTCATTTTCCATCTCTTCAGTGTAAATCATATACTTATAGTTCTTTTCCTTTCCTTTTGGTACCGAACGTGGTATTCTTTTCTGAATGCTTTTGTCTTTTGCTTCAAGCTTGTTCTCTAGCTCTTCACGTTCTTGTCTATGAATTTCGTCAAGAAGTCTGTAAATATTCCAAGCATAACGAGGCGAAGCCCACATTGCAACAGCATTTACAAGAAGTCTATGTACATAATATCCTCTCAAACCGTTTGGCAATTTTTCACGATTTTCATAGAGTTTTGGCGACTGGGGTTTCCCTCCCACTCGCTGTTCTTCACGATTTTCAGAAAAAAGTATGTCTCGCTGTGCTTCGCTCAAAAGTTCTTGTGTGCTTTGGTTCCTAAACCAGTCTTTAGGAAGCTTAGTATCTGGAGCAAAACATGCTGTCAAAATACTTTGCATTTGGTACATATCGTCTTTGACCGAACGAATGAGACGGAGTTGTTTGTTAAACTGTATGTACTCGTATTCTTCATTTATAGCTTCATGAACGATAGCAGTTGTTGTGTTCTCTGTTGTTGACATATCTGTCTTTACATACAAGATAAAAAAATAAATAAAAATAAAACTAACTTTATTTTCTGACTTTCACAAAAGACCAAAAATAAACGCTTTACATGTATTTTTCAGCAACTTCGTCAAATAATTTTATAGCACTATCTATCTCATCTACTTCAAACGTTTCTTTACCTTTCGTGGGAGCACCATACTTTTTCTCAAAAACTTCAAGCAGTTCTGTTTCTGCAGCTCTCATATCGTTAACGAACACAACCTTAACTCTATTGACTGTACTGTCATATCTTTTAGTTATATTAAATGTTCTTCCTATCTTATATCTCTTTGTATTGAAGTCCTTCGGTTTCTGAACGATGTAAAGTAAGCCCTCACTGCAACGTTCAGTATCGAATGAACCATATGTTATGAAATTATATCCAACAACTGGGTCTAACCATAACAAAACTATTGGTATAAGACTTTTGTCTATGAGATATGCTGTAGTTCCATAGAATCTTACCGATATCAAAAGCTCAGGATTTCTTGTCAAAATTTTCTGACTAGAAGCATTTCTAACCCAGTCTTTGCTCTCTTTCCAGATGGAGATAAAATGTCTGACAAAGAATATTTTTTGTATTTCTTTGAGTATCTTACGTTTAAATCACCAATTCTAACCACTTTGGTGTCATTGTCTATCTTTCTAACTGTTTCAAACTCAATGTTTTAACATTTCTGTTCTTACATACAAGATAAAAAAAAATAAAAAAATAAAAATAACTTTATTTTTTCTATCTTAAGGAAATTCATGAAATTTGGTCATTTTTCAGCAAAAATATATTTTAGGGTAGAAGGTGACATCTCACCCGTTTTTCTCACCTCTTTTCTCACCCAAGTTATTTTTAAAATTTTGTGAAAACTCAACGGTTTGACACATGCCCTAAAATTATTTTACTCAGAATTTTGTTGCTGAATTCAATAAAAATATATTTTAGGTGAAGAGGTGAGATTTCACCTCTTTTTTTCACCTAATTTTTCACCTCTTTTTTTTCAACAAGCGTTTTACATGAATTGTACGATGTATATTTGAAATCCTAAACAATTTCGTAGCTTCTATTCTCTTTTTAGTATGTCAAATGTTTTAACGATACCGAAAGTTTCTTTATACTTCTTCTTGACATCAGATAGAAGGAAATCGTCTGCTGTTGGATAGTTTTTGTTCAGAAATTCTAACATGTCCATTTTATTTTCTGCTGGTTTCTCTGCTTCTTCTTTTAAGTCAGCATAGTCGTTTCGCATTCTTTCTATCTCTTTGACGGAGTAGTTATATTTCCTCATTGCTGCTTTACATTTAGAACATTGTGGGTTCATTTTAGCATTGTACATTGAAATTTGTCCTGCAAGTACAACTATAGCGTCAATGGTTTTCTTTAACTCAAAAAGTTGCTGGTTTTATCTGTTCATTCATACCTTACCTCTTCTATCTTTATCTCTTATCTGCCATACACATTTCAGCAACTAACGAAACAAAGTTGTCGTAGGTCTTAAATTCTTCAGATTTATAATGTCAGAAACATTCTTATATACCATATCGCAGTCTTTGTCCATGACTTTGTGGTTGCAATGAAATCCTAAAACTCATAGTTTACATTACGTATGAACTTCTTTATTTCTACTGAGTCGGTTGGTCTGACTTCTATTTCATCGAATTCAGGAATAGTGAGCTTTTGTTGTTGGATTTCAGGAAGTTTAGGTAGATGGTCAATAATGTCCTGCATTTCATAAAGATATTCTTCATTTGTTTCATCTTTCGCAGTGCAATCTAAATTACTTGTTAAAAGTTCTTGCTTTATCTTCTGGATTTCTGTTTCGAAAGTATATGAAGAAGGAATGAAGCTTTTCATTTCTACTAACATTGACGTAGGATTCATGACTAACGAGTTTGGTGAAGTTGTTGCTAACATGTTCTTACAATAAAATAAAAAAAAATATTTATAAAAAACTAAAATATATTTTTTATCTTAAGGAAATTTCATGAAAATTCAACAGGTGAGAAAACAGGTGAGAAAACGGGTGAAATCTCACCTCTTCACCTAAAATATATTTTTGTCGAAAAAAAATGGTTCATTTACTCACAATATTTTTGTACAAAACAACCCCAAGCTTTTAACCTCTCTTCTGCAGCTTCTAATGCTATCTTAGCGAGTTCATATTCTCTAAATTCTCTCTTTAAATCTTCTTGTTCCCATTGGTCTAGTTCGTATGGCGAGTCTCTATATACCAGAACATATCTCACGTTCATGTTCTATTTGTTTTTCATGCATTTTTCTAACTTCTTCTTCGAACAAAGGTTTAGCATTCTCTACTGTATCTTCAAGTTCTTCTTCAATCTAATTTCTCATGAACTTTCTTGTCTATGGAGTCCATAATTTTTCCAACTGCTATACAATATTTTTGGAGAGGCCCACATTGCTATATAGTTTACAAGTCTTGGGTCTACATACGTTCCTCTAACATGTTTGATTTCATCCGGAATTCCTGCATGAACTTTGTATAAAAAGCAACCGCCGGAATTCCGGCGGTTGGTATATTCTTCACAAAATGCCTCAAAATACTCTTCCAGGACTTATTTTCCAACAACTTTCTAAAGTCTTTCCTAAACTGCTGACACATATTTGTTGCATTTACATAACCATCCATGTCTCTACGTAAGACTTCAATACCGTTGTAAGTGCCTTTTGTGAATGTTTCGCCATTAGATTTGTTCGTGAACGTTTTTGCTTCGACTGTCATTTCAGTTCTTACAATAAAAATAAAAAATATTTTTTGGTGGCTTAACCGTCGGACATTCGTTTGTGGCTTAACCGTCGGACCACAACGATAAAAATCTCGACAAAACATATACGATGAAGTCTCAACAAAACATTTACGATGAAGTCTTAACAAAAATATACGATGAAATCTATTTCCTGTGTTGTTGTCAAAATGTCATGTTGTCACACTTTTTCAAAAAGATGTTAGTTGACCGAGTGACCGAGTGACCGAGTGACCTGGTCGCCTAAAATATTTTTTTCTATCTTAAGGAAATTCATGAAAATTCACCTGTTGAACTTGTATAAAAAGCAACCGCCGGAATCCGCGGGTTGGTATATTCTTCACAAAATGCTTGTTTTGAGGTTAAGCCACTTTTGGCTCCACCTCTTTTTCAACCAAAAACTCATTTTGTCGAATTCAGCACAAAATTCATGAAAATTCAAACGGGTGAGAAAACAGGTGAAAAAACAGGTGAAATCTCACCTCTTCACCTAAAATATATTTTTCAATACTTTTTCAGCACTTTTTCCGTAGTTGTATATGAAAGACAATTCGGGATGAAATTTCTTCATCTGATATATTCCTACCGGCGTTTGTAAACATATAGTCTAAGGTTTTGTATCTGCTACTTTTGTTCTTTGTTTTTCAACCTGAAGCATTTAAATATATGTAAAATATATTGTTTTAAAAACGTTTTTACTTCATGCAATTTTTTATTTCATGCAATGTTTATTTCTGTGCCGTCTTCAAGTATGCCCCAGTACTTACGTTTGGAGAGAAACATGAACTTCGGAAAATACCTTATCTAGCTTAAAACAGCCCATCTTCTCACCGACTAAACCCATTTCAATGAGTTTGTTGTATCCTTCTTCGTTTGTCATGAGTGCGTCAATGTTCTCATAGTAAACCTTCACTTTGGATTTGACTTCCGAGAAGAATTTGTTGTAGTTGTCAAGGACTGCCTTTGCGAACTGAGGGTAAGACCAATGTTCGACAATAGGTTTTAATGTGGTTACTAAGCCACTTTGACCTTGAGTGAATTCGTACTTCAAAACAAAAGGAGAAAACCTTTCAACAAAGTTGTCGACCTTCTCATAATGTTTACTCTTCATCTCTTGAGGTTTCTTAATGGAATATCCCCATGTCGAATTCATAAGCAATTTGAGTGTCATTGCAAGTTTGGGGTTTGAAGCTTTCCTAATATCATACAGTTGTTGTATGACCTTTCCAACTGTATAGTTCCTTCCCGGGAACTCACCGTCTTCGTTTGGAATTCCAGTCGGGATATATTGGACGAACCTCATGTATGCAGCGTTAAGGTCGACATAGTATATCTTTTCATCTGAGTCGAACTTGTCGCATCCAATCGGACCAGTTCGTGGAAATTCAAGTGAGTCTCTTATCTTCTGAGAAACTTCTCCTGTTATCTCATAAACATCGTCGAAGCAACCTGTTTCATATAAAACCTTCTGACCTAACTCAGATGCTCTCCAATACAATTTGACGTCAATTGGATGTCTCAATGGAAGTTTGTTTATAGCATCTTGAAGTTCTTGCAACCTCATTGGAAGTTCTTCTGGTTCAGGTTGGTATCCGAACAATCCAACTCCTTTTGGAATTGTGTACTTCTTTTGTACTAGAACTTTGTCTGGAACAACTTTTGGTCTTGCTAACAGTGAAAAGTTTGTTTCGTCTTTTGGTACAAAAGTTTCTGTCAGCTTGTCATCTGGAATTGGTTCCAACAAACCTTTCTCGAAAAGAATGTTAACAGCTCTGACAATGTTGCACTTGCCTTTTCCGAACAATGGGTTTGTAAGACTTTCGTTCAACATGAAGTGGTTGTGGACAATTGCAATCTTCAACCATGGTAAATTGAACTCAACAACATAGTCGTCATGTGAAGAACCTTTAGCTGTAGGTATGTTGACTCGGATATTGACATTTGCCAACGGTGCAATTTTTGCCAATTGACCTCTGAGAATGTACCTTGTCTTCACACATGACTCAAGATACTTCATCTTCTCTTCTGTAACAAGACCAGAGTTCCTGAGACATGTAAGAATGCAAGGTTCATTGACAATTGTTTCAATTGAATTGTAAATTCCATACCTTGTCAAGTCAATGTCAGACTTATTTCTGAACGGGAAGTATCCAGCATGTTGTCTGACTGCTTGAGGGTTGGGTTGGTACCATTCGAACTTCACGCTTACAATTCCTTCAATTGCATTTAAGATGTCTGAGTCGGAGTCATACATTTGTTCTCTCTTTGTAGTCTTGAAAGCGTCAAGAAGTTGTGCGGCTGTTGTGACATTGCCATGTGCATAGTAAATGTGACCATCCAAATCTGTTATGGTCAATCTGAGATTGTATCCTTTCTTATTTCCGTCTTGTATGGCAGCAAGTACACCCATGAAGCCTTCTTTGTTCTTTCCTTCGTCAAAGTTTACTGTAAAGGTTCGACCAGATGTAATTTGACTTCTAACTTCACGGTACTTTTCATATGCATATCTTGTTCTTTCCATGGGAGCATGTGCATCTTCACCTTTTCCTTTTTTCCTTCTCAAAGGATGCAACTGTTCGTTATGTTTCCAGTAGAACCTGGCAAAGCCGTCGTGTCCTTCAACCTGCGGCTCACTAACATCGAAAGGCAAGTTCATAAGACGCTCTTCTTCTAATCTCTCTAGTCTGTTTGGATAATTTGCGCGTGCTGTTTCTAAGTCCATTTCATAGCGAAGACCAGACAATTTGTCATAGACTTTTATGGGTCTTCCCTTCCTATATTTAAAATTCTTCGAAACTCTCCAACCATATCTTTCTAACTCTGCTTTTATTCTAGCAGACCTTCTATCCATTCTATGCGAGGGCATTTTTATAAAAATAAAAAAATGTTTTTACTTTACTTAACATAACCACCGGCTGCCATAAGTCTTTGACGCCAACCCATACCAGCTAATGAAGGTTGACTTGGTTTAGTTTGGAAACTAAACTTTGGTTTTGGTTTATCTTCAGTTTTTGGTTTTTCTTCTTCTATCGGTTTTTCGTCACTTTTCGGTTCCTCTGACTTTACTTCACTTGCAGGAATAGTTGTGTCGTCAACATCTTCATAAATATCATATGCCATTTGTTTTTGTTTTCCTTTCAACTTTTTGTGTTTGTTGTAAAGTTTAGAATATTTCGACTCTAAGTCAATGAGATGTTCTATAATGAACTGTTGGTCAGTGAAGAATACCTTCCCATCTGTTGTCTCGAAAGCTCCTTCAGACTTCAATATTTTATTTGTGAGAGTCTGTTTCTTTTTGAGATACTAGCCGTTCCATTTCTATGAAAAGTGACTTTATAGTTAGGGTTTGTATTTCCAGACCTGGCACTTTCTATTATTGAATTTTTCTCTTCATCTGTAAGTTCTTTGACAGGTTTTGACAATGGTTCTGAACTTTTTGTTTGTGTGTCAAATCTACCGTTTCAACTTCTTCGGTCATTTCATCTCAGTAAAAAATTTTAGTTTGGTTTGTTTTCAACTGGTTGTTTAGGTTTTTTAAGTCGGTCTAAAACTTCTTGAGGTATAGGAAGAACTTGACAAACACGTGGTTGTGTAACTGCTGGAAGCCGACAAATCCATCTTGAACCCATTTGTCTCAATGCTGTATTGTTCATTTCATCTCAGTAAAAAATTTTACATTCCCACGTTTGAGGCGGTTGCGGTTGGTTGTTGTTTACCCACTGTTGTGCATGGTTATATCCTCTGTTAAAGAATCTTTCACCTTGGTCCATATAGTGCCCTGCTTGGTTATAGTAGTCATTTGCTTTGTATAGTAGTTTCCTGCTTGTCTTCCTACATTGTCCATCCATCCTTGAACTTTTCCTCTTGTTTCAGGATTTGGAATAAGATTTGCTGCATCTCGTGCTACCTCCCAACCTTTCTGTACAGTTTGTATAATAGGTTGTGCTTTCTCTTTCAGTATACCTAATGTACTCAAAATCTTCCTTCCAACTCCAAATACACCTCTGGCTATTGTTCCCACTGCGGGCAAAAATCTGGATGCAACTCCTGCTAATGCGCCAAATAAACCCATTTCTTATAGGGTAAAAATGACGAATCCAAACAAGGACCCCTATGTTTCTAAAGCAACAAAGAAAGCACTCATGGTAAAAATCTTTAGTTCAACACCAAATGCTTGGTTTATGGATATCTTGGAAAACATTCCGAGGTATAGAGAAGACGGACCACCATACTGGCTAATATTTGTCGGTCAAAACACAAGATACTGTGAAGCCATACCATTACAGTCTAAAAATATTTTAGATGTCTTAGCAGCTTTGACAATATTCGTTGACAAATACCATCCAACAAAACTGACATCTGACTGTGAAAGTTCTTTCAAATCAGACGATATTAAAAACTATCTGCGTTCAAAAAATGTAAACCAATATTTCATTGTCGACCAAAACCATTCTGCTCTTGGTGTCATTGACAGTTGTATAAAAATCTTAAGAGACTTAAACCAACCACAAGGTGGTGAGGTAGATGAAATGTCATATGACGACAAGTATAGACATTTCTCCATGGCAAAGATGAGACAAGTTTTAAATATTTACAATAGCCGTAAACAAAAAGGTTTGGGAAACCACTCCCCCGAAGAAATGAAAAACAACCCTGACTTAGAGAAAGACTATATATTTAATAGTTTAGTCAAAAGAGACAAACAAGAAAGAATGCCAGGCTTCAAACTTAAGAAAGGTGACAAAGTAAAAATAGAAATACCTAAACGCGACCCATATGAAAATACTATTGACTATGACAACAACAAGTACCCGACAGGTACTCACCTTCGTGTTCGTAAAAATAGAAGAAAGTATACAAGAGAATATTATGAAGTTTTAGGCAAACATGGCAAAATGTACAGACTGCAAGCAGAAGATAAAACTACTATTGTCAGACCTCGTTTCAAACTTGTTAAGGTTCAAGGTGGTATACTTTCAAAGACAGTTCCTAACAAATATAAGACAACTCCTGACGAATATGCTAAAGAAGTTGAAAATGACGACTAAGCATTTCTATACCATGCGTAAACTGTCATGTAAGGTGGCATGTAGTCTTTACTTTGTCCCGTTGTTTGTGTATATCCTGAAACGCGATGTGTATGGTTTCCATCTCCCTGAGTGTCACTCCAGTAACAATTTATAGCAAACTGAACGTCGTCTTTAACATCATATCCTTTACCTTTTTTCAAGGCGTGCCAATCCCAAAATTTATGCTTATGCCAACCTGCTTGAGATGTACTTAAATCTATGTAGTGACTGTGCGCAGGTAAGTTTTCACCTGAAATTGTTTTACTTCCACCTGTTTCCTTTGAAGAGTTTGCACAATACAAAAACCTGTCGACTATTTGAGTCCAAGTTCCGAGACCAAGTACTACTTCTGGTCTGGTAGAGTTCATTGACGTGTAAATAGAACCTATAGGATATAGTGTTTGAAGTATTTCTGTCTTTAACGTTTGAAGCTCTGTTTTGTCAGCTTTTTTATCTAACTCATCGTTAACATATGTTTTGTCAGCTTTTTTATCATATAAATCTTGAGCAGTGAATTTAACTTTGTTTTCATCCTCCATGACATAGACATTTCTACATCTAATGTATTTCATCGTCGTTATGTCATCCTCCGATGTTAAACCTTGTGGAAAGTTAGGAGGTTTCCAATTTAATACATCCCCACCAGTTCCACCAGTTTCTTCAACCGTTCCTTCAATATTTTCTATACCAACAGTTGCGAAGAAATCGTGTGTATGTCCAACGTCACTTTTCTTGTTTAAGGTTTCTTGTAAGTTTGTAATATTTGCAATGGTATGTGTATGAGTCTTTTTAGAATATTCTTTGTCAGCTCTTGTCACTTCACTTGACATTTTATTGTCAACATATGTTTTATCTGCTTTGTCATCTAACATTGCTGGTAGTTCATCTACGTCATAGATGTTATGTGTATGGTGTTTTTGTGGGTATGTTCTATCTGTCCATGCGAGAATATAGTCTCTTGTTGCATCTACATACTCTTTGTCAGCTTTGTTGTCAATATCTGCCTTCAAAAGAAGTTCATCTATAGGTTTCTCGTTTAAAGTTCTTTTTGTTGGATTTATACAGACAGTATGGTTCCTATTGTCTTGAAATAGAAACTCATCTGTCATTGGGTTTATTGTCAGTTTTAAGTTTCCTTCTTTCAATGACTCAGATATCTTAGAATAGTTTGAAAAGTTTGTTGTGTTCTTATTTAGAGCTTGCAAAATGAGTTGTCGGTTGTGTTGTATTTCTCTCATAGACGCTGTTTCTTTCGACATTTTTATTCTAGATAAAATATGCTTCCAATAGAAAAAGAAAATTCAAGAGTTGCTACAACTAAACCATTAGATGAACTTTTTACTAATGTCGGTCAAAAGTTTGAGACAGAGACCGTAAAGCATGAAGGCTATCGTTTTGACTACCCATTAAGATGGCTAAGAGACCCATCTGTCACAAAAGCTATTGGCTTTCGTAGAATAAAATTTGTGTCTGTAGAAGATAAAAGTTTCCCATTTATTGTAAGGTTTCATATAGATTATATATCTGAAGGGAAACGAAAAATGTGGGAAGAAATTGAGCTAATACAAGTTGACCTTTCATCTTCTCTACAGACTGCGTTAAAAAATATAGAAGATAAAATAAATTCATGTTATGCAAAATATGCTGATGAATATGCAAATACCGAGAGCACACTTTATGTGAGAATTGTATATGACAAACAAAATTCACAAGTGTCATTTCAAATCTACGAAGACAATCCAAAGAAAGACGAACAAATATATACAGAATTCACTGCAATGTCATGGTATTATTTGCAAAGAATGTTAAATCAGAAAGTCGAACTTCCTTTAGCAAATATTTACAGTCGATATGCAAGAGATGAACCATATTTATTTAAAGATGTTTTCGACCCAGCTGCTATTATTGTTCATGCTTCATTTTCTGGCGCCCAAAACTCTTTCTTATGCTTGGCAAATGACTTTTACGAAAAACCTACAAAGTTATACGAACCACCAAGTGGAAGTATTTCAGACTTTCAAGTATGGTTTACTACAGATGGAAGAAAGAGAATAATTCCATTATACCACGCGTTTTACTTAGAACTTAGTTTCATATACAACTACTATCGAACGGTAAAAATATAATTTTTAATACGGTTGAGGTGTTGGATTTGGTTGCCAACTAGACTGTGGTGCAGGTTCAGGCTGTTGTATAACAGGAGCTTGTTCTTCTGGTTCAGGGTCTTTAGGTATAATACCAACGAACTGACCTACTCTTTTACCAATATTTTTGACTCCGTTCCAAATTCCTCTTCCTACGGTTTTTATTCCATTCCATATACCTCTTCCAACATTTCGAAAGAAGTTTCCAATACTACTGAAGAAACCCATTTTACTATATGTAAAAATCTAATGTCCGCCTAGTCTCTTACGTTTCCTTGAGTTCCATAGCATTCTTTAACTGGAGCTCATACATTCTGTTTCTCCTCTGGTAGAAAACATATTCTGGGTCAACTCCTGTGTTCGCGTCATCTGCATAAAGTTGTTTATATCCCACTTCAGGGTTTGTATAAAACTCTTTCCATCTCATATTTGCATACCATGGTGGCAAACCTAACGCAGCGTCATTTGACATGGCAGTTTGCATTGTACATCTGTTGGCACTTGACCATAGTTTGCCATTGCAGTTTGTATTCTAACTTCATTTGGAATATTCTCTGGGTTTGGTTGTCCAGGTTGCTGTGCATTCGCTAAGTTCTGTGCGTCCATTTAATATTAGATAAAAATATCTCTTACGAGTACATATACTGAACATTTGCAGGCATTGGTTCATCTTCATATTCTCTATATCTTTCTGCCACGTCAAATAAGTAAATGACACAATGGAAAAAACCTAAAACAAGTAGTCCTATTTCAAACCACATTTACTTACCAATAAAATTTCTTTGTTGTGACACTTTCTCCAGTTTATAGGACCTCTCTCATATTCTATCTTATCGTATCTAAACTCATAGTCATGCATATCCTCTAACCATCTCATGACACTTTCCAAACCACTTTTATCGGATGTAAAGTAAAAGCATGGATGGTTATGTAAAACGTCTAAAGTTTCTAAAGAGTCTCTCAAAGTCCAGTCTACTTGGTATTGAAAATCGTATGTGTTAAAGAACGGCGGGTCTACTATAAAGAAAACATTTTCCTTGTCTTTATATTTTTCATACAAATCTGTCCAATGACATCTCACAAACTCTATACCCTCAATATATTTTTCTATGTCCTCTTTGAAAACATTTGTATAGTTAAGATATAAAACTTTTGACATAAGTGTTTCAATGTCATGAACTCTTATAGCACCACTATATAATAGTCTAGCAGATATACTATCCCAGTCTATATATTCTGCTTTTTTCAAAACCTCTCTCACAGTATTTTTCTTATCTAATGGTATACGTTCCATCTTACCTATAGGTATCTTTTCTTTTAACTCTTTCAATATTTTGTTAGTGTCTGGAATATGTTTGAGACGGTCCATATAGTTGTCGAAGTCATTGCATATAATCTTTGAGTCAGGAAATATTGTATGGCACAAATGAGATATATAGAAACTTCCACCGAACAAATCTACAAATGTTAGACCATTCGGTAGTTTCTTAAGTTCTCTCAATAGAATATCTTTACATCTACTCTTATTTCCAAAGAAGGGTAACGGTGGTTTTGTAAAATTCATTTTATATACAATAAAAATGTTTTTTTCCTGAAAAGTGACAGAAAAGTGACAAAACATGAAAACTACTCGGTTAAGGTTTTCGACAGATGTTTATTGTGACTTCTTCGTAAAGACTTTGTTGAGATTTCTTCGTAAATGAGTGTAAATGACCCAAAAATATATTTTAGGTGAAGAGGTGAGATTTCACCTCTTTTTTCACCTCTTTTTTCACCTCATGAATTTTCATGATTTCATCGTAAATGTTTTGTCAAAACTTCTTCATCTAATTTCTCATGAACTTTCTTGTCTATGTTTTGTCAAGATTTCATCGTAAAGACTTTGTTGAGATTTCTTCGTAAATGACCCTAGTAGTATATTTTTGGTGTAAATTTCATGAAAATTCAAGAGGGTGAAAAATTAGGTGAAAAAACAGGTGAAATCTCACCTCTTCACCTAAACATTATTTTTGGTGTAAATTTCATGAAAATTCAAGAGGTGAGAAAAGAGGTGAAAAAACAGGTGAAATCTCACCTCTTCACCTAAACATTATTTTTGGTGTAAAATTCTGAGTAAAATGACAGATGGAACACATACTTTTTCAGTAAGTACATATGGGGTAGAAAAGAGGGTAGAAAACAGGTGAAATCTCACCTCTTCACCTAAAATATATTTTTGTCTGATTTTACGAAGAAGTCTTGACAAAACATTTACGAAGAAGAAGTTTTGACAAAGTCTTTACGATGAAGTTTTGACAAAGTCTTTACGATGAAGTTTTGACAAAGTCTTTACGATGAAATCTTGACAAAGTCTTTACGATGAAATCTTGACAAAGTCTTTACGATGAAATTCATGAAAATTCAAGAGGTGAAAAATGAGGTGAAAAAACAGGTGAAATCTCACCTCTTCACCTAAAATATATTTTTATTGAATTCTGTATAATATTCTGAGTAATATGACAGATGTTTATATAACACTTTCTCCGGTTTATAGGACCTCTCTCATATTCTATCTTGTCATATCAAAACTCATAGTCATGTTTGTCCTCTAAGACTTCATTTATACTAAACATCTTCAGGGCTAGAAGGCACGAAGTGCCTGGAAGCCCCACTCCCTTTTTTTTTTTTTTTTTTTTTTTTTTAATCAATAATTTTAAATATTGTATAGATTTCAACCCACTTTCTAACGAAAAGTCTCCCTATAGTTTCTGCCTCAATATTGAGCAAACCCTTATCAAAGTTTGAATAAAAGACTTTACGAATGAAAAGAAGTTTCGATATTCTTCTAATGTCTGAGTTTTTTGTCAAAATATTTTGATATTTCATGGAAACCATGAACTAATTTCTTGTGCCACCGTAAAGCTGGTTTTTTCCCACTATTATCTACTGCATTTAGATCGGCATCGTGTAAAAGAAGTATATCTATAGATTCATCATTATTATTCCTTGCAGCATAATGAAGTGCTGTCTTTCCAGTATTATCTTTTTCATTGATATCAGCGCCATATAATACTAGGAGATCAACCATTTTTTCATGATTAGATTTTGATGCAACAATTAGAGGAGTTTCCCCATCATTATTTTTTGCATTGATGTTAATACCAAATGAAATCAATAGTTTTGATTCCTCTATGCAATTGTAATTAGCTGTCAAATGAAGGGCAGAATATCCTAAGGATATACTTTTTGCATCGATATCGGATACTTGCATTCTGAAAAATTCACAAAGAGATGGAATTCCAAAAAGAGGTGAATGAACGAAGCATTCATTAACATCATTAGTTTGATCAAAATAAACAAAAAATGCATTGAGATTATTAGAGTTTGCACATTCTTCCAAATCGATTTTTAAATTATGTTCATACATTAAAAATGTTACAAAATCTAAGTTGTGTGAAGCTATTGCATATTTCATGGATTCATCATCTGGTATTTGATATTTCAAGCATTCATTTATAATTTCTTGATTTCCACCCAAAAATGAATATTGAAGACATAATCGAGTTATTCCAAAATTAAATTCTGATCTTAAAAATTTAAAACAATTGACAGCTCCGTAATAACAACATAGTTCAAGTACGTTCATCATTAAGAAAGGAAACATAAAACAGAACACATTTTGACATAGTATACAGTCTTTATTTAATGAATACGGAATAAATGATTTCAAGTCATCATTGATTAATAATCTGATAACTGTAATATCTTGAATTCGTAGTATACGAGTGTATTCTAAAGTGAATTGTCTTAAAAATCTATTATCGAGATGATACTCTTCAGAAACTTTTTGATTCAATTTCAAATATGATTTGATGTAGCGATTATTCAAGCGTGCAGCATTTTCGATTTTATTACAAATCAGTGATGGCGAAAGGTTTTCCCCTTCAATTAATTGTGTTTTTATTTTTTGATAAATTTTGTTTATTTCGTCTTCATTGGATGTATTTAGCTTGTACAATGCATCAAATGCATCTATGTAACTACTATATCGCTTCGAAAGCTCATTGTACATTTTGTGCAACTAGGGAAAAAAAATGATTTGAAAAATTTTTTGGAAAAAAAATTCAATGGATTTAAAAATTCCTGAAAATTCCTGAAACAAGCAATCAAGATTTAGCACCTTAAAAGTGTTTAAAAACTACAAAAATTTTGCAACGTTGGAATTTTGAGTGGAAAAAAAATTGGAATAATCAATTCACAGAAATAATCGGGAAGAATTTGAAGTCTTTATGGAATAAGGCTCCAAATGCATAACTTATCAATTTGAGAATATTCTCAATTTGTACGAAAATATGGAGAGTCCGGATTTTTGCAATTAGGGGCGTGTCAAATCGGGAATTTTCAGAAAAAAAGTGCCAAAATGTACAAAAAAGTGGCACATTACACCAAGAATACTTAAAAAATAAGGAATTGGACTTCAATAATTTTTATGTTAAACTTCTGATGTATTAACAGAAAAATGTATTTATGATAAAATTGGCCCTCTCCAGTTTTTCAACAAATGAGTTTGGTTATAAAAGTGACATTTCGCTTCATCAATGACAGAAGAAAAGAAGGTTGTTATGTCCGCAGAAGAGCTCTGGGCTTATAATGATGCAAACGAGTTTGATAAGTTCCGTGGTCAGGATGTTGAAAGAACAGAATTTGATCATAAAGCTGCAAATGATTTCAAATTCTTCGCTGAAGCACTATCAAACTCTAAGACACTCGATGGAAATGTCGTTCATCATTACAACGGCGACAAAGAGTACTCCGACGATGACGATCCACAGTTCTTTGACATTGTTCAGAAAACAAATTAAAATTATCAGACGAATGTCGATGCAAAGTACTCTGATGTTATGTAAACGATAAATATTACTACGTATATTAATTACTTTCTCCATTTTTCTCATTTTAAATCCCAATATTTTCATATATTCTTCCAATTTATCAATAATGCTTTTGTTTTCTGTCGGAAAATGACATCATGGGAGGCATTTTCACTTCATGTCTCCCAGAATGAGATAATCTTCCTTATTAATAACTTGAATGCTGAACTTTGGTAATTAAACGCAAAATTTAAAAAAAAATCTTTCCCTGAATGGGAAATGGAATTAAGTTGAGGAGAAGATACTTCAGCTTATCCATTAATTCATTCAATATTCATATGGTATTTTCGTTTAACTAATTTGTTCTCTGAATAGGTAAATGTAATTGGTATGGTTGAGCTTGCTGTGAAGATAACACTAAAAACATTCTCGAAATAAAATCAAATCAAAATTTTTTAAAAAAACACTAAATATATACTTTATTTTAATTAGAGAATAATTTCTTCTTCAACATAATGCAATCAGATATAGATTTTGTATCCAATTCATTAATTGAAAGCAAGCCCGCTTGATAAGCTTCTAAAATAGACTGTCTGTCCTTTTCTTCTGGTATTTCACTAATAAATTTCTCAGCACTTTCTTTTCCATCCCTTATTAATATCATTGCCGCTGAAATTCTCCATGCATATTTGAGATTGTGGGCAACTCTCTTGTAAAGGTCCTTGTAGCCACCTAGTATAACTGTTCTTGCGATTACTACTTGGGCTCTCTCTTCTCCGACCTTTGCTCTGTCAGCAAATTTCAATGCACCGTCTAAATCTTCCTTTTTAACGAACAATTCGATGGCTTTGTTGAAAGGAAGTCCGATGTTTTCCATTTCTACGAACTTTTCTTGGGCGCGAATATTATCAGTGAATTTATCAACCATTTTTTGCTGGAAAACTGGTATATTATACTTCTGTACGGCTGTTGAAAGCCTGTTAAGTGCTTCCGATGCAGACATGATGGGTTCTATCTTAGAATAATTCGAAATCAGGTCTTTTTGTATCTTTCTGATCGAATTGTCCACATAACTCTCAGTTCCCGTAATTGAACTAAGCAGTTGCTGTGCTACTACGTTATTTTCAGTCAAAGAACAAAAAGAATGATAAACAAATCTGTCTCTTCTGAGGACATTCCTTAATTCTTCTGTTGCGCCCTTCTCCATTGCAAGCATACAAG
This sequence comes from Trichomonas vaginalis G3, assembly GCF_026262505.1. NCBI lineage: Eukaryota > Parabasalia > Trichomonadida > Trichomonadidae > Trichomonas > Trichomonas vaginalis. Next base: position 13,480,904 of record NC_067203.1, on the reverse strand, counting down.
TGGAGATGAACTTCTTAGAATCAATAGATCTGCATGCCGCCGTAATTGCTCCGTCCCAATTTCCAATTGAAACAAAGAAATCGATCAATTTCAATGGATACGGCTCTAGTGAAGCTATTTTTGCGGCGAGCTCGTGTCTGCCGATGTTGGAAGCAGCAATTGATATGGATGTTGCATCGAATTCAGGACAAATTCTGGATTTTATGATGGAAAATGCGTCTTCGTCTTCTTTAAACAGCTCTATGATGGTGCAGGCCCAATCAGTGACAATTGGAGATTTCTCAACTCCAAGGAATTCGGCTACTTCGAAGGCTGTTGCGTGATTTCCTGAATCACAGTACTTCATTGGTATTGTAGGACTGTATTTCAGCTTCTCGATGGATGTAGGTGTCATGTAGATCTTTAAATTCTTCCGGAGATCGTTTGAAAGTCGTAATTCTTTGGCCAAATTCGTAATTTCTTTGCTGGAAGTGTCGTTGAAGCCATTTCCAATGGTCGCAGCCATGAGAAATGTCCTCTGCATGCGTTCGCTCGTAGTAATTTCCGCGGCGGCTGTGATTAATGACTCAATTCCTTCTTTTAATTTTGATCTGTCGTTAAGGGAATCGACAAGGTGTAAGTTTTCGGAGATAACGGAGTTGAGGAGTACAGATCCTGGTGATCTGGAGGTAAGATCAAGTGCTTCGACCAACTCATTTCCAATTACGGATAATTCGTAGAGTTTTGTGTTCGTAAATACAAGAGCGTGCTTGGAATCTGAAAATATCAAGGGTTTGCCTTCAAATCCCCATGAGTTGATCGTTTGTTGGGATGTAAATAAGTAAACTTCATTTTCATAGCCAATAAGGATCATTGTAGAGAGCCATTGGAAGGAAGCTGCCGGTTGCTCAACACCGGTATCGTAATAGCAATAGCATTCAGAGAAATCTGATGGAGTTATGAGAATATAATTATTATTAAGTAAAAAGGCAATGAATTCGTTCGTAGGACTTAAAGCAAAATATTGCACTTCTTCTGGTAAGTCAAGAACTTTGATAGATTCGCTAGTTCCAACGTAAATTTTCTCGGAATAGCCCATCGCGTAAAAAATCAATTCTCCTGTTGCGGAATCCTGAGGTGGAATTGCAACAATCCTAGATAGTGATTCTTCGGCGTTGATGTGCGCATATACGTATGGATCTTTGAAATGAGGAAGGAACCAAACGTCATTTTGGCGCGTAATAAATACCATTCCAGAGTCCAAAAAGTAGCAATTGCTAACATCATCATTGCATTGAATAGGGATTGATGAGAATAATCTTCCGTGGTAATAAATGGAACAGAGTAATCCTGAGTGCTTGCAAACGAGAGCAACAACATAATCGTTTGAAGTCGTGTAAATGAATGCGTCTTTTACATCGAGTGCTAAGTATATTTCGTCAATTTTATTAAATTCGTGGTCGTAAAGCCTTATATACTTTGATGCAGAGCCAATAGGTTTGTTATAATGTGCAATTAATCTGCCATCAAGACCACCGGAAAAGCGATCAAAGTATTGTTCGAATGCAAATGAGGGAAAACACGTTAAAATTGGTTCCCATTTGACGTGCAAGTCCTCTATCTGGCATATGTTTTGCTTGTATGAATTGATTTCTTCTGCAGTGCAGTGCCGATTATTTATCAGAGTTTGCATTCAAATATCTGGAGAATTGTTTTTTGTTTTTCCTGCAAATAAAAGATCAATAATCCTTTCTGTATTGAATGTTTATTTCTCAATAAAAAAATATATCTGAACTTACGCCTGTAAATGATCGTTGAAGATATTACGGGTGTTGACTTCACTTCATATTTATCTTTATATAATAGAGTATAGTAAATTCCCTTATATATTTAAAATGCACTGAACAATAAATCAAATCTATTTCTTCATTTCCTCTTATTTTCCCCAAAGGAATGTTCTTGATGTGCATCTTCAAAATTCATCTTATTCGAATTTTCTCCAAGAAAACACAATTTACATAGCAATTTCGAATGATGATAAAGAATTATTTATATCACTCACAGAAACACCAGGATTCAGCCTCCATCAAAAACTGAAATCTGATTTTTATTTTTCCAATAATTTCAGAAGCTACTCATTACTTAAATTATGTTGCCATCATGGCTCTGTTAAATGTTTTAAGTTTTTAGGAGCAGAATATGATTGTGAAATCACCCCAGAATGCCTACGATTTTCATTTTTAGACGGAAATCCAGTCGTTATGAGTGAATGCTTGAAATGTCAATGACCAGATAAAGAATGTATGAATTTTGCCTTTATTCTCACAACATTGATTTTGTTGGATTTTTCATGAATGAATACAAAATTAATATCGATATAAAGCAATGCAGTAAATTCAATAACATTGAAGCATCATTAGTTTATTTAGATCAAATAAAGAATGTCTTTGAATGGCTTCATTATTTATCAAATTACAAAATCCCTTCACTTTGGGAATATCTTTTTTTTACATGATCTTGATATCAATATTCAGAATAGATATCATGAGACAGCTCTCACAATGGCGGTCGAATAAAATAAAATGAATCAAGGCTCATCATGCAAATATCGATGCAGTAAATAATATGGGAAAAAATGCACTTATTCTGGCAATACAACATCGGCGTTTAGATATTGCTGAATATTTATAAACATGATAAAAAAGTATATTCATCTTTCCTGTTCGCAATCAAATATAGTCTTATCAATTAAATAAAACTATTTATATCACATGGAGAAAAGATAAATATATCAGCTCCATACAATGCAATCATGAATAATAATAAAGAAATTACAGAAATTTTCATTTCACATGGAGCAATTATATTAATGCCTAAGATGAAAATGGGAAAACAGCTATTCATGTAGCAGCCATTTATGGTAGAAAAGAATTAGCAGATTTTTAATATCAATTGGCGCGTAAATTTATGCAAAAGATAATGCTGGAAGAAATGCTCTTCATAATGAAGTTGGAATTCATGTTATTGATAAATTAGAAAATGCTATCAGAGAGCAAAAAATACATAAACATTCAAAAGACATTAATAGTGATACTAGTATTGAATGGTTATTAAGCTCATTCAATAATATAATACAGTTGATTTCTTTATATCTCACGGTATAGAAATAAATTCAAAAGATAATGATGGGAATACAACTCTTCATTGGGCAATATTCCTAATATAAAAGGAGTAGCGGAATTTTTAATATCAAAGGGTGCAGATGTTAATGCAAAGGATAATTAAGGAAAAGCCGCTCTTCATTGGGCAGCTCTCAGTAATAACACAAATAGTAGAATTTTTAATGTAAAAAGGTGCAGATGTTCATCTGAAAATAGTCAAACGTCTTATTTTACATGGTGCAAATGTCAATGAAAAAACAATGAAAATCAAACTCCATTCCTTTCTAGTTTTAATGGAACGCCATATCGATTTACATTTACATAAAAAACTTTTTTGATTTATATTTTCGAATTAAAGATGAATTTCTTAATCTTATTCAAATATTTATACAATAATAATTCATTTATATTTTCTTGATCTTTTTTAATAATTTTTAAAATTGATTTAATTAACCAGAATTACATATGTTGAACGGAGAACAAGCATGGTGTATGAATAATTCTTGGGTTTGGTATTAATATCATAAAATGAGAACTCGAATAAAATTATTTATCGCTGTGAGTTCAAGATCGGCTTTCATATACAAGAATTATCTGAAATCATTTAATTTTTTTCTAAATCAATAACTATGAAAATGGTTTTTCGGAAACAAAATTGAGAAAAAGAGTTGGATAATTCAAAGATGTGTACAACCGTCGATCAATTGTTGAAAAAAGGCTAATGCTATCGCCGTATTTATATGCTTAATAATGGAATGAGGATGCCTTTTCATCAAATATGTTAACTTTGGACGATTTGTTCCAAAAAATTGTGATCAAAATGCCAATCAAAAAAAAATTTAAAAAAAATATTTTAAAGCATTGATTGCTAGATATCCTTTGAATTAAGGGTTTCGTTTTGCGAAAAAAACGTACAATACGCAATTTCGCTAAAAAACATTTAGCTAGCAATTTCGACCCTTGACTCCACTCAAGACGTCACTTTTTTAATTTTGCGGTATCATATTTTTGGAAAATCTTTATGAATATTATATAAAAAGTCTCTTTAATATCTATATTTCATATTTTTATCGATTTTTAAAGTTTTTGCGAAAAGTATTCAATTATTTTTGCTATTTGGTCGGGTAAATGTCAGATTTGCGACATTTTCTGATATGATATTCAGATTCTACGTTGATAATAATGCTTATAGAACCCTCTTGCTATTGTGTCAAAATTGCGAAACCGATAGCAAAAATATCTCGCAATATCAAAATTGAGATATTGAGTGAATTATGCATTATAGAGATTAAAAATCTGATTTGTGAAAACATCTCATCAGTTTCTAGCTAATTCAAAAATCTTACTATCTTATTCGATTAAAATGAAAAGGGAATAGTTTCATTATGCTTAAATGACAGCCTTATAATATAATCATAGTTTTCGCTCAATATGCAGCATTTTTTTTTCGAAATCTATGGTCAATATCCTAAATACTGATTGCTTTGCATTCATATCTCTTACATTTTCTATACCCACATCACTATTCATTGCTATTCCTACTTTTTCATTTTTGTTGTTTTTCTCATAATTTCTCAAAAAACATGATAACTTGATATTTGTAAATATCATACTTTATAACGTAAATAAGAACTTGACCTATTAAGAAAAGCAGTAATGAAAAGAAAATCTGAAATTCATAAAAATTACAAGTTTCTGATGACAATTAGCTTAATTAAACCAGGTACAAGATTATATAATTGTATTTTCTATCCAATTATCCATATAATATCTTATCCAGAAAAAATAACTTGATCAATACCAAATGATTTTTTAACTAGTAAATAAAGTATTTTCTTTACACACACATTGTATATCATAGTTTTTTTTTGGTTTCGCAAAACATCCAAAAACAAATATGCTATAAAAGTGACAATTTTAGCAAAACGAAACCCTTATTTGAATCTTTCATTGTTTCACATTGTATTTTTTGATTACTTTACATGTAAAATTGAATAGTTTACGATTGTCCGGATAACCGTTTAACTATCACAAAAAATTGAAAGAAAAGTTTTAATGGACAAACTGTTCTCTCCAGTCAAAGTTGGTAGCATAACAATCAAAAACAGATTTATGCGTTCTCCATGTTTCATGAACGGCTGTGATGTTGATGGATTACCAAAGCCATGGTTATTAAAGTACTATAAAGACATGGCCGATGGACAAATGGGTCTTATTATCCCAGAATACCTCTATGTTCAAAGGAGTGGTCGTGCCTGCGAAGGTCAAGGCGGAATGGAAAATGATAAACAAGCTGAAGCATGGAAATCAACAGTTGACTACATGCATAAGCGTGGAACAAAGACATTATTCCAGATTGCCGATGCCGGTTTAACTACAGAATTCAGATTCACTGGTGAAAGACCAAGAGGTCCATCTCCACTTCAGCCAGGCTCAAGAGCAATGACACTTATGGAAATATCTGAAGTTATCGATAAGTACAGGCAATGCGCCAAGCGTCTCCAACAAGTTGGCGTTGATGGAATTGAACTCCACGGCGCACATGGATATCTTATTTCCAGCTTCTTGTCACCAATGACAAACCACAGAGAAGATCAATACGGTGGCAGCCCAGAAAACAGAAGAAGAATCCTTGTTGAGATTGTTGATGCAATCAGAAAGGAATGTGGCAAAGATTTCGTCATTGGCATCAAGATTAATGGTGATGACTGCAAGGCTGGTAATCCAGGAATCATGCCAAACGATTTGGCTGCTACAATGGCTGCAATTCCAGATATGGACTTATGGGAAGTCTCCTGCGGCTTCCAGGAAGCTTCCACAACAATCAGATCTACAAACAGAATAATGCGCCGTAAGGACTTCCCACTTAAGGAAGGTTACAACGTTCCAATTATTACAATCGTCAGAAAGACTACAAAGGCTGCAATTGGTGTTGTTGGCGGTATCAGAAAGACAGAAACAATGATCAAAGCACTTGAAGAAGGTGCTGACCTTATTTCTTTAGGACGTCCAACAATTGCAGATACACATGTAGTTCAGCATATCCGTGAGGGCAAGAAGATGAAATGCATCTCATGCGGACAATGCATCATGAAGGGTGAACAACAAGTTAAGTGTTGGATCTAAAAAAAATAGATTTTTAATAAAAAGTTTTTTTTTATAGTATTTGAATAACATTTTCCTATTTTATTGATTTGTATTTACTACTTTTATCTAAAAACAACAAATTTCTTTCAGGTTTATTTGGAATCAAACAAAATTTGAAAAAAAATTAATGATTATTAGATTAATAACAAATGGTAATTTATTCATATACAAACAATTCACTCAAAAGAGCAAAATATACTAAAATCATCTGCTTCTTCGTTGAATGCAAAATCAGAATTAAATTCATCATCTAAGCTTATATGAGCTTCTTGTAATTGGATTGGCTGTCCATAGACAAGTGTATTCGGCTGTGTTACTGGTGTTTTAATTTGCTGTTTAACATTCTCTTTTTGATTTTCATGCAATAATCTGTTTTGAATCATTTTATATCTATTCTTAATCTGTATATCGTTTCTACCGCTAAAATGCTTTGCAATCTCACGCCATCTCGGGGATAATATTGGTACTAAACTCATAAGAAGCTTTTCTTCTTCAACTGTCCATTCACTATGGTTCACATTTGGTGCTAAGTATCTGTTCCATCTATCGCGACATTGCCTTTTGTTCCTTCCCTTCATCTTTTTGGCAATAATATCCCAATTGTTTTCGCCGTACTCGTTAACGAGCTGTTTGAGCTTTTGATCATCTTCCTCGGTAAATCTGTTGTGAACTAAGTTCTTGGAGCCTCTGAAAGCAAACATGAATCAGTAAAAATGACCACGGGTAAATTTCCATAAAACCTCTCAAATAATTCTGGGATGTCGGCTAATTTGACATATTCAATTTTTTGTGATATCTCTTTCAAATTTTCAATGCTTCCTAGATGCCATAAAAATTTTTCGGCCTGATACCTCCTGAGCTCATAAAATAGACCTATAGGTAGTAAAATGATACATAATATCATCAGCTCGAACAGGTTTTCGTTTATATTTAATATTTTTAAAAAATATCATGATTTCGTGAACTGCTGATTAGCGCCCATCTGAAGTTACTACCACACAAATCAAATACGAATGGATAATTAAGAAAATTCGATTTTTAAAGTCTTTTTCATATAAAATATTATCGCAAATGATTTTCACAGGCATGTTAGTTCCAATTTCTCTTACAGATATAGCCTCCTCTCTTATCAGTTACATTTAGCTTGAGTTTATAATTTTTAATATTTTTCAGTTTACCTTTCTATTTTAAGTTCTATCAGATAACATGCATGTGTATATGCTGTGGTAATTATAATTGGATATTGTTTATTAAACTATATATTTTGTTTTCTCATTCTTGCTATTGTCCATCAAAGAGTTATATTCCAATGATGAGAATAATGTTGTGTAGTCATCTTCTAAGCCAGAAAAGCTCATATTTATATTAGAATACATGTAATTGATCGAAAAAGGCGGATATTTCTATCTTCCAATCATATATCCGATAATTTTGGATTTCTTAACTTTTGTATAGCAGCTATAAGCCATTAATAAGCTCAAAGAGCCCATTTGTGGTTAGAAGAAATCATTAAATTATTTTAGACATTTCAAATATGAAATTAAGATCCCATGACAAGAATTACATGTTTTAATTTTAATGATATAATTGACTTTTGAGTTGTATTTGCTTCCAGATATACCCTTTGTTTGAGTGCCACAATAATCTTGACAATGCTCATATAGAAAATCATATCCTTGTCATTGGTTTTCATTACTAGAAAAAAATTCTCATGAGCGATATTCGACTCAATAAATTGCAAAATACAGGAAATAATCTCAGTTTCTCAAGTAAAGAATGAATTTAATATAAAATTTAACACGTACAAAGTCATAATAACTAATACAAATTATAGGTAACTTACATGGTGTGATTCAATGTGCTTTCGCATACAAATTAATTAGAAATCTTGATTTTTAGAATTTCTCTCCCAAGGAGCATGAGTTTGTGTTATTTACTGTGTAATGATAAGTCTTGGTTGCTATTTCAATAATCGGAAGTAAAAGTTTAGATAAAGGTTGACAAAAATTAGTCGGAGTGCATACTGTTCTCTAAATGTGTGCCATTTTTGGTAGAAGATTTTGATGGTTCAATCTGTGTCATGAATTTATGTGGTCAAAAAAGGCATTTCAGAAATGAAATATCGGATGCTTTGTCACTTTTGTTGTAAATGATAATGTTCAGAAATGAAAATACAAAAAATTAATTATTAACAATAATGTGCTATAAAGTCTGACAGAATAAAAGTTCATCGTTTTCGCATTATCAAAATTGTATGGAACGTCTCTCTCAAAATCAATTTTAGAATTTGACAGCTAACAGAATTGAAAGCGAAATTGCGGTTGAATATAAACAATAAATACTATGCTTTGGTCACTCATCCACTTCGCCTCGTGCAAATGGGAATTAGAGCAAATTATCAAGCCAAGCCTCGATAACTATGGCATCTTTGGCCGTTCCGTTGGCGTTTCAGAAGACAAGATTGTTGTTGGTGCCTCATGGGAGACAACAGGTTCTGATTCTCGTCTCGGAGCACTTTATATCTTCCAATTAGATCAAAATACAAACAAATATAAGGAAGTTCAGAAGCTTATCCCATATGGTCCAGAAGATAAATCCATTATTTTGAATAATACAGGCTCTACATGCCAAGTTTCCAGAGATGGCAAGAGAATTGTCGCCGGTGCTCCATATTCTACCGTTAAAGGATTCGAGCAAGTTGGTGCTATCGTTGTTTTTGATTACGATGAACAGAAGCAGCTTTTCACTCAGACCAAGATCATCACTCCTGTTGAGAATCCAACGGAAAGTGATGCTTACCAAGGCTTTGGCCGCTCTTTGACAATCACATCTGACGGTAAGACCATTGCATCAGGTTATTACAATAAGCCTAACGTCGTTAAGTATATTGATGACCATGGAGCTGTTTTCATCACAACAGAAACCGTAGATGGCTGGACAACACCAACACGCATTGATCCACCATCAATCAACGAAAACAAGAGATTCAAATTCGGCAGTGACCTTCAATTCATCGATAACTCTCACTTAATCGTCGCTGTTGACCTCTTCGATTCATATTTCGGAATGGGATCATGCTATTACACACGTTCAGGCAGCAATGACTGGACATTGACACAGCAGATCCTTCCAGAAGGAATTAGCAATGGAGAATACAACTCAAAGCCAATCAAATCCTACGGCAGCAAGATTGGAATGCCAAATCAAAAAACACTTGCTACAATGGTTGCCTACAAGAAGGATCTGAATCCAAATGGCGCATTCTTCATCATTTCGTTCTCAAACGACAAATGGAATACAGATAAATTCCAAGTTATTGAATATCCACCAGATGTACAGTTAACAGGCCTTGCATTCTGCGGAGATTCAATATTCATGACACACGCTTCCAACATTACAGATACAAGGAATCCAGATAAGAAGACAGACGCAATTCTTATCTTCCGCCGCGATTCCAGTGGTAAATTCGAACTTTCCAGCACAGAAACACTTTACCCAGAAGAAAACCCACCAGAACTCCTCAACTTCGCTTCAGATCTCGCTTGGGGACACGATTGCAACTCAATCGTCGTTGGAGGTATGACAAAGTACAAACACGATGACTCTCATCCAGAATGGAGTGATCAGCCATCAAATGAAAGCCGTGCTTACGTTTACAAACTTACATCGCCTTATAATCCATCATCAAACAAGGCTGTTATAGTTATCTGCTCACTCTTGGCTTGTATTGCTGTTGTTGCTGTTATTGGTGTTGTTATTTACTGCGCAAGAAAGCACAAGGGAATGATCAAGATCGACAAACAATACGGATCTAAGATCAATGAGTTGTAAAATATAATTGAATATAAACAGAATATATTTAGTTTTAATTGGTCTTCTTCGATTTTTTATTGATATTTTTTTCTTAATTTTGGTTTTTAAATAGAAATATATGTTAATTAATACGTACAAGTAAATGTTTTGAAAGATTTTGTTGTTGATTTTGATTAAACTGATCGAATAATGTTATATTGATGTTAAAATTTGATTTTTCGTTAAATTTCAAGGTAGGTTTGGATTGGAAATTTGCTGCGTTTGGTCTTTATCTAATGCTGTTTGATAGCAATTTGAAATATCCCTAAATATATAAAATTTTTTTCAATATTGCGGATCTAAGTGATAGTTCGTACTCATCTGTTCACACAAGTTCATTTCCGTGTCATTGAATGATGGGAAGAATTCCAAAATTTTTTTGATTTTCTAAATATGAAAACAATTTCTTAGAATTGGAGTCACATTTTTTAATTTTCAAATTTTTTTTGGAAAAATTCATATTTAAATTTATTTTTTATAAAAGTTGTAAAGAGGAATTAAGAAACTAAATAATAAAAACGATTTTATATTAATCATTATATTTAAATGCTTCAAAATATTTAATATAATTCTAGAAATGTAATATAAAATTTTTAACACATCTTAATTTTGTTGATAAGTGCATTGCAAAACCATTTTAATCATAGAAATAAGAAAATTTTAGACTTAATCATAGAACTTGCGTATAATAAATGAATGGTGATATACTTAATTGCGTTTAATCTTAAATTAGATGTTATGAGTAGAGTTATCACAAAAATCTGCAGAATTAAAGAATGATTTCTGAAAGAAAATACTAATATCTTTATTAAATACAAAACAAAAAATTAAAAGTTTCCATATTTTTCAATTAGCGCTTGAAGCTGTTCCTTATGATTCTTATCATGCATCATGACATCGCTATGCTTGAGAGATCCGATTACATCGTAAATATTTGCGTAATTTGCTCTTAAGAACGGATGACCATGATGGTGCCTTGACATAGAGTTTTCCTCACTAGAGTCAATACCATCATACAGTTGGAAAGTGCTTTCATCGCGATAAATACTGTTATCGCTCATAAAATCGCCATCTTCCATGAAATACCTGTAATCATAGTAAGAACCTGCTCCAAATGGATCACATTTGACAAAAATACCTTTTAAGAAATCAGAAATATATGATTTCGGAACATCAAAGGAATAATCTTCAGGAATTGCCTCAATTTCCATTGAATTATATACAATGGCTGCTGCTTGCATAAAATAAACGATTTCTTGTGGAGTAAATTCTCCAGAAAATTTTGAGAAAATTTGAAACGGAGTTGTTGCAATTAGAGTGGGAATATCCTTTGGATAAGGCATATTCATTTTATTCTCATTTAATTCTGTATTAAAGAGTCCGCATTTGATCTTTATGTCTGGATAATCTTCCATAATTTTTGCAGCTTCAATAAAACTGTTCAGAACTGATGTTGGCGTCGTATGATCATAATAAAGAATAACTGGGATGGAATAGGTCTGATTTATGAAGCGTTTGAAATTATATGAGTTTACATTCAGAATTTTGCCTTGAACAAGGCCACTGTGAGTTTCTGACATATGTACTTGTCTCCAAAATCCTCTGTCTTCTAGTAATTCTCGATAATCATAAACATTTTTGATAAAATACTCAATTTTTCCATTTTCATTCTTAACTTTAAAAATACAAAGGGAATCATCTTCAACATCGATATTAAAGATCTCGAGGAGTGTTTCTATTATATTTTCACTGAGAAAATGGATATTTTCTACTCTACTTATGATTTCTGAGATATTTATCTTCTCTTCGATGTATAAATCGTTCTTTAGAATGAACATATGTGAATTATCTGCCTTAAGAACACTGTTTACCGTATAAAATTTGGTATCGCTATTGACATTTTTGTAATAAACATCAGAACTGCCATTAAAATGGGTAAATTTGGAATAATCCCTTGAATATAAGAGAAATGTATTGTCTGTGAGTTCTTCAAGGATTGATTGAGTAGTCATGAAAATTTTAACTGGACGTATTAAATCAGAAGCTGAAATGAATAAATTTTTAGCAATTAATTCATTGCCTAATGTTGTAACAAGAGTAAATTCATTATTTTCGAAGGAATTAAGAATATCTTCTTTTTTCGATGTGAATTCAAATTCACAAAGTAATTGACGTAGACAAAGATCAATACTATCAAGATTTTGAAAGAATCTGAACTTTACAAACAGTTCTCCGTTGATATAATTTCTAATTGAAGGTTTTGAATGATTTAGAACAATTAAAACCGGTATTTTAGGTTTTATTTCCTTAAGCGATTTAAGGAACTGATGTACAAAGATATGTTTTAGACGTGGAACGTGAATTGATATGAAATTTGAAAAATGGGTTGGGCTGAAATAACTACTATTCATAATAATCGTGTAGTTCAACTCATCACCGATAACATCCTCAAAAAACGAATTCTCTTGTCTCGAGAGGATAAAAAATAAAATTAACATTCAAAACAATTAAAATCGGAATTGAAGCGAGTACATCAAATATGAGTTTTGTCTCACATTCTAATAGTATATTCTCATATTTATGTAACGAATTGTTTTTTTTTTCAGAATTGGAGTTTTTAGAAATTTAATTTAGGAAATCATGATTTAAATCCAACTATCAATTATTTAACATTTCTGAATTCGGGAAACTTTACATCATTTATAAATTTAATAATAAAAAATGCAAAATAACTCTGCCGAAGATATAGAATCAGCTGGATCTTTTATTGAAAAAGAAGAACTCGAAGATCCAGATGATGAAGTACCAATGGAACAAGAAGAAGAAAATCTCACAAATAATAGTGATGATGCTTCTACAAAGTCCGATTTAGCTTCAAAAATATCGCAATCACACGAAGACGATGCAATTCAAGAAGAAATCGAGCGAATTAATTATCAAATTGCACAAGAAGAAAAAATGCGTGAGAAATATTTAAATCAAATCGATAAAATGACTAATGACATTGAACAAATGAAAGCAGATGGAAAAACTATAGAATTAAATGTTGAAGAATTAGATGAGAAACGCAAGCAATACCCAGAACCTCCAGAACAAAGTTATTACAGCGGCGACTTCTTCCATAGAATGAATGCTTTTGATGTACGCGATGCAATAGTTAACGGCGTATACAATGGCCAACAGAACGTCATCAAGGAAATGAATAATTTAATCAAAAAGCAAAAACTCGCCAACGCAGCCCTTCAAAAGAAATACGAGCAGTTAATTCAACAAATTCCAGGCTATGTTGACTATGATATGACCAATGATGCCAAAAGCGAAAATAAATCAGTGAAATCAAACAAATCTCGAAAGAACCAGCCCGAAAACAAAGACATGAAACAGATGAACATACAGATCTCTAATATCCAGAAGAGTATCAACCAACAAGATGAAGAATTTAAGAAATTAACCAGAGAATGCGAAGATTATCAGCAAAAGATACGCGACATCAGTCTAGAAATCAGTACAAATCCAGATAGTAACATTGAGCTCATGAATGACCAGATACAAGCCTTGGATGAAGAAATAAAGAACAAACAAAGGCAATTAAAAGAAACCGAAGAAAATTTGAAGACAGAACAAGGCAGATCGAATCGTAGTTCCCGTACATCACAAGTAGATGACAGATCTAGAATTTCCTACGCTTCCGATGCATCAATGGAGAGATGGCTCGAAAGACAACAACTAGTACAAGAAAGTAAGGCCAAATCAGTGAAAGAAGACGACGCGTGGATGTCCGAACGCGATGCCCTTCTCCAGAACATCCAGAAGGTCAAGCAGGAGATAAGACAGTACGAACAAAAAGAGTCGTTTTCTCCAAGAAAGTCACTTTCTACTTCCTCGAGGAAGTCAAAAAGTGACGCTTCTTCAATTTTGTCAATTCGGTCACAGGAGAACAACAAAGGGTTTTTGAGGCAGGCGATGGCCATGGAGCTTGAGAACCTTCAGTCTGAAGACCACCCAATTAATCAAGCTATAAAACAGGAAAGTCTCTACGCTGAAAAACTCAGTGCTGATATTTTGGCTGTTGAAGCAACAAAAAAGAGCATTGAGGACTTCTCGTCAAGATTGTTCGCAAAACAGGATGAAGATTATGATAACAGAAAACAGAGAATTGATATGTTGAAGGCAGAACTTGCAGAACTTCGTTCAAAAGTCGGAAATTAAATATTAAATATTTTTTTTTAAATTTTTTTTGAGCTCTTGCAAAATCAAAAATATCTTTATTATAAATATCACCTGGCATTAGCATTGTGATACTGGCTAAGGGATTTTTTTGGGGAAATGGCTATAGCCAGCGGTTTTTAGCCAGCCGGGATCCTTATTTATAATAACTTTATACCTAAAAAATTGAGATTTCAAGCTTTGAGAATTATTTTTTTTAAATTTTTTTTTCTGACATGCTCTTGCAAAATCAAAATATCTTTATTATAAAAAAAGGGAGAGATATCTGTTGGTAATAGTTAGAAGTCTCGATGCATTCAAAGGTTGAAGTTCCCTCCCTTTTTTATAAATATCACTTAGCACTATATTGTGATTTATAATAGCTTTTTACCTTAAAAATTGAGATATCAAGGCTTAGAAGGGCTCCCACATCAGATATTGATCCCAAAAACGTCTCCTTCAGTTCATAGATTGTACTCGTGTATGGAATCAAACATTTAGGAATAGATATGTAGTTAGATCAATGCAACAAAAAATTCAAATTAAGTTTCATCAATTTGCTCGAATTATTAACATTTTTAACTTTTTTTTGCTGGTCGCTCGTATCGAAGCCGTTGCCTCAATCAACAGTCATAAGAAAGATTAGTCAAATTCAATACAGAGACCATTCCACGAGGACCAGAAGAGCTACTCTTCATACGATACACTCGTCACCATTAAGCTTGAACCTTTATCTTCTCATGAAAAAATCTTTATAATTAATAATTCTATATTTAATATTAAGAACAAAAAGTAATAACTCTATAAATAAAAAAAAGTTAGTATTGTAATGGTTCGAAATGAGGTTTTTGAGGTGACTGATGATGCCTTTTCTGCTCCTTGGCTTCTTTAATTTTGAGTTGATGCATCTCAGGCAAAGTTAACTCCGGAAGAGTTCTTGGATCAACCTCGAACCCAGCCTTCTTGAAGTAAGGGTGATTCATTGCAGTTTCTGCACTAATTCGCTTCTTTGGATTCATTCGAAGCATTTTGAGAAGTAAATCGATAATATCGTGTTGTTCTGGTGGTAAATGTTTCTTGAGATGTTCTTTTAATCTGTTTGGAAGCTTTGCTGCTGAAGTAAACAGCATAGCTTTGTTAGAATCGTATTGTTTCCATTCTGGCCAATCGTCGTCATCCGGCGTTCCACAAATCTTGAATATCTCATGTATTTGCGATATGTTTTCACGTGCGGCGAATAATGGCTGTTTTGCGATCATTTCGTATAAAATGCATGCAGCGCTCCAAATATCGACTTCTGGACCGTACTCGTGACACCCAAGGAAGAGTTCAGGCGGACGGTACCAAAGAGTAATAACACTATCGGAATAACGCCCTTTATTTGTTAATTCTCTTGCAAGGCCAAAATCACCGAGTTTAAGTATATTGTTTTTGGTTATAAACATATTTGCAGGCTTGAGGTCTCTATGAACAACGTTTTTGACTGCTAAATAGCAGAGAACGGTTATTAGTTGGCGCATTATAGTTTTAATGGTAGCTTCTGGTATATCTTGCATATGTATCAAAGCGTCAAGGTCATAATAGCAGTATTCAAATACAAGGTAAATTGATTGATCACTTTTTGAGTGAACAACCGATTTTAAGAGAACAATATTGTCATGACGTAGCTGCTTAAGTAATTTGACTTCGCGAATTGTATTTTGCGGGAACCCATCATTTTGATTTATGATTTTAATTTTTTTCAACGCGACGATTTCGTTTGTGCGTTCGTCTTTACATTTCTGGACACTTCCGTATGTTCCATCTCCAATGTTTTCGATCACTTTGAAATGATCTGTTATGGAATTTACCAATTCAACATGAGATTCATTAAAATTCATATAAACTTTGTCACTTTTTAATTTCCAAACGACACTTTTCGAGAAACAAAAGTATATTCTCATTTTTAAAATACTTCCATATTGCGAATATAGAATTAACTCTCCGAGTAAGGATCAAAATTACTTTCATTGATGCATTTTTACTAAATTTGAACAAATAAAGAATGTTATTTTACCTTCTTGAACGAAATTACAGTTTCATAACTCCTATAATACATATGTTTAGAGCATTGGACTTTCAAAAGAGTGCTTATTAAAGGACTCTATTTCGTCTCGATTGCAATCGAACGAAATGAAGAATTAATAAACAATGATGATCGAATAAATTAACCGAAAAATAGGAGATTAAATAAATTCTTGGAAAAAAGAAGTGAAAGGGATGGAATCGAATTCATTTGAATTTGGCTTTTAATGATAACTAACAAATTTAAATATAATCGAATTATACCAAAGGGAAATGAATAAAAAATAAAAGTTATATTATTATGATTAATCGCTGAAGTTGGAGGGAGAAAAAAAAAGTAATCTCATGGTTAAATGATAATTAATTATGTTTCACATATAAATGGTATAAAATGAAATAATTAATGAAGAAGAAAAATGGCTAGAGAATTGTGAAAGAATTCAAAAATTATTCACAAAAAATTGCTATACCGGGAAATGAATACGATTATTAAGAAGAAATATTGTAAGTTGGGGGAAGGCCACATAGGAAAATTTGAGTTCTGATTCAATTCAATTTTGAGGATTTGAATACAAGACTGTCAGCTTATGAAAGTGATGGAGTTCGTAAGAAGAAAATAATCGGATCATATATTGGACAACGAAAAATACTTATCAGAATTTTTTAAATGGTTTATATTTCAATGAACATAAAAATTTGGATGGATAAAAGCAACATTTAATAAAGGTGATTATGAAAAAGTAGAAAAAAATTATTTCAAAATACTTACATGGAACATTACGGTTTAAAACATTTAGCAGGAAGTGATTCAATATTATACAAAACAAAAATCATCCGGTATATTTTGATTCTATACTTCTTTCAAAAAAAATATAAAAAATAGTTTGAATCTCATACATATTCTCATATTGTTTATGTTCCAAAAGAAAACACAAATGAATATCAATTTTTTTTTTTGAAAAATAATTCTGCAATCTAAGAACCAATAATATAACGATAATATTATTACTGATTTCACTTTCTCGAACAATTTTTTTTGAAAGCTTCATTTCAATCTAATTATGCATATTAAGACTTTAGTTTTTTCTGTTCTGTATATATGCTGAATCTAAGAACAGAGTTATATCGGTATATAGGTTTTGAGATATCATTGGAAATATTCAAAACACAAATTGAATGTATATCAAAAACATATTTTCATGCTAGACCAGATCGATCCACAGATATTTAAGGATATCATTGAGACACGTAGGATTAATAAACATAAAAGGAACACAGCTCAAAGTTTCAGAGATCACAATAGGATAGTTTCAAGAATGGAACAGATAGGAATTAAAGTCGACTTTGTTTCTGCTTGCCTAGAAAAAATATGCAAAGACAAATTGACTACTGCATTCTTATTATTGATCGCAAATTCACTTATTTCTAAACTAAATATCCCGATTGATCGGTTAGCCAAAAGAAATAGGACTGCATTACTTTGCTGGTATGCAGAGCACTGGGAAGAGGTAAGTCCTTATATTCCGGATATTGTCAGCGTCTCTAAAAAAGAATCGAACAAATCAAATCTGATATTCAATCCGTTTGACATTTCTCAACTACTTAATCATCATTGAAGCAGCTAATATTTATTGTTAATGTAAAAATTTATGTAAATTTATATAAATATTGTAAAGTATTCAAAAATCTATTGATTCAATTTTGTGAATCTAAATTTTTAAAACATTTTAGAGCAGTTTTCCTACGCTTTATTATGTTTACTGTCATTTTATTTTTCTTTCAAAATTTTATCAAATACAATTTCAATTTCATTCTTAATTTAATTATAGAGAAATATTAATAGGCATTCATCTTTCCCCACATTCAATTCTATTATTCAATTATTTTTTATTTTGAAAAGAAAAATGATTGCTCTTGATTAACAAATCATTTCTTGGTTGTCATAAAATTAATTTCAATTTGATTCAATAATTCAATTATTTTTTATCGATATAATTTAAGATTCAAAGAATATTTCACAATTTCTCAAATGAATTATGCTGCATATTTTATCTTCTTTCATTTTTCAATTTTCTTTTCATGTATTTTCTTTCAATTTAATATATTTCTTTTAGCATCCAAATATGATTTTAATTAATGGTCTATGATTCATTGTTTTTTGACTTTTTAAAGTATTTTTTGTTTTTTATCGTAATTGTATTTATTTTTAATATTAATTTTGTTGATTTTGGTAAAATGAAATTAATGTTCGGATTTGCAATGCAACATTTCTATAATTATCTCCTCTTTGGGATTCTTTCTAAAATATTTCTGAAAATTTATTAATATTGTTTTTAATCATTTTGTTTTTAATGAGCGATCATTATAATGATATTAATTAATTCATTGCTCCAAGTCAATTCTTGAAATCTAACTGTTCAATATTTATTATTTCAATGAGAGCTTGTTCTTGTACACGTTATTATTTCGATCCCTTCATAAACATCACCAATACATGAATTGATTCTCAAATACATGAATAAGCATATGGTTTCTATGAAAATTCGATACCTCCATTCAAAATACCAATCATTACTTTCCAACGGTTCATCTCAAATTTGAATTGTGAAGATTTTGTTTTATACGTATTTCTGCCAAATATATCATTCAATATAGTTTATTCATTGTTTTTGGGCAATGTTCATTCACAATCTAATTCCTAAAGTTTCTGGTTCTTTTAAATTTAATTGATTCAATTGTGCTTTGAACACAAAAAATTTGTATACATAAGTATTTTATGAGAATTTTCAATGAAGGAGCATTCGATAGAAAGATTCAAAACTTTATATATCCAAATCAAGATAATTTTGACTATCATTTTCCCATTTTCAAATCAGATTTGTATCATCGAATCTATTTTAACTTTAAGTTCTACATGGTAATTAAATGTATATTTAGTTTTCTCAATAAAAACAACAAAAAACTATATTTTGTCCTATCATATCGTCAATGTGGAATTATTACAAGGAAGCAACAGTACAAAATGTATTTAATACATATAAAATGTTGAAACATGTTATTATTCTATGATATTTCCGAAACAATATAATTTTTTTTTTAAAAAGATAGGATAAAAAGGGTTTTCTTTACAACATCGTATGTTCAATTTAAATACATAAGTATTCCTCATCATAAAATCAATATCAGTCCTGATTAATTTTGTGAATTTTTCATACATATAGGAGTTGGAAATTAGAAATCGCATTAATTGAAGTATTCATCGTTTTTAAATTCAATACTTATTTCCTCGTAAAAGTCATAATGCTTCATTATCTTGTTATCCTTTCTTACTCAGGATCTCATTCTTATCTAGATAATGAAACCATTATCGGATATGCAAATAATATTGGTATTCAAGGTGCCCCTTCTGAGGATATCTTTCTTTTATCAATTCCATTTTTTAACACTATTCAGGTTAAAGATAGAGTTAAACCAAAACTTTCCATATCAGATAAAGTTATTGCTAACAACGGGATTGATATCGGATTTCATCTTTATTTTGATCATGACCAATCAAATATTGAACTTGCAACTATGAATATTACATCAGCTGATACAGAAATACTTAAAAATCTAATAATTACCCACAAAAACTATCAAATAACAATTGATCAGAATACAAAATTTGTTCCAATTGGAACAACGAATCAATCAGAACTCAAATTATACACAACATTCTATTTTACGATATACACTAATGGAATGCAGATTGTTGATTTCACTTTGAATTTGTCAAATTTAACAGAAGTTAAACCATCTGATCAAATCAAGTTTGTTTATTCTACAAAATACATACAAGGGCGTCCTCCGACACCTAATACGAACAATGATTATTTCGTTGATCATCTTTTGAGAAAATATGCTTCAATCTGTAGTATTGTTCAAGCATTACTATTTATTTCATTAGTAATAACAATATACAATCAAATGAAATCGGAATTCGAACATCCTTCTACTCATAATGAAGATTTCGATCTTTTGATGACTTCTGACAAAGGATGGATGCTGTTACATGGAGACATGTTTTATGCTCCTCAATATCATTTTTTACTCGCTAATTTTGTTTCTCATGGAATGAGTTGCTTAATCACATTAATATCCGTAACTTTTTATGCATATGCATTTAACAAGGACCATAATTCTACCCGCTATATACAAGCTTTCATAATTGCATATGTATTTTCATCAATAATTTCAGGTTGGTTTTCATCATCATTATCAATTCTATTTTCTGATAAGAAATGGCTTAGAATTGTTCTGTCATCAGTTATATTACCATTTACTTGCTATTTAATGATTTTATTATCAATTAATTTCTTTACAAACTATTCATCACCATATTCCATTTCTTTATCCACAGTTACGATGCTTATATCATTTATATGTTTCCCATGTCTCTTTATTTCAACAATTTCAGGAGCAATATCTTATAAATATAATTTGCAAAGAAATAGCTTTGATACAGCCCTTGTACCACACACAATACCTCCGCAACCATGGTACTTGTCTGGATTTTCAGGCTGCATTTTTATAACAATTTTTGTTTGTTCTTCAATTTTACCGGAATTATTCTATCTGAATAATTTCATTTGGCTTAAGAAACCATGTGACTCATTCGCAGGACTTTTTATATCTACATTGACGTCAAATATTGTTGCAGCTTGCGCATCTATTTGTTTTATATACTTTAGAATACATAATGAGAACTATCATTGGCAATGGATCTCATTTGCTGCTCCGGCAGCAGCAATGATTCCAATTTTTATTTATTCACTTTATTTTTATTTATTTAAGTTTGAAATCAGATCATATATAAGTGCAACTGTTTTCTTAACAAGATCATTGCTCATTTCTTTGATGTTTGGGTTATCTTATGGAGGAATTGGATTTATTTCTACAAAGAACTTTATTAATTTCATTTTCTCA
This sequence comes from Trichomonas vaginalis G3, assembly GCF_026262505.1. NCBI lineage: Eukaryota > Parabasalia > Trichomonadida > Trichomonadidae > Trichomonas > Trichomonas vaginalis. The sequence continues at coordinate 13,459,530 of NC_067203.1, read as the reverse complement.
AATGCCAAACTTGATTAGAATCAAATCAATCTGAAAATACGTATCCTTTTGTTTTATTTCTTGTCATGATTTTTTGTTTTTTATTTTCACATGATTTCCATCAAATATATTAATAACCCCATATTAAAGCTCACTAAAAGAGGGAATTTAAAATTCAATTAGTGAACAAAATTAAATTGCGATCATTAAATTTAAATTGTTTGTTATTGATTAAAAATCCTATGTTAATTAAATATGCTTTTTACTCATCACTTTTGCAAAAGTTCGATGGGATCGGTAATCGGGATTCCCGGACAGAACTTTGCTTTTTTAGGGGGCGGCGAACCACGCGAAGTTTCAGAGGTTCTTGATGAAGAAATAGCGAACCATCTTAAAGAAATTGGAGTCAGTACAGTAATTCCAATTCGAGAAGAAGTCGCAAGAGATGTGTATAGCCCAATAGGGCTTCCTTCATGCGCTTTTCCATCAATTAAAGTTGATAAACTATCAATTGCATTCTCAGCTTCAGAATCGGGCGATATGCTAATAACGAATGATTCGTATTCTAACAATTACTCTTTCGGACCTGGAAATGATCAAATATATACATTTGAACGTCCTCCAGGCGAGAAATTCGATGTTAAATTTACATTTTCAAATCGAGATCCAAAATTTTTACGAGTATTTTCTTTTACTATTAAAAGAAACTCTCAACCAATACTTGTTAGCGATACTATTTACTCTGGAGATGAAAAACTAGAAATTACAAAAGTATTTTGTCAAGATCAAGCATTTGATAATGATAATAATGATCAAAACACATGCTTAATATGTTTTTCAGAACCAGCCACAGTTATATCTCTTCCATGCAGACATTGCTCAATGTGCCAACAATGCAGCCTGAAATTTGCTGCAATGTCCACAATTTGTCCTGTATGTAGACAACCAGTCACAGAACTAATTAATGTTGTCAAAAACCAATAAATTGTTTGTTTTATTTTATGATTAACATTTACCTGTTTTTTAAATGCCTACACATCACAATACGAGGCGCTTGGAAGTATATTAATTATCTACAGCTCCAAATATAATACCCAGTAATTTTATATATATAAGGCTCCATAATCATTAAATCTTATTTTTGGATGTCTTTATCTTGCTATCTGAACAGCTTAAGCAGAAACTGCCTATGGTACTATGCACACATATGGACTACTTCATATAGTAAATATATTTTAATTGAATGGAAACACTGCTATATCCTTGGAAAAAAGGATTTAGAGGTAGGGCAACGATAGAAAATTTTTGGAAAAAAGTTCGGAGATCTTAAACGTATCATATTCCCTGCATGGTTTGGTATCTTCCGCCATGCGTTGTGCCAAACATATTGACACTTTCCAATAATTAATTTATGGTATGAGTCACAGAGTTAGATTATAAAAAGAAAGTAAATAATTGCAATTAGAAATCATATATGTCGGAAATCAAATGTTGATGAGCAGAAACCTTTTACTCATCATAAAAGAGATAAATCACTAAAGATTTGTATACATTAAAATTTGATATTTGGTGCTCGAAAACTGTCTGATGGGACTCCTCCAAAATGAACCAATCTATCGCTGAGGACCAAATTAGATGATGTGGATGGTGTATTCTCTAATTCTAACTTAGGAAGAATGGGAACAAAACGAATGACGACAACAACATGTCAAACATAGATTAAATATCTATGAATCAATAAAGTATACGTGCATTGAAGGTGATAACGATCACTTGAGGCTTATAACTCTTTGACTAAATTATGCAATAATTAAATATAATCATTTTTATATTTTTATACTGATAGTAATTAATATACTATCCTGCTTAATAAATGGTATGATCAAATTTGTTTGAAAATTTAATTATGTATATGAAACTATGTCTTCTATATAAAAATCAAAATTTTCGGACGAACCTAGATTGAACCTTTATGAAAATCTATCATTTTTGTTAATTGAGTTAATATGAATCTTTTACATATGTATATATAGCATTGATAGCTTATATAATCATGGTTTATTCCATATTAACATATTTTTTCAGTTAAATTTGTTAATAATATCATGTAACAAATTAATTCAAGATTAGAATGTCTACAAAATGCTAACAAATAAGAACAAAATACGATTTCTCGACTTAAATTTTAATATGGAGTAGTTTTTCGTTTAAATCTAATTAAAAATGAATAAAAACTTATCTTGTACTATTTTCATTCAAAGATTTTAATAATGTAAATCATGCATTTTCATAATTCAGTACAGTTCTTTTTAGAATTAAAGTTGATGAGGATGATATTTGTGATTTAAAATAATTTGTTAATGTTCACCTTTTATTCATCACCTTGTGGTATGCCCTAAAGCAATAGCATTATCAATTCTGCTGAATTGATCAACTCAAAATTCCAAAAAAAATTCAAAATTTCAAAAATGAAATTAAACAATTTGAATTTTCACATGAAAAAATCAATTTCGAAAAAAATTTGGAAAATCAAAGTATTTGATAATTAGTCAAATAATCAATTTACATCGTTTTTACTCATAAAAAACAACTAATTTTTGATTTTGATATCATATTTGATAAATACTCATTCCAGAGTTGACGTAATGTATTAATTATTGTTAGAGATATTGCTTTCGCAGCAAAATTCTTATTTCATGAAAGAAAAAAAAATGATTTTATTCCAACAAAAACAAGTAAACAGATGAATGGAAACGTACTATATTTTCATAAATGTAGTAATCAGCGTGTCAGCTTTTGTTTATCATGTTCGAGTCAAAATGTATTAACTTGTAATAAGAAATATTCGAAGATTATATGAAGTATTGAGCATTCTTTGTAGAAATATTTGTAATTCATTACTAACATATATAATAAAGTTGTTTTTTTTTCCTTATTGCAATAATTTTGTCTGATTTTAATAACTTTTCATGTATACGAGTTGTGTGAATATGCATCATAATATGCGTAAATATACTTATTTGCGACGAATAATGTGGTTGCATAATGGAGGTGCTAAATTTTGATTTTTAATATGGGGCTTTGGTATGTATAATCATGTTCTTATCTCAACGTAGGAGTATTGGTGCAATATGATTAAAATTTACGAGGTTGATCTTAAATTGAATAATTCTGGAGTATAAATCACAATGCAGCTAATTCTATGTTAAAGATAGATACAGATTGTAGTAATCAATTAGGGAGTACAAATTCATTCTTTCATTTCTGTCGTATTGAGCAGAAAGGAAGAGATCATAACCCTAGGAAAAAAAGCCCAAATTTGTCACTTTTCATAGTACGTTAAACTCAATTCGCTCGGCGAATGCCGAGCACACGTACTCATCATTCAACATAATATTCTCATTCTTTGGTTATTATAGTGCCAGACAACACAAGATTTCAAAGAATTACTTGAGTTTTCAATTAATCTTAATCCGATTTTAGATTTATCGAGAACTCCATCATCACAATCACATACTTCAGTGCGGTAACTACAATTATCCATATACAGAAGGAAGTTCTTTTCGAACAACTCATTTGGAGTCTGTTTTGGAAAGAACTTCTTTCTGTCCGACTTAATTTCATAGTTCCTGATCAACCAAAAGACAGAAACCACACACTATCTACTTAGGAAAGGAGTTCTTTCTAAATCTTCCTTAAATTGAGATTTTACGAGAGATAACCCTTCTATTGCACTTAAAAATGAACATTTTGATATCTTTAGTATCACACATGGTCATATATAGTATTTCATCTACATGAATACATTCATCTTTCGAAGTCTCTCATTAAATGGGAGGCTTCGAAAGATGAATCGTTTTATTCATACAACTTTAAATCTCGAACACATTTAGAGAGTGAGTATATCATTTTATTCTTGTTTTGAGTTTATTCTGATTCAAAATTGCAGTGAAAACAGAAGTTCACACATCATATCTGAATGTGAGCTCATCTATACTTATACGATCTCAATACCTCCACTCTAAGCATAAGAGGTGAAGTTATATAAAAATTATCAGATGCGTTGAAGTCTCAAAAGTATTGCCTGAATGCTTGTTTCATATTTGTCCAAGTAGTTTCAATGAATAAATGTATTGTTTTTTATAATTTCGATTTATTTTTAGAAAATATTCAATATAAACCTTTATTGTGTTATTTACATCTCATAAATTCTCTGTCTAAATCATATAAAAGCGCGTTTTACCCCTATGAATCAAGAAATTCATTCAATATTCATGGTATATTTATTAAATTTATACGATTTACTAATAATCAATATTATATCCTCATAAATAGCAATATATTTTGGTAATCTATGATAATCATATACAATATTTGAAATCAAATTTTCATTAGTTTAGGTTCCTTGTTAATAGTAAACCATTATATTTATTACTAATAAAAAAATCTATGTGTCGTATTGAAATTCAATAAAATTACTTATTCGGTCCAAAAAAACAAATTAGATAAAATTTTTCTTTTTTTATGTAATTTTTGTTTTTCATTTTTCTCAAGATCCTAAGTTATGTTCTAACTTTTGACATCATATCCTATCATGCTAGGCTATATATTATAGCATATCCAAAAGGCAAGGAAATCTATCAGAGAAGCCTTTTTGACCTATCGTTGCCCTACCTCTAAGGATTTTAGACCCCACAAAATTTATGAACTTGGTGCCTTAAACTAATATATGCTATACCATGCAATCTATATAATAATACCAATTTCATTTTTTTATTTTCATTTTTGACTTTCCCAAGTTCACTTCAAATAAATAGCATCTTATGAGCACCGAAACTCTTAATATCGATGAGCTGATTGGCGAGGCAACAAATCTGATCAAGGATATCAATCAAACGTTAAACAAAGCATACAAAAAAACTGCAAAGGCCATTTACGATGCCAAAGGTTTTGAGCTATTTTTGATAGATACGGGAGCCTCTTCCCCTGATGATATAGAGACTCTTAAATACGAATGGTTTAATAAATATTCAAAAGAAGAGAAAAAAGAATATATTGATAAAGTAAAGGAGATACCACTTGCTCAATTACTATCATAAAAATGTAAGCATATACTATGTTACCTGAATAAAAGTAAATTTTCACCGATATTCCGCCATTTTTTTTTAGAAGATTGAAAATTATGAGAAATTGTGTTTTTCATGTGGCATTATTCTTAAATCTTTTTATGAGTATGCCACATGAATTATGAAAACTTATATCTTGAATCAAATTAATTGAATATTCAGATTATTTGATCATTGATAGAGAATACGATGCTTTCCCATCTGATTTCAAAAAGAGAGGGTAATCGTAAGTTTCAAAAGAATTTCATTATAAAATTTTAGGCTTGAAAAGAAATTTGTATGATCTTAGATCACCATATTCTCCTCCTTAAAAATAGTAATTATTTTGTATAAAAAATCCAATTATATATATAAAAATAATATATTATTTACGCTCTAGCTTTAAAGCCATGATATGCTGGTGAGTTTCATTCGAAACTCTTAAGAAATTAATATAATAAAACAGAACATTCAATAAATCAGGATCTTCATTAGATTTGATAAGATAAATTATTGTTTTCGCAGTTGTTTCTCCAATCATTGTTCCGTAAGGGTCCACCTTAGATGCCTTAATGTTTTCTAATGTTGGCTTGATATCATCTTTAGTCCTTGGGAAGATTTCTTCTTGTTCAATGACTTTTTCGATTCTTTCTTGGTCATTTTCAAGGAATCCAAGGTATAAATCGAAATAGCTATAAACAAGAGGTTTCTCAACATCATCTTCTTCGAATATCTTCGTTGAAACATCGAATAATCTATACTTTTCGGTATCAGGAAGTGTATTTGCCCTGGATAAGCAAAGTGTGGCTGTTTTTTGGGCCAAACCAGCAAGATAAGGACACATCTCGTAATGGTTCTTCACTACATCACGAGATAACGTTTCTGTGAGAATTAATAATTTATCTTCTGGAATAATTTTGAGGCAATCCTTAAGATTGATCTTATCTTGTTCACTACCATCATTATTCTTACCATCTTCGCCATTTTGAGCGTTAATTTTGTTTTTATCATGATCAATGTAGTCGAATCGGTCATATCTCTCTAGAACAGATAGCACAATGATGGCGTTGGCCAAAGCTTCCTTATCTTTCGAGTCATCTACGAAAGTATTATAATCCGGAATACAATTCTTGAAATTCTTGACAAATTCATGAGGTATAGTTAACATCGGATGATTAACTAAGTAGCGGTGAACTCTATTGACCGGTGTTGGGTCGGAATCCTTTTGTAAAGTGAGATATGCAAGGTAAAATGCGGCAACATCGGAATATTCCTCGCCAAGAATTGTAACATACTTCTCAATGAACTCGCCAACGAGGTATTTAAGTGTTCTTAATTTTGGATACAATAATAAGCAAATGTGAGCAGTTTCTACGAGATGCTGGTTGCATTCCAAGAGACACTTGGCAGCTTCATCATACTGGTCTGTTAAAATAAGGAAAAGAGGACGAGTAAATTCAAAATCTTTGTTATGTCGAACAATTTGGGCCGTTTCATCCCAAATAATCTGCTGGACATTCTTAGTAATGATTGGCGTGCTCGATCTCTTAATTGGATATAATTGGTCGAACAGAAAATCTTCGGTAGTTTCAAGGAGAGAAGCATCTTCTAAAGGTTGCTGAGCAGAACAGATATCTTCAATGGTTGCTGATATAGGATTGCGATTATCTTGTGTCATTACATCGAAAGATCCCATAGATCCGTTTTCATTTGAATTATCTTGTTGATTTTCTTGTAAAATTAAATCGATTATAGGATGGAATTGTTTCTTATCGTTGTCTCTCTTGATTTCTCTTAATATACGATCGAGGCCGGCTCTAAATGCGACCCAAATTACTTTCCAATAAGGATCAATGGAATTGTCGATCTTTGGAAGCTTCTTTTGAGATATTTCTTCAACATCATGAAGACTTATATCTTTTTCTAGCTTGCCAAAGTTTGCAATTCGATACTGGTTCTTCAGAAAACCAATTTGATCAGAATCTTCTTTCAATAGGCGGAAATAGCTTGAGAAGACGCTGTTGGTTTCTGGATCGTATGTTTTTTGTAGTACTTTAGCTAAATCTAACTTTTGTTCTGATAATAACGCTTTTTTAATATCAATTGCTAATTTCTCTGCTTTTTCTGAATTTGCTGAAAGTTTTAATGCAGCATCAACATCAAGATGTTGAACACGACCAATTTGTCCACGTTCGATGTTTTGATAATTAATTTTTTCGATTGATTTTTGAGCTTTTTGACGTAGATTATCCCCAACCATTGCAATTTGGTTAAATTGATCTGCTTCGATAACTGGGGTAGTAAAATTGATTGTTGCCGATCCAGTTTCTTGTTTATCAATTTTTTGTGTCTTTTTAACATTCTTGATTTTTTCTAACACTTCATCTGCTTTAATAGGATCTACTCCTCGAAATGCTAAAATTTCTTTACCTTGCGGTGTTGGTGTTTTATTTGTCGCAATTCTACTGAAGAAAGAGCTTAATTGACCAAGCTTAATAACAATTCTGTTATCACCACGTCTTCCCGTTTCAAGGCACTCGGCTTGACGCTTTATTTCGTCGCCGCGCCTCTCAATCTCGTGGGAATTCATGGTTTGTGCCTGGATCTAGTTTACAATAATCGTTAAAATCTTTGATTTCAAATCATAATAAAAGTCATTTCTTTCAGCATATTTAGACTTATCAAAGCTAATTTTCCAAAAAGACTATTAAATAGAATAATTTTTATTTTTCGATTTTTTAAAAAATTGACACTGTAAAGTGTCAAATCCGATTTTTTTCTTCTATTAGAACATAATTGTAAATTCATGATAAGAATTCTTGATATTGGAGCATCCATTTAGCAGCAAAGCTACTGAGTCGTACGACTTTTTCAGGAACTTCATGAGCATCTGTAGCTGAATCTACATAAACTTTTTCTTTGACAGATTTTTCCATGTATGACGGAGATGACTGTGATATTTCAACCTTAGATAATTTACTTACCTGACGACTTAGTTCTGACGCACTTGATATAATCTCTTTTTGTAATCTTGCGTTGTCATTCTTCGTAGATTCTTCTGTTTCGCTATATTTTTGAGCGGTAAATTTCATAAGAACCTGCTTTGTAGAGTCTTTAGTAGCTGTAAATTCTTTCAAGAAGCTCTGAAACTCATTCTTGAAATCTTCACTGATTGAAGATAAAGCGTTTTTAATTGAACTTGTATTTCCTTTAACAACTTTCAACTTTTCAACATCGAAGAGAGGAACTTTGGATTCAATTTCAACACTCTCTCTTGTTTGATCAATTATTTGACAAATTTGAGCATTTAACTCGTCTTTAAGCTTTTGAATTCTTGCATTTGTATTCTCTTTTTCCTTTTCAAGCTTTGCTTGAAGTGCAATTACATCAGCTTCGAATTTGGCAATGTATTCATTGCAAATCTTATTTTGTTCTTTCTGGCTATTAAGCTCAATTTCATCACGCTTCAGTCTTTCTTCAATTGATATCTTTGTTGGTGTCTTTTTAGTCTCTGAGTTAGGACAGCTGTTCTCACTCATAATGTGTACGTTTAAAATATTTTATTTTAATGTTATAACGATTCTCCCATAAAATAAAATGCACAACAATCCGAGTGAATGCAAAATTGCGAGATAACATCCGCTAAACTACCCGCAAATCCTTACATTTCAAATAATTTTTAATTTATGATAATATTTTATAAAAACATAAACAAACATATAAAAAAATAACATTAATATACCTGTGATGTAGGATAGAATAAGTGGCTACTAATTATTCTTTTCCTTTAATTCCCTGAGGCTTGATTTAATTACTTCTATTACATTAGCAAGAGAACTCTTCTTTTGAACAAACTTAGCTTCATTTGACTTGATGTTTTCTTCTAACTGTTGAATTTGGCTTCTTAATTGATCGTTTTCTTGTTCAACACTTTTGAGTTTACTTATTTGATCACTCAATGCCTGCTGTTTTTCATTACATTGATCTTTCATTGATTGAATTGACATCAAGTTTTTTTCATCTTCTTCACTTTCAATAGATTGTAATTTGATCATGATTCCTGACTTAGCTGAAGCAAGCTTCTCTTCCAAACCTTCTGTCTCTTCCTGAATTGTGCAGAATTTTTGATGATTTGCTACAAACATACTCTTGTATTTTTCTAGTTTTTCTTTTGCCTGCGAAAGATTTTTAGAGAGTGCAGTCTTAAGATCATCAACTTGACTCATCTTTGCTTCTATATCTAGATTCTTTTGTATTAAACTCTTTTCATCTTTGATTAAATCATCAATAATTCTGTCTTTTTCGGCAATTTTGGCATTTAAATCATCGATAAGATCTCCTCTCATCGATATATCTATGTCAGTATCACCAGCATTATCCATGTCTTTTATTTTTTGTTCTATTTCGATATTTTGCTTTTCAAGAAGTTCAATTTCTTCATTATATTGAGCTTCTTTATCGGCAGTATATTTCTGTAATTTGTTAGAATCCTCAACATCCTGAAGTGTTGGCTCAAACTGTTTGGCTTGCTGAGATAACTGTACAATTCGAAACGAAATTTGATCATATTTTTCTTGTAATGCTTTCCTTCGTTTACGATTTGATGTTATTCTAATTACTGTTTCTCTTAAAAGTTCTTGAGATTTGTATAATTCTTCGTTATTTTTATCAATTTCTTCTTCTTTAAATGAAATTCGTTCGTGTAAAGCATCAATTTGGGATGAAAGAGACTTATTATCAGAATCTTTTGATCTTAAATATGCAAGTCTCTGTTGAGAATCTAATATAAGCTTTTCCAAATTGCTGTTTTTCGATTCTAAATCATCTATTTCTGCTTTGATTTTCATATTTTCATTTTTAACACCCTGAATAGATATCAATAACTTCTCTGTGAAATCTTTTGGCAACGTTTTTGTTGCCATCAAGATTTTGTGCACGTTTAAAAATTTTACTAAGAATTTGCATTTTAAAAATTACAGCTCAAGTCAGCATTCCCAGTCGATATAATCAAAAAATTGGCAAATCTAATTCATTTCATTTGGAAATTATTTTACTCTTGCATTCCTAGTCATTATCAACAAAATTACAAGATTTCTATATGCTGAAGCTATTGAATATATTCAAAGAAATTGATAACATTTTATTTTTATAATTGATGACAAATCGGAAACTTCTTGTAATTGCAGAAAACATAATTAAATCACTAAATGATGATACTATTTCAGCTAAATACTTTAGGCTTAAAGACAAGCTCATTGATGCAAAGATTCAGAATTTAATTCAAGAGATTAGTACAGAAAACGAAAAATTGACCAATAATATTAATGTAATGAAAATAATTAATGAAAGCCAAACGGTTGAGCAATGTTATACAAACTTTACAAGTTATTATCATTCGTTATTTTTATCAAATGCAGACGACCCCAATATAGAATCAAATTATAATTTAATTGACGAATACAAGACAATAATTAAAGCATTAAAAGAGCAAATATACATTCTACAAAGCGAAAATTATGATTTACATAAGAAGTATGATGATTTACACGAGGAACAAACGTTTAATCTAAACTATATTACGATAAAAGAAAAAGAAAAGCAGAAAATTCATAATGATTACCAACTAAATGGCGATGAAATGATAAAGCAGTTAGATACTCAAATACAATCCATTTCTAAACAAATTATAGCCAATAGAGAAGAAAATAATGAGCTTATGAAGCTAAATGAGTCATTTGATAGTCATTATTCTGCAAAAAACTATCAATTAAATCAAATATTAGAAAAGTATAATGAAAAAGCTAACTCAACACATGAAATTAGAAAAAGGTACCAACTTTATTCAAAGGATGTTGAGTTTAAGCAAAGCCAAATTGATTCACTAAGAAATTCAGTTTATAATGCTATCAACGGAGCAACTCCCAAACAAATTGAAAGAATTAAGAATTTAGAAGCAGATATTTCATCCAAAATGCAAGAAAATAACCAATTACAGCTGGACTTAAATAGAATTACTTTTTCATAATGCTCTAGTTCAGTCATTACTTGCCACATTATCTTCTTAGTTACAAATATCAATAGTATTATTTACAACCAATAATACTTGGTCTTCATTCATAGTGCCACTATAATCTAAAATATTTTCAATGACCTAACAATAATAATTGCGAAATATAGCTAATGTTAATGTTTGTTCTCCGATACCTTATAAAAATAGCCGCTTTATTTAAATGTTTTGCCATGATTTATCAATTTTATAAATCAATGAAGACATTATTGTATGAGCGCTCGCAATTATTCAAACTTGACCTCTTGGAAAGAATTTCATAACCTAAACCAAAAGCCAACGGATATATATATAAATAAAATTATTTTTCTATTAACTTTTCAACGTCACAATAAATATTTTTAAGACAGAGATTTTATATATAGCACGAATGGCTGCACCAAAAGATCATGCAAATCTTGACGCTCCAAAAAGATCGCCAAATCCCGTAAATTCACAAATTATTTTATTATTTATATTATGCCTGTTCTGATATATAAGTTTGATTTGAAATTCAGTATCAAAAAAATATAATGCATCTTATGGAAGAGCCTGAAAACTGGGTTGACCGTTTCCTGAAGTCAAAAATCGGTCGATATTTCGTGAGAGTTGATCAGGACTACATTAAAGATCAATTTAATACCTTTGGATTGAAAAACGAACGAGCAATTGATAATTTCAAAGCCGCTTATGATATGGTTCAGGGAAGAATTAAACCATCCACTTCAGATGATCAACGCAGCCCCGAATATGAGCGTTCTGCTTATTATCTTTATGGATTAATTCATAGAAGATTCATTCAAACTCAACAAGGATGCAAGGAATTATACGAAAAGTATGAGAAAGGCGAATATGGAAAATGCCCACTCATATCTTGCCATGGAACTTATTGTTTACCTTATGGAACTTCAGAACATCCAAAAGAACGCGGATTATGCATCTATTGTCCTAACTGCCATGAGGTTTATAATGCCGAGGATGTACTTGATAGTATTGATGGCGCATTTTTCGGTCAAAGTTATTTGATGATATTCTTCCATTTTTATAGCAACAAGCTTAAAATTAATACACCAATTCCAATTGAACTTAGACTATTCGGATTTAAGATAGAAGACCCGCAACTTACTGAAGATGAAACAGAAGAAGAGGAATAAGCTTAATATATGCTATTTGAACAGGTAATAAATATGATAGAAGAACCTTTTGTGTTTCATGATATTAAATTTATATAATTTGATTAAATTGTGATTATTTTTATTTATTATTTCATTTTTATCATTATTTCAACACTAAATCAACACTGTTTCATTGGTAACCTAAAATTCACTACACGAATTTAAGTAATTTTGAAATAACGTCCAAATAAAAATAAAATAATTTGAAAATCTCTAAATTCCGGAATGGGAAAATTCTATATTTATTCAATAGTATATATTTTATTGGGGAGATATGATTGGAGAGATAAATTCAGAGAAATGCTTGATAGCGTTAATTCCTTTAACTTCTTCTTCCTGAATTGGTACTTGAACAATGCGGAATTCATCACCATATAATTCCTGAATATCGTGGAGGTATTTCTGTTGGCTATTGTATCTTTTTGTGCAAATTGGACATTTTCCAACATTTTCTTTCTGAAGAACTTGGTTAACGACTAAGCAATGTGATTCAATGTTATTTTCAAATAAGAATGTAACTAATCTTTCAGTTTCGTAGAGAGGAAGGAATTCAGGTAATAAAACGCAAACGAAAGTGCATTCTTTAGGATTTGTCAGTCTCTTTTGTGCATCATCTAAAAGAACCTTGAATTTATTGAACTGGTTTCCAAAATCTGCATTACCACCCATAATCATTGGAGCAATTGAAGAAATAGATGGTATAATGTTTAGTATTGAATCAGCTGTTGATGGAAGTTTAAGTAATTTCATAGTATGTCCAGTTGGTGCTGTATCAAAAATTACAACATCAAAATCGTCTTTTTCGACTGATTTGAATAATGATGCAAGAACTGTAATCTCATCAATACCAGGAAAAGAAATGAGTTCTTGGAGCTGGGAATCAAGTGTTTCATTTAGACCTTCCATAGCCCAAAGATTCGTGAAACCATTGACAAGAGTTGGTTCACTTGTGAAATGCTGCTGGAAAGAATCACCGATGTTTGATGCTGGATCTGTAGAAATTAATAAAACTCTATTGCGCTTTTTGGCTAAAGCGACAGCAATTGAGCATGATGTTGATGTTTTACCAACACCACCTTTTCCGCCAACAAAAATCCACTTATATGTTGGAGAGTCTAAAAATGGTAATTCGTCAGCCATTTTTTTTGAAATATATCCAAATTCATTTAACAGTTAGGAATTACATTTATGATGGCATGCATAACAAATTTTTCAATAATGATGTCATCATTTTCCCAAATAATATCTTATAAGATTTTAAATATTAAGTTTTAATGATCAATTTGATATTTGCATATTTTTACTTTGATTTTTATGTTGATTACAATATAAGGAATGGCATAATTTCTTAGTCAAATTTGGGATGAATTAATTTTGGAGAAAAAGATTTAATTTCCGAAAAATACCGACAAACATGTAGATGATTTTAATAATAGACTATTGCAAATATCAATTTCTAAAGATTTTTGTCATATCACATGTCAGATGGCATCAGCAGCGCTTGAAGTAACTGTTGCAATACAGTTCGAGAACAAATTCGAAGTACTTCGGAAACTTGTGCCATCAGAAAATATTCCTATTGATAGCAGACTTCAGCTTACTGACTCTTCGATTCCCTTAGTCTTAAGGGAAAATCCGTCAATTCTTTCGGTTGCTGTTTACTATGGAAACCAACAAGCGTTTGATTACTTGATTGAAAATGGTGCACCTGTTAATCTGAAAGATGATATTCTTCATTTATTTATAGAGGACGTTCCGCTATACATTTCGCATTTAAAAATTTTAAGAAAGAAATAGTTAATGTACTTTTAGAACATGGATCAGATATAAACATGCAAGATATCGAAGGAAATACTCTTCTTCATTTTCTTGTAACAGAGAAAAAAGAAGAATCAATTGCACAATTATTTTCATTTGATTCTATTAAGCTCTATATAAACAATGAGCAAAAAACGCCATTTCACAATGCAATTGAAGGAAATAATCCAAATATTATTTCAATGTTTTTACAGAAATTCGGAAAAAGCCTCGTTGAAATGAAATTCCCCGGAAATCTAGATATACTTCAATACATGCTACGTATCAATTCATTTACTTCATTCCAACATATCTTTTCCATCATATTTCCAGGCGACAATCCATTATTCTACGCGGCCACACACGGATCTATCGAGCTCCTACAATTTTTAGTAAATCCTGTCGATATACGCATTAAAAACGTCCAAGGAAAGAATTTACTAAAAATTTGCTTGGAAAACGGCCATTTAGACTGCGCTATCTACTTACTTAGTATCGGATCTGAGTTTGACTTCTCCGATATTGCATTTCTATGCACGAAAGTCCCAATACAAAGAATAATGTTCCTTAAAACCAAATATGACTGGACAAAAGTATTCGAAGGTCGCGAATCCTTCGGAATGTTTGCCCTCCGCAAGCCATTCAACCCCGCCCTGTTCAAATTCGCGGTCAAATGCGGAATCAATCCTGATGAGCGCGACCCAGCCACGAACATCTCTCCTCTCATCAAGATCATCCAGGAAAGTAACACAGTGGCCCTCAAAATCCTCCTCGAAAACGGTTTCCCACCACTTTACGATGGAAAACAACCGTTAATAACCGTTTTCGCACGAGCCAAGACATCTGCCATGTTAATGACATTACTAAGCAACGGAGTCAGTCAAACAGATGTTCCTGGCGAAAGGACACCCTTGATGATGGCTGCTGCATCTAGAGATTCAGCACTTTTGACATACGAAAACAACGAAGACATCGCATTTCGCGATTTAGTTTATTTATTCGATGTTCCGATTTTTGAGAGAAATTTCGGAGCCGCATTAGTTCTTTTAACCCAGAAACCAGAGATAACTCCGAAACACGTTTTACAAGCAGTTACTTCATGGGATTTACCAGCACTTTTCTTCTATTTGATCTGTTCTAAGTTCACTTCTAGCCAAGTATCCGAAATCCACATGAAAAGCCCTGCTAAGAACCAAGTCTGTTCCCAAATGATTGATTTCTTTTTGCAGGACGATAGTAACAAAACATCCAATGTCAAATTCAATTCTTTGACATTTGGAAACACAGGATTGTTACACATTGCCGCGAAATACGCAACGAAAGAAATCTTTGAGCGATTAGTTCGCAAAGGTTTCGACATTGACCAAGAGGATTCACAAGGATACAGACCATTGGATTATGCATTGGAATCATGTAGATTTGACAACATTTCTGTATTAACAAAAAGTTGTGTTTGTTGCAATTCAAATTCAGCTGATTTCCCCACTATTTTACACAAAATGTGTAAAAACAAGCGGCTGAAATACTACTTGAACAACGCAACTGATGAAGAGAAATCATATGTCTCTCAGTTCATTGAATACGCAATACAAGAAGGTCAATCATTAAATGAAGTTGATTTCGACGGTTTGACACCAATTTTGATAGCAATTTTAGATGGAAACTTGATATTGTGTGAGATCTTAATGAAATTGGGATCATCGAATGATTTCTTGGATAACGATATAAGTTATTTACATCTTTTGTTGATGAATTATATTAATTCTATTGAAGATCATTTTGCTCAACAAATGTTTTTGTTTAGATACACAACAACAGAGCCAAGACCACCAACACAGAAGATCTGTCAGTTGTGCTGTGATGTATTCAACTATTGTCCAAAGTATTCGTCACACGATGGAGACACAATTTTGCACATTTGTACAAAATTAAATTTGCCAGTTTTGGTTGAATATATTTTGAAAAAAGGTGACACTTTATGTAAAAAAGATGACAAGAATAATAATGGTGATACAGCATTACACATTGCCGCTAGAATGGGTAACATGCAATTAGCACAAGTTCTTGTTGAAAATGGTTGCGAATTGAACGTAACAAATAATTTGTTACAAACTCCTTTGATTTGTTCATTATATTCGCAAAATCCAATGTGCGCGATGTATCTTATTAACGCTGGAGCATCTTATAATATCTATGACTCCAACTTAATGACACCTTTGCATGTTGCTTGCATGAATGGCCATTATTACGTTGCTTTGGCCCTTTTGAGTGAAAATCCGCCGCCACCTGTGAATTTCGCTGATATTTATGGTCGTACTCCTGCTTATTATGCAGCAAAGAACGGATCTACGGCATTCATGATCAAATTATTGAGTGCGAAAGCTAATATATTCCAGAGTGACTACAAAGGAAGAACTCCTATGCACGCTGCTTGCAAATACGGAAATTACGAAATTGTTAAGTATTTGATTGATTCTTTGCCACCGAATTTTTCTGATGACGATAGAAATTGTACAATTCATTTAGCCGCAAAACACAATCATCACCAGATATTGCAATTATTCCACAACAAAAAGGAAGCATGGAATGTAAAGAACGCAAAAGGAGATACTCCTATGCATGTCGCCGTTCGCCGTGATAATGTTATTTGTGTTCAAGTTTTGTTGCAAATGGGTGCTGATCCGAATTTGAGGAATTTCGAAGGAGAAACTCCTTTTGTTCTTGCAGCAGCTTTGAAATCACATCAATGCTTATCATTGTTTGTGCAAATTGGATTCAAATTCTTACCTGAAAATGGATTTTTGGCATTAAGACATGTCTTATTGGCCGGAGATTTCGAATACGCGAATGAAATTTGCAAATCACAAATTTCTTTGAATATTCCATTCTGGGGCAGAAATCTTTTGACAATGGCTGTTGCAAAGAATCGTTTAGACATTGTTAAATTCCTTTGCAGCCACAAGTGCATGGATACTCTTGACAAAATGGATTTGACGCCATTTGCTTACAGTTATGTCTTCGATTACAGAGAGATATTGGATGAAATGCTCAAACAATATCCAGGAAAGAGACAATCTGACATTTTGGACATGTTTTCTAACGATATCCAAAAGAGAAGAGATATCGCGAGAAGAAGCCCGCCGAATGAGATAAAGAGAATGAAAATGGACTTGTTATCTATAACAAACAACAAAGTTCCTTTGATGTTCAAGGATAAAGCTACAAACGTCAAACAATTAATGATGAACGCCGTTCAAAGAAATGATTTGGAAACATTGAATGTAATGCTCGCAAATTACAATATAAATCCAAATATTTCTTTCGAAGGAAGGACATTACTAAGCGTAGCTGTAACTGATACAATGTTTGATGTTACTTCTTTGTTGCTGATGGCAGGAGCTGATCCAAATAGAAGAAACAAAAGTAATGGAGATTATCCACTTTTGATCGCATGCAGAACAGGAAAACCGACATTTGTTAAGCTGCTTTTGGATAATGGAGCTAGATTGGATATGCTAGATAAGGATGAAAAGACATTGTTGCATATTGCTGCAGAGGAAAGTTTGCATACATTCGCAAATGTCATCATCGAATGCGGTGCAAATGTTCACGCTTTGGATAACAAAGGAAGAACTCCTCTTCACATTGCAGTTGAGAAAGGATTTGTGCAGTCCGTTAAACAGTTAATGAGAGCTGGTGCAAGAAAGGACGTTAAAGATGCAGACGGAAGATCACCTCAGGATTACGCAAAGGTGCTTAATAACTCCTCAGTATCTCAAGCTCTTGATAGTCCATAAAATTTATATAAAAAGTTATTGTAAATTTACTTTTATTTATTCTATCTTTTTTTTCTTAGCATTATATAACTGATTTACACTTCCCTTCTCTATGAATGATTAAAATACTATCAAACAAAGATGAATTTTAAGTGTTATGAACATGAATCCTTGAATTAAGGCATATAGGATAGAATTGTAAGATGTTTTTTATGTCTATTACCTAATGCGAAGTTCCTAGAATTACTATAGCTGTGATTATATTTTAATAGTTAGGATATAGTTATATGCACCCTTAAATTGATGTGAATGTGATTGTTCATCCGCACTTCATACAAAATTGCAAAATGAGGAGATTTATAAGGAAGGCTAATAACAATGATGTCTTGAATACAGTTCTAAATCTACACTTTAAGTTTGATTTTAAATTAATTTGATTAGAACTTTTATCATGGTTTTGATTAAAATAACTAATTAAAATAAGCTAAACTAAGATATTTATTGTATGAAATTGAAGTAAAAGAAATTAGGTTTAAAAAATATTAAAAAATTTCATATGAAGAGAATTAGTATTAAATGAAATGAGTTGAGATATATACCACAAGGAGATATTGATACATTTAAACGTCTGAGAAAAAAGAAAAAATTAAATATATATTAACGTATAAATAGTACCCTGCCTTTTAAATAATCCAGTTGGTATATTGGCATTTTATTTATTGCTCCTGAGCAACATGCTTACGAGCTTGGTTGAGGATTTCGATGTTTAATTCCTGTGCTTTCTTGATGATTTCTTGCTGAAGCTTAGCACCAACCTGAGCAGAAATCATGGCGCCGTGTGTTGTATTCTTTGTAAGTAACATGTCGAGATCTTTGAGTGAGCGAACGATAACTGGAATAAAGCCGTTTGGAAGCATGAATCTTGTTTCCTTGTCGGAGCCAAAACCAGCACTTGGGTGGAGTGGGGTGCCACGATACTTCCTGCGGAAACGTGAATCGATACCACGTGGATGGCGCCATGCGGAAGGAACACGATTCCAGAGATCGGACTGTGGGCGATGGAATCTGTTTGTCTTCTTGTGGATGATTGGCTTGTGTTCAGCTGGATTTACCATTCAAAAGGCTGACCAAAACCGCTTATATGACGATTATTTTTTTTTCTTCTTACTTCCATCAATGAATTTTTCTCCGAAATTCATTATAATAATTGCACGTACTGTTGTATATTCTTCATCCCACTTATATAAATTCTTCTACTACATTTCTTTTTATCGGTAATTGATATCGACAATTTTTTTTCTAACTTTACAAAATGTAAACTTGATATTTTTTCGCTATGCAATATTTAAAAATAAGCTACATAATAAAATTTCAGATACATTAAAATAATTTGTCTGTTAGATCCTCAATCAGAATTGCTCTTTTTGGAATTGCATATTGGATGCAAATAGAATCCAATAAAATCGACTTAACACCAGAGCTATAAAATAGACTGACTGATTAATTGTATCTCAGATTCACCATGAAATGAAAGTTATTGATGCTGAGCTAAAATTAGTAAAAGTATCTGTAAAAATGCGATGAAGAATATACAACAGTACGTGCAATTATTATAATGAATTTCGGAGAAAAATTCATTGATGGAAGTAAGAAGAAAAAAAAATAATCGTCATATAAGCGGTTTTGGTCAGCCTTTTGAATGGTAAATCCAGCTGAACACAAGCCAATCATCCACAAGAAGACAAACAGATTCCATCGCCCACAGTCCGATCTCTGGAATCGTGTTCCTTCCGCATGGCGCCATCCACGTGGTATCGATTCACGTTTCCGCAGGAAGTATCGTGGCACCCCACTCCACCCAAGTGCTGGTTTTGGCTCCGACAAGGAAACAAGATTCATGCTTCCAAACGGCTTTATTCCAGTTATCGTTCGCTCACTCAAAGATCTCGACATGTTACTTACAAAGAATACAACACACGGCGCCATGATTTCTGCTCAGGTTGGTGCTAAGCTTCAGCAAGAAATCATCAAGAAAGCACAGGAATTAAACATCGAAATCCTCAACCAAGCTCGTAAGCATGTTGCTCAGGAGCAATAAATAAAATACCAATATACCAACTGGATTATTTTATAAAGAACTCTTTGAAATAAATCATTTCCAATTTTTTTTAATAAATCAAATTCATATGATTTTTTATTTGTTTTTCTTTTTTTTTCAATAATGACAATTTCAGAGTAGGAGTAATTTTAGCTAAAAGTGACACACCCTTCACGGGTGTGATTACCGATCGGTAATTTCGACAGTTTAGAATTTAAAATTTTTTATGGAACTGTTGCGAGTTTCATAAAGAATTTAAGGAATATAAGCAAAGATTTGAATCAAAATCTTAGACCTAAGCCGCTCGATTCGCTCGCGGCTTCCGCGAATTACAGATCAGCAAAGATTTGAATCAAAATCTTCGAACTAAGCCGATCGCTTCGCTCGCGGCTTTCTTTATTATTTTAAATTTGCATATTTCCATCAAAAGTTCATAAGGTAAAAAATTTCGTTTATTTTTACTAAGAAAAAAAGGTTTTTGATAATAAATTTATTTTATTTCGAAAAAGTAGCAATAATCGTAAAAGGGTATTGATAGGCTTGCTAAAGTAACTAATTTTAGCTGTCAAATACTTTTGTATTTTGAAGTAAATTAGTATAAATTTGTTTTTACTTTTATTTCGAAAAAGTAACAATAATCGTAAAAGGGTATTGATAGGCTTGCTAAAGTAACTAATTTTAGCTGTCAAATACTTTTGTATTTTGAAGTAAATTAGTATAAATTTGTTTTTACTTTTATTTCGAAAAAGTAACAATAATCGTAAAAGGGTATTGATAGGCTTGCTAAAGTAACTAATTTTAGCTGTCAAATACTTTTGTATTTTGAAGTAAATTAGTATAAATTTGATATTATTTTAACTCCCTTTGAAAACCTCAATTTTCCATACAGAGGGAACGGGAATAGCATCCAATATTCCCTGAGAATGGTTGCGCATTCTCAGTTCCCTCTATATTTCGAACGAAGCTCTCATCGGTCTTTTTTTTTAATACTAAACGTTTTTTTTTCCTGTCACTTTTAGCTAAAATTTGGGTTTGCCACAATTTCATTTGGTTTATATTATCATATGAATTTCAATACATTTTTGGCAAAAATGTCTAAATTAACATTTTTAATAACTTCAATCACTCATTGACACATATAGATACAAATACGACCAAATTACATCACATGAATCTAGAATTTTAGATAAAATCTTCAATTCGTTTCTTATTCTTCATTTTGCAGATTCTAATTTTAAATTTATTTGTTATAGATTTTGGGGGTAAATAGAATAACTCAACTCTTTACAATTTGAAAATATCATTGAGATA
This sequence comes from Trichomonas vaginalis G3, assembly GCF_026262505.1. NCBI lineage: Eukaryota > Parabasalia > Trichomonadida > Trichomonadidae > Trichomonas > Trichomonas vaginalis. The sequence continues at coordinate 13,438,243 of NC_067203.1, read as the reverse complement.
ATTTTTCAAAATTAGAAGAGTTTTTGAATTTGTCTATCAAATATTGTTCATAGAATTAGAAGAAATAATAATCATGATTGCTAATCAAAGTGAGAAAAGATTCACAAAATAGTTTAAAAATATTGTAATTGTTTAATGAGTTCTTTATAAAATAATCCAGTTGGTATATTGGTATTTTATTTATTGCTCCTGAGCAACATGCTTACGAGCTTGGTTGAGGATTTCGATGTTTAATTCCTGTGCTTTCTTGATGATTTCTTGCTGAAGCTTAGCACCAACCTGAGCAGAAATCATGGCGCCGTGTGTTGTATTCTTTGTAAGTAACATGTCGAGATCTTTGAGTGAGCGAACGATAACTGGAATAAAGCCGTTTGGAAGCATGAATCTTGTTTCCTTGTCGGAGCCAAAACCAGCACTTGGGTGGAGTGGGGTGCCACGATACTTCCTGCGGAAACGTGAATCGATACCACGTGGATGGCGCCATGCGGAAGGAACACGATTCCAGAGATCGGACTGTGGGCGATGGAATCTGTTTGTCTTCTTGTGGATGATTGGCTTGTGTTCAGCTGGATTTACCATTCAAAAGGCTGACCAAAACCGCTTATATGACGATTATTTTTTTTTTCAATGATGATAATGAAAATGAATGAATATCTCGCTTTCCAAATGTTATATAAGCTCATATCCTTTAACATACTTTTGTAAAGTACAACATCAAGCTACTCATCAAAGTATTACATACTAAATCAAATTTATTATACCAACTTATAAATTTTTAAAAATTTCACACATAAGTATCAAAAGATACAATGCAAAAAACTTCCATCTGATACTACTATATTACCTCATTTATTTTTTCAAAGAGATTTCAATAATATTTTTGTGAAAAATTCCTTTCATGTTTAAAATAGAAAATTTATTCATAGATAAGTAATATGTGTTTTAGTTTAAGCAGTTTGTTCAAGGACTTGATAAATTTCTCGAGCGAGACGGTTAACTGGAAGTCCAACAACATTTGAATAGTCTCCATTAACACTTTTGACAAGTGAAACAGCATTTGATTGAACGCCATAACCACCTGCTTTATCAAGTGGATCATCAGAATCTGCGTAAGCTCTAACAACGGCTTCTGGAAGGTTATCCATGAGAACTTCTGTAGTTTCTGTGAATGAAATTGACATATTGAGTTTAGGAAAGATAATATTGACACCAGTGATAACTTTATTTATGCGTCCATTGAGTTCACTGATCATATTATATGCAACTTCATGAGTATGTGGTTTTCCGAGAATCTTCCCATCAATTGCAACAATTGTATCAGCAGTTATCACAATATCTGCATCTCCAATTCGCCCAGCAAGCTCTTCGGCTTTCTTTTGGGCTTGTAATTTAACATAATCCCTTGGATCTGGGAAATCTAATTTATTGATTGTAGACTCATCAAAATCTGAAGGAATAATTTCAAATTTCTTGAAAAGTCTTCCAACTAATTCGCGGCGACGAGGGCTTGATGAACCAAGAATGATTTTCATCTTCTCAAGACGGTCTGCAAATGGTGCAAGCATAGATGATGATATATAAAAATGTTGATAAATTGCTGATTCGCTCTCAAAAATATTTTGAATGGAAAATTTGCCTCTCTGAAAAAAATTTCAAATAAAAGTTCGAACTTCATAAAATCATCTGCAAGTGCCAAAATATGATAGTAATCTTAACATATATAATTGTGTCATGAATCCGACTTCAGAATTACTTATCCTCGTTGATGTAATTCCTAAAAAAAATATCAAATGTGTAAACATACATGTCAATTGTTAAACTAATACTATAGGCATTTATTAATTAGAATCAATATGTAATATGATCGTATCTTATTTTTTTTACGAAGAATTACAAATTCTTCTGAGAAAAAAAAAGTTTCATATCTTTAAAAAAAACAAACAAAAATCTAATATTTATATTATGAACACAAAGCTACTATGGATATGCTGAATCGCGAAATATCTTTTCAGTATCGCACAAGAAAAATAGAATTGGAAAAACGGAACCAATAAAGAATCCCATCACAACATCATCTGTATGATGTCTGTGTTCTGTTATTCTTGTGCATCCTACCATAAATGGATAAACAAATATACAGAATATAAATATTCTTATCCATAAGTAGTGCTTCGTAATCCCTTTCATAAGAAAGATTATCAAAAACAAAGAACCGCTCATTGCGGAAGCAGAATGTCCTGATGGAAAGCTTTTGAATTCTTCATTAAATTTCTTGCGCGGCATATCTTCTGGACACATTGATTCTGAAGTAGCATTTTCGCCTAAAACTGAGAAAAAATCTGGTCGAGGTCTTCCAACCTGTATTTTTATAACATTTGCTATTATGTTTGAGAGCGTAATTGATGTCATATGACAAATTAGAGTGAAAAGTAGGTCGAAAGGTTGAAAATAATTGATTTTGCAATTTGCCTTGAATAATATATATAATAGTATGTATACAAAGTAAGGAATACCAACAACAACTATCAGATTTTGTGTTTCTGTTATGCCACTGTTGTAATGAGGATACGAATTTCGAGAATCTCCTTTTGGAACATATAAATGCTTTGGATTGATACCATTTAGGAATACCCAAACCCCAATTAGTATTCCTAAGATAATAAAATCCAATAGATAGTAGTCAATAAAAACGTTTTTTGCATTTACCATTCAAAAATGATTGTCTTTGATTTGATCTTGGGTATTAAGAATGGTTTAATAGATATGCTGATACGTATATGTGATAATGCTTTCTACTTAAACGACGAGAACACTAAAGTTTCAACGAAATAACAGTATTTTAGAGAAGAATTGTAGCATTTGGAATCATATTAAAGATATCAGAAACTTTTGAGTTGAAGATCGCAGCAAGTACTCCGGAATGGAGGATTTATCATGATCAATTGAAGAATGAGGAGCAATATTCTATCATATTTTGAGAGTTATTCGGCAAACGGTATATGAAAGCTCAACAGAAGGAAAGACTATTGGAAAAACTCAAATGATTTGTGCTAATAAGCAGACAAAACTTATTAGTTCAATATTTGAGAATGTGATTTTGTTTATTAGATTACAAGAAGTAGACATACATTACAGAGATATTTTTTATTATATTTATTCTGAAATACATTAAAAATATAATTAGAGCTTTGCAGTTATTTACTAGAAATGCCGCAATGGAGTTCCTAGTAAAAGAATAATATCCAAATCCTTTCTATATATGACTTTCAAGTAGGAAAACTATTGGTGAGTGATAGTAAATCTGAAGGATTATTAGAATAGATTAAATTGGGTAAAAATGACTTTGTTCAAAACTTTGATTATATTTCCGCTGATATTACGGATTATATTTCAGAGAATAACATATTCGATATTGTTGAAGTTAAAGAGATCAAACAATTCCTGAAAAATGCAATTTTAACATCAGATGATTACATAACTTCACCAAAGCAGTCATATCCGACATTACAAGCATATAAGTTCTATGCACTTTCTCGAGATGCCGCCGTTTCGGTTAAAAATTTAGAAATGGCCATCTCAGTACTTAATACTATCAAAAAATACAAAAAATAGTTTCACAAAATATGAATCTACTCCACTCATTTATGCATCATTAAAAGGTCATCTTGAAGTTGTTAAATATCTTATCTCTGTTGGAGCTGATAAAGAAGCAAAGGATAGTCTTGGATATACTCCACTCATTTGTGCATCAAATAATGGTTATCTTGAAATTGTGAAATATCTTATCTCTGCTGGAGCTGATATAGAAACAAAGAATAATTATGGATTTACTCCACTCATTTTAGCATCAAATAATGGTCATCTTGAAGTTGTTAAATATCTTATCTCTGCTGGAGCTGATAAAGAAGCAAAGAATAAAGATGGAATGACTGCACTCTCAGTTGCAAAAGAAATGGTAAGAGATTTTCTAAAATCTATTGGAGCTAAGGAATCTAATACAATTGGATAATTATATTAAAATTAACAATATTCTTATTTCCAAACTATAATTTATATGAATATTGTATGTTCTTCATTTAATTAAATAAAATAAACACATTTGTTATTCATATTAACTGATAACAAGAGTCTAAATTAAAAAGTATATATATATATTCTGACATCTCAAATTTTGGTCACCATTTCATCAATTAATAGGCGCATGATGTTGGGATTTTGTTTCAACAGTTGTAATATTGCAGCCATAAAATATAGAATATACAGGTGCGTCTATATGAATATGGTGCTTTTTTCTTATTTTTATAAAATAATTCACAATTGATTACCAATATATATTTAAAAATGAGCAACTGAAATCTAAGGGCCTCACTCATTTTTGCATCAAATAATGGACATTATGAAGTTGTTAAATAGCTTATTTCTGTTGGAGCTGATGGAGAAACAAAGAATAATTATGGATGGGCTTCACTCATTATTGCATCAAGAGAAGGTCTTCTTGAAATTGTTAAATATCTTATCTCAGATGGTGCTAATAAAAATGCAAAATCTAACTATGAAACAACTCCACTTCATATTAAATCATTTTGGGATAAACTTGAAGTTGTTAATTATCTTACCTCTATTGGAGCAAAAGAGAGATATTTAAGCAATAATTGCAAATGTAATAGACAATAAATACATTATTTCAACCAATAAAAGCAGCTATTTGAACATATAATTCTATAATGATTTCATTAAGGGTCCTCGATCCAACTAAATAAAGAATATCGTTAGAACCCAAAATTTATTCAGTAAGGCCTGTTTCTTATCATTTGATATCATATAATATAGAAAATAATAAATATCATTGCAATTAATCTGTATTTGAAGAATGAATATAAAGTATTTTATTTTAAAGGTAGTTTTTTAAGAATGCCCGAAATACAAACAATAAAATTTTAAATATAGATTAAAAGGACCCATCGATTTCTTTTTCAAGTTCAGCCCTTCGTTTTTCTAATTCGTCTTCAGATGTAATGTCGTTGCTTGTATTCCACATGTATAAATCGAGAATTTTTTTCTTGAGTGAGACTATTATCGAATTATTCACCAAATTTAATATATCACCTTTATTATTGGGGTTTTCAATATATCGTTTTATAATTTCATCTTTATGCTTTTCTTGAAATTCTTTGAATTCATTACTTTTGAAATATTCTTCATAAAAATCTTGTTCGGAACCGATTTCTTGGATGCCAGCAAACATATTTTTTAGCTTGTGTAAAAATGCGTTGTGGAGTTCGAAGTTGTTCGTATACGTTTAAAATGTTTGCACCCTTCAATAAATCTTTAAAGACTAGATCAATATCTTCTTCTATACTATTTTGATCTTTATCAGGACTGTATTGTTTGCGAATTTTGTTTTTTAAATTAGAAATAATTTGTTGGTCACTCGATCCATTTTGTAGTAGAGCTAACTGCGTCATAATTTTGAGATCTTCTGCACATGATTTCATTTCTTGATAGTAATTGAGCTTATTTGATTCTTCCATTTTAAATTAAAAAAAATATATCGGCGCGTCACACCGATAATATGAATGATGAGATTTCTTGAAATTGCAATAAGAATCATTGGCATACTTTGCCTGACTTAATCAGCATTGTTTTAGCTCATTTATTTAATTTTGATGCATAGCCATTCTGGGACAAAAAAGTGACAATATCATGCAAAATCAGTTAATTATTAATGATACTATTACAGCTTTGGTTAAAGAATTGCTATTGGAAAATAGTAGAAATGAGGCTATTAATAAGATTCTAGCAATTCAAGATCAGATTCCAAACCTAGCGACTATTTTATGGTATTCATCTGCAACGATTACTGCTCTACTCGGTGATTTAGTTTCCTACTATCAGCTTCTCGGAAAGATCATTTCAAGATCAAATTCGCAAAAAATTATCAATCTTTTTCAAATTTTTAACATTTTGGCAAAGGATGATAATACAAAAATACCATTTATTCGATCTAATATCCCGATTTATATATTTCCTTACATTCAATTATCAGAAAAACAAGAAACTTGGCATATTGCAGCTGCTGCCTTAGTAGTATTTACTAGTTTAGTATCTGATTCAAATCCCGAGATTATAAAGTATTTACTGAATGCTGATTTTATTCCAATTGTGAGAAAAACTTTAGGATATAATAATATCAAAATTCAAACGGCTTCTGCTTATATCATTGCCAAAATATTATGCGATACTGATGGAATTAGTACTATTTTAGCTAATTCTGAAGGTGTTTCTTTGCTTCTGACCATATTTACGAATACTTTTATTGATTTGTCAACTAATTTCAATTCTGGATTATCAGAATATGTTGTATTGGCTTTATCTCTTATGCTTCCAAACCAAGAAGTGCAAAAGAAATTTACTTATATTGCATATAAACAATTAGAGAATATTTCCCTCTCTAAAGTTGATGCCAGGTATAGAGAAATTTATAATCAGATGAAAGTTTTAGTTTCAACTCATTCTAAAAATCTTGGTTTATCTTAGTGAATAATTTTTTGTTTTGTTCGTGATATTACCTTTAAAGGATGAAATCTCATGGTTTTCATTATGTTGGCCTTACTTTTTTCAATATTTCTTGTTAGTTTTCCTAACATTTTACAAATTAGAGCTTCTTAGAATTAAAAAAATCTAGGCCAAGTAGAGGGTATTAGAATTTGATATTCATTTTAAATTCAGAATCTAAATATGAAATTATATCTCAAAAATATACTGCTAAATATCGGATTTAATATCTACTGTGATAAATTTTTACCTGTATTTAATTTCTTTACTACTTTAGCTTTCATTATATGAATGAATATAAAATCGAAGATCCAAAAAATACAAAAAAGTTGGAAGAAGAGGAAGACATTAGTGACCAAGATTTGATGTCTGGTGATGTCAATGAATTCTATGAATCACTTGATTCTGCACTAAATGATGAATCAACTCCATTAGAAATAATTAGAGATTATTTTGAGAAGATATCTCTATTTCAAAAACAAAATATCGATATACCAGTAGAAATAATATACCTCATCGTTGAATTTCATTTCAAAAGTAACAAATTAGACTTCAATATCTCAAATATACTGAAAATGTTTCTCTCAGATCCTCAAAACTTATCGTTTTTTATAAACAATCAAAAATTTGAGGAATTCATGCATATATTTAGTACTATTTCCAATTGGTTTACGAGTTTAATTGATGATTTTCCTTCATTACGCGACGCCATGATTGAACATGATTTTATTTCATATCTCGTTTCCGTAACATTTAGCTTGGAAACCTATTCTCAACAAGTTTTCATTCAAAATATTCAAATTATTATAAAATTATTACTATTATTAGATAAAATTCCGGGAGAACTTGTATCCGATATATTCCAGAAGGTATGCCAATTCCTTCCTATTCTTATTTCTGCAATTATTGATTTTATGCCAAAAGAAAAGGAAATTAATGATAAATTTAACGAACTTATCAATAATACATCAGATGCAGATCAAAGAAATGAGTGTTTCAGACAAAAAGAATCATTTATCGATCAATTTCCAAAAATCACGGCTCTGGCCAAACTCCTTTCTCTTTTGAATACAATTAGCCTCCAATATCAAAAATCAGTTGAAATTTTCCCACAAATTTTCGAAGAATTGAAAAGAATTTTGATTTTAAATCCTGGTGATTTTCCTATTAAAGATGAGTTTAATTTTGATACATCTCTCTGTAACTTTGCCTACACCGTTGTTATGTACTTAAATATCTTACCTCCTCCTGAAATAATCAAACATTTGACTGACCATTTAAAAACAACCAATTTAGAGACGCATGCGAATAGTTATCCACAGATGTATGCGAAATTCTTCTATGAATCATTTAATAGAAACCCTGATGAAATGAAAAATTATTTGAAAGAAGAAATACTTGATTTAATGTTTAAATTGACAGAAGAAGGAACAACATCGCAAAGAGTTGATTGTTTCTTATTCTTTGTTGCTTTAATTAATGAAAAATCAATAGATTTAATTGTTCAGCCGTTGGAAAATAGATTAATGCATGATCTATGTGATATAGCAATTTCTGCATCAGAGTTGAATAGAAAGGAGTTTATGAAACACCTCTTAATATTGTCTGAAATGTTAATTAACAAAGGCTTGTTCACAATTGACAATCCGATTGTGGACCAAGTAATAAATAGCGATTTGTTGGATTTCCTTGATGGTTTGGAAGAAATGACTGAAGAAGAAATAGAAGTTTTCCAAAAATTTACAGAAATATCTGATATTAAAGAATAAATATATGTTGTTTAGAAGTGTATCTGAATTTATATTTAATTTACACTATTATGCTATCCAATATCGAGTTTTCTCTGTTCAAATTGAATTTGAATATTAATTTTAAGAATTTTCTCTGATATCCGGTAATTAATGGAATATTGCATGTATGGATGGTCTTCCTTTTTGTTTCAGAAGATGTGATGCATAATATTTATAACACTTGTATATAAAATTTGTGTGAGATGTCCATACATGTAATGCCTTGATACTACAATTGAATTATAAGCATTGTATCAAGCAATATTAAGTTTCATTACTGATCTAATGATTTGGAAAATGCAACCATTTTGGTATTATAAAATGCTCGTTAATTCATATTAATGTTAGATATGGTTGGATTTAAGTATCATATTTTTCATTTTTCTTATGAATGAAACTTTAAAGAAAGATATCAAAAAGCAAGATCAATCAGAAACTCATTTCCTATTTATCCCACGAAATCTAACAGTCAAATTTGATATGAATGCCCTATTATTGCTAGATTTTGAAATACCAGAACAATTTGAAGAAATTAAAAGTCGTTTGGAGCAATTGAATGTATTAATAAACTATTCGCAATCAAATAACCTTGACGATATTACAGAATTACCTCGCGAATTCTTTGTTTTACTTCAAATTTTAATAGATTATCCCGAAACAATTAAGTTTTTCAATCCAAAATCCACTTTTAGTTTTGCAATACAGATAATTAACACACTTGTTACTTCATTTTTGAAAAAGCATGCATATTTACTCGAAAATTTTGCTGAATTCGATATTATCACGAAACTAGTGACCAAAGTGCCGAAGATTAGCGTCACTGACTTACTTACTGCTATTTTTGCCATCAATCCGCAATATTTAATAAAAATCAGCCCAGAATGTGGTCCTTATCTTCTAGAAGCACAGCAGCAATGTTTATACAATGATGAATGGGCTTCTTCAATTATCAATGTATATTCGTTCTTCTTTAGAGTTGAAGCGATTCCAGCAGAAGATTTACCGAATATTTTGACATTTGTATTCAACAAAGCCATCAAAGGACTTTCTTGCGCATTCAAGCTATTAAGTTATCTTCAAAACGAAGAATATGTCCAATATTTAGTTCAAAATGGAATAGTTTTTAAATTAATTAGAATGTTTACGCTTTTCGATCCAAGGATGGATTCTGGTGTTCAATCATATATTTTTGATGTTCTTTTTAATGTTTGTGCCTCTCCTTTTTTCGGATATCTTTTAGAGGAACAAATAATTGATGATGAGAAAAATAACACGATTATTTACTATCTTTGTTCATGGAATAGATCATACCATAAAAGAATCAACGGATTAGAAATTTTTGACAAAAGTTGCAAAATTTTATGTCAACTTTTAGAAACAGAAGGATTCGACTGGGATATACTACTTAGATCAGAATTAGCACAATATCTACCGGTTTTTATGAGCGAAGTAACAACTCCCGAGTTCATAACAAATACTTTCCATTTAATTTATATTCTGTTCAATAATGATGCTTCCACACAATATTCACAGCAGTTTGATATATCAAATTTGTTTGAAACAATATATTCATCAACAAATTTAGAAATTATTAAAAATCTGCTTAGATTTGTTATTGCTGTTAATGACAGGCATGCAAATAACACTGTAACTGATGAATTTTGGGAATTAATGCAGAACTTAACTCATGATGAGCTATTTTTATCTTCTCTTGATGAATTCATTGATAACTCTGATGATGAGTTGAAGGGATTGACTTATCAAGTTAATAATATCATTAATGATGAAGAATAATGTTTTAATTCATTAATTTTTTTGTTTTATTCCTACATAGATTGTTTTGGAAATAAATATTATAGATGTAATTGATCATGTTAATTTACATAACATAACCTATATTTATCTGATAAAAATTAATTTCTCATAACTTTACGAGTCATTGTAAATATATATCTTTTGTAGGATTTTGCGTTATTTTCATAAGTATTATTTGTTATTTTCTTACATAATTCTCTAACGATTGAAAATTAGTATTCAAATCATCCTTATTCAAGAATAACATATAGTTAATAAAAGGTATAGTGTATTTATGACTTGAATCTCGTATTTTTAGGCATTTTGCAAATAAATATCTTTAAATCTTGTCAAAAATAAATGTTAATATAATTAAAATACAATAGGGGGCATTGTTGTCATATAAAATGATAGTTTATTGATATAAAGTTCTCTATAATTAAACAAGATTAGTTTTAATAATAATTGCACCCCAAATGAATGACATTGGGAGCCAAAGGAGCATTGTCCAAGCATATATTGCTTTGGGTTTCTCCATAGCTTCAGAATCTCCCATTGCAAGGTGAGATCTGTTATTTGGTGGACTGATTGACATCATAACCATTCCTTTAGCAACCAAAGAATCAATGTTGAGACCTCTGCAAAGTCCGGCCATGATCAATGGACAGAAAATATATCTTTCGAATATTGAAAGTAATATACCTGGAGTCCAAACATTTAGCTTTGTATTTGCAACTTGTACACCAAGTATGAAGAGAATGGCTGGAAATGTTGGAGCTCTCAATGACTTGGCAAGCTCATTGATGTAATCAGGCATTGTTCCCTTAACTGTAGCTGAATATATAAGGCCAACAACGATAAGAACTGTTCTTGAATTGCAAAATGCCCATAAAACTGTCCATCCGAAAGAAAGTGGCTTTTCTTCATCAGAAGAATCGTTCGATTCCATACTCTTGATTTTGAGGTCACCTGTAGGATTACCTGATTCATCAACTTCTTCGTTGTGATCGTCGTTCTCTTCGTGGACTTGTTCGGATGAATTTGAACTTGTTGAGCCTTCGACTTCGATTTTGACATCAGTGTTATCTTCTAGATCTTCAATGTCATCCACTTCTTGTTCTTGGTCGTCTTCTTGATCTTTACTCAATTTGAGGTCCATACTTCCTGGTCTAACGTAAAATGTAAGTATTTTAAGGATCGGGAAGAAAATAAACTCATCTAGAAATCCATACATGATTGATACATACTGATATTTTGTTGCTCCTATTTCATCTAAAATATGATAAGCGAATACATCCCATTGGCTAAATCCATAGGAAGTGATTGATTTGAAATACTTTTCCGCAAAAGATATGTTCTTTCCAAAAATAGAATAAATGAAAACAGCAAAATGTATGAAAAATTGAACAACAACGACAGGAACAAGTTCCTTCCAGTTAGTCCAATTAAGTTTGGTATTAGCTATCATGTAAAAATAATAAGCTGGCAAAAAACAAGCATCAACCACGTATTGAACAAACTTCATATCATTCGGATCAAACATCTTAGCCTTCACAAAGATAAAGCCAGCTAAAGAGCATGTCCAAATGCCGAGTAATGTTTGATATAAGTCACCAAAGTTCAAACCCATTTTTCAATAATAAAAGTGACATCTAGATTAAATAGAAAAATGGCCAGATTTATTAAAGAATCCTATGACATCAGACGAAACGTTATATGCAGTTTTTCATAAAATTTTCTGAAAAAACGATTATCAAAAAAATTTGTGATTATAATGGATATCACGCATACAAATATAATAATTAATTAGTATTTTTGACGACCATGAAATTTCAGAACAAAGAGGTTAAAGAGGTTAAATTTGATAATTAATTTGATTGAGTTTTGAAATTTTTGAAAACATTTTAAATTGATTGTTATAATAGATTTTGTTAAAATTGTTAAAATTATTTAAATTATTTAAATTTCTCAACTTAGGCGCTCCAAAACAGAAAATCAAACAGAAATAATGAAAGAATTGATGTATGTTTATGCACGACAAAATAACGAAACTGAACATCAATTGTGTAAAAAAATGGGCGCGGTTCAATTTTAACGACATTTTTTAACGCGATACGAGCGTAAGTCCATAGAATGTGTTTTGAGGGAAACTATAAAAATCCAAAATAGAGGTAAGTGCGCCATTATTACCTGCGAAGTTACATGGAATAAATCGAAGAGTAAGTACAAGATGATCTTGCATCTTTCCAAGTAAATGAAATTTATTAAAATTAAGATGATAATATTCATTTATAGTATGTGTATGATGTTTTTTCAAAATTTCTTCAAATAAAATGCAATGATAATTTTTGAATAATTTTTTTCTTGTGTATATTTCATTTTTTATTAGTGAAAATATCATTACATCAATAAGGAAAGCACAATCCAAATTCATATTAGTTAAATTAATATACGACCAAAAGTGCTTACTCTTAAACAACCGTCGGATTTCCGGGTGAAATCGTGACACACTTTCGTCTTTCGTAGGCAGTGGTGGTTGTTACAAAAGGTAACTTCGAATGTAGCGTGAAATCTGCAAAAAAAATTCTGAAATTTGAATGGAGAACACAAAAATTGAATAGTTTACGTCAAAAAAAAGAGAAAAATGAAGCCAATGTGTCTCGAACCTAGGACTTAGAGCAGCAATCCCATTGTTTATCCCATTACACTAGATGCGTCTCTCACCTCAGTGAATGAGATCAACTATAGCAACTTGTGGAAAAGTGACAAATAGCAACTTTGACCCTCTCTCTGCATTTTATTTGAAGAAATTTTGAAAAAACATCATACACATACTATAAATGAATATTATCATCTTAATTTTAATAAATTTCATTTACTTGGAAAGATGCAAGATCATCTTGTACTTACTCTTCGATTTATTCCATGTAACTTCGCAGGTAATAATGGCGCACTTACCTCTATTTTGGATTTTTATAGTTTCCCTCAAAACACATTCTATGGACTTACGCTCGTATCGCGTTAAAAAATGTCGTTAAAATTGCCCACACGCCAAAAAAATGATTAGATGCATTGAATGAAACTCTTTGCTGTTTAAGATATTAATGCACCACAATTCCATAATTTATAGGGTAAGGCCAAGCTATAAATGTTATTGCGTTATTGTTTGAATGTTTCATGAATTTTCAATTGCTCATATAAAAAGCTGGATTTGCCCATTAGGAAAGAAACTATCAACCGATAATGATCTTGAATATATGAACCTGGTTCAAGATAGAACATCAGAATTTTTTGGAAACATAATTTCATTTCTTTGATAAAATGTTGAATAATGAAGTGTAGTTTTGCCATCTTTATCTTTTTGATTGGCATTTGCACTATGTGAAATAAGTAGTTCGACTATTCCTTTACTATTGTTAAGTTCCGTAATTTGAAGAGCGGCTCTCCAAAAAAAACTCATTTTTCATTGATATTTTCACCATGCTAAACCACTTCATTAGGTGCTGTTTTTCCATTTTTAACTATTTCATTGAAATTTTCACCATACGAAAGGAAACTTAGGCAAAGGGGTGAAATGTCGAACATTGATGGATAAATAAAGCATTTGTACAAATAAATAGTTTGAGAAAAATGTTATCAGGAATCATTTATAAATCGATCTCTATATTGTATTCATTTATCAAGAATGTAACAAAATCAATGCCTACGAAGTTAATGCTATTTCATTTATTTGGTGTACGAAACTTTTTTCAAACATTCACTCATAATCTCTGTATTAAGGCCCAAAAATGAAAATTTGAGACAGAAATGAGTTATTTCTGAACATGATTTCTTATGGAAAACGGTGCAATACTTATATAGCAATGTATTATAAGAGACAAAATTATTTCATCAAATTCCAATTCTTCAACTGTAGAGACAGGTCCCTTGTGTGCGTCGGCTCATTTAGATGTAATTGACCTATCATTTGTTTTTGCCTTCTGATGAATTACAAAAAAGAATTACAGCTTAAATCAATTTTACTTCACTTTGCATGGTAATGTTTATTCATAACATGTAATTCTTACGGTTTCGATTTTATATTTATTCTCTGAAATTTTGAATAGGAAGACGTTAGTAGAGATTTAGGTTTTACACTTGGAATCAACATGTCTGCTAGTGCTAATAGAACCAAAGAAGATGGTATTGAATCACGAAGAGACTTAGAAGTTGATAATTCATCAAGCGGATCGATGAAACTTCACGATCTAAGTCCATTGAGCAAATCTAAAAAAGGTAGCACGACAAATAGCACCAAAGATTTATCAAAAACGCCAAATACTGAATTAAAATTAAACGAAGAAGAAGAATATGAAGAGGATGACGAAGATAATGAAGTAGAAATTTCACAAAGTTATACTGAAACTACAGAAAATTCATTCAATCAATTCGATTTTACAAACCCATCATCAATTTTGAAATTTAAATATCGATCTATCTCGGCAACTTTAATTAGAGCAATAAATCTTTTCAGAAACTCACATAAGCTTGGAAATATCGGAGAAAGTCCTCTTTTAAGTAAACTTGCTATGAAACACTCTTTAGCAATGGCAAAAGGTGAGACAAAATTTTCTGCGGCGCCCGTTAGAAGCGAAGTTTTAAGTCAGCCTTTCGCAAACTTTTACGCTCATGTTACCAAAAGTGATTCACCCAATCACGCTTTTCTCGATGTTGCCAATGAATGGGCAACTGATCCAAACTTGTCAAAAGCACTTCTTTCCAAGATCAATGTTGTTGGAGTCGGAATGGCATCTAACAAGAAGATATCCTTCTTTACAGTTATCTGCGCAGTCAAGTCATATATTGGAAATTCTCAATTAGTTGGAGATGAACTCAGAAGTGTATTACTTGGAAATCGCTGCATTCAATTAGTCAACAAAATAAGAAAAGATTTCGACTTACAAACATATTTGTACGATGATTATCTTTCAATGCACGCTTACAAGTTCTGTCAGGCTGATCACACCAAGATTACTCAAAAATTCATGTCTTCTCGTTTCAATGATGTATCCAATATTCATGTAGATTTTGGACAGGTTGATTTTGAAAAAGCAAATCCAAAATCAATCGTTGAAGAATGGATGCATCAGACGCAGCATCCGATTGCAATTCTTGGTGAGTTCAATCGTATTGGAATTGGCTTCTGTCTCAAGAAGAATAAGCTTTGTTCTGTGAGAATTGTAACTCGTTCACTACACGCTTCTTTAATTGATGGTAGCGAAGTTCTTGTTGATAACCATATACTTGCCAAGCATGTTGCAGAAGAAATGAATGATTTCCGCGAGCAACACTCTTTGGCTAGATTAAATTTAGATGACGATCTCTTCAAATTTGCTCAGATACACTCTGAATATATAGCAAATGGATCTGAAGGTACAAATCCAATAGAAGATGATTTTTACCAAAATATTATTGAACCTCGCTACAAATTAAGTGATATAAGTCATACAACATGCCGTGAAATGTCTAGAGCCCCAAAGGAGGTTATGAAGAAATGGAGAAATAATACTGATTGCGTATCTGTTGTTTTAAACCTTGTTGATGATATTGGTGTAGGCCTTTGTTTCGATGAGGACTATGTTTGCCATGTTACTGTGATTATCGCAGATAAAGGTGGCGAAAAAGAGGTTGTTAATAAGATTGTCAGCTTATAAATTTCATTAAATGTTTCCTATATTTTATTGTTTTGTTATAAAAAGAAATTTTTCTATATCTTATTGACTATGTTTATTCAAATATTTTATGCTTTCATCTTCTAAGATATTTTTTCCCTAATTTCATAATATCATCGGGATATAAATATATTGATTTCTTAATGGTATCACAATACCTTAGCATTTTGATTGATGTATTTTCTTCACTCTGTGTTTAACTCAATTATGAACTAATCAAATTTGCAAAATCAAGATAATGAAGACTCTTTTGCAAGAACGCATAAGCAATTAATTCTTGTTCTCAAGGTAAAAATATATGATAGCAAAGACGACAAGTTGATATTATCAATGGAAATATTCCGGAAAATAAAAAATTTTCATGTCAGTTTTGTCACTTTTAAATAATCGTTCTGTTCAAAAATATGTTTCGCCCTCGTACACCGTTTGATCCTTTACACATTTCTATTCAAATACTTGCATTTCAGTCAGTATTTTATGCTTCGCAGGCATTCACTATATTATTTTTCGATTTTTTCAATGATATACCATTTACCATTCAACAAATGTTTAATCCGAATATATTCTCATTTAGAACAGGATTAGGGCGTATTTCAATTCTATCACAAATGGCTTCATCTCTTTGTGCTGGCATTGTTTTCGCCTTTGTCGAACAAAGGCACAGAAAAGCTCTTGACTACATGTCAACCCTTTATGGTGTTCATATTGTACTATCAGGTATCTGTTGTGGTATTCCCACTAAATTTGTATGGTGGATAATTACATTTTTAGGATGGGCAGCTGCCACAATGAGCGCAGAATTTATCTCATTACGCATTGAATCACGTGCTATTAGTATTCAAGATGATGCAGACACTTTATTTGTCAGAGATGATACCAAAAAGTCTTCAGGATACCAAATTTAATTGTAATACACAGTCTTATTCAAAAATAGAAATTCGTTCTTTTCGAAAATTTATTTTCAAATTTTAGTTTTGCACGTTCACTTAAATTACTATTAATTCCTCACGTAATGATCCACAAATTGTCCTTATAAGTTGTGTAACTACTTTGCATCATATTTCTATCTATTTCATGTTATTTTTTATAAAGATATTATTCATGATTAAAAAAAACTCTTTCTCTTATTGAATTTTTTGCATAAGCTCATATCTTATAAACCAATTTTCTGAATTGGTAATGAAAAAAGAAAATTATAAAGTATAAAATGGTTTTTTTAACATATAGTGCCTATCCTAATTTGGACGCATGAGACGTATCATTTCAGCATAATCAATCATATGGCTTCCATCCTTATCGAGTTGAGAAATCAATTCTTGAATAAGAGGCTGTGAAACCGGATGCTTCAGGCTGGTTAAAATTTGCTGAATTGTAGCTGTTGGGAGCTTGCCTTGTTTCTTTTTATCGAATATTTTGAATGCATTGATAAGCTCTTCTTGGGTATCTGCAGCACGCAAGAAATAATAAATGCAAATTGTAAATTCGACAATATCGATTGGATTATCAGTACCAATTTCTTCAATCATTTCTTGGATTTCTTCATCTGTTGGACGGATTCCTACCATCTTAAGGGCTTTTGGAAGATCTTCTGGTTTAAGAATTCCATTGTTTTGTCTGGAGTAGTGGTTAAATGCCTTTTTGAACGATTTGAGTTGATTGTTTGTCAAGCAAGCGCAAACTTCTTCACTCATTATTGAAAAATTTTTTTCATAAACGGATTCCATTTTATAAAAAGGAAAACTAGCCTGGCCCAATTAATCAACAATCATTAATACGCTTATTTTATTAGAAAAATATTTTCTCCTTCCCAAATTTCTTTTGGAAGCTTTTTATTATCATTTTTGAAACTTATCTTTGATGAGGACATGTTAAAAATAAGTCTGCAGATTAAATAATATTAATAAATCTTTAATAGAAGCAAAAAAGATAATATAATAAACGAAATTATGGGAAATGAGAAGGAATATGAACACGAGCAACACCCATAAACAAGTCAGAGCCATACTTACGGCGCATGAAGCGAGTTTCTTCACGGTCTTCTTCTGTGAGCATCTCGCGAATACACTTCGCAGAAGCATCCATATCTTCAAGAGTATACTGAGTATAGCCAGAGAATGTATTGGACCACAATGTAACACCTCTTAAGTAATGAGTGAACATAACAGCAATAGATGCCATCATTGATGGTTTCATTCCAAAGAACTGGCTCTGTGTCTGCATGATTTCGAGGATATAACGAGCAAGGAGAAGGTCTTCCTTTGTTTCATCCTGGATCTGCATGAAATGTGTTAAGAAGAAAAGTGGTGTTGCGAATGTTGTATTGAAGCCTATTGTGTTAATAACTTGAATTTCAGCAGCAAACAATTCTCTCTGTGTAAAAGCACGCTCACTGAGCTTAATAAGATCTGTTGATTGGGAAGGATAAATATCTTCAATCTTAGAAGCAATTAAGAAAGCAGCACAGCCATAAACTTTAAGTTTTGACTTCGGAATTGACTCCTTTGATAAGAAGCGATCGAAAATTCCGATGAATCTGTAAAATGTGTTAGTAGTCAAGCCAAGCTTATAATGAAAACGGCAGAGAGCATCAATAAGAAGATTACGATCCTTGAGGGTAATTTCTTGTTGATTGAAAACGAGTGGTTCCTCTGTTAGCTCACGCTGACGCATTGTTCTGTAAATGAAATGTTCATATTCAGCAACATCCATCGGATCAAGAGGATCACCAATAGAAACCGGCTTGAAGTGGAACTCAGGAGCTGGTTTGGCAACTGGTTCTGGCGCTGCTTGAACGGATGGTGTTGGATGATGAATTAAAGATTTGCGTGCTGAAGCTATTGGTTGAATCTTTGTATTAGATACTCTGCTTAATGCAACGCGTTGGTGTGTAACTTGATCCATGTTTGTTTTGCGTGTAGGTAAGGCGCGAAGGGCCTGAGACATTGAAGAATCTAAACTTAAACGTACGCTTCATCAATAGAATTTTATACAAACAGACAATCTCAAAATTGAGAGCATGGTTTTTGAATTAACATATTAATTGTTATTTCAATCACTATCATATAAGAATTTTAAAAACTGAATTTCAATAAGAAAAATGAAATTTATGACGTTTATTAATTCGGAAAAGTGATTTTTAGACCATTCTATCGGCGCTCCGCGCCGATAGAATTAAGGCACTTTATAGTGTTATAATCAACGAGGTTTTTAAAATATTTTATTAGTATAACTTTTTATGAATCTTTTGATGAAGGTTATTTGACATTTGATCCGAGAATTTGATCCTTCAAGATCCATATTAGTAATAATAATTTGAAGATTTGATTAAGGATTAAAATCCTTATAAATCATTAAGAAGGGTGAGTAGTCTAGTGGTATGATTCCTGTTTTGGGTACAGGAGGTCCCGAGAAGCTTCCACTGCAATCGTACGTGTACTGTGGCAACACAGCTATAACAGACAGTTTCACGCCAACCGCGAAAACGATTTTGAAGCCTGAGGAACAAAATTTAGATATCGTTTTGAAAAATATTGCAGCGTTGAATCCAGAAAATTACTCCGACTTAATCAGGAGCCTATCGAAGATGGAGTTCAGATTAGATTACCCGAAAGAAATAGAGAATTACTGGATTTCGGAAAAATTATTTAGCCAATCCATCGCATCATTGCCCATCAGTTTGTTAGTCGCATCCATGTTCTCACCTGAAGACCGTGACTTGAGTACAGAACCGTTCCACTGTAACGCTGATGGCTGTAATTTCCATTGTGACAATTGTGAAAGAATGGTTGAACACATCAGAGAGCACCATAACACTGACCCCATGATCAATACATTTGAAACAACAGAAGACACATTTAGAAGAATAACGGCCATCAAAATAGACAAGACAGGCATCGAAGAACTTAACCCTCTAAAATACAGATGCTTGTATTGCGACGAGTTATTCACCGAAGCAGAAGATCATGCCATCCATATGATTTCACATCTCACAGAAAAATTATCACCAGATATATCTTTCTTTTTCAACGACATTTTACGCCTTTACAAAACTATCGACAAACCAACAGTACAAAATTTATTTCCAGAAACACAAGTCGCAATTTTTGACACACTTGAAGAAACAAACAGATTCAGACTTATCGTAGGAAGAGAAGCCATAGAAACAATTGAAGAAGCATTCCCTCCAAGTCCACCAGGAACAGATCGGAAACCATCCATAATCATCACAGACACCTGTCAACTCAGGTTTGTACCATGCATGGATGAACCACCAAAAGGAGATCTCGGAATTCTGACTCTACTTTTAAGAGATTTCAGCGCACACAATATCCCGATTAAATCACTGAACAATAAGGAACTAATTGCTGATAAAGACATCGATTACAGCCCAGATTTTGTCGAAGGAGCTCTAGCCAACGCAGAAGAACATGATACAACGAACAGCCAGAACAACAATGGAAGATACATTAACTCAGCCGAAAAACTTACAGAATTTTTAATACAATGTGAAGACTACTTAACGAACATCAAAACACTTGAAGACTTAGAACGTTTCTACACAACGATTAAAGACTACAGAGTCAACAAAGAGGTTATCGCCGAAGATACACCAATCTTTGTATATTTCCTAGTAGAAGAAGGGAAATTACCAAAACCAGGTCTTAGATGCCCACTTGAATCATACGAAGGACACGAAGACAAGGCATTCGAATCACTGAGAAAACTTTGCGACCACTTCAAAGGAGAAATCGCGAAAACGAGCTTTGACCCAAAGGTTCACACCATAGACATCTGGGTTGAATTTTTGGCCCAAGCCTATGGCACAGGCACGTTTGTCTACAAAGATGAAAACGGAAACATCGACCTTGATACGCACGTATTCAAATGCCCTTATGCAGACTGCTCATACACGAACAACGACAGATCAAAACTCATGGACCACATGAAAACGAAGAAACACGCCAAGAACGTATACATCGAGAGATACGGCTTCTTTTGGGGTATTGTCATAGAAGGAGTCAACCGACCAAAAGGAATCGTCTACCCGACACTCAAAGACATCAAAGAACACGCTTGTCGCAAATGTCCAGAAGCAGGATGCAACACATATGTAACAGAATTGAGCGACATCAAAGAACATCTAAAGAAGAAACATAAGTCTACAACAGCAGGAGTAGACGGAGAAATCGCGCACACTGATGCTACATACTGCTGGATTACCAAAGAAGAACTCGACGCATTACATGCCGAGAGAGCAAGAGAAAGAGCAGAGCAAGTAGACAACACTCCAGTACAACAGATAATTAATGCTGACAACAATGAAGAGAACAACGAGAACCAAGAAGACAACGGAAACAACGAAGAAGCAGATGCCCTCGACCCGCCAAATAACACAACAGAGACAGAAGATGAAGCGGTTCATGCCGTCATCATCAATCCACCAGCAACAGAAGAGGAAGAGGTAGCCATCATCGCCGAGGCAAGAAGAAACATTCCAGAACTCCAACAAGCAGAAGAGAGAGGCTGCGTTACACCGAAAATGACATCACTCGTCCGATTAAAACTATTGAAAGGAGGAGGAGAACTTTTCAACAAGAAACTCACTCCATTAGCCACAAGATACGCAGCTACAGGAAATACAGAAGCAGACAAAATCAAGGTAGATTACTTGACACTAAAATGCAATGCCGCCTTGAGAGAAATGATCTACACCAATAACCACAGCGAACCAAAGTTTATGACAGCAGAAAATGGAGAAGACACAGGAGAAGACACAGCACCACCGCCAAGGATATCGGAAGACACAAGGATCGCATTCAAAAAGCAGCCAATGAAATAAAAGGAACTCTCATCAAAGTAGTCAAACACATAAGTCACGCGAGATGCCTCAAAGACAGCACGAGAGACGATGAACACAATAAATTCGTCGAAATGATTGCAAAAATCAAAAACGATCTCAGAGATAACAAATTCGAACAATATAACATTGAAGAAATATTTCAAGGACCGATCTCCGACCAGAGTATTCTCAACATCGTCAACATGGAGGACAACAACGAATTCATCAAGAAAATGGATTACATTAACCGAATTCTCGGAACACCACAGGATGCATCACCATATGCAAGGAAGAAGTTACAAGCATGTTTCGCCGATAACCCAACAAAGACTCTCAGAAACATAATCTTAGCCGACAAAGTTCCACAACAATCATTGAAGCCAAGCGAATACCTTGATTACTACGGACCTCAATGGGCAAACGAAGCTGAAGGCTACGAAAACTTCCTGCATCATGACTACGCGTTACCGGAGAGATATGGCCAAGCTTTCGCAAACGACTTCCTCGACTTCATGACAAATGAATCGAAGATCATCGAAGTAATCCGCAACAAGAATCATTTATCGGCACACGGCCTCGATGGAATTCCGAACTCAGTTTACATGCTATTCCCAGTCAGCGCCGCAAAATTCCTCAGTATATTATTCAGATCAATCATCATATCAGGTCACATCCCAGACTGCTGGAAGCTCTCCAAGACAGTGATGCTTTTTAAGAAGGACGACCCATCGTTAGCAAAGAACTGGAGACCAATCGGCATCACGTCATGCACTTACAGAATCTTCATGACTTTAGTCAACAAAGCGTTACAGATGATCCCAATGTTCCACGCAATGCAAAAAGGTTTCGTTCGCGGAGCAACACTGAGTGAGCACATTGCAGTCGCGAACGAAGTCCTTTGCCAATCAACCAGAACACAGTCTGAAATGTTCCAAACAGCAATCGATTTCACGAACGCTTTCGGCACAGTTCCTCATCAATTGATCTTTGATTCTCTCGAAGCGAAGAAAGTTCCCGATTCGATCATCAATCTGCTCAAGGACCTCTACAAAGGAGCAAGAACGGCTATCTATACAAGACATGCACACTCCGAGATAGTTCCGGTTCGCAGAGGTGTCATCCAAGGCTGTCCACTCAGTCCAATCCTCTTCAACTGCTGCTTAGATCCTTTATTATATGCAGTCCAGAGGAGACACTTTGAGGACGGTTACAGATTCCAAGACAAAGCAGGACAGTATTCAATTGCCATTCAAGCTTACGCTGACGACGTTCTAGTCATCTCTCCAACACATGAAGGAATGCAAAGAATCTTAAACACAGTAGATGAATTCCAGAAAATTGCGAAACTCAAAGTTGCACCACAGAAATGCGTCACACTTGCCAAAACATCCACTGCAATCCAACCTTTCCGCATTGGTCCAGACGAAATCCCAATCAAGACGAGCATGGACAACATCACATATCTTGGAATACCAATCTCTGGAACAAAGACATCAAGATTTGCAGCTGCAACTGGCATTCTGGAAAAGGTCAAAGCACAGATCAGAGTCGTCTTCGCGTCACATCTCGCTCTCTCTCAGAAGATTATCGCTCTCAGAGTCTTCATCTTGCCACAACTTGACTTTTACATGTTCCACAACGTATTCAGAGTCAATGACTTGAAAGCGACAGATCAGATGATCCGAGGCCTGATCGACAAAGAAGCGCCGACGTCAAACATTCCGGTTTCATTTTTCTACATGCCGAAGAACAAAGGCGGCTTTGGACTCGTTAAATTGGAACTTCGCCAGCCTCAGCTCGTTCTCACTAAATTTGCGAGGTTATGGTTAAGTCAACAAGCAGAAACCAAAGCCTTCTTTCACACAATGGCTCAAGAAGAGAAGTCATTCCGCAAGGTCGTCGAAGACCAAGAAAATGGTTTCTTAGGCATCAAGATGGAAAACGGCAAAATTGTCCAGAAGAACGAAAGATCCAAACGCACAAATTGTTTCATCACACAGGCGGCTAAAGCAGCAGACAAACTGGAAGTCAGATTCAAAGAATGGGACAAAGGAGGCATACAAGTCAGAGGTGTAGGAGAAAATGCAACAGACTGGTACCGCTCGAAACACATCGGCCAAATCTCACCCTTAATCGGTCGCGTCATCCAACAGAGGCAGTACGAGGAGTTCAAGAAAGACGAAACACACTCACACACTTTCTGCGAACCAGCAGCGCTAGCGGAGTCACACGACATCATGAAGAGACCACAAGCTGTTCCAAACAACCTCTACTCAGCGGCTATTGCTCTCCGTACAAACACAGCTCCAACCCCAGCAAACATGCACTTCCACAACCCAGAAGTTTTGGCTAATTGTCCATTGTGCGGATGCCAATCCTGCACTCTCTTCCACACATTGAACATGTGCAGAAACCGTTTCAGTCTATACAAATGGCGCCACAATATCATATGCGATGACATTTACCAATTCATTCACGATCACTATCCAGGAGTAACCATCAAATGCTCGGCGAGAATTACAAGTGACGGCTACCAAACAACAGGCCCAGAGCTCGACGACACAGTTAAAGATCTCCTCCCAGACCTTGTTGTCTACGATGAAGCGAACAAGATGATCAAGATCATTGAAGTCACATGCCCTTACGGCACGGACAACAATGTTGGCAACTCTCTTGACGCGGCATACGACAAAAAGGTTAACAAGTATAAGAGCCTTGCTGAACAAACAGAGAGATTATTTAACTGGACCACGACGCTCTCAATTATCGTAGTCTCATCACTAGGAGTCATCCCTCTCCGTACAAAACTCGACGCATTGAGAATCTCACCTGCAGATCACATACAGCTACTCAAGAGACTTTCGATGCACGCGATAGCTGCGAGTGCTTGCATTGTTTTTGAAAAAGTGCCAGAATTCTTCGGTATGCGCTGCCGTCCCCTCCCAGGACTAGTCACAGCTCCCAATGCAGCGATCCCACCAAACAACAATGAAAACAATAACGACACAGATCATGGTCAGGAGAACCAACAGGCAACCTCTGAAGAGCAACCAACCAACAATGGAAATGCTCAAGAAGACAATGGCCAAGGCGAACAAATAAATAATTCAACCGAACAAACTATCTCTGTTGATCAAATCATCGAAGAAGATGCTGAGAACAACGCGATAGAACAAGCCTTAGACCAACCCGATGAGGACGAATTCCTTAACTAAGAAGAGATAAGACGAGTGAGAAGAACAGAAGCATAGTAGGATTGGCAGAGCTTAAGCGATGTCACTCGGTACGAAACGTGTACCAAACACCGGATTCCGTGCTAGGAATCACAAGCCAAAATAAAAGAGACACCACGAAAATTACTCACCCTCCCTCAAACAGATAATAATATTAACCTCCCATCCATCAGTCCGTATGGTCTGATAACAGACTAGCACCACATCCATGATACACTCATTGGAGTGAAAACCACCAACAACAAATCCACCTAGACCAAATCCTGCCCCACCTCCACCCAAGTAGCTCGCTTCGCTCGCTCACCTAAAACTTTGCTCGCTCGCTTCGCTCGCTCGTCTTAACCCTTTCCGAATAAACACTTACAATTCCCGGCTCGCCCCATTTTTTCTTTTTTTTTTTCATTTTTTTTCATCCTTCATCTTCTGTCTCTGTTAAGTTGTTTGGCGGGTCGAGGGCATCTGCTTCTTCGTTGTTTTCTTGGTTCTCGTTGTTCTCTTCATTGTTGTCAGCATTAAAGGTGCACCCGTATGTACGTTTATTTGAGAGGAGGAGGATTACCCTCTCAATTTTGAGGGATTCGTTAGTTTATTTTCTCAATGAATATGCAATAAAATTTGATTTTTACCTTATCAATATACTTCATATAATATACACATGTTCATGTAAAAACTTTTTTCCAAAATCCTCAGGAATTAAGGGATTTTTGAATTTTAAGAATTTTTTTCGAATTTTTTCAAAAAAAAAATATTTTCAGAACAGCCTTAACGGCTAAGATTTAGGAACAATGTTAAGTATCAAAAAGAAAGGAGGTCTGATATAGACAACATATATCGTTGAAGGTTGAAAAAATCTCTAATATTTGAGCCCAAAATTTCAAATTTTAATTTTTTGAAAAAAGAGGCCACCCGTATGTACGTTTATTTGAGAGGAGGAGGATTATATTTTTGAAAGTGTGAAACATTATGAATATGTTAATTATATAATAATATGTATTATTAAAAAAAAAAAAAAAAAAAAAAAGGTAGTGGGGCTTCCAGGCGCGTTGCGCCCTCTAGCCCTGAAGATGTTTAGTATAAATGAAGTTTATATTCGGAGGGCTTCCAGGCGCGTTGCGCCCTCTAGCCCATAAGAAATTTTGCCCAAGACCCAAGAGGAGGACCGAACCCCAGCCGACCAGCCAGTGACTTTTTTGTAGAGCGCTCAAAATAGTATAACTTTGTCCGGACAAGTAAGGGTCTATCGTCGCTACAGGAAAAGTTACAGGCGTTCCAAGGAAGTATACTTTGAGAAGCCTTTCCCCCCTTATAGAATGAGATAGGACGGTTATTTTACAAAACTGACAACACTTTGACCGAGTAGTTTTTTGTGCTGAACAAATAGTGTCATATAAACATCTGTCAAAAACCGCTTTTTAACTTCACTTAAAATGCCACGTAAGCTACGTAAGAATATACGTAAGAGGAAGAGAGCATTGAAACATCCAATAGTAAAACTGACACCACAACAACAGTTGCAACAACAAATGCTGAATGACCCCACTATGTTGCAACAAATGTCAAGCAACCCTATGCTCTTAAACCGAGTTCTTGGTGCACAGAGTGGAGGTTTAAGAGCGGCACTTTTAGCGAAAATGGCAGGCTATGGTGGAGCTGCAGACGGAACAGCCTATAACCCTCAAAGTCAAATGAATTTGAGTTCACTCAAAAATCAAATATCAGATGTCAAAAAGTCAAACATAGACATACAGAAACAAATAAGTGAAAACGAAAAGAAACTAGAATATGACAGACACACAAAGAAACTCAATGAGTTAAACGTAGAGAAAAAGAAGAAAGAAGAACAACTGAAAAACTAAGTACAGAGGAATATGCGAAAAAAGTGTCAGAAAAAGCAGCAGAAGTAGCAAAAATGGAACAAGATGTTGTAAATTTGAAAAACCATACTACTCAATATAAAGTACTGAAAGATGAAGAGATAAAACAAAAAGCCATGAAGACATATATGGATAGCGATGAGTATAAAAAAGAAGTTGAAGCAAATGTAAAGGCAGAAAAACTTTTACAGTTGCAAAACCAAACCGTACAGTATGAAAACTTAGCACAAGAAAGTAAAAATAACGACGCAGCCATGCAAAAGGCAATGAAAAGCGCAGAATATATAAAAGCTAACAATGACTGGTTAGATGCCCAAGCCAACGCTAAAGCAGCCCAGCTTATAGGGTCAATAAGGACAAAAATACAAGCGGATGAAGACAGTTCAAATGAAGCTTTAACAAATGCTGACTTTAAGAACGCCTTCGAAGCTCTTCATAGTAAGGTGAAACTAGTGAACGACTTCTCATCTGGAAAGAAACTGAAGTCTGAAGGTTTCGACAAAGAGTTAAGAGAAGTAGCACAAAATATGACGAAAATAACAGATGCAGCAACGAGACAGGCAGTTCAAAGTGCCTATGACGCCGTTAGAGCAACTGTTGTGGAAAGTCAAGAAAAAGAGTTACAACAGACCAAAACAGACCTAGTAAATGCTTTCTTAAAAACGAAAAGTCAGGTAGGACATTATGCTGCAGATGGAACATATGTGCCAGCTGGTGGAACTTATATACCACCAAAACCCTCCAAGAGAAGCACCTGCACCAGGACTACCTAACACATTTACATCGTCACATGGACACAGACACAGGCATGCACCAAAACCAACACAACAACCAACAGTTCAAAATCCAGCACCACAACCAACAGTTCAAAACACTGCACAGCAACCAACAGTTCAAAACCCTGCACAAAACCAACCGTGCACCAAACCAACCAAAACAGAGCAAGGACATAAAAGAAGTAGAGAACAAGGAAACCAAGATTTCTTAAAAATGGGTTAAAGAAGACTATGGTTACCCAGATACTCCTTGACTTTAGTGACAGATATAAAGAAGCTATTAGAAAGTTCAAAGGAAGGAAATACTGACCCGAACCTATTTAGCTTTATGGTTCAGCACCAAATGGGATATAATTTCAAACCTGGAAAATACAAGCTCGCTAAGGGATATGATTTAATAGCATATCATCCAAATGACATGACTGAATTTACTCCGAGATATTTGGTGTCAGAGCTAAATGACAATTCAACTCTCTTCATGAAACGCGTAAAAAATAGAGAACGGAACGAAAGAAGAAAGGTTTATGAGTCCGGATGACTTAGATAGGGAACTTGTTAAAAACGGTCTCGGAATATATGAAATGCCAGCAGATGAGGTACAAGAAACTCCACAGGAAGAAGTTCAGATACAACCAGACATGGAAGAAATAGTTCAGCAACAACAAGCTAGAAGAGCCTGAAGGAAACGAACAAGTCCCTCCTTTGGAAACTAACTTCACAGAACTAGATGAAGATTTGGAACAGCCGAAAAAATCTTGACCCTCAACAAGAGTATGAGGTGAATATGGAATCTTTCCAAGAGTTTAAGAAAAATTCGGCTGACAGAGTAGAAGAATATCGAAAAAATGTTTGCCGACATACAAAAGACTCCAACACAGATGAAAATATTCAGCATAGAATGGAAGTACTGAAAGAAAATGTACACAAATACAAACAACCCTTTTTACTTACGAGCATATAACGTTCAATCTTTGGATGAACTCGGTGAAAATAAAAGGTTAAATTTCAACAAAACATATAGAAATGAAACATTGTTTAAAGTTCATTCAGAACCTAACCCAATATGGAAACAAACCTACTTTTGTTTCTGCAGACTATGGAACTACAATGAGATGGGGTCATAAAGCTAACCCGGATAGGTGGTTCATAAACTTACAACCACAATTCCAAGAAGTTGTAGACGCAATGGAAGTGAATGGTGAACCAGATTTAGCTGGTATTTTCAGCGCGGCTTTAATGCCATTGAAAGATATGAAAGATGCAGATATTTTGAACCAGTATGAAATGAACATGGCTGATGGAAATATAACACCTGACGTTCTAGAACATTTATCTCAAAGAACTACACAGAACCATAGAGATGGTATATTTGGTGAAGAGTTTAGAAAGAAAGTTAGGGAGACAGAAGGAAGAGAACCTATTGTACATGACCTTGCAAACGAAAGTTTACAAAATGTCATAAAAACTTACTTTGCAGACAATGAACCGAGAAGGGATGAATATTTAAGAAAACTCAAATGGACAGTACCAAATGAAATGTTAGTATTGAAAAACATGTTCCTTGACAAAATAAAACCAACTACAGAAATAAATGACGCAAGACTGAAACATTGGGTAAAAGCTTTCCCATTCACAAAAGATATTGTTGGTAACATGGAAAGAAAACAGAATGGCTACAAAAAACATATATTGGAAACAAGTTATTCCATATGGACAAGCTATATTTGAAGAGCTTGAACCGGAAACTCAGGAAAGAGTCATGCAAACAATACGCGAAGACTCAAATACAAACTATGACAAAATCTTTCTAGGATATAGGTTACCTGAGATGGGCGACCAGAGCCCAAAGGCAAAAAGGACATGGGAAATTTACAACATACTAGGTGAACATGAGGCAAAGATGCAACAACTTAAAGCAGAGGGCAAGTTACCAAAGAAGAAGAGAAGAGTAGAACAAAGTGAAAGTAGTGAAGAAGTAACTTCATCTAGTGAAAGTAGTGGCAATGAAGGAAAAAGAAGAGTTAAAAACTCAGCCAGGAAGAAAGTAAAGCTTGGTCCACGTGGGTTCTATTATGACAAATAAATCCAACTATTCTATATTTTTACCCATATGAAATGTACGCCGCTCAGAATATAACGCCAACAGTTTTGGATGCCATGAATGGAAATGTTTCCGAATGGTATAACGAATGCGACAATGCCATTAGAAGGTCAGAAATAGTTCCTGGAACTTACGAATATACAACTGCTGTTTCTTATGGAAATGTAGGTGAGTTTGGAGAAGGTTCTTCAACAACAGTAGATATTGCTTGCGACAGGTTTCATATAATTTCTATTGACAACTCATTCTTATACGTGGAACAAGACATTGAAATAAAACCTTCTGCCACTTGAGAGGTAAGAAAGGTTGCAATGGAATTTTCTATGTCGGATACCAATATGCTCCAGAAGTTTTCATGGGATATAAGATATATTCTAACTCTGACTTAGTTCAAACAGTAACATGGGCAAACTATGAATGGTTCGCTTTAAGAAACTCAGTACAACCACAAGCTAGAGAACAAACAGACCAGTATGCAACTATTGAGAAAATAAGAAGACTTGACCCTAACGTTCCAGGAGTTTATGTTAACCTTTCTGGTTCAGATGGAAATGCTGTCACTAAAGTAAAACTGAAACTTAGAGTTCCTTTGTCATCTTTCCTCATCTTCAGGTTTTTAAGATACTTGCCAAACTGGGCAGGAAAAATTTCTATTGAACTTACTCCAAGCAAAAATAACTTAGTCATTGCACCAACACAAGACCCATTCACTCTTACAGACGTAAAGGGAGCAAATCAAACGTCATTCGCCGAATTTTGCAAAGACAAAGTTGACTTAGACTTTGGTTTCTCAAACCTCAACACTGAAGTAAAGTATTATTTCAATGCTGCTGGAACTGCTTGGGACCCAGTTAGGTTTACATGCGAACAGTTTGAATGCAAGAGAATAGAAAGCAGACTTGCAGTCTATATGTTGGACCCAGATATTTCAAATGCTTTAGCTGCCAAATATATTGCAGTTCCACTTATGTTCCCTATACACCAAATATCTGTCAAAGACTTTGCAGGTGAAGTTGGAAACCAAAATCCAGGAACCGCAGGTGCAAGAACAGATATTGCTTTAACAACTGCAATGAAACACGCAGATACTATGTTTGTACTGTTCAGACGAACTATAAATGACTATTCTTGTTTCTACAACCCCGGTATTAAATATCATATAAACATAGATGGCAAATATTATCCAAGAGAAGAATATTCTACAGTTGAGGATATGAGGTCATACAACTTGACATTAGATGCTATGAACTTTAACAACAACTTCACAACAACCATTAACCCTGAAATGCAAAGTTCTATTATGCCATATGTGAAAGTATGGACCCATACAGGAAGTCAAAAAACTCAATATACAAATGGAGACCGTTCAAACTTTTGGCTTGGCATTCCATTTGCTGACTCAGAAGACTTTATGGGTGGTATTTCAACTGTTGGTACTGTACAAATACAATATACTGGTGACAGAGACGGTCCATATGAACTGAGAGCAAAGAAGTTTACAAAACCAATAGCACTTTTCACGGAAGATGCTCTTTTGAAGATTCGTTCGATGAAAACCTGCTGGGGCTCCTCAGATTGCATAACGACAGCTTCCATCGAGCAGATTTTGGCAGCAGGTCAGTAAGTTGTTCTTGAACTGAACTTCTCTCCGTCAAATATTGACAGTACGCCAGTTTTGACAAAAATTGTATTATAAACTTACCTTTAGAAATATCTGTAAGTTTTGTTGTTATTATATTTTGTCTGCTTCAAGAACTTTCACCATTTCAGTTATACCAACTTTCTTTGCTTTATGAAAATATTTTGGTTCAGCAAAGACTGCTATTCTATAACATTTTCCATTGTTTGTGTAAAGAACTATTCTGTCAATGTATTTGTATTGTTTGTGTGTGTAAACTTTGTTTTGCTTCAATTCAAAGAGATATCCGAATACGTCCATATTTTTATTCGAAGTAAAATGTCATTTCCGAAAAATAGAAGCGTAAGTGTTTCAAAAGGTTTAATGGCGGTGGCAGATGTGAAGTTAAATTCACCAACTCAAACAAACAGTCAAAGTGTTATTGTCAATGTCAAAGAAAGAGATGTTGAAGTGGGGAAACCATACGAAGACGAAGATGGTATAACAATTGTTCCTGTAAAAGAACAACCAACATACCCTGAAGTTAGCAGAGACTTAAGTTCTGTTGCAGATATTCGAAACGACTACCAACAACTGAAAGACAAACTTCAAACTCAGGAGAAGATTTGTCAAGCTTTAGGTATAATGTTAAACTTGGTCGAACACAACCCTGTAAAAGTGAACTCATATGTCATCGCACCTCATGAAGTTTTGAAAGAACTATTGAAACTTTTGACAGAGGCAGACGATATAAACATCAAAGAAATAGAACCCGACGTTAGTTTGCTGTGGTGTTTCATATAATGTCATTGACAAGATATACGTTATGAAAGGAGGTGAAACGTTGAACTTAAATATAGTTTCCCAGACGTTATAAAAATATTTGACGACCACAACATTTCATTTAAAATTTATTTGCTAAGTAAAATGGCAGAAGACATAGTGGTTTATACTATTACGACTAAAAACCCTGAGTCATATAATTCTATAACAACAAACTTACAAAGTCCTCAAGGACGATATTGTAAACTAACTTTAAACACAATGACGACTAAAGCCTGTTTTGCTCTTTTGACACCAGAAGATTTTATTGTTGTGAATGGTAAAAAATACTCCTTTGAAGATACTTACTCAGATATACCACCAACAGGTTTGTTGACTTATTTAATACTTTAAGGACGAGTGTAACATGTGCTGCAACTAGAGCAGGTTTCATTATGTTTGGATGTCCGACTGAGTTTACTATAAACAATATGAGCTATAATACAAAACTTATATCTGGTTTTTACTACCAACAGTTTCCTATAACAGGAAAAGGTGTCATACAAGGAATGTCTATTCCATTGACTTTAAGTACACCTATTTTATATATTGTTTCAAACTTAGGTTCAAAGTGTTATTCGAATGTCGACAGAAACTACTATGACCAAAAGATACTTATGCGTATAAATAACACATTCTCTGCTGGTTTGCCTATTGTTCATTCGAATGCAGAGTTTTCAGCTTTAGTAAACTCAAACACTTTAGCAAACATAAACTTAACCTTAGTTGACGCAAACTTTTGTTCCTGTAAAACTTTTATGTCCTATGTATTTGTCAATGACGGCAGAAAGTTTCGAATTGGAAGATGCAACTGGTGAAAGTATTGTATTACAAGAACAACTTCAACAACAAATAGCTCAAGAAAACAAATAGCTCAAGAACAACAAAATGCAACAAATGCAACAACAAAGTCAAGAATAAAAAAAATATTTTTTTATTTTTATAAAAAATGTACAGAATAGATGTTTTCAGATTTTTATGACTTCCAAGCATTCAGAAATATGTGTTCCATTTAGAGACTATAAACAAAGCAGTCGAGAATTTGAAACGTTTTAGTCATTTATGTCGACTCTGCCCCAGAATGTTATGTTATGAAAGAATGGATGTAGTCTTTAACAAACCAAGAGCGACAATAGTTTCAGAACAAGAATGTAAACAGAAACTTAAGAAAATAAAAGTCGTACAAGTTGGCATGAAGATGTTAGATGCTTGGGATATCTTATTGTCAAAGTTAGAGATTTTTCAGTTCGAGGTATAAAGTTCTATACACCTTCTCCAAACTTCTATTCTATCTTCACTGGATATAAATACGAACAAGTAGAATGGAAAGAAAATGTTATAGAAGCTTGGTTAGACCATGTCAAAGAAATTATATGCAATGGAAACGAAAAGGTTTATGAGTATATCTTATGTTGGTTTGCAAACATCTTACAACATCCAAGTGCTAAGAATGAAACTGCTCTCATTATAATTGGAAAACAAGGAACTGGTAAGAACACGTTCTTTACAGATATTTTGTGCAAACTGTTAGAAGGTTATTCGAACCCGAATATGACAAACTTAGAAAACATCTGCGGTAAATTTAACTCGTCAATAGAGAATATGAAACTTATAGTATGTAACGAACTTCAAAGTATAGATACAACAAAAGTTTTGAACTCAGATGCTTTGAAGAGTCTTATAACAGACAAAGTTGGAGTTGTTGAAAGAAAATATAAAGACCAAAGAGTTTGTGAAAATGTTGTAAATTTCATTATGGTTTCAAACAATGCTGTTCCGATGAAGTTAGAAAGTTCTGACAGAAGATATGTAGTTGTCAGAACGTTAGAAGCTCATATGCAAGATACAGAATATTTTGACGACTTAGCAGAAACTTTGACATCTGACTTTTACAACCACTTGTTCTCATATTTTATGACATTAGATATTTCAAAGTTCAATCCAAGACAAATTCCACATACCGAAGAGAGACAAACATTGTTAGAAGCAAACAAGAGTGTATATGAACTGTTCATAGATGAAACTGACTTTGAGTGTTTAGATGAAAGGTCATTGTACGATTCGTATAAACAATATTGTCAAGAGTATGGTTATATGACAGCGTCTAAACGAACATTCTTGGCAAATGTCAAAAGTCTTTTAGACGTTCAGAATGGTGTATATACAAAGAAAAATTTTTCTGAGTAAATTTTAAAAAAAAATATTTTTTTATCCGATAGAAAAGATGACAAAATTCATCTCAGTAAACAAGTACATGTCAGGACTTAAAGAAGAACTAGACCCATTCACATATTTGAATGTTTACTTCTACCATTTTGAAAAGTCTTCATTCAGCAAAGTTTGGAACATCGAACCAGTTAAGTTTGCTGTTGTGACTAAAAATGGTGCGAAATTTGAAGACTTAGACATAGAAGGTTTGTTAGCAGTCAAAGAAAGTTTTGACAGAAGGTTCTCAAAACTCGAAGAAGGTAAAGCATACAAACTTGTTATACCTTATGAACCAAAGAAAGCAGACGACTATGAATATTATGAGTCTAAAGTTGTAGAAGTTCAAGGTAAATTGGGTAAAAAGATTTTAGAGTCTAAGCCAGTGTTTACTCCTAAAGAGGAAGAGAACATTGACATTGACCCAGAAATGTTCTAAAAATAAAATTTTATTTTTACATGTCATATCTCCCCTTCTCTGGAACTGGTTCAGGTTCTTTCTTCTCTTCTTCTACTTTCTTTTCTTTCTTTTCTCTCTTCTTCTTCTGGTGGAGTTATGTCAAACTTCTCAGAACCATATTTTTGTAAAAGTTCTTTGTCCTTTAATAGCTCTTCTATTCTGTTTTCTATTTCATCTTCAAGAACAGTGCATGTGTCTTCTTTGCATTCTAAGAAGTTTTGTTGGACTTCATCTCTCCAAGAGGCGTCATCTCTGTCAACAAGTCTATCATTGACAAATTTTAAGACTTCTCTGCTTAATGTTTTATGGTTCTTGTCATATTCCCAGAAACAGAACTTTAGAACAAATTCACCTTTCTTGTTTACACTATGTAAGATTTTATGGTCGACAGATGTTTTGCTGTCGAAAAGCTTGTCTCGAATATAGATAGCGAAATCGCTAGACATTTTCTAAAAGATAAAAATTTTAATTTTTCTAAAAATATGTTAGAAAAAAAAGTTTGCTGACATTGACAAGAAATTTGAGAATGTTTTAAATAAGAACAAGAGGAAGTTGGAAAATGCTCAGATAAAAACCCATACATGACAAGTTCTTATTTGCTCAGAATGGTATAACAGGTCTAATTGCACCACCTGGGTCGGGTAAGACTTTCACTTATCTTAAAATGGCTGCACAACAACAAGAACTAGATGAGAAGAACCCATTCTATGAGTTAGTTGTCATTTGTAGTACTTCTGGTCAATTTGACCAAACCGTCAATTCGTTCAAAGATATTATAAAGAAGTCTAAGTTAGTATGTATAAAAGACTCTGAGTTGTTAGATTGGATAAAGAAGTACCAAAGAAGAGTTTTGAAGTACAATGCTATAAATGAGTATATAAATTCGAAGTTTAAAGACCCAAATGAGGAAATGCAGAGAATATTAGAGAAGAAACACTTCAGAAACAAACAGAAAGAGATAGAATACATTTCGAAGAAATTGCAATCTTACGATTGGAAGACTTACCCTCACAGATGTCTTCTTATCTTAGATGATTTCGCCTCTCATCCTTTGTTAAAGAACAGAGAACAAGATATGTGTCGAATTCTTAAGAAGCTCAGACACTTTAACATCTCTGTTGTCATTTGTGTACAGACAGCAAAGAGTTTAAGTAAGGATGTAAAGAGAATACTTACTGACATTGTACTTTTCCCCGGATTGTCCGAAGACGATTTCATGGAACTTATGAAAGAGTCCATGGCAGGTAAGTTTGACAGACATGAACTATGGAGAAGTACAAAGTCATACAAGACCCTCATACTTCTTTCAGAATTCACATCTACGCAAACAAAGTTCAAATTGTAAAAAGTCAAGCTTGAAAAATGTAAGTGTTTAGTCTTAGTCTGTTGTGGTGCTGGGGCTGTCGGTTCTTCTGGCTTTGGAAGACATTCAGGAAGAGGAACGTCGGACATTCGTTTGTGTCCTGTCGGATGGAAGAACTTTTTCTGTCGGAAGGAAGAACTTTTTCTGTCTGAAGGAAAAATTTTTTCTGTCGTTCGACCAAAAAGTTCTCAATTTTCGAAAATTTGAATGGTTTACGGACGAACAACAGGAAAATTTTTTCCAGTTGTCAGGAAATTTTTTTCCTGTCTGAAGGAAATTTTTTTTCCTGTCTGAAGGAAATTTTTTTCCTGTCTGAAGGAAGGACTCGGAATGTCGGATGGAAGAACTTGGAATGTCGGATGGAAGGACTCGGAATGCCAGAAGGATTTGACAAGACAATTTACCTTATAGAGCTACCTGAGCCATCTGAAGTCAAGCGTAAAATAAAAATAAATGGTTCATTTACTCTACTTGTTGAAGTTGTCAAAATACTCTGTTATTTTTTCCTTCAGTAGCGGCAAATCTTCTTTGAAGGTAAGTATTGTACAACCTTTAATATCATAGTGTGTTTGAGGTAAAGTATCTTGAACTATTTGTTTCACATCTTCATTCGGTGTCATTGAAATCGGTAAGTTTTCGCGATAGAACCAATTTCTGTCAGATTTGTAAATCTTAGCAAGGTCGTAAAAGCTTTTGTTGTTTCTTCTGACTAAATGCAACATAACCATATCTCTGTCTTCTTCATTTTCCATCTCTTCAGTATAAATCATATACTTATAGTTCTTTTCCTTTCCTTTTGGTACCGAACGTGGTATTCTTTTCTGTATGTTTTGTCTTCTTTCATCATATCTTCTCTCTGCTTTGTACAAAGTTCGTCAAGTAGCATAAGTATGTAGATTGCATAACGAGGTGAAGCCCACATTGCTATTGAACTAACTAGGAACTTATGAACATATATACCTTTTAGATGTGATGGTAAGTTTTGGTCTGTCTTGGTACATCTTTTTAAGTTCTACATGTTCGAACTCACTGAGGAGTTCATGAGTGCTATTTAATTCAAACCAGTCTTGTGGTTTCTTAGTATCTGGAGCAAAACATGCTGTCAAAATACTTTGCATTTGGTACATGTCATCTTTGACCGAACGAATGAGACGTAACTGTTTGTTATATTGTATGTACTCATATTCTTCATTTATGTCTTCATGAACGATAGCAGTTGTTGTGTTCTCTGATGTTGACATATCTGTCCTTATATTCCGGATAAAAAATATTTTTTTAAAAAAACTAACGTTATTTCCTGACTTTCACAAAAGACCAAAAATAAACGCTTTACATGTATTTTTCAGCAACTCGTCAAATAATTTATAGCACTATCTATCTCATCTACTTCAAACGTTTCTTTACCTTTCGTGGAGCACCATACATTTTCTCAAACTTTTCAAGTAGTTCTGTTTCTGCAGCTCTCATATCGTTAACGAACACAACCTTAACTCTATTGACTATACTGTCATATCTTTGAGTTATATTATATGTTCTTCCTATCTTATATCTCTTTGTATTGAAGTCCTTCGGTTTCTGAACGATGTAAAGTAAGCCTTCACTGCAACGTTCAGTATCGAATGAACCATGTGTTATGAAGTTATATCCAACAACTGGGTCTAACCATAACAAAACTATTGGTATAAGACTTTTGTCTATAAGATATGCTCTTGTTCCATGAAATGCTACTGATATCATAAGCTCAGGATTTCTTGTCAAAATTTTCTGACTAGAAGCAATTCTAACCCAGTCGATTGCTCTCTTTCCAGATGGAGATAAAATGTCTGACAAAGAATATTTTTTGTATTTCTTTGAGTATCTTACGTTTAAATCACCTATTCGAAACCACTTTGGTGTCATTGTCTATCTTTCTAACTGTTTCAAACTCAATGTTGTCATTTTCTGTTTCTTACATACAAGATAAAAAATATTTTTTTTAAAAAACTAACTTTATTTTTTCTATCTTGTATCTTAAGGAAATTCACGATTTTCATGTATAAAAGATATGATTTCAGGGATTTTTTTACGAAGTGTTAAAGTTCTCTTCGTAAAAAAATAACAGTTATATAATGAAATTTGGTCATTTTTTTCACGATTTCAGGGATTTTTTTACGAAGTGTTAAAGTTCTCTTCGTCAAAAAAATACAGTTATATCATGAAATTTGGTCATTTTACTCGGCAAAAATATATTTTAGGTGTCACCAGGTCCCTCGGTCCCTCGGTCCCTCGGTCAACTAACATCTTTTTGAAAATAGTGACAACATGACATTTTGACAACAACACAGGAAATAAACTTCTTCGTACATGTTTTGTCAAGACTTCATCGTCAATGTTTTGTCAAGACTTCTTCATCGTAATGAGCGTAAATCAGACAAAAATAATGTTTAGGTGAAGAGGTGCGATCTCACCTGTTTTTTCACCTGTTTTTTCACCTCTTGAATTTTGTATAAAAGATATGATTTCAGGGATTTTTTTGACGAAGTGTTAAAGTTCTCTTGGTAAAAAAATAACAGTTATATAATGAAATTTGGTCATTTTACTCGGCAAAAATATATTTTAGGTGAAGTGGTGCGATCTCACCTCTTTTCTCACCTCTTTTTTTATAAGCGTTTTACATGAATTGTACGATGTATATTTGAAATTCTAAACAATTTTGTGGCTTCTATTTCTTCGCTGAGGATATCGAATGTTTTAACTATGCCGAAGGTTTCTTTATACTTCTTCTTGACGTCAGATAGAAGGAAATCGTCAGCAGTTGGATAGTTTTTGTTCAGAAATGTCAACATGTCCATTTTATCTTCTGCTGGTTTCTCTGCTTCTTTCTTTAAGTCAGCATAGTCGTTTCTCATACGTTCTATCTCTTTGACAGAATAGTTATATTTCCTTATTGCCGCTTTACATTTAGAACATTGTGGGTTCATTTTAGCATTGTACATTGAAATAAAACCAGCTAGAACAACTAAGGCGTCAATGGTTTTCTTTAACTCAAAAGTTGCGGGTTTTATTTGTTCATTCCATACCTTACCTCTTCTATCTTTATCTCTTATCTGCCATACACATTCAGCAACTAACGAAACAAAGTTGTCGTAGGTCTTAAACTCCTCCGATTTATATATGTCAGAAACATTCTTATATACCATATCGCAGTCTTTGTCCATGACTTTGTGGTTGCAATGAAATCCAAGAAACTCATAGTTTACCTTTCGTATGAACTTCTTTATTTCTACTGAGTCAGTTGGTTTCACTTCTATTTCATCGAATTCTGGAATAGTAAGCTTTTGTTGTTGTATTTCAGGAAGTTTAGGTAGATGGTCAATAATATCCTGCATTTCATAAAGATATTCTTCATTTGTTTCATCTTTTGCAGTGCAATCTAAATCTCCTTGGAGAAGTTCCTGCTTTATCTTCTGGATTTCTGTTTCGAAAGTATATGAAGAAGGAATGAAGCTTTTCATTTCTACTAACATTGAAGTTGGGTTCATGACTAACGAGTTTGGTGCTGTTGTTGCTAACATGTTCTTACAATAAAAATAAAAAATATTTTTTTAAAAAAACTAACTTTATTTTTTATTTCGGGAAAATTCATGAGTTTTGGTTGAAAAAACAGGTGGAGCCAAAAGTGGCTCGACCTCAAAACAAGCATTTTGTGAAGAATATACCAACCGCCGGAATTCCGGCGGTTGCTTTTTATACAAAATTCAACGGGTGAAAGAATACGATGAAGTCATGACAAAACATGTACGAAGAAGTCTTGACAAAACATTTACGATGAAACCTTGACAAAAACATATACGAAGAAGTCTTGACAAAACATATACGAAGAAGTCTTGACAAAACATATACGAAGAAGAAGTCATGAAAATTCAAGAGGTGAAAAAACAGGTGAAAAAGGAGGTGAGATCGCACCTCTTCACCTAAAATATATTTTTGTCTGATTTACGCTCATTACGATGAAACCTTGACAAAACATTTACGATGAAGAAGTCTTGACAAAACATTTACGAAGAAGTCATGACAAAACATTTACGATGAAACCTTGACAAAAACATATACGAAGAAGTCTTGACAAAACATTTACGAAGAAGTCATGACAAAACATTTACGAAGAAGAAGTTTATTTCCTGGACTGTTGTCAAAATGTCATGTTGTCACACTTTTTCAGAGAAGTTAAAATGACCGAGGGACCGAGGGACCGAGGGACCTGGTGACACCTTCAGTTCTTCAAAACATATACGATGAAGTCTTGACAAAACAAGCATTTTGTGAAGAATATACCAACCGCCGGAATTCCGGCGGTTGCTTTTTATACAAAATTCAACGGGTGAAAGAATACGATGAAGTCATGACAAAACATATACGAAGAAGTCATGACAAAACATTTACGAAGAAGAAGTTTATTTCCTGGACTGTTGTCAAAATGTCATGTTGTCACACTTTTTCAGAGAAGTTAAAATGACCGAGGGACCGAGGGACCGAGGGACCTGGTGACACCTTCAGTTCTTCAAAACATGTACGAAGAAGTCTTGACAAAACATGTACGAAGAAGTCTTGACAAAACATTTACGATGAAATCATGACAAAAACATTGACGAAGAAGTCTTGACAAAACATTGACGAAGAAGTCTTGACAAAAACATTGACGAAGAAGTCTTGACAAAACATGTACGATGAAATCATGACAACAACATGTACGAAGAAGTCTTGACAAAACATGTACGAAGAAGTCTTGACAAAACATTTACGATGAAGAAGTCTTGACAAAAACATTGACGAAGAAGTCTTGACAAAACATTTACGATGAAGTCTTGACAAAAACATATACGAAGAAGTCTTGACAAAACATTTACGATGAAACCTTGACAAAACATATACGATGAAACCTTGACAAAACATTTACGATGAAACCTTGACAAAACATATACGATGAAGTCATGACAAAACATATACGATGAAACCTTGACAAAACATTTACGATGAAGTCTTGACAAAACATTTACGTTCATGTTTGACAAAACATTTACGATGAAGTCATGACAAAACATTTACGATGAAGTCATGACAAAACATATACGATGAAGAAGTCATGAAAATTCAAGAGGTGAAAAAACAGGTGAAAAAGGAGGTGAGATCGCACCACTTCACCTAAAATATATTTTTCAATACTTTTTCAGCACTTTTCCGTAGTTGTATATGAAAGACAATTCGAGATAAAAGTCATAGTACAATGGTATAATATGCTGCACACCATTTGTTGTGAACCAAACTTGAAAGTCAGAGAAACTGTTACTAGGTGGTTCGTAGAATTTAGAAGCAAAGTCATAAACGTCCTTACCAATACATAGAAAACTATTGTTGCTTGAACTGAAACTTGCATGACACATAACATTTTGAGGGTCAAACACGTTTCTATAAACTGTCAAATCTGCTGGTGGAAGTATAAATTGAAATGGACCATCTGGTGGTAATGGTTCGTTC
Organism: Trichomonas vaginalis G3; assembly: GCF_026262505.1. Lineage (NCBI taxonomy): Eukaryota > Parabasalia > Trichomonadida > Trichomonadidae > Trichomonas > Trichomonas vaginalis. The sequence continues at coordinate 13,396,588 of NC_067203.1, read as the reverse complement.
TGGTTTAGTAACCGAAGAAATTGTGCCAAGAACGTTTGTCTACTTTCCAAAATAAAAACTCCGCTCTTGGAGGGTTAATTTCAATCTTTTGAAATGAAACGGTGGAGTTCATCTTGTCATATTCTAGTTTCAGATAGTATGTTCCATTTAGTAAAGAGTCGTATTTTTCTTGAAATTCCCAATAGTATTTGTTCATTTGAGTTTGAAAGTCATTTAGAGTTTTCTCAAGACTTTCGTCTGAACGAACTGTAAAGATTCTCATTTCATCAAATTTGTCTATTAGACCATCAGAACCTTTAACTGCCCATGAAATATACTGCGAACATAAATGCGTTAGTTCTATTTGAAAACAAAATCTTCTAAATCCTATTGCCTTTGCATCTGAAGGACTTTGAAGCCAACGAATTGGATAGTCAAACCTGTAAGCTCGGGATGAAATTTCTTCATCTGAAATAGTCATACCAGCATTTGTAAAAGATATAGTCTAACGGTTTTGTATCTGCTACTTTTGTTCTTTGTTTTTCAACCTGAAGCATTTAATATATGTAAAAATATATGGTTTAAAAAACGTTTTTACTTCATATTTCTCATCTAACAAACAGGTTGTCTGACTGCTTGAGGGTTAGGTTGGTACCATTCGAACTGACACTTGCAATTCCTTCAATTGCATTCAAAATGTCTGAGTCGGAGTCAAACATTTGTTCTCTCTTTGTAGTCTTGAAAGCGTCAAGAAGTTTTGCGGCTGTTGTGACATTGCCATTTGCATAGTAAATGTGACCATCCAAATCCGTTATAGTCAATCTGAGATTGTGTCCTTTCTTATTTCCGTCTTGTATGGCAGCAAGTACACCCATGAAGCCTTCTTTGTTCTTTCCTTCGTCAAAGTTTACTGTAAAGGTTCGACCAGATGTAATTTGACTTCTAACTTCACGGTACTTCTCATATGCATATCTTGTTCTTTCCATGGGAGCATGTGCGTCTTCACCTTTTCCTTTTTTCCTTCTCAAAGGATGCAATTGTTCGTCATGTTTCCAGTAGAATCTGGCAAAGCCGTCGTGTCCTTCAACTTGAGGTTCACTAACATCGAAAGGCATGTCCATAAGACGTTCTTCTTCTAACCTCTCTAGTCTGTTTGGATAATTTGCACGTGCTGTTTCCAAATCCATTTCGTAGCGAAGACCAGACAATTTGTCATAGACTTTTATGGGTCTTCCCTTCCTATATTTAAAATTCTTCGAAACTCTCCAACCATATCTTTGTAACTCTGCTTTTATTCTAGCAGATTTTCTATCCATTCTATATGGGGGCATTTAAAAAATAAAAAAATATTTTTTTTCTCTTTACTTTACATAACCGCCCGCTACCATAAGTCTTTGACGCCAACCCATACCAGCTAATGAAGGTTGACTTGGTTTAGTTTGGAAACTAAACTTTGGTTTTGGTTTATCTTCAGTTTTTGGTTTTTCTTCTTCTATCGGTTTTTCGTCACTTTTCGGTTCCGCTGACTTTACTTCACTTGCAGGAATAGTTGTGTCGTCAACATCTTCATAAATATCATATGCCATTTGTTTTTGTTTTCCTTTCAACTTTTTGTGTTTGTTGTAAAGTTTAGAATATTTCGACTCTAAGTCAATGAGATGTTCTATAATGAACTGTTGGTCAGTGAAGTAAACTTTTCCATCTGTTGTCTCGAAAGCTCCTTCAGACTTCAATATTTTATTTGTGAGAGTCTGTTTCTTTTGAGATACTAGCCGTTCCATTTTTATGAAAAGTGACTTTGTAGTTAGGGTTTGTATTTCCAGACCTGGCACTTTCTATTATTGAATTTTTCTCTTCATCTGTAAGTTCTTTGACAGGTTTTGACAATGGTTCTGAACTTTTTGTTTGTGGTGTCAAATCTACCGTTTCAACTTCTTCGGTCATTTCATCTCAGTAAAAATTTTTAGTTTGGTTTGTTTTCAACTGGTTGTTGAGGTTTTTTAAGTCGGTCTAAAACTTCCTGAGGTATAGGAAGAACTTGACAAACACGTTGTGTAACTGCTGGAAGCCGACAAATCCATCTTGAACCCATTTGTCTCAATGCTGTATTGTTCATTTCATCTCAGTAAAAAACTTTACATTCCCCACGTTTGAGGTGGTTGAGGTTGGTTATTGTTTACCCACTGTTGTGCATGGTTATATCCTCTGTTAAAGAATCTTTCACCTTGGTCCATATAGTGTCCTGCTTGGTTATAGTAGTCATTTGCTTTGTTATAATAGTTTCCTGCTTGTCTTCCTACATTGTCCATCCATCCTTGAACTTTTCCTCTTGTTTCAGGATTTGGAATAAGATTTGTTGCATCTCGTGCTACATCCCAACCTTTCTGTACAGTTTGTATAATAGGTTGTGCTTTCTCTTTCAGTATACCTAATGTACTCAAAATCTTCCTTCCAATTCCAAATGCACCTCTGGCTATTGTTCCCACTGCGGGTAAAAATCTGGATGCAACTCCTGCTAACGCGCCAAATAAACCCATTTCTTATGGGTTAAAAAATGACGAATCCAAACAAGGACCCCTATGTTTCTAAAGCGACAAAGAAAGCACTCATGGTAAAAATCTTTAGTTCAACACCAAATGCTTGGTTTATGGATATCTTGGAAAACATTCGAGGTATAGAGAAGATGGACCACCATACTGGCTAATATTTGTCGGTCAAAACACAAGATACTGTGAAGCCATACCATTACAGTCCAAAAATATTTTAGATATCTTAGCAGCTTTGACAATATTCGTTGACAAATACCATCCAACAAAACTAACATCTGACTGTGAAAGTTCTTTCAAATCAGACGATATTAAAAACTATCTGCGTTCAAAAAATGTAAACCAATATTTCATTGTCGACCAAAACCATTCTGCTCTTGGTGTCATTGACGGTTGTATAAAAATGTTAAGAGACTTAAACCAACCACAAGGTGGTGAAGCAAATGAAATGTCATATATGACGACAATATAGACACTTCTCCATGGCAAAGATGAGACAAGTTTTAAATATTTACAATAACCGTAAACAAAAAGTTTGGGAAACCACTCCCCCGAAGAAATGAAAAAACAACCCTGACTTAGAGAAAGACTATATATTTAATAATTTAGTCAAAAGAGACAAACAAGAAAAAATGCCGGGCTTCAAACTTCAGAAAGGTGACAAAGTAAAAATAGAAATACCCAAACGTGACCCATATGAAAATACTATTGACTATGACAACAATGGGAACCCGACAGGTACTCACATTCGTGTTCGTAAAAATAGAAGAAAGTATACAAGAGAATATTATGAAGTTTTAGGCAAACATGGCAAAATGTACAGACTGCAAGCAGAAGATAAAACTACTATTGCCAGACCTCGTTTCAAACTTGTCAAAGTTCAAGGTGGTATACTTTCAAAGACAGTTCCTAACAAATATAAGACAACTCCTGACGAATATGCTAAAGAAGTTGAAAAATGACGACTAAGCAATTCTATACCATGCGTAAACTGTCATGTAAGGTGGCATGTAGTCTTTACTTTGTCCCGTTGTTTGCGTATATCCTGAAACGAAATGTGTATGGTTTTCTCTCCTGAGTGTCATCCCAGTAACAAATTTATAGCAAACTTAACGTCGTCTTTAACATCATATCCTTTACCTTTTGTCATTCCTGACCAATCCCAATATCTATGCTTATGCCAACCTGCTTGAGATGTACTTAAATCTATGTAGTGACTGTGTGCAGGTAAATTTTCACCTGAAATCGTTTTACTTCCACCTGTTTCCTTTGAAGAGTTTTGCACAATACAAAAACCTGTCGACTATTTGTTCCATGCACCAACACCAAACATTACTTGAGGACCTCTTGCTTCCATAGATGTATAAATAGAACCTACTGGGTTCATTAAATCAAACATATGAGACATTACAGGATTGTCTCTTTTGAACTTAAAATATAGTGCAACTATTTCAGGTTTCTTCTGGTTTAAGTCAGAATATTTTTTATAATATAATCTTATGTTTTCAGGGTAGGTAAAATCTTGACTATAATATTTATTTCTGTCATCTTCATAATAGTATACTATTCTCGTTTTTTTCTATTGCATTATATCTTTTATATCTATAAAAATCTAAATATAATGTTAGCTTTTGTTCATCTACATGTGGTGTTCTGTTGTCATCTCCATAGTCATAATAGTATGGTGCTGGAGCTGGGTCAGGCAATGTCATATCTGTCATTTCATAAACTCGGAAATATTTCTTTTGTTCGTCTCCATATAAGTTTAAGTAGCAGTTGTTGTCTAATGGAACTTTAACTTGTGTACCATCGTTCTTTTTATAGCTTACATACATTTCATTGTTATTTTTCGGAATGAGTTTATACCGTATACCATTTTTTAAGGAATGTACAAACTGCCATCTAAAATATTTGTTTTCTTCATTGAAAGAAAAGTCACCAACAATAGTTTCAATATTTTTTGTTCCAACTAAACTTTGGTATATTTCATTGACATATGTTTTATCTGCTTTATTTTCAAGGCTAACGTTTAAGTCTGTTATTTCAGAAGATGTATGTGTATGTCCAACGGCACTTTTCCTGTTTAAGGTTTCTTGTAAGTTTGCAATATTTGCAATGGTATGTGTATGTCCAACGTCACTTTTCCTGTTTAAGGTTTCTTGTAAGTTTGCAATATTTGCAATGGTATGTGTATGTCCAACGTCACTTTCCTGTTTAAGGTTTCTTGTAAGTTTGTAATATTTGCAATGGTATGTGTATGTCCAACGGCACTTTTCCTGTTTAAGGTTTCTTGTAAGTTTGCAATATTTGCAATGGTATGTGTATGAGTCTTTTTAGAATATTCGTTTTCAGCTCTTGTCACTTCACTTGACATTTTATTGTCAACATATGTTTTGTCTGCTAGTTCAGGATGAGTATGTTCTTTTGTTGCATAAGCTTTGTCAGCTCTTTCTTCTTCTTTTGCTATTGCATCGTCTACATATGTTTTGTCTGCTTTGTTGTCAACATCTGCTTTCAAAAGAAGTTCTTTTATAGGTTTCTCGTTTAAAGTTCCTTTTGTTGGATTTATACAAACAGTATGGTTCTTATTGTCTTGAAACAGAAACTCATCTGTCATTGGGTTTAAAGTCAGTTTTAAGTTTCCTTCTTTCAATGACTCAGATATCTTAGAATAGTTTGAAAAGTTTGTTGTGTTCTTATTTAGAGCTTGTATAATGAGTTGTCGGTGTGTTGTATTTCTCTCATAGACGCTGTTTCATTTGACATTTTATTCTAGATAAAATATGCTTTCAATAGAAAAAGAAAATTCAAGAGTTGCTACAACTAAACCATTAGATGAACTTTTTACGAATGTCGGTCAAAAGTTTGAGACAGAGACCGTAAAGCATGAAGGCTATCGTTTTGACTACCCGTTAAGATGGCTAAGAGACCCATCTGTCACAAAAGCTATTGGCTTTCGTAGAATGAAGTTCATTTCAGAAGCCATACATGGTTTCCCATTTACGGTCGGTTTTGAAGTTCGATACTATAACAAAGAAAAACGTACGTATGAGAAATTTGAACAGGGAAAACTTTTACAAGTTAGTTTGCTTGTAAACTTAGAAACAACTCTTCAAGCTTTTCAAGAAAAAATAAACGACATCTATATCGAATATGCAAACCAGTATAACATTGACGAGGGAGAGTACCATCTCGATATTATATATGACAGGAAAAATGCAACTGTTAAAATCAATAGAATAGAAGACCTTGGAGAAAACGTTTATATTTCTACAAAATATAACAACTTGGCATGGTATAGATTTATGAGGATGTTAAATCAGCCTGCAGCATATCCAGTACACCCAGACTTTTATGAAGTCGAAAACCCTAATGGAACATATGAAAATGTTTTCGACCCAGATGCTATTATCGTTCATGCTTCATTTTCTGGTGCACAAAACTCTTTTTTATGCTTGGCAATGACTTTTACGAAAAACCTACAAAGCTATATGAACCACCAAGTGGAAGTATTTCAGACTTTCAAGTATGGTTTACAACAGATGGAAGAAAGAGAATAGTTCCATTATACATGCGTTTTACTTAGAACTTAGTTTCATATACAACTACTATCGAACGGTAAAAATATAATTTTTTAATACGGTTGAGGTGTTGGATTTGGTTGCCAACTAGACTGTGGTGCAGGTTCAGGCTGTTGTATAACAGGAGCTTGTTCTTCTGGTTCAGGGTCTTTAGGTATAATACCAACAAACTGACCTACTCTTTTACCAATATTTTTGACTCCGTTCCAAATTCCTCTTCCGACAGATTTTATTCCATTCCATATACCTCTTCCAATATTTCGAAAGAAGTTTCCTATTCTTCCAAAGAAACCCATTTTACTATATGTAAAAATCTAATGTCCGCCTAGTCTCTTACGTTTCCTGTTGAGTTCCATAGCATTCTTTAACTGGAGCTCATACATTCTGTTTCTCCTCTGGTAGAAAACATATTCTGGGTCAACTCCTGTGTTCGCGTCATCTGCATAAAGTTGTTTATATCCCACTTCAGGGTTTGTATAAAACTCTTTCCATCTCATATTTGCATACCATGGTGGCAAACCTAACGCAGCGTCATTTGACATGGCAGTTTGCATTTGTACATCTGTTGGCACTTGACCATAGTTTGCCATTGCAGTTTGTATTCTAACTTCATTTGGAATATTCTCTGGGTTTGGTTGTCCAGGTTGCTGTGCATTCGCTAAGTTCTGTGCGTCCATTTAATATTAGATAAAAATATCTCTTACGAGTACATATACTGGACATTTGCAGGCATTGGTTCATCTTCATATTCTCTATATCTTTCTGCCACGTCAAATAAATAAATGACACAATGGAAAAAACCTAAAACAAGTAGTCCTATTTCAAACCACATTTACTTACTAATAAAATTTCTTTGTTATGACACTTTCTTCCGGTTTATAGGACCTCTCTCATATTCTATCTTGTCATATCTAAACTCATAGTCATGTATGTCCTCTAACCATCTCATAACGGTTTCCAAACCACTTTTATCGGATGTAAAGTAAAAGCATGGATAGTTATGTAAAACGTCTAAAGTTTCTAAAGAGTCTCTCAAAGTCCAGTCTACTTGGTATTGAAAATCCCATGTGTTATAGAACGGCGGGTCCACTATAAGAAAACATTTTCCTTGTCTTTATATTTTTCATACAACTCTGTCCAACGACATCTCACAAACTCTATACCCTCAATATATTTTTCTATGTCCTCTTTGAAAACATTTGTATAGTTAAGATATAAAACTTTTGACATAAGTGTTTCAATGTCATGAACTCTTATAGAACCACTATATAATAGTCTAGCAGATATACTATCCCAGTCTATATATTCTGCTTTTTTCAAAACCTCTCTCACAATATTTTTCTTATCTAATGGTATACGTTCCATCTTACCTATAGGTATCTTTTCTTTTAACGCTTTCAATATATTGTTTGTGTCTGGTATATGTTTGAGACGGTCCATATAGTTGTCGAAGTCATTGCATATAATCTTTGAGTCTGGGAATATTGTATGGCACAAATGGGATATATAGAAACTTCCACCGAACAAATCTACAAATGTTAGACCATTCGGTAGTTTCTTAAGTTCTCTCAATAGAATATCTTTACATTTACTCTTATTTCCAAAGAACGGTAACGGTGGTTTTGTAAAATTCATTTTTATAATAATAAAAAATGTTTTTTTCCTGAAAAGTGACAGAAAAGTCTTCTCAAAGTATACTTCCTTGGAACGCCCGTAACTTTTCCTGTAGCGACGATAGACCCTTACTTGTCCGGACAAAGTTATACTATTTTGAGTGCTCTACAAAAAAAGTCAACGGCGACGACTCTCAAAAATTTTTTATGGGCTAGAGGGCACGAAGTGCCTGGAGGCCCATCCCAAGAAAAAAAAAACTTCAGGGCTAGAGGGCGCAACGCGCCTGGAGGCCCCACTACCTTTTTTTTTTTTTTTTTTTTTATTATAAAAAAGAAAAAATAAAGCACGTTAAAATTTTTCTTTCTTGATTTTTTACAAAATCTACTTAGAATTATGCAAAATATGACTAAATAATTATAAATTTCAAGTTAAATTTTAATTTTGATAAATAATTTAAATTTCAAAATATCAAGTTCAGTTCGACTATGTATGTAGTAATTCCTCAATAAAGTGCCAAAACCCTATTAAAATATATGAACATTTTCAACATTTTAATGTTTTTATTTAAAAATTTGATGGAATATGAGCTTCAAACAATTATTATGTAAATAAAAATAATTAAATATATGTATTTATTCGTATTACAACCGTAGTAAGTCGATTCTTCCTTTCTTCTACTGAGATTTGAATTTGATTTCGAATTGTAAAGAGATTCAAAGGGAAAATACTAGCGGATAAAAACTACCTCCATGAAAGGGTCATAATGGAGTCAAGTTGTATTTTTTGATATTTTTTGCTTTTCGAGCCTAAATAGGTAGCCAAGATAATGCCTAAAAATAAGGTTCTAAATTCTGAAGTTTACATGATCCTCTCGTGTGCACCCTTAATTATATTGATTTAAATTATATTTCATCCTAGAACAAAAAGCTTGGAAACACTATGTTACTAGTTATGACCTTTTTCACATCTTAAAAACCTCATAAATAAAAAAAAACATGGAATAATTTTTGATTTAGTAGGAGAAGTTGTAAACTGGAAGTGTACACAAAACTTGGAAGTATAAGCTATTTAAATATATTGAATAACTGATAATATACACATAAGATACTTCTCTAGGATTAGGTTTTTCTTATTATAACCTTGTCTAAAGCAATAATAATTATATTATTCAAAATGAAAATTATGATAATGAGTTTATGGGCATAGCCCTTCAAACTATTCCGTTTTTCGCTAATTTTCAAGAAATATAGAACATATTTCATGGAATTATTTAGAGAATTAGGGAAAAATATAAACTAAATTGAAAAACTAGTGGTTGATTTAATGTTGAAGCTTAAGGCCTTGAAAATTCAAGAAATAAAAATCATTTTTTTACAGTAATCAATACAAAATTGAAGTAATAGATGAATAAAAATTGTGGTGTTGCAAATTATCTGATAAAACATAGAAGATTTCCTAACAAAATCTCTGAATATCGGATATATAAATTTTGATTAAATTTTTGCTATAAAGCATCGATTGTTGGTGGTAAGTGTCTGATAATGGCAATATTTATAAACTATGATTAGTTGATTCTGATATTTCGATGGAAAAAATCCAAATGCTTGATCAACATCGATATAGATCGTTAAAACATTTTAGTTGTCTTTTGCATATCTTCGGCATATTCTGAAAGATCAGGCAATTCATCGACAATTGAATCAAAGCCGAGTTTTCGTAATGCTTTAACAACTCCAGTAGAATCGATATACTGTTTTGGACGCTCAGAATTATCAATTGCTGCTAAAGCCATTAGTTCGATAAATTCTGTTGTCATTTCTGTGAGAAATTCAATACTTCCTTGGCACAATCTTACATCTGTGTCTCCAATGCCTGCTTTTGCTACTGATTTAACTCTTTGTGGATTTAATCTAATTTCTTCTTCAGTCATTCAATTTTTGTCACTTTTTCCTTTTTACTTGCGCTTGATAAATGAATATCAATTTTTCTGGCGTAGAACTTCAAATACATCTATTTAATCGAAGATGACATGCTTGATGGAAGGGTATGATTAGCCACTTGAGGCTTGGAGCTGTAGTATATGAGAGTTTTACATTGTAGATCTGAAAATATGATACAATTCATTTAGACATAAGGAATTGTGGCATATTTGTCCAGACGTAATCAAGTTTATAATATTTTTAAGAATGATAGCAAAATATCTTCTTGATATGGAAGAATTTGAAAAATTGTTCACTTTTAGGACGGCAAGTTCCATCTAAATTGGAAACAATTTCTTTCATCGTTTCCAAATTCTAATTTTCATGAAAGTTAGAAGTTCTGAAATTTGAATATTTCCAAACGATTTTTTTTTTTGAAAAATTTTATGAAATGTAAAACATTGTTTTCCAAGGGGTTGGGCAATGGATCATATATCTACAATACGTAATGGAGATTGATATAATCTCTCTCCGACTCAGAATTTTGCGACTTCCTATTCTGTTTACAATCGTTTCTTAAGAAATTATTTTGTAAAAATTTCATGTGAAAACTCTTTGAAACAGAATTCGAATAATTATATGTTTTGAATAAAATAAATATTTCAGATGCTTTATCAAATATGAAATGAAAGTTGATAGTGTTAATTCTAAATTAAACTTCAATTTCGAAATTTGATTACTTTGAAATTTCATCCTCAGAATTTTTTTTCAAGGAATATTTATGGATTATATAGTTCATTCGATATATATATCGTGATTTTAATAAAATTAGCAATTTTGCATTAAGCCTGTAAAAATGTTGAAAAGTTGTAATATAATAAGCACTGATTATTTTTATTCCGAGTGTAAATTAGCATTTGAATCAAAAAAAGTCTTTCCTCAATTTTGAGAGAACGTTAGAAAATTAAATAGTTGTAAACATAAAATTCTATTCTTTCATTCAGTATTTCAATCAGACTCTTTTTCCGATTTCAACTTTCCAAATTAAAATTGCCATCGATTGATAGGTTTACAAATAATTTTAAGTCAAAGTTTTTTAGATCCTTTTCATAATAAAATAAAAATGAAGATGTTTCTGACTTATGATAAAAAAAATAATAACATCACTTAAATCTATTCAGAAAATTGAACCAAACTCAATTCTCTAAAATTTTTTTATTATAATTTATTTCTATCTTAATAAAACTACCATTTTCATAAATTTAAAATTTTTGACTTTTCTTAAAAAAACGCATTTTTTTTCAATGTTGGCCTTATTTGGTATCTTCATTCAAGAATTCACTCTTCCAACGTACAAAATCCAAAAAATTACATGCGAGACTACTGATGAGTTTACTTTAACACCAAAAGACACTACCCAAAGTGGTGTATTTTATAGTTTATTGGGTAATATTCAAAAGACTGGCGAGACTGATTCAAACTTTATGTACGCAGTTTCAAGTGGTCAAAAATTATCTTTCACAGGTCAAGGAAATTTTGAAATTGCATTTATTCCAGTAAATCTTCTGGAACATCCAGGTTATTGCATTATCTCAGATCTTCAACCAGGTGATTATAATCATTACAAACAGATTCCGATTTAATTATTGTTCTTTCTCCGACACATATATGTATTGGAACCAATGAAGTCATGAAGGATGTTTATGGCTGTAAGATTACATATGAAACAAGTGAAAGTAGAAATAATAATATTAAAGTAAGACGCAATTATAATGCAGAAATAAACCCAAAGGAACAATTTACAATTAAACCAGATGGTAAAGGATCTTTTCAAACTGCTACCCCGATCTCAAATGAACTGTCATTCTTCGGAGCAGATTTGAGTATCAAGAATTTTCAATTAAAAGCAAGCCAAGTCTTAAAGGTCTATTCCGAGAATCGATTTGAACCACCAAGTGGTAAAAAAGTCTTTTGGGTAAGTAGTGATCCTAAAGATTTAACTACAAGTAATGCACAACAAGTTAAAAAGATCATGCCAATTGGCCAAGATGGTTTGTTAATTGCAAGTAGTAGTTCGGAAACAAATACTTATTCTTTCTATATTTATAATGTCCCTGATGAATATAGCATTGTTGAGTATTATTCCGATTATATTGGTAGAGAATTTATTGTTGATTCTTCCGTTGGAAGCTCAAAATGGATTGTTATTTGTGGATGTTCTGTACCAACAACAGTTGAAGGTACTTTAGTTGAAGCAAATAAATTGTTCACTGTCACAAAAAAGATTATCATTCCTTTAGCAAACTTTGATGATACTCTTCCAACTCAAGTTGACAGAGTTAGTGCATATGATCAATCATTAACAACACAGCCAATACCTGACCCTACTTGGGATAAATGTATCTTTCCAGCTTTAGGTTTCTCTCAAATTACAATTTCAGCTACAAATCCATGCAAAATATATAACCAAGTAGATAATTCAAATGAAATTTATGTAATTATATCAAATTATCAAGATTTCACTGATGAGAGTGGAAATGATTTAGCACTATATCAACCAATAGTTAGCTCATCATCACAAAATCCGATTTCAATCAAAGCAAAATCTAGTTCTAATCTCAAAGTTAAAATGTTCTTCATAAGGCTTACCAGCAATCATAAATATGCGATATTATTAAACGAATATGACAAGCATTATTATTTAGATGAAGTGACTGAAAATATGGATATAATTTACTTATCATCAATCAAAGTCAGAACAAACATTCACATGAATCCTCATAATGAGAATGAATTCTATGTCGATGGAAAAGTCACCAAAAACAAAAATAACAATGATATTGCTGAAGGACATTGCTTTATAATCAATAACCACAATTTCAATTTCATGGGATTTGGCTATATTACAAAAGTAACAAGTACTGATTCATTAGATGGAAATGAATATCATGGTGCGGTAAGTATTACTAATTTTGAGAATGATAAAGCAAAAACTAAAGAAGTAGGTATAACTATTCAAGACTCTAAAGTCACTTTAGGCTATGGAAAATATACAACAATGCCATATTATAATTTGCAAATACCAGTTAAGGCAAATGATCGCATTTTAATGGAACCCGATAATGGAAAATCAGGACTTATTTCCAGCGATCAAGATCTAGTTCTTTTTGATAAAGATTTTCCTTCGGCATTAGTAACCATCTTCTTTTATCCAAACAATGATATAGAATTGAGGACTCTGAATAAGGATGAAAATATTGTTTTTTATTCAGATGGAGAATCGGCTGTTAGTGAAAAATACTTTGTTAGAGTGAATTTACAACAAGATGTTACAATTGCAGGATATGAGTATGCAAAACAGATAGACCCATACACAAAGTCAGAAATATCTGCCTTATCTACGATTTCTGTAGATTATAATTTATATATTATTACGTTTGACATTCCAGCTGATAAAAAGATTTCATATGGAATAGTCACAAAATCAATAACACCTGATCAGGGTCAAAATTACAACGATGGAGATGTACTCAAAACATCTTCAGATACAGTTCTAATCATGTATAATAGTGATAATGGAGATTATATATCATGTACCGCTTATGAATTCACGAAAGTAACAAGGCCATCAAAGGTGTACTACTGTTCAATTCCAAGTGATGCACAATCTTTTGATGTTGTTATTAATTCATTTAATGGGTATTTCACATATGACAGAAGTCAAATGATTTATAATTCTGCTATTTACTACGTTTTGTTCACCAATGGTAATGAGTTCACAATTGGAACTAACGATAATTTTGACTATGCGATAATAGAAGGAAATTCATTGTCTTTTCAGACTTATAGAAATGAAATAACTTCTACAAAACCATTTTTATTCAAATACTCCAAAGGTTATGGTTCTAGTTCAAAGAAATACTTCTATGTTAAATCAAACAAAGACAGAAAGACTGAAATAATTTCATTTAAAGGTAAAATTATCTCATCCTTTGCAATGCTTAAGAACGGAAAGAATCAACTCAGTGCAGGTCAATACACGATTGTTTCCGGAATGAAATTAGCACTATTCCCAGATGAACAAAGTAAGAATCTTGTAATTGGAAATAATGAAAAACTTAATATTTATGCTGGTGAGAGAGAGTTAACAATAACAGGAGAAGGAAAAATTAATGCTTTGATTTATCAATCCTCCTTCCCAATTGAGAAGCAATACATACTGAAAGGAAATGCTGAAATTAGAATATCTAACACTATTAATGGAAATCCAGAAATTTATATGCCATCAAAATATTCAACAGTAAGTTTAATAATGTGTTCATTTTCTGATGAATTCACTGCATCTCTTGAAAAAATCCCTGACAAATTGGAAGTCACATATTATAAGCTTGATGGAACTGCGCATAACCTACAAACAAGTAGAAGAAGTTTAGCTGATTCCCACTTTTCAGAACCATTAGTTGTACAAATTAAAAACAATTATAACAGTGATGAAAAATTCAGTTTTACAGCGAAAATCGTTACAAATGATGGAGAAAATGGTACATTCGTATCACAAAAATCAATCACCTATATTGCACCATCTTCATCAAAACAAGATGTTAAACCTCCTCAACCAACAACAAACACAACTGATGGTTTAGTTGAAGGTAAACCTGGACTTGGAGGAGGTGCCATTGCAGGTATAGTTATTGGCGTAATAGTCGGAATTGCTCTCATCGCCGGAATTTGTTTTGCAGTTTTTTATATTCACAACAAAAAGAAGTCTCAAGAGAGCGGCTCTGGCGGTGCAAACGTCTAATTAGTAAATCATAAACTTAATTTATTTTTTTACATATTTTTTTAATATATTGATAACCATAGTAAATCTCTGAGTCAATTTAATAATTCTGAAAATTGAGATATAATTTGACGTTTTGCCAAAATATAACTTTACATTAATACGATGTAAACTTCTTATTGTGTCAGTGATTGCCCCTTTTTCTCCTAACTTTATTCACACTATGTAATAACATTAAATTTATCTGATCTCGGAGAGTACAAACACCATTGTAAAAGATGTTTAATGCATTATTCGTGATATTTAAGAGAACAGTTGAGTGAATGAAAATTTGAGGAAACTTATATCGGGAATCCTCCAACATAACAAAAATGTGCAATGTCAAAAAATTTGCAAATGATTACTTATATTTGTCAAACAGACATTCAGAAAAACACATTTATTGTCTACTAAATGATATCGAATGTAGTCTCATGTTTCAAAATAAGCTAAAATTTGCAAAAACATGAAGAAAGATACTTTCATAGCAAAATTTCAGAAGTTGTAAAACAATAATCATAAATATATATGTTTATAGAGCTAACAAGCAAAGAAAATACACTAAATATACACGAAACAAACTGTAAACGTAATCATCGATATTATTTCTTAGGAGTTGATCTATTGCCACCTTTCTTATCAGATTTAGTCGGAGGCTTAAGATTAGGTAATATTTTTCGTAATTTTTCTCTTAAAGTGTTTTGTTCATTTTCAAGCAATAAAATGTCGTTTTTAATTCTTTGTAATTCGCGTATTATTGGTTCCACCTGTCCAACGACTTCAGGTGCAAAGAATTCGTCCTGCTGTGTCGTAAGGAAAAACTTAAGATCAACAGGATTAACTCTTTCCTCGCATTCAGCTCTCCAACGCAGCTTACCATCTGTTTCTTCAAGTTTGATATATAATTGTGACTCATGAGCGAGCATTTCTGTTAAAGCTGTTTCGAGAAAATTTAATCTTGTTTGGATTTTTGATGCTTCTTTCACTGTTTGAAGATATGTAACTGTACTGTAATCTATTGGTTGTGAGTCCACTTGAATTGTCGTAACATTCTGGCTTGGAACTGAGGAAGTTGAAGAAGAATCCATTGTCACTTTTTTATCATTCATATATGGAAGTGAAATCAGAAAAATTAAACCCAAATCTGACTTGTCAAGATGTCAGGTGAAAAGGATAAAAGAAAAAGCTTTTAATTTAAATTAAGAAAGCGAAGTGTTTAAAAATCGCGCTTAGTAAAGTGGTTCGTAGTCAGCTGATGGTTCGAAGAGCTGAGCCTTGAGCCAGTCCTTGAGAGATGTACCCTTTGGTGGAACAGCTGTTGCGAGCTCGTTGTCGATGAGGTACTTGGAAACATCGTAAGCGATGCCGAATGAGTAGTCACGGATCTTGTTGAGTGGTGGGAGAAGATTGCCCTGATCGTGATCCTCCTTCTTGACGAGGGAAGCAAGAGATTCAGCGGCGATTTCGAAGACCTTAGCTGGGCAGTGGCGAGCCTTTGTTGTAACAAGAGCGTAACCAACAGCTGGGAAGATCCAGGAGTTGTTAGCTTGGGCAGTGATGACCTTTCTGCCGTTGACTTGTTCGGCTGGGAATGGTGAGCCTGTAGCGCAGAGGGCCTTGCCATTGGACCAAAGGTAAACATCGTGTGGCGTAGCTTCAGCCTTTGGTGTTGGGTTGGAAAGTGGCATGATGACTGGGTGCTCAGCATTCTTTAATGTTGCCTGGACGATTTCCTTTGTGATGAGTCCTGGAACACCGGAAACACCAATGACGCATGTAGCCTTGAACTTCTTGACGGCCTCGAGAACTGAGCCGTAGACTTCCATGTCGTGCATGTATGGCTTGTTGAAGTCGTAGAGATCCTTACGGCCAGCATGGACCATGCCACGGTGATCGAACATGATGATGTTCTTGAAGGCCTGCTCCTTGGTGATGCCACCGCGGGAAACTGTCATATCGACAATGAGGTTAGCAATGCCTGTGGCAGCAGAGCCAGCGCCGATGAAGATGATCTTCTGGTTCTTGAGATCTGGAACACCTTCCATGTGTGTAGCTGAAGCAAGTGTAGCAGCAGCAACGGCAGCTGTACCTTCGATATCATCGTTGAAGCAGTTGCAGCGCCATCTGAAGTGGTCGAGAAGCTTGAAAGCAGTTTCCATTTCGAAATCTTCGAACTGGACAAGGCATGTGTCACCGAAGACTTCCTTGACTGCCTCAACGAATTCTGTGACGAACTTGAGGTGCTCAGCGCCACGTACACGTGGATGGCGCCAGCCGTGGTAGAGTGGGTCGGCGAGGATTTCCTTTCTGTCTGTACCCATATCTAACTGGACTGGAAGTGTCTGATCTGGGTCAACTTGGCCGATAAGTGTGTAAAGCATAAGCTTACCAACTGGAATACCAAGGCCGGAAGCACCGAGATCGCCGAGACCGAGAATACGGCCAGCATCTGTAACGACAATGCAGCGGATGTCCTGGCGTGGGTAGTTGCGGAGGATGTCCTTGATCTTGCCAGAATCTTCTGGTGTGATGTAGATGCCGCGGTATGATTGACGGTGTGTAGCCCACTTCTGGCAAGCTTCACCGACAGTTGGTGTGTAAAGAATTGGCATTGTTTCCTCTGGTGGGTGTGTGAAGAGGAATCTCCAGAAGGACTGTGAGTTCTTCTCACGCTCGTTGGCGAGGAAGATGTACTTGAGGAGTGGTGTTGGCATCAACTCGAACTGGCGGCGGATACGAGCAGCTTGTTCATCCTTTGTGAAGACTTTGTATGGGAGGAGGCCACGAAGATTGAAGCGGTCACGTTCTTCTTTTGTGAAAGCTGTACCTTTGTTGAGATCTCCATCCTGAAGTAAGGTCATTCCTGTCTTGAGGGTTGGGAGAACCTTGCGGGAGAGTTCACGTGCTGGAAGAGAGACTGAAGATGTAAGCATCTTTAATCAAAAATGAAGAGAGGACCTTATAACTACCGAATTGTCAGTCAAGACGATACATCTCTCAAAAAATTGATAAGTGTCTCAATAATTCTTTTAAATATCGTTATCTTCCTTCAAAAATGGATATCTCATCACTTCACTGCGAAATCTAATAGTATATTTACGGCAAATGGCTCGATTTCCGTGATTTCGCCCAAAATAAATTTCATAAAAAGGTTTGAAAAATTGAAAACCAAAAAAACGATCAGGTAATTGACCAAACATTTATTTTGTCCAATAAATATACTATTACTGCTTGCGTCTCGTTGTTTGGTTAAAATTTTGGCCTGCCTAAATAGAAAATAAAATTGGAGTTTATTATGAGAGTACCCTGTAACTTTTTGAATGTGTCGATTGTTTAGCAAATGATTTGATATGCCATTGCGATGATTATGGTTGAAATTTTTGATAAATAATAAAATTTTCAAATATGATCTAAGAAAATCACAAAAAAAGGATGGTAAGTATTAAAAATCATGATAATATTAATATTTGCCAAGATAATGCTCTTGCATAAAACGTTTATTTCGTAATGATATCGTTTTATCAAATCTGAATATAATCGCAATGGCAATGCAAACACCGATAGTATAGATAAATGTTGATTGGAAGCTAATTTCATTCATTAGTTTTTTACTTTTCTACAAAAATTAACCCGATTTATTCGAAACATCGAAAATCATTAAAATGTACTATAGTGACTCTCTTAAAACAGTTAATTAAGTAATAGTCGATTACTGTTAATGTTATAAACTCTTATAGTTTGAAAAGTAAATCGAATATATCATCGTTCTGGTTAAAATACCTCACGAAAGTAATTTTCGGCTAAATTAATTCGAAAGTGTGTGGAACAATGCATTTTAAGAGTGCTGAAAACTATTTGAACAGGGGTAAAAATCGATTGAATTTTTTAATCTTGGAAACCTGGATCAAAACTGAATGCATGTGCTGTAAAATTATGAAGTTGGTACAAACATAATCCTTTTTTATGCGTCTGCTTATTATGAAATGAAATCGTGTAAAAATCATTCAATAACTTGTTGTTTATAGTATAAATCGAATTAACTTGTTTAGCAAAATTTTTGCTGGAGCAGAAAATGAATTTAAGGTCATTTCGTGAATCAATGAATAGTAAATCTGTTATTTTGTCAAGAAAGTTGTTGAATCCTACTCAAACCAGTCTAAAACTGGGATCTTTGACGGTCTTCGTTTTCCAAATTTTTTTCAAAATCTCAGAAACGAAGGTAATTCTAACAATATTGATAATGAAAATTTCGTTTTTGAAAAAAATTTGGAATTTTTGAACTATAAATCGATTTTCTTCAAGCTCATAGCCATAATTGACACAATTTAAATAATGGATATTGATAAATAAATGATGTTATTACACATTTTAATTTCAAAACAAGATTTAATTAGGTTTTGATTTCAGAATATTGTTATTAGCCCTAGTATAGCATTCAAATGATCCTTTTTATCAATATTATAAATATTTATAGTGAGTTACCCATTGATGGTTTCTAAATACGCTTTAAAAACTAAATCCATTATCTTTTTCTCCCTACTTACTCAGTAAACATCCATAATGGTCTGTTATAATGAAAATAACTCGTTTATGATGATTCAAAACATGCTAAATATAGCGATTTTATTCAAAATTCGCAAATATCCAAATATATAATAATGAAATACTCAAATAATAAACATAATTTATTCAAATCAGGAACATCTGAATAAGAACAATATATATAAATAACAATACAAAAAGATATATTATGGGTTAAGGGAAATCTCTTCAAGTTTCTGAGGAAGCATCGACATATTTTCATCATCCTGGTCATCATTTGCGTGGTTTGTGTTCCCTAACATTCTTCTACTCGACTGCCTTGATGTTCTTCTCTTTGTCATCAAAGCGTAAATGAAAATTGTTACAGAAACAAAAACAGTTATAAATGGAATTGTTGTTGGATAAGGTCTTTCGAAAGAAGGAGTTCTAGTTGGCAGGACAATTACAACTGTTGGTGCAGGAGATTGGGGTGGTGTTGTTTGCCTTGGAGAAGCTGTTTTTGTTCTGTTTGTTTTTACGATTTCGGACTTTTTACTGATAATTTCATTTTCATTTACTTTTTGTTTGCCTTTATGCCATTTCTTCGTTCCTCCTGATGATTTTGCGAGTGAAAAAACTTTGCCATATAATTGAGAGTTTACAAAACGGTTATTGTAAACTTTTTTGAGAATTTTAATATCATCTTTATCCGGTTCTTCAGGGGTTTCTGTTATAGAGAGGGTATCTTCGAGGATATGATAATGCTTTCTATGCTTTGCGCTATGCTTCCTTGCCTTCTTATATAATGGTTTGATCACAGAATACTCAGAATTGTCTTCATTAGAAGATTTAGAAGATTCATTAAATTGTGAGAAGTCTGTAAGAGCTAAATTGAGATCATCGATATCTGGTATGTCATCTGTAACATCTAATTCTACTTCTTCTTCAACTATTTCGACTTTTCCTTTCTTCGGATCTTTCTTTTCTTTTTTGGGACTTTGTGATGTCGTATTACTAGATTTAGTTATATTCTTAGCTGGCTGTGTAATATTTTGTTTATTTGATGTAATATTTAAGTGATTATTTATTTTTGTTTGATTTTTGACAATTTCAGCATTTTTAGATGCAGATGTAGCGTTTTTAGTAGTAATATTCGTGTTAAGATTAGTAGTATTGTTAGTTTTTGCGCTTATATTATTTGTTTTTATATTTGTTTGATTTTTCTGAGATATTTTTGAGGCCTTTTGATTTGTAGCATTTGAGGTTGTAGCGGATGCATTTGTAGCAATTGAATTTGTAACATTATTTGTTAAATTTTTAGAAGCAGTTTTTATTGTAGAATTTAATCTTGAATTTGTATTGTTTGGCTGTTTATTGCCTACATCAGTAGTATTTTTCGTTAGTGAGCTATTTGTGGCGTTCTGTTTCGATGAATTCTTCTGATTGTGATTTTTAGCGGTATTATTAGCTATACTAGTCGAATTTAATGCATTTGAAGTCTTTTCTTGACCTTTAATTGTAGTATTATTTAATATTTCGGTTTGATTTTTTTGGGAATTTAGTATAGACGTTGCCGTGACATTCTTCGAGCTATTTTCATTAAGTTTATTAGAAATGTTTAGATTATCCGTCGATTTTGAAATATTATTTTTTTGGTGTTTTGTATGATTTTTAGTAAGGTCTGATGACATATTTGAAGTTGTAGAGTTAACTTTCGGTTTATTTTCATGTTTATTGGTTAGATTTAAAGTATTTTTCAAATCTTGTGAGAGTTTTGTCGAATTTTGCTCATGATGAGTATCATTAGTTGAATTATTGGCTACTTCAGATAAATTAGTCGGGTTTAACGAAGAAATATTTTTAGATAAGGATTTCGAAGCCTTAATCGATTGATTTGAAGTAGTATTGTTTAAAACTTGTGTACCAGAGTTGTTTGCAGAAGTATTAATTGGCAAATCATTCGAATTTAATAAAATTTTACCAAATTCTGGTTTGGAATTTTGATTAAATTGTCTAAATGCACAGTTAATTGATGTTAAATGCAATGAATATATAATTGCAAGCAAAAATATAACGCTCGAAAGCTTAGACATTATATTTTGCCTTGCAGTTAAATTCATTGAAAACAGCAATTAAAATTTATGGATATTAATTAGAAATTTTAGGATTGTATGCCTTATTAAATATCATTTATTTATAAGAGATTGTTCTTCTTTTGGAATAATCTCATGAATTCAAATTCCATGTTTTTCTTATTATTTACTCAATGATTTCATAAAGGTTTATATGATATATATATATACAAAATCATTATAAACACATTTTTATACAGAACAAGAAGAACTAGAGCTTTATTCACAACATACTTCTGATTCATCACAGGCTGTGTGTTAAGTGTCATCCGAATGAAAATAGTGCCAATCCACAACTTCATGACGAATCCAGTTTCTGCCCTTTATATATCGTTGCATTAGATTCTTCACAGTTGGAAATTGCGTTGTTTGAACTTCGTTATCTCTATCCCGTGGACAGATCCCCAGTTACAATAAAATGCGGATCAATAATTTTTGTAGTCGAGTTGTTGAAACACAAACAAAACGCTGTCACATATCAGAACTTGATGAAAGGGATGCCTATTTAAAGCGATTGAGAACGAAAAAGTCGAAGTTGCCAAAAATCTCTTTTAACATGAAACACACACAGGCAAAGATGTGGCACTCCAGATAAAGAACGAATATATTATTTATCGTTCATTAAATTAATGAGTTCACATTTAAAACAGATTCAAACAATCTGAAAGTTTGGCTTCGCGCACAATATGACTGATGAATTTCATTCTATGAATAAAATCAGGAGCTAGCAAATTCAGAACATGTTAAATGAGTTGTCTCTTGACTCTATATTATCAATTCCAGTTCAAGATTTTGCAGATTTCAGTATGGGATAAATCATGAATATTATTAATAATATTCGACATATATAGCAATAATGTAATATTATATGATTTTATTATATTATGATAGCATATATAAACCTTATCATATTATTAAAACTTTCACAAATCAAAAATCTTTAGATTCTGTCAAAAAGTGATTTGTCAGATTTTTTCAAAAAAACAAATAACTCATCTAGAAGAGATTGAAAATCAAGTTTACTAATAACAATATAATGTATCACTAATATGCTATAAAATGTCGTGGGCTTTTTTGATTATAAATAGTTTCACCAGTCAAAGTTGAAATTTGTCAAAATACCGAATTCTCAGATAAGATGAACTATAATAGTAATACTCAGTTTAAATATACAATACTATAGTGTATCATTATCTGGATATATTCCACGTTGAATATTCGTGCAATTTGACCAACTATTAGCAGATTAATATCCAACAATGTTAACATAGTATTTTTATATTTATTGAAAATGATTTAACCCAGATATATATTTTGATGAATCTAAATTCTCAAGAATATCATTTTGCCCGAATGTTTGATTATGACCAAGCTCATTTGCCTTGTAATGTCTTTAATTAGAAAATATTATATTCACGTTTGATCGAATTCCGAAGATCAAAGTAGACAACAATATATTTTTATCTACTTATATACATTTTCCAAAATATCACAGGTAAATATTAAATTGTTTATGGAAATTTGAAGAGATTATCCATAAAATGAATAGATGCGATTTATTCTCAACTACATTATTAAAGTCCTCTGTATATAGATATTATTCATAGAAACTAACGAAGCTTAAGTATGAAGAAGAGAATTAAATCACTTCTGTTTAGATTTTACTAAATTAATGTGTTTACTACTCGATTTGATCAGTGGATAGGATATAATACACATAAAGCGCTCAGCTTTTATCTTATATTCAATTACAAGTCCATATATGTGTTCATATATTGAAAATAATCAGGTTAATACCCATGAACAAATTTTTAATAATAAATTGACCTAATACATATAATTTTTAAATCGGAGGACAATCATTTAGATAGGAAATCAAATATTTTGATTTCATCATTTGACACTTTTTATCCAAAAAAACGTACAAAAATGCTTCGGCAGCAATATGTTTATTCTCCACCGAAAACTCTCCCAGGCTTCACTAATACGCGACGCCAAAGCGATACAGCACTCCAATGTGCACAGCAAGATATCATTAAAATGAAAAAAGCTGTTTTAAATTTAGAAGAAACAGGAAATACTTTGCTCTCAAAGATTCCTGGTGACTTAACTAAAACAGTAGATAGTTTAATGGCACAAACAGATACTCTTTCTACTCGTGTTAAAGATTATGATCCAAAATTAATCGAAAGAACTTTCGAAAAACTTGAGGACATGTATTCATACACACAAAAGCTTGTGGATAAGGACTGTACAGAATCGGAAGCTCCAGAGCAGTCAACAACTTTCATAAATGACTTTTCAAGAGATATTGCAAATCGTTTGATACAAGAAACACAGAATCTCGAAACAAATATATCAATGTTTATCGATAACCAACTTAAAACTCTTCAGAAGAAAGAAAAACCAAAACTAAAACTTCAAGCTCCAGTTTTTGCAACAACTAAGCCAATTCCACCGAAAGTTTTGAAGTTACCACGTCCAGAGAATGGACCAATAAACAATGAGTTGATTAAACAAACGAATCAGCTTGATGAACTTACAAAATCTGTTACCGATAAATCAAACAAGTATAAACCATCGAAAATCAAATACGATAGTAACAGTGTCCTCCAGCAGCTACAAGAGGATAAAACAAAGCTGTCATTTGTTAAAAATTTCCTAGAAATGTACTCAATTGAATCAAAATCTGCTCCAAAGGAAGAAATTCAACAACCAGAAGTAGTTGCTGAAGGCAAACAGTTTGTAGATTATCGCAAGTTCGAAGAATTCAAGCAATCAGCAGAAAACTACATAGAAGACATGAAATTAAATCTTGAAGACAACAAACAGCGCTTAACGGCTAGGGCAGAAGAACTTAAGATGCAGCTAATGGAGCAGCAAGCGAAACTCACTGAATTCGATGACGTTGTTCAAGCGTTGGAGGATAAAATCACTTATCTTCAATTTAAGGCTGATAATATATTAAGCAACACAGTTAAGAATACAGAAAGCGCTTACGTTGTAGTTAAAGGAATTAACTTCTATTCAGAAGAACTTGAATCCAATGCAAATGCAATTTTATCTCATATTGAAGATCAATCTCATAGGCTGGAGCTTGACCTACCTCTTTAATTTTAACCATTTCCATTAGTTTATTTGCTATCCTTTTGTTTATTTATTGTTATGTATTTAAATTTTTGTTATTTATCCTTATTTACTATTATATAATATGTCTTTTGCACAACCACACTAATGTTATCTTAAAGATATCGTTATTTAATGATCTACAAATTCAATTTTCAATGGCAATTTTCAAAAAATTAGTACTAAATTGATTTTCGTAACAACACGTAAGATTCATGTGCGGTTTTATGTATGAAACATGAAAGAGAGAATAACATTTATTTGAAAAAAATAGAGAGTCAAAATTAAATCAAATTGAAGCAAGCCAGAATGAAAGCGCCGTACCAAATACATAGAGAGGAGGAACAGTAGCAATCGCATCTATTTCTATTTCATTTTCTTCGACTTTTCTGATGACTAATACTTCTTCTTTTGTTTGTTCATCAACCAAAATGGCATTTCGCTTACTAGGAATGGTATATCTCTCGCTAAAATCAAGGATCCATGTGCCATCTGGATTTTGTGTTGGTTTTCGACTCACAAGACATGTTGCACCTTCACTGCCTTGGTTCTTGTAAACGACACGGACTGTTTTCGGTTCATCAACCGAAACAATCTGGTACATGGAGATGACGAGGAGTTCAGTGCCTGTTGGAGTCTTTTCACGTAATGAAAATGCTTCGTGATTAGCATTGGTCAATAAAAGGTACTCTTTTTCACCTCTGTAGTGCACTTCAGTTCCATGTGCAACTGGAATTGGCTCTATTTGAGTCATCTTTTTAACTTTGGAATGGAATAAGTTTTGATCATCAAGACTTAATTGGAAATGGATGCAGTTCCCGCCAAATACAGATGGTTTGCTCTTAATACAGCTATATGTTTTGTATTCGGGGAGATCACTTTCTAATAAAATTGATGGGCGACGAGGATGAATATCAAAAGTGTGATTTTCTGGTTGGCTATTTTCACTCTTATCCTCCGCGGACATTACAGAGTCTGAAGTGGTTTCCTTTGTTTCTTGACCACCTGCGCTCATAAAATGAACGTTAAATAGGGGGAATTCCAATTCAAATTTTGATTGAGAAAATTTTATTTCAATTATTGGCATTAAATTATTTTATGTCAACAATTAAATATAATCTTTATATGAAATATTTTATTTCCGGAAGTGATCTTAAACCATTCAATTATCCTTCCATTGAATTTTTTGTTGTTTCATTTATCGAATCATTAATTTTTTAATATCTAGATCAAACTCACATAGCTTTTCTTATTTTCCGATTCGGTTTCAAAAAAACATCTATCCTTATTTTGTCTCAGAATAAATTTGAAAGAATTGCCCATATTTGCTGTATGCATTCATATACATCCATATTGTCATATCTATGAGTAAAGATCTTTTTCTTTCGATGAATATTTTATCCAGAATATTTATTGTTGGCAAATTTAATGATGATTATGTAAGTTTCTTGGGATATATAAAATATATAGGCATTAACACAAGGTTGTTTCGATCTTTTATCATGAGTTATATATGAAAAATATAAGTTTATATATTAAATGCTTCTAATCAATGAGAAAGGTACTAGAACAGAAGTGATATCTATAATCCTATGAATACAAACTAAGAAAAGGACACTTTTCACTATGCAAATTGTCTTTCATATTGACTTTGTAATTATAGAAACTCTTTTGAAACATATTTCATGGCAAGAAATTCTAATCAATGCTACTCTCGATTAGTTTGATGAAGGGTAAGAGAATCCACTATTTCAATCCAATCAATATAGTATGTTTCGAATGCACAAGGGATTTGAGAAGAAATAAAGCTCCAAACAATACTTAGAGGATCAAACTAATAACGATAATTCATACTAATAAACAATTTTTTAAAAAATATATAATATACATAAACAACAATTATATTAAAAGAAAAACACTCTAAAATTACTTTCTCCAGTTTGTATTATGCTCAGTTATTAAAGCACTCAACAAATTAGAGTACCATTCAAGTCTAGACGCAGTAACATCAGCCTGTTGTCTTTTCCTTTCATTTTTATCATAAGAACTAACCAACTGCGATCTTTGTTTTCCGCTTCTGATTGAAAAAGCTTCAACAACTTGCATCGTAGTTGTTGTATTTTTCATCATAATATTCCATTTCATTGACCTTCTTTCTAAATCAAATTTCTTCATCTTTAGCTCTTGTATCTTCTTAGCCATCTCTGAATTATCTAATTCTTCAATTTCCTGTTTTAGCTTATTCACATCATTTCTTGTTGTTGTCATTTTGTTTTCAGCACTTTCAAGTTTCTTTGAATAATGAGTTACTTGTTCTGATAGATGAACAACTTCTGGCTTGTTTTTAGATTCTGTGTCTTTCAAGTCTCTTTCTAGAACAGCTCTTGCAGCAACTAAGTCTTCGATCTTCTGTTCCAATGCTGAAATTTTGTTCTGAATTTGCGTAAACATTGATTGACGATTTTTCAGTTTGGCTTTTAACTTCTTCGCTTTGTGATGGAGTTTTTGTGTATATTTCTCAACAGATTCTTGAGATTGTCTGTCCATTTCAAGGTTTGCATCAAACAGTTTGAGTTTGTTCTTAGATTTGGCAATTTCCGTATCGAGATGTGAGCCTCTCAATGATGCCTTTGCAAGCAATTCTTGTGTCTTTGTGACTCTGTTCTTTTGTTGATCATACTCCTGTTGTATTTGAGCGGCCTTTGCAATCTCTTCTTTTTGCTTTCTGAGGAACTCTTCGTGGAACTCGTATTGGCCTTTTGTAATTTCTGTTTGAGCGCCGGTTTGGCTCTGGTTATATTTCTTCAATCTCAAATCAACAATTGCATCTGGTGAAGGAGCTGATGAAGCTCCAAACTCATGGAAACTGCTGAAGAAGTGTTGTTTGGCAAGCTCATTGTCTTTCTTCAGCTGTTCGAGTTTGATTGCTTTCTCTTTCAAGCTCTTATCAAGATCCGAAATCTTTTCTTTGTCTGCATTTGACATTTCTGGATTTTCTGGTTCTACTATTGGTAATAACTTCTTTTCACTAGTTTGGGTCCTTTTTTCTACCTTTCCTTCTCTCTTTATTGCCATGAATTCTGCATTTTTAGTTGCAATTGCAACTGCATTTTCCGCCAACTTTTGTATATGCTTTCCATCGCTGTAGTATTCATCAGATGTGGAATAGTATTCATAAATATATGAACTCGACGAAGAAGAAGAGCTTGAACTCGAACTTGAGCTTGATTTACTTTTTGATTTTGAGTCTGATTGTGATTTTTCAGCCTTTTTATCATCAGAATCACTAGAAGATTTAGATTTATCCTTCTTTTTGTCGCTATCTGCTTGAATCACTTCAGAATCTTCGATTATTATTTTTTCACTGTCTTCTTTCTTTGAATCCGACTTTGAACTTTCATTGTCTTTAGTTGATTCAACCTTTTCATCGTTTTGAGATCTTTCTTTTTCGGAATTATTTTCTTGAATTTCTTTAGCTTCTTTTTCTGCAGCAATATGTGCATCAGAAACCTTTTCTTGTTCTTCTTTATTAGCTTCTGAATCTTTCTTACTCTTAGAAGATTTAGATTTGGAAGATTTTGACGATGATGAAGAATCTGAAGAGGATGAATCGTCTGATTTCTTCTTAGATTTATTAGATTTTTTCGATTTTTCACTTTTATCGGACGCTTCATTTTCTTCGATAAAATCTGATTCGATTTTTTCATCATTTTTAGGTTTTGAATCTTCTGCTTCTTGATTTTCGTTTGTTACATCTTTTTCTGACTTATTATCTTCAGTGATTTCTTTTGATTTCGAAGAATGTTTTCTAGATTTATTAGAGTAATATGATTCATCCTCATCATCCGCAAATCCACTTGCATAACTTTCTGATTCATCTGCTGAACTAATAATATTTGTATTCTTTCCTAAAGATTGTTTTAATGAATTGTTTAAAGGATGGTTGTTTTTGATTTTCTGACGCATTTGGTTATTATCTGCTTCAATGGTGATAATGAGCTTTTCCAAATTTCCCTTTTTCTCATCAACAGGGTTATCTTTTGTAGTTGAATTAATAACTTCGATATGTTTTTGGATTTCATTGATTTCATTTTGCGAGGATTGAATAGTATCTGTTATATATTGCTTTGATTCTTCCAAAGTTTTAGGTTCTCCGTTATCTTTTGAAATTGTATTGGCTAAACGAAGAAGATTTCGCCTATTTTCACGAGATTCTTGTATTTGATTACATGCAAATATAAAATCTTTCTGTGACGTTAGTTTGATTATGTTCTGATGTACTTTTGTTTCTAATTTTTGTCTTTGTTTTGATGTTTTCTTAGATTTTTGCTTTTTAACTTCTTTATCAGCAAGCTTACGATCAAGTACGACTCCCAAATTAGCTAAATCATGCCCAATTTCTTGATTATACTGACTTAACGAATTAAATTTCGAAACTAATAGTTGGTTTTCTTGATCTCGCTTATTGTTTTTAACACCCATTTTGACTATCTGAGATGAGACTTCCTTTGAATTCCCTTTGGACTTACTAGAGGAACTCAAATTGCTCATTCTCGTTTAATCAAAATATTATTGTTTAAAATTATTGCCGAATCCCTCACAAAATCTAAACAAATTTGAATTGAAATACGTAATAATTAATAAAAATTTTATAAAAACAGTCGCTCGTTTTCCTTTTTTCCCAAGAAAAAGTGCGCATACCTTTGGAGATTAGCTATATTTTTTATTAATTAGAATGCATATTGTATAAGGAATCGATTTTGCTTATTTTGTTCTGAATGATTTTTTTTTCTGTCAATGAATAATTCGCAAGTCTTAGAGTATGTTAATGGGATAAAAGCCGAAATAAACAGTGGTAATACAAGCAGTGCACTAAATATGGCATTGTCAACAGAAAGCCCTGATTTTGGACACTTTTACTCTCTAGAATGCGATTTTTGTCAACAAATTGTAAAACTTGCATATGAATTCAATATTATCGAACAATTCTTGCGATATTCAATGAAATGTTTTTCAAAAAATCTCGTCAAATATCTTCCGAAATCGTATTTTTCTGAATGGAGAAAATCTTTTTATAATTTATTGGTAGATCCAAAGCTAAACGATTCAGAATATCCATCAATACCGGTCGTACCTAACTACGAGCCATTTATAAATATAAAATACAAATTTAACAAAGAAACATTTTATGCAGATGAACCAATCACCATTTCTTTTAGTTTTGATAGCTATATCTCAGAACCAATGCAAGAGATATCGATTAAAATACTCCTTGCATCAGAAAATAATCCAAATGAAGAAATTTTTGTTTTGGAAAACGTCGACTTTCAACCGTTAGGACGTCTAACGAAAACAATTACAATTGACCCTCATCCTAGAGCATCCAAACTCCAAATTAAAGAAATATTCTTTATTATGGACAAATTTATTTTCAAATATCCACAAAAGAACAACCCTTCCGTCGAAATAGAACCATACGAAAGTTATGTAGATGTTCAGATTGATCAACCACCAAAAGGAATTGTTGATATCCCAATTCCAATCAAAATTAAATATAAATCGGGAACCTCATTCGATTACAATTTAATTTTCGTGTGGTCATTCAAAGAAAGTTCCAGGGATTTCCAAATTTCATCATCTCCGACCATGAAAACCCAAGTTAATCCTTCAATTGAAATTAAAGCTCCAAATACAGAATACGAGAAGATAATTTACATCACAGCCAAGAACCAAATCTCCACAATCATGGAATTCGATTTCAGAGTTTCAAAAAGTAATAATCCAACAAAATTCAAGAAATTTATTGATATTTGTGCCCTTCTTCCATTTAAGAATTCCATTAAGATATACAACAGTTTCCGAAATAAAATCGATGGCAATTTGACGACAAACGAAGAATACAAAGTTTGGGCCAAATTTAAGTACCTTCTTCCATGGAAATGCAGTATCGAGTCTGTACTTATTCATCCAATTAAAGAACAAGGCGAATCATTCCAAATTGGCGAGTTTAATTCTACATTTCCGATTTCGATTGAACAAAAAGAGAAATTTGCCGGAAACTTCTCCATGATATTTGATAATCCATTAGAAGATAAAATGATTGGTTTTATTGATATAAGTTACAAAATTGAAAATTTAGATTTTCCAGATCTTCTCCATTTCTCGCTTATGCTTCCAAAAGCTACTGTTGTATCAAGGGAAATCGAAGTCAAGACAGATTTCCCATTACAAACAAGCCAATACATTGAAACTGAATTTTCAATTGAAATTACAAGCCATGCAAAAACTCCGCTTGACCTTTTCATGCTTGTTGGCGAATCCAAGAATTTCTTTATCAAAGGACCAAATCTCCTTCCAATTTCGTTACTTCCTGGCGAAGAAGAGATTATTGAGTTTTCTTTTTATGCGATTAATCACGGATTGCTTTATTTCCCTAAGATATTCATTGCAGAAAATATCGGACAACGTTGCGTGTGGGAAATAGAACCTTCCTTATTTGTAAGTAATTAATTTTCTATCTAAATACTATTTGTTGTTTTACTAATCAATTTTTTTGAGCGTTATGATCTGGAAAATGCATTAATCTTCTTTATTTCTGATTAATTTTTTTATAAATTTCTAGTTTGATGCATGACTTTTGAATTTTGTAATAGATATATGAAGCTGAGATGATGCTAATATAATTATCAGTATATTAGCTATCATTCTACATTAGAATTTTGAGATGAAATAATTTCCTATTGAATTCAAATCTTACCATATAATTTCAAGTTTTGGTGGATATAAAAATAAAAATACAAAAGCAAATTTATGTTATGCTAAAACAAACAAAAGTTTTATGAAGAAATTACAACAAATTATTGGACAACTGGTTTTGTAAGCTTATCTATCATTGATTTAAAGGCCATAACACTATTCTCAAGATTCTCTAATGACGTTGAGGCAAGTCTTGATGGACCATTAAGATAATGTAGAATCAAATGATCTCTCTGAACAGTTTGGCTCTTTAATGGAAGTGGCTCAGGGTTGATTGCCAAGAATATTTCACGAAATTGTTCTTGCTCTTCTGGATTGCACATAACTAAAATGTCTTCCCAATTTTCTCTTTTAGATGTGTATAAATCCGAAATGATATCATTCAAGCGGGTATTATAAGGAGTTCGCTGAGTTTGGAATCGATTTTGTCGCAAAATTGGTAATGGTTTTGGTTTTTTAGGCTTTTGTTGAGGAGTCTTTGGTGTTTCTTTACCTTTTTCAGCTTCATCGAGGAATTTCCTTGCTAATTGAAAGAGTTCTGACCAAACATCAGATGTATATGCTAAAAATGATTCAATCATATCGACTTTAGTTCGATTTCTCGGTGACTTGAGACCAAAGAAACTGTGTAGGGCAGAATACTCTCTATAAGACAAAAGGTCTTTGATTTCCTCTGGGATCAAATCCAAACTATCGCTTGGAAGCTTAACAATTATAGATGCTATTGCTTCGTTCAACGTGATCCCCTGAAGAGATTGAAGTGGACGCTGTGAATCGCCATTCTTGTCATTCTCCATAGCAAATGGTTTCGATTTTGACAAAAAAGTCCTTCCCAATTTCATTTTTTCACACCCCAAAAGGATCAAAAAGGAAAAATAATATTAAATTCCTATATAAATACTCATACAAAGAATGGTTTCAAGCCAGATTAGACAAGTTATTGATTATTGTTTTCAATCACAAAGTAATTCGCCATCAAATCAATTGCAACTAAGGTAATTATCAACACATTAATGACGTATGATTAGTATACGAGTTTGTTGTAAAAAACATTCAGCAATTACAAAAAATAGGAAAAATATAACATCAAAAACGAATCACATTTATAAAATACTAATACTAACAAGCTTACAATACTCATTCAGGTTGGTCTTCCTCATACTGATATTCATATTCGTAGACGTATTCTTCTTCTGCATCTTCTTCTTCAGCTTTTACATTTTCTTGCTTAGGAGAAGATTTTTCTGGTTCTGGTTCAACTTTTGGCTGTTGTGGGGCTTGATTTGGCTCTGAAAAACTAGGAACAAATTTAAAATGAACCTCTTCTGATAATTTCGAAGCATCATCATCTTCAGGTTTTGCTTCTCGATATATAGGTGGTACAGGAATGCCTTTTATATAAAAATCTTCCCATTGCTGGACTCTTTGAAGAACTTCTTCGTCTGAAACCTGTTTAACTTTTAAGGACATACCAAGCTTTGCATTGTGCTCCGGCGAGTTTAAGTGTTTAAGGAATAAAGCTGAATCGCGAAAATAAATTTCACAGACTGGACAAACCCATTGTCCAATTTTTGTAAAAGGTATATTACTACCATAAATACGTCGTTTATTGATACCTTTGCTAAGTTTAATATTCTCTAAGTTTACATTTAAATTTTTGAGTTTCGAATAATCAATTTTTTCTTTTGTATGCATTGCATTTTTCCTTGTTACTTCAGTGAGATACATTATATCTCCCTTGATAACTTTTTCTTTGATATTTGGTTCTCCGCTCATTGCATATCTACTCCAATAATAAAAATAACAAAAAATACGATAGCTTATTAACATAATCATATTAAAAGACATTATTTTTACTACATTTACACAAGCATCATTGAAAATAATGTTCAATTCAACTTCATAGAGATAAAATGCATCAATCTCAATCTTTCATACTGGAATTCGAAATTACTTATCAATTCTAAGCTCAGTGCATTTTGAATATGAATATTTATAAGTATTATGGAATAATTTTTACTCTCCTATGGAAAAATTTTAAGCATTCTTCGAATTCAAGTCTAATTTTAGAGATTTCAGTTAGATTGCTTGAACTTCATGAACATACACTTTCCTCACATGATAAAATCTTCAAATGTACGTTTAATTTTCTCCATTGAAATTTCTGCTTCTGAAAATGAATTTAAAGACAACCCCTGTACAGTCAGAAGGAGATAGTATTATTACTTCTTCAGCGCTACAGACAGCATATGAGCGAATTAAAGTACTGGAAAATGAAAATTTTATGTTAAAAGAAAGAAATGAACAGATCGAACTGGAAATACAATCAAAATGTGATAGAATGCAGAAATTACAAGAACAAGCTGATCAAGCCCGAACACAGTATAATGAACTTTTAAATCAAATTGTCGAATTAAATCTCAAAAATCGTTCAAACAAAGAAAAATTTATAAGCTACCAAACAGACATGAATAAAAAGTTATTCGAAGCACAAACACAACTTTCTGAATTACGTATGCAGCTTCAAGCAAAAGATAACGAATTTCAATTAGCTAATTCGCAGAATCTCAAAGAACATCAAGACTATACAATATTATCGAGTATAATGAATAACTCTTTGAAAATATTAGACCCAACAGGGAAAACTACTAATCCATCTCAGTTAATTGAGCTTATAACTAAGATAATGACACCAAAACCAACAAGGGATGTCGACTCACAGACAGATATAGTTAAAGTCTCAGAATCAAAACCAATAATCCAAGAAGTTAAACCAATTAAACCAGAATCTCCAATATCTTCAGATTTTTCAGTTGAAAGACATCAACACAGATCCCATAGGAGAAGATCAGAGAGGAGTGATACATCTTCTCATGTTTCATCTCGAAGTTCTAGGAGCGATAGAAGATTCCAATTTGATCATATAGATAGTGATGTGGCAATTGATGTTCCGTTAGATAGATTTATTCAAATCCACAATAGATTGCGAAATGAAGAGCAAGATTACTCATTCAAGTCTCATTCCAGGCAATAATTTTGATATTTTTATTTGCGTAGTTTGTTTGATTTGTTTTAATATTTAAATTGTTTTGTATTTCTTTATATATTAAGATTTATTTTATTCTTGAAATAAAATTTGATGTGGGAAAGACTTGCTCATCATTTAGAAGACTCACGACTTCATTTACGCCCAAATATCCCATCAATTACATTTAAAAAGGAAGCTGATTTCTTACAAGGCCGATTTACAGTAAATTATCCACTTTCTTTCAATGCCGAATTATTTGTATCATCAAAAGGCTTTAAGGATGCTTCATTTCACCCATCATTTTCTCCAAATGTTCCATTTTATTTAAATGTTACTTCAGATAAAACATATACTGCAGCTTTTAATTTCAAATTACCTAATGAAAAACTTCCTGAAAAATTACGTAACAATACATTCAAGTTTAGCCTAAGTGGTGACCAGTCAAACTATTTATCCAGCGTTTTTGCTCTTACTCATCAAAATAAATACTCAATTTCATTAGCATTGAGGCCATGCATAATAGGAGGCTTCTATCATGGCGAGAATGTAGGAGTAGAGTTTGCTTACAGTCTTGCAGAAGAACAACCATCAATGTCAGCAATGTTTAATAAAAGATTCGACCGAACAGAAGTTTCATTAATGGCATCGATGTATGGCGAAGGAACAGCACTCATTACCTCAGATTTTGATAAAGTACGAATTTCTTCATATCTTAGAGCAAATCCATTTACTTTTGACTCTACAGCCACATTTGGAATTCAAATTCCATTCGGTAATTCCTTTGGAAACATATCATTTTCAATTCCATCAAAAACAATCAGATTTGAAGCCGCATTAAACTTACAATACGAAGAAGACAAGAAATCCGGAATTACAGTGTATTGGCCATTTAGCCCGAATACAATTAAATCTGTGTTAGCATAAGTAAAATATAGAATTTATACTTTCACTTATTTTTTTTACGTCCCTAATATGAGAATCGCTACAAACATTGATCATTGTGCATGTAATCCTATAAGAACACCTCGCTTTCTTGTGATTGCAATTCGATTACACTCTCTCTTCATACAATTAATGTCTGCGTTATTAATTGCATTCACATTGTTATATATATAACAAATATGCTAAAAATGTTCAATTCTATTTTTGCCCGCGAAAAAAAATAAGCATGTTTGACGGTTTACATGACCACTTATGCTTAGCAGCGTTGGAAAGACATCAGGAAGCCTCTTCTTCCGTAGCTTCGCACAAGGAATGACACCGATCATCGGTATCGACCTTGGTACAACAAATTCTTGCGTTTCTGTCGTTGAAGGTGGCACACCAAA
The DNA here is from genome assembly GCF_026262505.1 of Trichomonas vaginalis G3. Lineage (NCBI taxonomy): Eukaryota > Parabasalia > Trichomonadida > Trichomonadidae > Trichomonas > Trichomonas vaginalis. The sequence goes on along the minus strand of NC_067203.1, from coordinate 13,361,239 downwards.
GGTTATTCAGAACGCAGAAGGTGTTAGAACAACACCATCTATTGTTGCTTTCACAAACACAGGCGAGCGCCTTGTTGGTGAGCAAGCTAAGCGCCAGGCTGTCACAAACTCCAAATCTACATTCTTCGCAACAAAGAGACTTATCGGTCGTTCATTCGAGGATGAAATGACAAAGAAATGCCGCGAAATGGTTCCATATCAAATCATCAAAGCTAAGAATGGCGATGCTTGGGTCAAAGATGAGAAAGGCAACGAGTATTCTCCAGCACAGATCGGTGCTTTCGTCCTTACAAAGATGAAAGAGACAGCCGAAGCTTACTTAGGCACAACAGTTAAGGATGCCGTCATCACAGTTCCAGCTTACTTCAATGACTCACAGCGCCAGGCCACAAAGGATGCAGGCAAGATCGCCGGCCTCAATGTCATGAGAACAATCAACGAACCAACAGCTGCTGCCCTCGCTTACGGTACAGAACGTAAACAAGGCCAAACAGTCGCTGTCTTCGATCTTGGTGGTGGCACATTCGATGTTTCCATCCTCGAGATCTCCAAGGATGGCGTTTTCGAGGTCAAGGCTACAAACGGTGATACATTCCTCGGTGGTGAAGATTTCGATTCCGCTCTTATGAAGCATGTCATCCAAGACTTCCAGGCCAAGAACCAGATCGACCTTTCCAAGGATCCACTTGCCCTCCAGAGAATCCGTGAAGCCGTCGAAAAGGCCAAATGCGAGTTATCTTCCATGATGACAACAGAAATCAACCTTCCTTACATTACAGTTACAGGCGCTGGACCAAAGCACCTTCAGATGCCAATCACTCGTGCAAACTTCGAAAAGATTACACAGCATCTCATCGCACGTACAATCAATCCATGCAAGAACTGCCTCAAGGATGCCGGCCTTACACCACAGCAGATCAATGAAGTCATCCTTGTCGGTGGTATGACAAGAATGCCAAAGGTCATCGATTCCGTCAGAGAATTCTTCGGAAAGGATCCATTCCGTGGTGTCAATCCTGATGAAGTTGTCGCTATTGGTGCTTCCATCCAAGGCTCAGTCATGCGCGGTGATCACAAGGACATTGTTCTTCTTGATGTCACTCCACTTTCTCTTGGTATCGAAACAATGGGTGGAGTTTTCTCCAGATTGATCCCACGTAACACTGTTGTCCCAACAAAGAAGTCCCAGGAGTTCACAACAGCTGCTGATGGCCAGACACACGTAAACATCAGAGTTTTCCAGGGAGAAAGAGATCTCGTAGAAGGAAACAAACTTCTCGGTGAATTCACATTAGTAGGAATTCCTCCAGCACCACGCGGTGTTCCAAAGATCGAAGTCACATTCGATATCGATGCAAACTCAATTGTCCACGTTTCTGCCAAGGATAAACAGACAAACAAGGAACAACAGATGACAATCCAGCAACACGGCGGCCTTTCTCAGGAAGAAATCGCTAAGATGGTCGAAGACGCTGAGAAACACGCAGCTGAAGACAAGAAGAAGCGTGAGATCCTCGAGAAGAAGTACGCTATGGAACAGTACATCAACGAGATCGAGAAGACAATTTCTGAAAACGAAAAGAAGTTGCCAGCTGACTTGTTGAAGAGAATCAGAGATTCTGTCAAGGATCTCAAGGATGCAATCGCTGGAAATGATGAAAAGAAGATCGAAGAGAAGTATGATGCTCTTAAGGCTGCATCAATGGAAATCTACAACGCTATCAGTGATAACAAGGATAAGAAATAAAGTAATTAATTTATAATTTTACAAAACATAGTCTCTAATTCGATTTCTAAAATGAGACACCTTCTACATATATGAAACCGAATTTGATATAAATATTTTTAATTTCTGTTTTGAAATCAAGTTTTAGTTAAATGATTATTTAAGTTTGACTTCATAATATGTTTTCTTTTGTTGATTTTAGTCATTTTTTGATGAAGCGCGCCAAACCAAAAACATCTGCTGAGGCGGTTGAATTAATGAATCAAGCCATTGAAGACTGCGATTACAAGGCTGCCAAATACTATCACGAACAAATCAAATATCTTGAAAATTTCGAAGAAACAAAAGCAATTGCAGGACATGTCGCTAACTATTTGGAGAAAAAGGACGAAATATCAAACCAAATCTATGAAAATATCCAAAGATACTCACAAGATATTGAAAGAGCAAAACACTACTCAATTGAATTTCATAAAAATGAATTCATCAAATTAAGAGATTTCCATCGAAATGAATTAGAAGATCTCATTGAGGATTGGGATCAAGAACGATCTTCAGTTACTTATACCGTAGAAGAGCAATATCAACAAACTCTTGATACTGCAAAACTCGTTGCAGATACATACAATTTTGACGCTGCGATAAACTTACAGAAACAAGCTGCTAAAATACTTAAAACAGGTGGACGCGATGATATCAAGCAATTTGACAGAAGAATGCATCATATGGCCGAATTAATGCTTAAAAGGCAAGAAGAAGAGATTACAAACTTAAAGACAACTAGAGATATTGAGTTACAGATACTTAATGAAATGCTTAAAGCAGCAGAAACACAAACACTTGAAGATTTCTTTAATGCAAACGCAAATGAGGTTTCTCGCATAATAGAGAAGTTTCCAAAGGAAATTTCAGTACCAATTGCTCTTCAAATGCAGATAACAAGAGCAAAACCTCAACCTAAATCTGATGCTCCGGTTAAGAAATCAACTTATAAGAAGTTTACAAAGACAATGCATAATGTTAACAGAATTGTTAACAATCCAATTGATATCGCTGATTTTTGAACAAAATTTGTTAGTACTCAAAATAAAGAATGTATTATAGTTTGTATTTAATTCAATACCTAATACATACATCTATTTTTCGTTACTGTGCATGCGTTTGGGCAATTCTGATTAATTTCAGATTCGTAGTAGTATATGTTGACGGGTTGTGTGACTTTTTTTGTAAACGTAAGAATTCATACAATATCGAGCGATTTTGTATCATTTTTTTTAACATATGAAGTAAAAAATGTATGATTCTTACGGTTTTTATTCTTACGTTTTTGAATAAATCAAGATTTAAAAAATTTTCAAAATTGTAAGACATTTACACTCAGCCCAAACATAATGAAATAAAAGAAGCTATATATAGATGATGTCAGATATTCCGCGATTAATTAAACATTGTTTAAATCCTGAATGGAATCAATGGAGTCATAATCAAAGACCTCATAAACGAGTAAAAGAAATTAGAAATAATTATTTTCATGAATAAAAAATAAACTTTAAAAATTCATGTCTTACATTTTTGAATAATTTATTTTTTTATTTTGTATGAAATGAGTGAATCAAAATTCGTGACTGTAAATCAATTAATGAATAAACTTTCACCAATTCTCACCCAGGTTAAACAAGTAGACGTTTATTTTATAAAGGTAAGTTTAATATTAAACCTATTGCTTTTGCATTTGATGGTAAATTAATCGAAAATTCAAAAATTTGGGAATTAATTCCGGATATTGAATTTATAACAAATATTAAGGATAAATGGTTTAAACAACAAAACCACCTCACTAAAGTTCTTTGTAGATTAATGATTAAAACTGAGGAAAAAGAATTTAACGGGTTTAAATATCATCCATGTAAAATTTTAGAACTTGGTAACGAAAAACTTCAGAAAAAATTAAACGTAAGACTATCAAAAGATAGAGTTGAAAGAGTAAATAAACTCGCTAATGGTAATGATGAAGAAGAATTTGATGAGTTCAACATTGAACTTTAAGAAACTAATGATTATTTGAATTTATGAAATCAATTATTTGATTCATTCTTTCTTCAATCTCTTCTATTCTTTTTGTTAAATCATCTATTTTCATTAATGAGGTGATTCTTGATTGAGGAATAGATTTCAAACTAACCACTCCTTTTATTTTTGAAATTTTGAATCCATCAACTTTAAACATTTTATTCAATTTACATGTTGTCAATTCTTCAAATAATTTTTTATTATTAGCATAATAGTCATTAAATTCTTCAACAGATGAAAAAATTTTTATTTCAGTAATTGGTTTAACAACGTTTATTTTTTGTTGAACATTTTCACTTTCATTTATTTTTAAAATCGGTTTCATTTATCATTAAATAAAAATTTTTTCATCTGTTGAAGAATTTAATGACTATTATGCTAATAATAAAAAATTATTTGAAGAATTGACAACATGTAAATTGAATAAAATGTTTAAAGTTGATGGATTCAAAATTTCAAAAATAAAAGGAGTGGTTAGTTTGAAATCTATTCCTCAATCAAGAATCACCTCATTAATGAAAATAGATGATTTAACAAAAAGAATAGAAGAGATTGAAGAAAGAATGAATCAAATAATTGATTTCATAAATTCAAATAATCATTAGTTTCTTAAAGTTCAATGTTGAACTCATCAAATTCTTCTTCATCATTACCATTAGCGAGTTTATTTACTCTTTCAACTCTATCTTTTGATAGTCTTACGTTTAATTTTTTCTGAAGTTTTTCGTTACCAAGTTCTAAAATTTTACATGGATGATATTTAAACCCGTTAAATTCTTTTTCCTCAGTTTTAATCATTAATCTACAAAGAACTTTAGTGAGGTGGTTTTGTTGTTTAAACCATTTATCCTTAATATTTGTTATAAATTCAATATCCGGAATTAATTCCCAAATTTTTGAATTTTCGATTAATTTACCATCAAATGCAAAAGCAATAGGTTTAATATTAAACTTACCTTTATAAAATAAACGTCTACTTGTTTAACCTGGGTGAGAATTGGTGAAAGTTTATTCATTAATTGATTTACAGTCACGAATTTTGATTCACTCATTTCATACAAAATAAAAAAATAAATTATTCAAAAATGTAAGACATGAATTTTTGAGTGCGGGACAAATTTGCCAACTGTCACTTTTTCAATAACCTTAAATTACGCTTTTCTATTTTTTTAAAAAATAACCTTAAATTATATTTGAAGAAATTATGTCTATGATATATGTTTTATTCTAGAATCTTGGAGTTTTCATGCACTACACAAGAGCTCCAAGGTTCCAAGAGTGAATGCTCAATAGCAATTATAGAGATGTACCTTTTCAAAATGACTTTTACTGATTAAATTTAATCAATAGAAGACATTTTGAAAAGGTACCTCTACAATTAGATATACAAGAGATTCAAAGCTTCATTTCAGATAGATTTGAAACTTTGAAACTCTTGGTAGATTTTGAGTGAATGCTGACAATCATCTTTGAGAAGGTTTTCTTAAAGAAAACCTTCTCAAAGAGGTTTCTCAGGAGCCCTGAGGCTCCCTTTCGTAATGATTGGGAGCCTTGGGGCTCCTGAGACGAAGAATGGCTTCGCCGAATCTTTGATCAGCAGAGGCCAAATGAAAAGGCCTCTGCTGATGGATTCTCAGGAGCCCTGAGGCTCCCTTTCGTAATGATTGGGAGCCTTGGGGCTCCTGCAGCAGAGTATCGCTCCGCTCCATTAATTTTTTTAAAAAAAGTGCCGTGTGGCAAATTTGTCCTGTTCCCTGAATTTTTAAAGTTTATTTTTTATTCATGAAAATAATTATTTCTAATTTCTTTTACTCGTTTATGAGGTCTTTGATTATGACTCCATTGATTCCATTCAGGATTTAAACAATGTTTAATTAATCGCGGAATATCTGACATCATCTATATATAGCTTCTTTTATTTCATTATGTTTGGGCTGAGTGTAAATGTCTTACAATTTTGAAAATTTTTTAAATCTTGATTTATTCAAAAACGTAAGAATAAAAACCGTAAGAATCATACATTTTTTACTTCATATGTTAAAAAAAATGATACAAAATCGCTCGATATTGTATGAATTCTTACGTTTACAAAAAAAGTCACACAACCCGTCAACATATACTACTATTCGTTTTTATCTGCTTTTTTTATTGATTCGCATGGCTTTAAAACATTAATGTAAGCTTACTATAGTAAAACTTTCATACGGAATTGCTGGTTTGAAAACGAATTTATAAGTCCAGGAAATAACGGATAATGCTCGTACCCAGATATCTGCCAAAGCAAATTGCGTTCCAATATATAATTCAATTTACTAATAAATATACTAATTATCATGCTTAATGTAAACATTTTTATCATTTTCGCAGATTTTCGTTTAATCAGCGATATATTTATTGATATCTTTAACTAGGGAAATGTATATGGCTTGTATGTAAAATCAAAGATCTTGTAAAAAACAATCTTACTCGAATTGAGCATCAATACTCGTATTTATGCAAAATGCATTCGCAGCAAATACTTAGAATTAAGAACATTCTGCAGAAAATCCCGAATCAAAGAGTTAGCTTTTGGAAGTGTCTTCCAAGATTATTTCACGGTCGTCATGGAAATTTTTGCTGAAAAAGAAATAGATAGAACCATATACAATATTTTATATTAAGACTTCAAGTTGAACTTAATTTGTTTCGGTTCCACAAATTTTGAATGGACTCGAAATTTTATGGTTACATTTTTGACTCAAACCATCAGTTGATAAAAAAAAGTTAAAATAACTAAAACAAAACAACAATTTTTACTTACAATTCACAGTTTTTGAAGTATTCAGCTAAATTATCAAATTTTTGAGAAATGAAAGAGCATTCGTTAGAGAGACAAGAACGTATGGAAAGGAATACAGCAGTAAAACATTCCAAATTCGTGATGAAGTTTGGAATTTCTAAGATGTATTTGACTATCTCTATTACTGCTATAGCTAATTCTTCGCTTCTATATTCAATCCAATTCTTCGTAGTCATGAGGCAGTATAATATTGGAACGATCACGGCCTGATATAGCTGCGAGTTTTCCTGGATATCAATCATCTGTTCTATATACATCTGTGGAGTAATGAATCTAGCATTAAATCTGATAAGATGCAATATATGAAGCTCTGTTTGAACTATATCATCTAAAACTATATTCTCTAAATCTTCTACTAAGAAGGAACATATCTCATCAAAATCTTCACCTTCGAGCTTGTTAGCAATGAATATACACATGCCAGCGTGTAATTTGGCCTTGTCTCGTGGAATGACTTCAATGGAGTTGATGTAGTCAAAAAGTTTAATAGCTACCGATGTGACATTATGATTAATCTTATAGCTGATGCAAAACTCGACCATCCACTCAGTAATTAGGAATCGATCATTTAATGCTTGAGAGGTTAATTTAGTGTTAATACTATTGTTTCTTGAGAATAAGCTATTTTCTATTTGTCTGTATGAGCGTAGGATGCTTTTAGAGTAAGGAGTACATTGTTTGGGCTCTATATGTTTCGGTTGAAATCTTGGAAACGGAAGGAGCCTCTCGCTTACGGACTTCTGTATCTTCATATCATTGATTGATTGAATCACGCCTGAATCCCAGGCAATGCGTAAATTTAAAGGGGATCGTGGCATCATCTGTAGCATAAATTTGGCGGGGAAAAATATGGTTCTCAATTCGATTTTTCAAGGGTATTGATTTTTTAGCATTCAGAAAATTTTGAGAAATATTTTTCAATTTCAGAAATTTCCTGGGAGCTTCAGTACATATGAGTGTTAATTTTTTATTGAATCTGCTTTTTGAATGTAAAATCTTATTTGTAAACGTCCTCTTCAGACAAAAAGAAACAAGATCAACTAACATTTACTTATACGTAGAATTTATCGATTCGAAATTATGTTACATGAAATAGTAAACGTTCAAACGCTGAAAGTTCATTGATCGAACATTTAGTAATTAATTTGATTTTTCTTAATTAGGTATATAGGTTATAAATCTCTAATCGACAAAACGAAATCAATAAATATCTTTTCAAAAGTAAAACCTAGCGTTCAAGCGTACGTTTCTGCCTAAGGCGAAAAATAAACAAAATTACTAGATGTCCGGGCTAACTTGTCATAATTTTCAACCTTCGAAATTTTAAATATTCTCAATCAATTTTTCTATATCATTATATTTCCATATTAATACAATAGTTAATAATAAAAAATATACGAAGAATAATAATTGAAATTTTTGCCACGATTATTTTTTGAGTAACTCGAGCAAAAACTAAAAATTTCATCGTATACAGTATTCATTAATATAATGATTATTAAATTTTATTTTTTGACAAAGCTCAGTATTTTTTGAAATGACCTCTTGATATTTTCTACCGGATCATTTCTTATAATAGATATTATTAATAATACTATCGAAAGATCACAATATTGACTTTTCAGACAATATTCTTCCAAACCATTGCATAAAATCATAATTCACAGAAGTTTGAAATATCAATCATCAATATACAATTATAGAGAATCAAAAATTATATCACAATTTAACCTATATTAAACGAATCTTATTGAAAAAAATGATATTCAAAAATAAATGTTCAACCAATTTTACAAATCGATCATATATCATCTATATTGCAATATTTTAAAAATGATTTTTTTCAAAATGATTTATCAGTTAATTTTGAATAGTATACAAACATACCAAATTTCGTGTTTTTGCCATTTCCTATTGACGCTGAAAATAAAAACTACCATTTCGATGCTACTATTTGAAAACATGTTTGTCATATGTGCGTCTTTAATTCAATTTGATTTACTTTCCTATTCAATTTTATCATATGATTTTGTTTTTGTTTTTCATCTTATGATATATTACTCTTTTAAAATATCTTCGAACCTAAGACTGTCGAAGTTTTGAATCTAATTCAATTTTTTCTTTTCAAATCATCTCATTCAATCTTTTCATTATATTTTTGAGGGAATGCTAAATATTTATCGAAAATATATGATTACCACATGAATTCTAGTAATTATTTTTAAAATTTTATTCCTTACCAGTCTTCTCAATATTTTGAAATTTTATTTTATTTTGCTACTAATCACTTATATGATAATAATTTCCAAAATTACAAATTATTTTAATTCAGAAATATGTTTTCAATGTAAAAATTAATAATAAACTTCTCAATAAATAACCAAATGAATGCTATCGCACCTAAAACCAATTAGCGACATTTTGGCCGCCTTAATAAACACGCTTAATTCATATTTTTAGCTAATTTGAAAATGGCCAACTTTTTTAATTGTAATATTAACAAAATTACTTGACCACAATGCTTACATCATGCAATATGACAATCTCTTTCGACAATTATTAGATTTTATAATTGGTTGATAAAGATCTCCCAACTTTTCTTCAAATTTTTTCCCTTATTAATAAATCATTCCTAAAGAATGATAAATGAATAAATATAAATATTAAGACGAATGAATTTATTCGATTGTTAAAATTCAATTTAACTTGTACAGTAATTGTTTAAACAGCCCAATCTCTAGAAATATAAATTCATTTATATTCCATTGCTCATACTTCAACACTTTTATATTACTGATTTCCGCATTGTTTGATATGGGCTTTTATGTAAACTTATTGAGGATTATTAAAATTTGAATAATATGATTCATTACTTGCATTAATATATAATTTATTTCAAATTATTGTGATTGATAATTAAATTAATTTTTACCTTGTATATGAGGAAACTCAAATAAAACGCCTTTAATTAAAGTTTAAATATCAATTCATCAAATATTATCCATAGTTTGACTTATTCAATTCAAGATTTTGAATATTTTGGCTATAAAGTAACATTTAAATCAGAGCATTGTATATATTTGCACTACCAAAGCGAGCCTTATCGATCCAAATTATCAAATAAATGGATGATCCAACTCTTCGGAGTAATAAACTGTAAAACAATTGATTAACTTGTCACTTTTAACATGATAATATTGGATAATTTTGAATTCCTTTTGTAAGGCTTTTTAACAAATAACAACTTAATCCTGTTCACTGTAAATTAATATCGGATATTACTACATTTCTCACAACGCAATATCATGAATAAAGTTAAAATAAAGCATTAGCAAATGAAACTTTCATATTTAAATCACATTAAATTAATTTTATTCTCATTTAAATCTTTTGAAGCTCACATTTGCCGATAAGCTAATCATCTCATACGAACAAAAGTTATGCACAACACCTTTCCAAGCCAATCTAAAGTCAAAGCATTAAATGATGATTTTTTGAATTAAAATCAATTGTGAAAACTTTAAATCAACAAAGTAGTATATATGGCGGGTTGTGTGACTTTTTTTGTAAACGTAAGAATTCATACAATATTGAACGATTTTGTATCATTATTTTTAACATTAATTTTAAAATAATTTATTTTTTTATTCTTACATAAATGAGTGGATCAAGATTCGTAACCGTCAATCAATTAATGGATGCTCTTTCACCAATTCTTGAAAATATTAAACAAGTAGATGTTTATTTCGATGATTATGTAGAAAGTTTATATTATAAAGGTAAGTTTAATATTAAACCCATTGCTTTTGCATTTGATAATAAATTAATTGAAAATGCAAAAATTTGGGAATTAATTCCAGATATTGAATTTATAACAAATATTAAGGATAAATGGTTCAAACGAATTCCAACCACAAAAGTTCTTTGTAAATTAATGATCAAAACTGAGGAAAAAGAATTTCATGAATTTACATATCATCCAAATAAAGTTTCAGAACTTGGTAACGAAAAACTTCAGAAAAAATTAAACGATAGACTTTCAAATGATCGTATTGAAAAAATAAATAAACTAGCAGAAGTTGCATTTAATAATGAAATATTTGATGAATATAACCTTGAACTCAGTGATGGACTTTAAGTCCTGGGCACTTTTGTACCTTGGGTTTTAAGGACCCGGGCTCAACGAGTCATGATTTATGAAATCAATTATTTGATTCATTCTTTCTTCAATAATTTCTATTCTTTTTGTTAAATCATCAATTTTCATTAATGAGGTGATTCTTGATTGAGGAATAGATTTTAAACTAACAACACCTTTTATTTTTGAAATTTTGAATCCATCAACTTTAAACATTTTATTCAATTTACATGTTGCAATTCTTCAAATAATTTTTTATTCTTTGCGTAATAGTCATTAAATTCTTCAACAGATGAAAAAATTTTTGTTTCAGTAATGGGTTTAACAATGTTTATTTTATTTTGAACATCTTGACACTCATTTATTTCTTCCTCCTCTGTTTCATTTATTTTTAAAATCGGTTTCATTTATCATTAAATAAAAATTAGAATATAAGTGATGAAATATATTTTTTAATTAATATTAAATCAGAAATGGCTGCAGGATTCTTTAAAAAGTTATGGGATAAAGTAAAAAGAGGAGCGCATAAAGTTTGGGAAACAATGAAGAAGGGAGCAAATTGGATATTTAAGAATAAAGAAGCAATTAGTGACGTTGCAGAACAAATAGCACCTAATGTTCCGGTAAGGGAAGTATTAAATAAAGGAGATAAAGTTTATCGTCGACTACAACCGATATTGAGATAAAAATAATATTTATTTTTCCACTACTTTCCTCCTATTTTATTAAGTATTCCTTCAGCAATTCCACCAACTGCGTTACCTGCTTGTGCTCCCATCGCTGGATTACCTGCTTTAGCACCTAATACTCCACCTATGATAGTTCCTGCCGTTTTCGCTACTGGTGCCAAAAAGTTTGCAATGGGTTTTATTATTTTCTGATGAACCCAACTTGCAGCTTTCTTAATTCCTTCCCATAACTTTTTAAAGAATCCTGCAGCCATAGTTGATTATTTCATTAAAATTAAAAATTCATTTTCATCTTTTAATTTTGATTTTTTTATTTCATCATAAATGACGACTAACTATTTGGTGCCAAACACTAAACCGATTAATGGAAATGTATTTCATTCATTCGAAAAGATAAATGAAATATTCGCAAAGAATGACGGTAGAAGATATTATAGAGAACTTGAAAGTTCATGCTATGACTCTGATGCTCCATATTTTGATGATAAACAAACTCATTTAAGAATTACAAATCCGGCTCATGATGTGAACCAATTAGGTGACACATATATTAAACGCAAAGTTAAAGCAACTCTAGTTTCAAATAAAGCTTTCACATGTGATGCCGCTTTTAAATGCATGCGTTTATTCGTTGGTTACAAATCATCAAATCAAAACTTTAAACAATTAGAAGTAGAAACCGAAAGAGGTGATGCCGGTTATCTTCAGATGGATTGCGCCCGTGAATCTTTCGCATTTGCAACATATAAACCAAAATCAGAAAGGAAAGTTAAAAAGTTTGTTCATTCGTTATATAATAATGTTCAAAAATATGATAACTCAGTATGTGGTAAATATATTGACCCTTCAGAAGTTTTCAAGAAAGCAAATGAAGAAGTTGATGTCACTTTTGATATGATTATTCCGGTAAATGATTTGTTAGCATTTCAGGCGTTCGATGATTATCCCAAATCATTTGGTGAAATCATTTTGAAATATTATGTTTTCAGGGATACTTTGTATTTTGTCAGGTTGACCCGTTAAGAGTTGCTGATTTACAAAATTACGTTTATGAAAAGATAACTGATGAAAATTATGAAAAGATTATGAATCATGTTTATAAATATGATCGCAAATTCCAACAAATCGGACTTCCTGCCAAATTAATTACAAGCTTAGCCGCTACATCTGCTGACGCAACAGTTGAAGACGTTATTATTTCATGCACAAAGATGGAAGTTTTAGAGGATAAATGCATTACACCAGGATACGGTTTAATTGAAGAATCAGTTAAAGCAATACCACGTTTATTCAGTAAGGAAGATCCATTCATGATTCCAGCTCAACATATTGACGTTCGTTCACTAAATGGAGGTTGCATCACTCCTGAAGGTATCAGTTCTGATTTCTCATACGCTCTTCATAATGTTACAGATGTTGTGTTAACATTTCCGAAGAATGCAATGCAAAGAACGGTTTTAGAAAATCCAATGCTTCGAGGTCTCCAGGTCACTATAGATTCCAGAAACTTCCCCGATCAAGCGATGACCACAGTGGGACATATTCTTTACACGTATGCTTCAAGCTTCTGATTTAGATGGAGTGAATGAATGCACAGAAGAATACGAGGACTCATTAACTAGACCACTGAATGCAGATGAATGGCACGCCATTAGCTAGAACATGGAAAGACCAAACTTCATTCTTATGCACTATTCCATTCAACGTGATGGAGCGGGGTATATTCTTTGATGGATTAGAAACTTTCAACTCACAAGTTACAGTACAAGTGAAAGCTTATCCAATCATTCAGGGTGTAAATGACACTTACTGTTCAAAGGTGACAAATCCTCCTCAGGTTTGGTTTACTAGGACTACATATTGGACATGGACACCTGGATGAAGGTTTGAAATATCATCCAACAGGTACACCACCACAGTATAGAAGTTCATATGATGAAATATTGATGAATAGAAAATGTTTAAAATTATAAATTTATTTTTGATTAAATGGATTTCAATTCTGAAGAATTAACAGATGTATATAATACATACGTAGATGATATGATTAATGAAGCATTGAGTGATAATAGAAAATGCTCTATCTAAGGAAAAATTAATGAAAATTCCATATTCTGAATGTTACTTAAATTCAATCACTGCAGCAATTGGTAAACAAAATAAAGGTAAAACATTAACGATATTAAAACAAATTATCATTATTGCTAACACTTCACCTTATTCTCATGTGTTAATTTATATCAACCGTTCTGGTTCACCTTCAGATGATACATTTGAATCATTAAAGCATTTAATAAAAATTCCAATTATTTATTTATCACAAGAAGAAGCGGAAGATTATTTGAAAAAACTTTTTAATGTATAAAGAGTTATAATACAATCAAGAAGCAAGGATTAGAGGATAAAATTATTGATAAACACACGGGATGAATTATTTGAAACACTTTCTATTTCAAATTTTGATAGAGAATTTTTGCATTCACTCATTTTTCTAGATGATGCCGTGAAATCAAAACTAATAACTAATGAGAAATCATATTTTAATCAATTATTAACTCAATGTCGACACATTCAGTGTTCATTCTTTATATGGCTGTTCAATACTTTAAAGCATTAAGCACAAACATTAAATCAAATCTATCAACACTTTTCATTTTCAGTGGTTTAGTCGTCAACAGTTGAACGTTATGCTTTATCAAGTGAATTTACCAATGAGCATTAATGAACTTTACACACAATATCAACAATTAGGAGAACATGGAAAAATAATAGTTGATTTAAATAAAGGTTCCATTAAATTCGAATAACTTTTTTATAATTAATTTTTATTTTTATTTATAATTAAAACATGACAGAAATTGCAAATCTTCTACAGGTTCCATTAAAACAAGGAACAAACAAAAAGGGTGCATATAATAGAACTATGAAAGTTCCAGACGGAATGAAAGAATTAGTCCACATTGTTGCCGGTCTTCAAAAGGATGTTAAACAAATGAGAAACGTTTTAACATTACCAGAAGCTCAAGCATATGCCAAACGTCATGGACCAAATTGGGAAGCACATGAAGCAGACATTACAGGACCAAATGGAAAGCCTGATGGAATAAATGAAGTCTTTGTTACTGATGGTCAAGGAAATATTAAAGTCATAAATGGGTATAAATTAACAATGACGGATTATCCTAAACGTAAAGCATATAATGAACGTTATCCTATGCAATTTGATGAAAATGGAAAAGCTGTTAAACAACATATCGGAGACAGTAAAATGGACCAATTTCATACTCATTATTCCATATTCTTATTTCAATGAAAATTAAAGCTATTGAAGAGGGACCGGATGGATTACCACGATATGTTAATCAGTTTGATGGTCAATATGCAAATTTGAAGACCTGAAATTCCAGCTAAGAAATTCTTTAAAGTTGCTTTATTCGATCCAGTGTTCAATGAACAGAAAGAAGCAATGAAAGCAGAATTTAAACCAATTCAAGTGGCAAGAATTTCTTCATCTTCACTTTCAGAAGCGTTCAAGGAATTGATAAAGAAACCACTTTATTCTCAACAAGGTTATAACTTTGATTTAATTAAAGAAAGTGATAGACGTAAATTAGAAAAATCAGATGGTTTTAAGAATGCATGTAATGAAATGATTAAAGATATTGTAAATGATAAAATAAGACTGGAAGAAACTCAAACATTATCAATAACATAATTGGTGCAGTTACAAAGAAAGTATAAGCAAACAAGGATGAACCTTGGGATATTACCGTAACAACTAAATAAAACTTTAAATATATTTTTCTTTTTTTTATTCAATTATAAATGAGAAGACGTTTCACAAGTCAAAAGAACACAAACGCAAAAGCAGAGATTACGGTTGGTTATAATGTAAATGATGATAAATCACGAATTATTCAAAATGTTAAAGTTAATGTTAGTCCTGAATTAACAAGGTCAGCAACTCAACCAAATTTATTAACTCGTGACTTACCAACGAAAGAGGAGGAGCAAAATAAAGAAGATGAACCAGGTAAAGAACCTGTTGAAATTCCCACTTATCCAACATACCCAGCACCACTTGATAACCCATATAAAATAGACATTAATTCTGAATTAATGAAAATATATCGCGATATCATAACTGATAATTATGATTCAATAATAAATTTAATTGACCAATCCGTTTAATTATTTTACCTTATGAATCATTAATTCACATTATCGCCATTCTTTGTGATGTTCAAGATTCAGACGTGAAGATTCAATTTTTCATAGATGATGAGGTTTCATGCTGCGGAACAGTTGCAAAAATAAATCCTATAAAGGATATTAGCACAATTAAGATATCAAAGAACGGAACAACAACTGAACTTCATTTAACTATAATGATATTTATAATAAAATAGTTGATGAATATAAAATATCACTTGAAAAATTCTTTGTTAAGGCTATTTAATATTCAAGCATTAACATTATCGAATAATAATCCTTTGAATCATAATCGATAATAATTGACCTTTCACCAGTTTCTATCGTTTGTTTTATTTCTTTTTGTTCCCCACTATCCGGATCAGTCATTGTAATTGTTTTTGTTATAGTATCAGCTTTATCTTTAACTTCAATCTTTTTTCCATCGGGATATTTAAACCAAAATTCCAAAAATTCGATATTGTCAATCTGTTCATATTTTAATCTATCAATTACATTTTTAATACCATCTGAAAATCTTATGAAATGGTCATTATATGGATTCGATTGAACTAAATTTGAATGAAGTGAAATATAACCTGTTGATGAATATGACATCGACTCATATTTTCTGAAAACACTAAAATTTATAACATGAATGAATTTCTTATTCGTTGAATTTATGAATTCTTGAGGCAATCTTATTCTAGTTTTATTTATCACTGGAAAATAACGCTTTACCATATTTTTTGTAATAAAAAATGTCAATTAATCAATATTATTTCGAATAATAACTGTGAATTAAATTTAACAGTTAGTGGAATTTATAATGTTACTCTCGTTTCTGTGAGTGGTAAATTTAATCCCATTCTTTTAGACCCTTCAGATTATATATCATTTATTAAAGATGACCATGAAAAAACGTATGATATGTATATAAATAATGTGATAGTGAAATGGGATATTAACACAATTTTAAGTTATTTAAATGAATCATTTATCGTATGGTATGAAGAAAATTTTTAAATCAAAACCTGATAAACTTTTTGAACTTGATGAAATAAATAACCTTATTAAATTTCGCTGAAAATTAAATTTTGTACTCCTCGTCTTCGTTCATTGTTGGGGATATTAAATTTTTGAAAAAGATGTTGGGATGTTTTGTATTCTGACACTGGTTCTAATTTCATTTTAATCAAATGTGATAAAGTTAATACCCCAATGAGATTTTCACATCAAACATTAGACCCTAACTCTTACCCATCAATACAAAACATTTTATCCATCAACTTAAACACATTTTTTTATCATATCCATTTCAATTATCCGGGAATTCATTTATTCTTCATTCAAAAGATTTATCAAATATTAAATTTAGAATAACTGACCTATTTGATTGTGATTTAGAATTTCATGAATGAAATATTATGGCAATTTCAAATAGAAAAAATAGCTGATGAGATAACGGATTAAATATTTATTTTTAAATCGTAATAAATGATTAAACAACAACACAACCACAGACCATTACATACGCCACATATGCATATAATTCAAAGACGGCAGAACAAACGCAAAGGTTGAAATATGGAGATTTGGAGATAGTATTGAAAAATGACCATTTTGAATTCGTTTGCAAAGGTGGTGCGGTGATATCAAATATAAAAGAAATTTTATTTATGAATTCAAAAATTAAAGGAATAACGATGATATAACATCAATTCCACCAGAAGAACAGAGATATTACGCATTAAATGCATTTCCTAAAGTTTTGAAGATTGGAAGATTTAATTTAAATGAGGAATTCATAAAAGGTTTCCTAAATGACATAATGAAGAAGCAGATAAAATATGTGATGAAGATATGAAATTAGAAAGGGTTGAGTGTGTTAGTGAAGAAGGCGGATA
The DNA here is from genome assembly GCF_026262505.1 of Trichomonas vaginalis G3. Classification (NCBI taxonomy): domain Eukaryota; phylum Parabasalia; order Trichomonadida; family Trichomonadidae; genus Trichomonas; species Trichomonas vaginalis. The sequence continues at coordinate 13,343,679 of NC_067203.1, read as the reverse complement.
AGGAATATGTGGATGAAAAAATAATGAAATATATGAAATTATAGAAAGGGTTGAATGGTATCATGAACGGACATCAAAGATTTTAAAAACTAAAGCTGATACAGGATGGGTTTCAGGATGTTTAGACCTTAAAGCAGATAAAACTTATGTTAACGATGAGTTAAATAAGAAGGCAGATAAGGAATACGTTGATACTGAGTTAGCAAAGAAAGCTGATATATCATTTGTTAATGAAGAAATAAAACAATCGGAGGTCTATTTTACCCCACCATTTTTAAATTTTATGAAATCATCAGATAAAACATTTGAAGATATTGAATGGTTATGTTTCGATGGAGTGACCATGTATTTATTTTATACAGGCGGAGTGCTTTATTATTTTAAAACAAATGATTTTAAAAACTATGAATCATTTACTCCATCCGTTTTGAATCCTGATACACGAGAGCCAATCATTAATCCAAGAATTTTTTATGTTGAATATAATAACGGCAAATTTATGGGAATGATAACGGTTGGAGATGATTTTTGCCCTTGTTATTCATTCGATTGTATCCAATGGTTCAAATGTAATTTAAATCAAGATGTTAAATTTAAATATCCAAATAATCCTATTAGATGTGTTAATAATAAATGGGTACTAATTTATGAAGTCAATCAAATTTTCATTAGTGAGGATGGGATAAATTATTATATGTTTAGTATGATGTCATCAGATTTGAAAATTGATTATACAAGTAAATGGTATTACATTAACAACATGTGTTTTATCCTACAAAATGATAAAATTTATAGATCATATTCAATACCATTTGGTCGTTTTGAACAAATTTTTCAAGCTGATGGAGACATTGAAGCTTTATGTTATGCTTCAAATGTTTGTGTTCTTGTTTCAGGTAGTATGTTGTATTCATATCCTGTAAGTTATAACAGACATATTTATTTATCACAAGATTTTTCACAGGATCCAGAGAAAACACCAAATTGGGAATTGGTTTATTCATTCACTCCAAAATTTACTCGAAATTATAGATTTACAAATTTGTTTTATATTGATGGGTATTTCATTGCTTTTGGATGTGGTGATTTAGTAAATATCAGTAGTGATGGAAAAAATTGGTCTGAAATCACAAAATTTCAAGATGTTAAAAAAGCAATTTTCAAAAATAATATGTTAATATTGATGACAATACCAATTTTAACTTCTTACACGATTTCAATATTATATAATAAATTCAATATTCATAATGGATTAAATAAGAAAGCCGATAAGGAATGGGTTAATACTGAGTTAAAGAAGAAAGCAGATAAGGAATGGGTTAATACTGGATTAAATAAGAAAGCCGATAAGGAATGGGTTAATACTGAGTTAAAGAAGAAAGCAGATAAGGAATGGGTTAATACTGAGTTAAATACAATGTTTGAGATGATTTACCCCATTGGTTCAATATATACATCAATGAATTCAACAAATCCATCAACATTATTTGGATTTGGTACATGGCAGCAGATAACCGATCGTTTTTTATATTGTACAAACTCATCAAAACAAACCGGTGGAAGTAAAACAATTACGGGCGAAAATTTACCTGCTCACAGTCATTACGTTAATTTAAACACAACCGAAGCAGGATGGCATAAGCATAGATATTGGGATTGGTCAGGAATGACAAAAGGTAAAGGATATGATGTTAAAGATGACGTTAAATTTGCTATTAATTGTTACTGGAACGATACACAGGGTTCAGGTAATCATACACATAATGTTTCAGGATATACACAAACGACGGGACAGAGTAAAGATTACATGCCGCCTTATATGACAGTTTATGCATGGTTTCGGACGGATTGAAAGTCCTGAGCTCCAATTCAGCATACCTCAGTAATGTCTTACTTTTTTTGAATATATGAGGGGGTCACTCGGTCACTCGGTCACTCGGTTAATTAACATCTTTTTGAAAATGATGACAACATGACATTTTGACAACAGGGGAAAAGGTGGAAATTCATGTCTTACTTTTTTGAATAAATGAGGGTCACTCGGTCCTCGGTCCTCGGTTAATTAACATCTTTTTGAAAATGATGACAACATGACATTTTGACAACAGGGAAAAAGGTGGAAATTCATGTCTTACTTTTTTTGAATATATGAGGGTCCTCGGTCCTCGGTCCTCGGTTAATTAACATCTTTTTGAAAATGATGACAACATGACATTTGACAACATAGTGGGATTAATGCAAAAATAAATTCAATCATACTTTATAAAGCTTCATTTACAGGTATTTCATCGTCAGTAAATGAATCCTCATTATCGTTTGGTTCAACTGTTTATATAATCCTTTCATTTCTTCTTTCAAAACATAATACCACGTTGTTTACCGTCTTTTCTTTGTTTCTTTTCACATTTATCCTTAATGCTCATTTGAAAATTCTTGTCTTTCATGTCTGATGGTTTGCAGAATAGAGCATTTTTACACGTCATACCTGCACACAATTCATCATAATGTGTATTTATCCATTCATCTAAAGGATTTGTTGATAACTCGATTAAATCACGTTTGGCTTCAGTCATCGGTATGATTCGTACATTAAATGATGAAAGGTCGTAATTGATAAAATATGTTAGTAAATTATCATAAAATTCCTTTGTGCATGAATCCATTAAATTCTTGAAGTAATCAAATTGACCCTTGAATTTACCATTAACCCTTAAAACTACGTATCTTCTGTCTCCAACTTCAATTTTGACAGGGTAAACGTTATTAGTTACGAAAATAAAATTGGCAACATTCTGAGCAGTTCTTCTGGGTTGATTCTTTTCATTAATTCTTATCTCATTATCCGTTATAATTGATTTCAAAGCGTTGAAGTTTGCGAGTCTATCTTCACCTACATTCTTGAGTTCATTAAGTACAAGAAACATTTTATTCTCAACTACTGAATTGAAATTACCCGTTAGCTCACTTATTTCAGTAATGTTTTTACATGAATAACCGGCGAGAAGTTCAGAAATAATGTCTGTAAATCTGTTTTTACCTATTCCCTGAAGTCCTTTCAAAATAATTGCTGTTTCATTCTTGATTCCGGGATGTTGAATCATTGATGCAATCCAGCCGAGTAGATATTTATACACTTCATCGTTATTATCACAAATGGCTTCTTTAATGAAATTCATAAACATCTCAATTTTTGAGTAATCAAGCTTTTCGAGAATGTTGTATTTATAACCTTGAAACGTTGAGAAAACATCTGGGGAATCAGATTTAAAGCAAACACCCTTAACGGTTAATGAAGACAATTGATTTAATAGTACATCCCATGCTGTTATTGTTTTACCTTCTTCTTTAAATAATTTAATCATTTTAAGTGACTCTTTCATGTTTGATTGAAGAACGAATGATATTTGATTCATTTTATCATGAATATTATAGTCTTTTTGAATGAAGTATTTGTTTCCACAATCTACAAAAGAATGACACGTGATAAATCCTCAAATTACTTCAGAACTGTTTTTATACTGATGATTTTCAGCCTTGCGTCTAATATCTGTTATCAAAAACGAGTCATCAAGTTTTATATCAAATGTTATTTTTGGCTTACGTAATAAAGGTAAAACATATTCATCATAATATTCCTTTTGATATAGTTTTAGAATCTTCACCAAAACAAATGGAGAAGTCATTAAATGTGCATATCTATCACGTGCTTTTTCAAAATTACTTTTTGCATTTTCAGTTAAATTGCAGAAGTTATAAACGTTATCGTATGCTTCATTAATTAAATGATTAGGTAACGAATTAATTGCTTGAAACAGTGTGAATAATGTAACTTCTTTTTCTAAATTCATGTTTCCACCGTCATTATGTACTTCAAAATCACAGATGCCATCAACTATGCTCTGGGCAAGTTTATCGTCAATGTTTACATCTTTGTTTTCATTCATTATATTCTTTATTTCTTCATTCTTCTGTTCAACTCTTACCTTAATATTCAAATCATTTAATATATCATTCACTGTTCTGGTTAATGTTGAATCATAACTTCCACGAATGAATGAGTATGTATTGATTGGTTCTGTTGCATTCTTGCGAACTCTTGAATCAGCCATAACCACTAAAGAACGCTTTGAATCATCAATAGAAGTCATTATGTCAATATCATAATCATTGCAGGAATAACATTTAATCATTCTGTTCGAGGTTGAATAGAAGAAATTAGTGTTGCAATAAATGTGAAGACCTCCTGATGCGGTTTTAACGATAACATCTTTATCCGAAAGTTTTGATAAAATGTCTTTTCTAACTGTTTCTTTAAGTTCATCATTGTATGATTTATTGATATCAACATCTATAATCGTTAAATTCGAAATTTTATTTACTAATAAAGCTGTACCAGTTTTCCTTCCTCTTCCTCCATCATATTTGAGGTAGTTATGTAAATCAATCTTGTTTTCACCAATTCTTTCGTTGAGGGTTTTAGTTTCTGCCACAACTAATTCCTCAACTAATGAATCAATAACTTTTTCATCAGAAACGATAAAGTCGATGTTGTTGTTTGTTGCTGTCATTTATATAGGAATAAAAAAATAAAAATAACTTTAAAACTAACTTTATTTTTGTAAGACATGAATTTCCACCTTTTTCCCCTGTTGTCAAAATGTCATGTTGTCACTATTTTCAAAAAGATGTTAATTAACCGAGTGACCGAGTGACCGAGTGACCCCTTCAGTTCTTCAAAAAAAGTAAGACATGAATTTCCACCTTTTCCCCTGTTGTCAAAATGTCATGTTGTCATCATTTTCAAAAAGATGTTAATTAACCGAGTGACCGAGTGACCGAGTGACCCCTTCAGTTCTTCAAAAAAAGTAAGACATGAATTTCCACCTTTTTCCCTGTTGTCAAAATGTCATGTTGTCATCATTTTCAAAAAGATGTTAATTAACCGAGTGACCGAGTGACCGAGTGACCCCTTCAGTTCTTCAAAAAAGTAAGACATGAATTTCCACCTTTTTCCCTGTTGTCAAAATGTCATGTTGTCATCATTTTCAAAAAGATGTTAATTAACCGAGTGACCGAGTGACCGAGTGACCCCTTCAGTTCTTCAAAAAAAGTAAGACATGAATTTCCGTAAATTCTTTCACAAACTTTAGAACAGCATAATTTAAATTTTTATTTTTATCATAAATGAATACCCCACAAGCTCAAAATTTACCACGAATCATAACAAGGGAGGAAATGATAAAAATGATGCAAGAACATGTTAAAAATAACAAACCACTAAAACTGAGAAAATGCGGTTATGCAGTAATGATGGAAAGAGAGATGTTGTCGAAGAGGAATAAAAATTAAATTTGGATTGAGTTTAAAAATTCATCTTTATTAAATTCATCTCTTCCAATCAATTTATTTATTCTATTAAATTCTTTTATTTTTGCTTCACTCAGTTTAAGGATTGAACGGTAAGTTTCTAATTTTTCGATTATTTCTTCATCGTTTTCAACCCCACCACATTGCGGCTTCTTTTTGTAATAACATATTTTTGATTTAATTCTGTTTAGTTTCTTTTTATATTCATCGTCTGGACTCTTGACTGCTTCGTTGTCACTCATTTCTTACGAAATAAAAAAATTAAATATTATTTAAATATAATGGAGTAATAAAATAAATCGGAATTTCTATTAATTTATTGTCAACTTCAACTAATGCATTGCCGTTAATATATCTAACAAATTCAGCTATTGTGTCAAATCTTCGTCTTCTTTTTGTCAATGATTTATCAGTTTTTCCATAATCGAGATGAATCAAAACTTTATCCCCTTGTTTAAAATTCATGAGCCCCGAATTAATTTGTTCATGTTTAACATCATTCAACCTTTCCATTTGCTTTCTAATATATTCCCATTCTTTTGAAATATCATTTTTCATTTCCACTGGTTTCATGTTAATAGTTCTATGCCATGTATTATTGTAATAATATACTAACTGCTGTATGATGGAGTCATGATTTCCATCCCAGTATATCTGACCGTTAACCCCTAACGCATCTCTAAGAGTTCTCATTACTGCATCAACTATTTTATTATGAAACGTATATGGAGAGGATGAGAAGTAAAAATTAATTTGTGGGAAATAATGAGTCATAGCTGCCTGAAATCCTTTATCACCATCACCCCTGATATTATCTACTCTTTCATGATCTAGTAAGTATTGTATAGCTCTTCTTGTTTCCTGTTCTGTTTTCCCTTTCACCGGAATGCAATATAAATATCTAGTGTTAATGTTAATGGCAAATAAATAAGTAATTTTCCTTTTGAATTCCAGATGATCGATTTCGTATGAATAAGGTGAAGGTGAAATGATGGACGACTAAATTTTTCTTTTAATGGTTGAATTTTCGGGTCAATTGGTTTATTTAATATCTTGAAACCCTTTTTAAAATTTTTTGTTTCTTTAATGTTTGAAATGGATATAATAAAGTGAATGATGAAGGATTAACTGAAGGGGAGGGGTACTACTGTTGGGGTTTTGGTGTTGCAAGTGGTTTAATTTTATCTGCTTTGATTTTGGATTTCATTCCTCCCTCATTAATTCCGGATGTATTCTATTCATTTGTTTTAAATATGCTGTATATAAAGGTTTGATATACTTTCCGCTTCGAGTTTATGTTGAAGGATGAATTCAAAAGTTGATCTTCATTTAAAAGTCGGGCTGAATGTGGTTTAACTAATGAATCATAAATTAAAGCTTGTGCTTCATTTATGAGCTGCTGAACCTGGGTGTTTTGCACCTTTTGTTTTTGTTCCTTTGGTTTTTGTGGCTCAGGATTATATAATTTATATAATTCATCAATATCTTCTTCTGTTAATACTTTATTTTTGAAATCTTTCAACTGTTTAAGTTGTGATTTAGTTTTTCCCTTTGAATATTCATTATTTTTAATTTTGTCTTTAATTTCAGAAATTATTTTATTATGATATTTCAAAATTTCATTTTTATAATATGGATAATAATATTCCATATCATCACCCGTTATATTGTTATTATATTTTTGGAGATATGCTTTTAAATCATAATAAGTAAGAAAATTTTGATTAAATACTAAATCATCAATTAAAATTTTTAAATCTACGCTATTCATTTATATAAAAATAAAATAAGTGTTTTAAATAAATGGCATACAACATCCATTTTCACAACATACAGCTTTAGTGTGTGCTCCTGTTAATGCAGTCTTACCAATTGTTAAGCGAGTCATTGACCCATTTTTAAGTTGTAAATTAATATTTTGACCATCAAATACTTTATCATTTATTATATCCAAATAATTTTTAGGTGTTAATTGCTTATTTTGTCGTAAACTAACACCTTTCATTTTTTGTGCTATCTTTTTGAAGGAGTCTTCACCAATCATTTCCGTTGAATGATGTATAACACTTAGGACATAAAGCACCATGTTATCACCTGTTTCTCAATTGCTAAACCCAATAACTTCTTCTCATGTGCTTTTTCTTCAGCTTTATTCTTTAATTTAGGTTTAAATTTCTCATCAAAACAGAAGAAATCAAATGGTGCGAATTTGAAAATGTTTTTATCATAAAATTTTTATCGGTTAACAATTGCTTGAAATGCTTGAGTGTTAGGAAGACTTTGATCGCCAGCGATTGCCCAATATGATGAATCAGTATCACCTTCAATGAAATGAAAACGATTAACATTCATGCATTTATACATAAAATCATAAATGAAAACCAAATACCAGTATTTTGCATTATCTAAAGTGAAGAATGCCTCTTGTAAACATGTTTCACATCTATAAAATCTATCTTTAAGCATCACTTGATGATGTATCCTCACCTATTTTCTTATGTTTTTAAACTTATTTGCATACATGCAACGCGTGACTTCTGTGCATTCATAATTTAGTCTTTGCGTAATTTTGTGTATTCATTGCATCGTAACCATATGATCCATTAAGTGAAATCTTGCAAATAAACTTTTTTCCTTTATTTCCTTCTAATTCAGCCTTTTGTCTTTCGTTCATAAATTTGTTCGCAAATTCATTAAAACAAGTGTTTTTCGTAAATGTTAAAATTGATTGAATATCATCATGATAAAATGAAATCTGTCTATTAGATACCAAAGATAATAAGAAGAAAATGGTTGATATTGGTTGTGTGTTGATGCTAACTGAGTTAATTTTCTCTGTTTCTGGTCAACCGTAGATTGTTTGATTTCATGTAATTATACATAAAACCACCAATTGTTTTTTCATCTGTGATAATATCTAAGTTTCTTATTATCGGTAAAAAGTTTATGTAATCATTAATGTATTTTTCATCAATGTGACCCTTTACTTCAGCCACGAATAAAGTATTTTTCTTCTTAATTATTCCCAGTGCTTTTGCTTTCTTTGTTGCTGTATCACAAATGATAACACCATTCAATCTCCCCGGCATATACATTCTATGATCGGTGTATTGAATGAAATCATGAGGATTTGATGAAAATGATGAAGGATATAATGAATTGAAATCAACACCAACGAAATGAGTCATGATGTTGGAAGTGTCCTCATTTGATACTGTTTTAGTTTCTGGATTATATGAAAGTTTATTAATGTGCGTGATTCCTTTAAGATTAACACGATGTTGAACATTTGATAGACCACCAGTAATTCCATTACGGAGGATGTGATACGCTTCCACGAAATCTAAAGTCATTGGTAAATTATTTTTAATGCATAATTTCTTAAATTGATTCTTAAACGTTGAACTTCTTCATCTTTATTTGATTTTACGACATTGCAATAACAACACATTAACTGACAATTTTCTTTAGTATGTGGTTTTTCATTATCAATTCTATCCAATGTTGGTTTATTTGCATATGTAAACGCTTTACCACACATTTTACATTTAGATGAAAGGATTAAATCGTAAAATATTGATAGTCATCCATTGAAACATTATTTTTGGTATCTCTTTTTCACCTTTTCATCTTGTTTCTTATATGATTCAATTTTATATTTCCAATACTTTTTCGTTAATTCAAAACTTGATTCCACATTTTCTTCTTCTGGATATGTTTCGTTAGGATTGAAGTTCTTATATGCTAACGCGTAACGAATCATTGATGCATTAGATGATAATGAAAGATTATGGAGCATGTCAATTTTATAAACAAATGTTTCTTCAATAATTTTATCAATTGGGTCAATCATAATTTCAACGTCTTTATTGCAATAATGAATAAAATATTCTAATTATTCTCAAAATTTTTAGCATCATTGAGATATATTTGATAATCTGAATCGGATATTGTTTCTTGTGTTAATGCTGAATAAAATGAATCTTGAGTGAATGGTTCCTTTTTATATAATTCTTCTTCGTAATTCTCCCATGTGATGAATTGATATGGGAAGAATGATTTAAACGTGATTTATTGTTTCCGAAATCTTGAGTAAATTGGTCTAATGTTCCACCGCTATATAATTTCTGATGTCAATAAATCTCAATTCATATGGCAGTTTGTTTTCTTTACTATGACTTGCTTAAATTGAGAAGAAGAACCCAGCATTGATTTTATCTTCCATTTTGCAGTATTTAAATCACGAAGAATTAAATTTAAATCAAACTTTCCCGAATTAAAACCTATGATATTCACTTTATTGAATTCCTCATCTAGAAGTTCTTTAAATGCATCCTTCTGTTTCTCATTTAATGTATGGGACTTCATTAATTCTTCATATTGTTCAATATTTGATTTAGCAACTAATGAACAGGTTGAAAATAAAAATTCAATCCAATCAGAGATGAACGAATCACTCGAAGTTAAGCAAAAATTCCTCGTAAATGTTTTATCGTTTAATTTAACCGTTGATGATACCATAAATGGTTTTAAGTAAGCGTTCAAAGTTGCACATTCAGAAAGTAGAAGTTCTTCTTTAGTCTCTAATGTTTCGAAGTCAAAAGTAATATAATATCTTGTTGGTTTATAATATTCCTGCAAATTGTGAGCTAATAACCACTGATATATCTTCTGTTTCGTGATATGTGGTGCATATGGTTGTTGTGTGTTTTGCAATTGAACGTCTTGAATTAATCTCCCATTATTTTCTTTACATTTCTCACAATGCTTTAAAAATCTTCTTTGGTTTTTCCTTTCTGGATCATCACGGATAGAATATACTTCTTCTTTGCAAAAGGGGCAAACTTTATATCCTGTGAGTGCTTCAACGTCTGTTATTCTGTCAGCGTGAAGTTTTCCACATGGACTCTGTGTTAATAAAATATTTACTGTTTCAAATTCTGGATCTATCATTATTGAATCCACTAATGGGAAGTCTACCTTGTTAATGTCTACGTCTTCTGGTTGAGGATCACAATAATAGAAATCAATATTAACGTTTAACATTCTTGCTAACCTCTCACTTTCTGATGAAATGTCAAATCCTTCATATGCATCTATGGCTTCATTTAAATAACTTCTACGAGTTTTAGGATTAACACCATCAGGAATGTTATAGAAGCGTTTAAATAACCTTCTACCTTCGGCTCTTATTTGATTATCATTCATTTTAGCTGTTCCATTTTTGTTCATTTATGTAAGAAAAAAAATTAAAAAATAAATAAAAATAAAGTTTATTTTTTAAAGTCCAAGGCACAAAGTGCCCAGGGCTAAAGTCCATAAAATGAATTAAGAACACATAAATTTTTATCATCTGCGACGTGACGAATACATTTTAATTTACTCAAGAATGCGTAACCTGATACATTAAATCTAATTCCTGTCTTATTTAATTTCACAACTTTGAAAAGGAATGTGTGAATAGCTATGAAATGATGACGAGATGATTTATGTGTTGCTTCCATTTTTTCTGAAATAAATGAATAAATATAATGTTTATAAGTTTTCATATCTTTTATGTTCTTAATAACGAATGGAATAGATCTTTCCACTTCATCCTCCTTCGGAGCTGTTCTTTCATATGAAACATCAACGGTATCTTCAACAATGAAACCACAATCGCATAAAATTTTATATGTACCAATTGTTTCTTTTGATATTTTATCTAACAAATCAAAAACTTTTATAACACCTGTACATTTATTTAAATAATAATTTGTGTAAATATCATGGTCTTCTTTCTTAATCGTATTTGTTGCATATGTTACATTTTTCAGTGCTTTTTTGAATTTTTCAGAATCAAGAGGAGGTGAAAGTAATATACATGGATAATCTCCATCGTCAATAAATTGTTATGTTTATGAATAAATTTTGTGCCTTCTTCTGAAAGTGTTTCGTCAATATCACCATCTAATAAATTTTTAGTAGATTCCAAAAAGTAATTTTTATATCTTTCCTCATGTGATTTTTGAACTTCTGATTCTGAAGCTGGGATATTCATTAAACCCTCTACTTCATTCTCAGCATTTCTTAATTCCTTAATTTTTTCATCTATTTCATTTCTTAATTGTTCCAATTTCTCAATCTCATCGTTATAATATTCATCTTGTTTAATTTTTTCTTCAAAATATTCAGGAGGTGTTTCAAGGCTCTCTGAGCCCAGGTCCTCTGGACCATAAAGAGGAATATTCTCATGTTTTTCAACTTTTTTGGGATATAAATATCTCATTATAGCCTTTTTAGTAATTGGTCCGTTATATTTAAATTCATTCAACAATCTGGAAAACTCTTTCACATTCTGCATATATGTTGGATAAGAACCGTCTCCAAAATTTTCTAAAATATTTTCTAATTCTGAATTAGTGAACTTTAAAGATTTCAATGAATTAGTTGTTATACTCATTTATTATAAAATAAAAGATGAAAAATATTTTTGATTAATAAGGAATTAATTTATTATCAAATGCAAAAGCAATGGGTTTAATATTAAACTTACCTTTATAATATAAACTTTCTACATAATCATCGAAATAAACATCTACTTGTTTAATATTTTCAAGAATTGGTGAAAGAGCATCCATTAATTGATTGACGGTTACGAATCTTGATCCACTCATTTATGTAAGAATAAAAAAATAAATTATTTTAAAATTAATGTTAAAAATAATGATACAAAATCGTTCAATATTGTATGAATTCTTACGTTTACAAAAAAAGTCACACAACCCGCCATATATACTACTCAACAAACATCAAAAGGGACCCATAAACGAGATTCATTTCTTTCTAATTGTTGAATGATATATATCGCGCGAAGACACCTTATTATTATAGTATAAAAAAAATTTTTTTAATAATAATTTGAAAATCGAAAAAAAATAAACCATTTATTCTTTTTATTTTTTTTTAAAGGGACTGATTGATTTCATTAACAATTGCGAGTGCCTGTCTCTTGACCATTGCGTAGTTTGTCTTTCTGCGGTCCTCCTCGATGTACTCGATGATGGCAGCGTTCTCGAGAGCTTTCTGTTGAAGGTCTTTCTCCAATTGGTGGAGCTTTGTATGCGTCTCGTTCGTTCTCAATGATGCCCTATTATCATTATATTGTGTGGCGGCAAGGTTTGTTGCCTTCTTTATGTTCTTTAGCTGCAATTTGAGGCTATCGCGTAATTCCATTTTCTGTTTCTTCCTGATTTCGCCTTCCTCGCGGATCGCATCGACATTGTTGAAGCTTGGCATCTCGCGTGTCATCGAATCCATCTGCTTCTGTAATGACTCTTCCTCTTGTTTGATCTTTTGATCGACATTTTGAAGATCTTCGAGCTCGCGACGTCTCTGCTCGACTTCAAGCTGAAGCTGAGTAGCTGTAGCTTGTGCGGCTTTGGTCTGCTGCTCTTTGTAGCTGAGATCTTGCTGTAATTGCTGATAATTTTCGAGAGTTGGAAGCTTATCGATGGTTTCTATATCGCGGGATGTTTCGCTGAGAATATCTACGACACGCTTTTGTGCATTGGCAAGCTCTTGCTGTGCATTTTCGAGATTTTGAGGATAATTTTTGATGAAATTGTTCATATCTTTTTCGCGATTTAATAATGTGAGGTATTTCTTACCACGCTCTGTATTTTGATCTGCTTCACGGGCCTCTAAGTTCTTAATTTGCTGCTGAACGTATTGGAGGCTCTTCTGCTCATCCTGGATCTGCTTATCGATATCACCGATCTTAGATGTAGTATCCTTAACAATTTGGAGAAGTTCTTCGCGAGATTTTCCTGCGAGATTTCCTGTTGTTCCTCTGAGCTTTTGGCATTCAGATTCTAACTGTTCTAACTCAGCAGCCATCTTCTGAAGTTCAGGAGCACCAGATCCGCGCATCATTTCCTGGACTTGCTTCTCTTGGTCTGTAACAATTGCTTCGAGATCTTTTCTCTCACGATAGAGACGATCTGCTTCTTTTTCGAGCTGTGCATTTGATGCTTGTGTATCTTTCAAACTTGCCTGCATTTCATCGTATGAGACTTTACTAGACAGACGATCTGCAAGTACGTTATAATCAGCAAGCTCAGCTTCTTGCGCGTTGATTTGCGTACGTAAGTCTTGGACTTCTTGCTGCAAAGAAACCTGAATTGCTTGACCACGCTTGCGTTCCTCGTTTTCGGCTTCTAATCTTTTGATTTCTTGAACGATATCATTTAATCTTTGACGTAAAATACCGATGTAATATTTGCTGTCGGCAACCTGACGTTGTCCTTTTTGAGTGTGGGCACTCGGGAGACCTTGAGCAATTGTTTGAGGTCTATTTGCTGAAATTGTCTTTGATGGAAACGGCACATCACCACTTATTTTGGACTTTGATGATGGTGGTCTCATGCCTGTTTTATTTGCTGAAGGAAGTCTCTGATAAGATTGTTGCATTAAAAAACTTTAAACGAAAAAAGTGACATAAAAAGTAAAAAAAAAACTATTCATTTAAATATGAAATTGATGATTAATAATGTAGATTAAAAAACAAATTCAGTTATGTTGCAAGCTAAGATGTGCCAACGATTACGTGACTCTCAATTTTTATCGTCGAGGAAGTAAAAAGCGCAGCTTTATTTATTCTCAGTCTTTCTCAAATGTTTTCAGATCTGATTGTACCCAAGTTTTCGAACTTTTTATAGGGAATTAAAGGGTGAGAGATATATAGTCTATCTAAATATCTCCCTGGGAATTCGAAATGCTTGTTTTTGTCCAAATCTGTGTATGCAATTAATCAGAGAATACCTTGAGGTTATTAGGCCAAACAGATGAAATGTATTCGTTATAATTTGTTTACTATGTAGATCTAACTTGTTGTTTTAATCTATTAAACAATATTGAATTAGTTCAAAACTCTATGTTGATGTGTATTGATTGAGCATTTTCATGAAAACAGAATTTGTAATTCATAAATTCAAATTACAATTCGTTTTCAAACATCTATTACTGAACTAAAATCATCTACTTAAACAAACCATATCAAAATTTAATTCGGATTTAATTTAATATATCAAAAATTACAGCATACGAATTCATAAGTTCCGGGCTATCTTTCATATAAATTACAGAAGTGAAGTTCAACTCCTTCATGTCAAAACCAATCTCCCAGGAGTCTATTGTTATGATCGCAACGATTTATTTTTATTTTTCGGAAAAAATGTTTCTTCCCTATTGAAGTTATTGGTATTGCACAATATTTATTTGTATGTTTGTATGTTTTACGCTGATAGATGAATTTTGCTTTTACAATTATGATTTGAGTCGTAAGAACGTTTAATTCAAAATCATAATTGAATATCTTAATTTTACAGAAGATAATGCTGAATCATAACGACCCAATCTCAATCATAGTGACCTCACAATTTTGAGACTCTATTGATTTTTTTAATACATACATAAAATAATTATTTGCTCCCTATCTTATATATAACACAAATTCCCAAAACTTTATTTATTTTTCATCAATTTTGAAAATTTTACAAAAAAATTGAAAAGCAAAACAAAATCTGTTTCATTTTTCAAAAATGTTTTGCTTTTTATCCTTCTTCACTGCTAGTATTCGAAACAAAAGAATGAAGCTTGAAAGAAGTAGATTTGGAAATTGCACATATCTGGATCAAGACTATTTAGATACGGTTGATCTCTATGGATTGACAATTAAAGCTGGTGAATGCTATGAATTAATGTTCTATTCATATGCTGCTGCTGGTGATTCAGATTTTGAAGTTGATTTATACAAATTAACGGGAACTCAAACGCCATATAAAACTGTAAAGAATCCAATATACATAAATAATCCATATATGGTACTTTTAGAGGAAGAAAATGAACCTGATGCTGCATTTTGGGCAAGTGTTAGATGCGCTGACAAAGATAAAGAATGCAAAGTCCAATTTATCCCTCAAGTATATATATCTTATTTAGCGGAAGAAAAAGATTATAACGCTGAAATATATCTTACTTCCGCCAAGAGCGGCAAAATAGAAAAAAGCGCTAAGAATTCAACAATTGTTGAATTTTTCATATCGAAGAACACATATAAAATTGTTAGTGAGCCAAAAGATAAGGTGAATTTTTATAAATTCGATAGGTATGCAGTTCAAGATACACCAATTGAAAACAATGAAATCGAATTCACTGGTTTTGCTACAACATATGGCAGACCGAAATCAGAAGAGGAAATGGTTTTAACATTTACTTACGAAACTACAAAAGAAGGCGATAAGCTATTGTTCCCTGAGGTTACTGGCTGGATTCCTCAAAGGGCCGATGCTTTCACAATTGATGATCTCAAAAATGAAGATTCTTCTAAGGATGAGGAACCTTCCAAGAAGAAGCTATCAGGTGGTGCAATTGCAGGTATTGTAATTGCATGTGTTGTTGTTGGAGCTGTTGTTGGTGTTCTTGTATGGTTCTTTGTTTGCAAGGGATCTTCCAAAGTTGCCCCAGCTCCTTAAATACGTAAAAAAACATTAACTGCTATTTATTTAATCTATAGGGTGTCCAAAGGTGCGTTTAGCACAGCGCTCTATATGAGACTATTAAAGGAGATATATGCTGATTATAAATATATAATAAAAAATATGAATATATGTATATGATGAGTATGTTGTATTTTGGCGCCATGCCGGGATATAAAATGAATTTTGAGACAAGAGGCGGTTTCGCGGGAAATTTTGGCGGGATTTTTTTTCATTTTTTTAATGAATCATAAAGAAAACATCCTCGCTCTTGCAAAAAAATGCAAAGACTGTAAAAAAATCTACGAGACATTGGTAAAATGCTTCGGTATGGATGCTCCTAGCTATTCCACTGTAAGGTATCATGTTAGGATGTATCACTTCATGAACAAAAAGGCGCCCATCATAAAAATTGACAAAAAATCGCCGGATCAAAGAAAAATCAAAGCAATTCTTCAAGCGCTAGATGAAGACCCAAGAGCATCACTCAGAAGGATAGAGGAGATGACAAAGATACCACGTACAACAGTCAGTTATTATCTGCACAATTATTTGAACTACAAACTAGCGTATACACGTTGGGTTCCGCACAACCTTAATTCAGTTCAAAAAAAATCTAGAGTCCAATCTTCGAAAGAGCTCCTCTCTATATTGGGTGCGTATCAATCCAAGAAGTTTCGCTTTTTAGTAACAGGGGACGAGTCTTGGTTTCAATATGCAACAGAAGCCAAAATCATGTGGATCCCGAAGGATGAAAATCCGCAAACATTCCCGAAGAAAAAAATTGACACACCAATGATGATGTTGTCGGTTTTTTGGGGCGTGAATGGCATCATCGCAATTGATATTCTTCAAAAACCTAATACGATGAATGCTCAGTATCTAATTGACAATGTTCTTACTCAAATTATCAATTCTGATGAGTTTGAGAAATCCAAACAACAAAAACAAAAGTTTGCAATTCATTTTGATAATTCAAGAGTTCACAAAAGTCATAAGGTAATGAATTACTTGGTGGAAAACAATGTCAAAGTTGTTCCAAACCCAATTTATTCACCTGATATTGCACCCTCTGACTTTTATTTATTCGGCACGCT
Source organism: Trichomonas vaginalis G3 (assembly GCF_026262505.1). Classification (NCBI taxonomy): domain Eukaryota; phylum Parabasalia; order Trichomonadida; family Trichomonadidae; genus Trichomonas; species Trichomonas vaginalis. The sequence goes on along the minus strand of NC_067203.1, from coordinate 13,326,698 downwards.
AAAAAAGAGAGCTGAAGGACGCGAATTCGCGAGTCCAGATGATCTTGAAAATTTTGTAAGAGAGCAATTTGAGCAATTTTCTCATGATGATTTAAAGCGTGTCTTTGAAGCCTGGATCGATCGCTGCGAACGCGTGATTGAATCCAATGGTGATTATATTTAAATAAACTTTATATATATGTAACTTGTTTATTTCTATTCGCAGTATTCAGGTTTGTGCTAAACACACCTTTGGACACCCTATATTAGTCGTTTGACTTTATTAAACATTTTTTTTATTTATTATAAAAGAAACAAAAGATAAAAGAAAACAGAAAGTCAACAATGCGGAGTTCTTTTCCTACAGATGACTTCAGCACCGAATCCTTTCGTAATGAACCTCATTCGTGTTGTTCCATTAGAAAATGATGTTTTTAGGCAGTTCAGACCTTCTCTGATTACATAAGGTATAAAAACAAGTTTTTTGTTATTAATAACAACAGTTAGAGACCACCATATTCAAACCATATTTCTAAAATCATATTATATGAAATTTATGCTATAGAAACTTTTTTCCTTATGATATTTCACAAATCCAGGAAATACAGTATAGATCCTGTTTCAAAACTTAATGAAAGTTAATGATCAAACTAGTTACATCCAAACAAAGCTACCATTATCTAAGTCTACAATCACAAACAAACATATTAAATTGAACAAACAAGAGTGAATAAATATTTATTTTTTCATATTTTTGGGTTAAAATCAAAACAAACAATTAAATTGGTACTTATGTAACAAGACTAATATTTGTCTTGTTGAAAGAAAAAAAAATTAATGATTTTTTTTTTCTTTCAACAAGACAAATAAAAAGATCTGTTAGCTACATAAACATCTTCTTAGTAGCACAGGCGATTACTCCACAAATTGGGCACTTCTTTCCTTCAGCGGCCGACAATCCGCATTCATGGCAGCAGCATTGGTGTCCGCAGGGCATGAACACTAATTCCGGTGCCGCATCCATGCATATTACGCATCTGTCGGTCTTAAATCTCTTTGAAGTCCTTCCGGATATTCCACAAACGGGGCATTTGTCGCATTCAGTGCTACAAAGGTGCCCGCATGGTATAAATATCAAAGGAAGGTCTTGGTAACCATTTGGAGGGACGTAATCAATGTTTTCTTCAGGAATTTGATATTCGCCATTGGAATACTTGAAAACTCCGTTCTTTCGCTGGATTTCGAAGTTTTCTGACTCTGTATCAATGATTTCAGCACCAAGAATGCACTTTTCTTGCTGTCTTGGCGAATGATAAAGAAAAACTTGGGAACAATTGGAGGAAACGAGTTCTGTGATGGGAGTATTGATAAGTAATGGCTTGGAGAAGTCGCCGCAACGAACAACACTGTTAACTACCTGGTTATTTTTGAATATTGGATTACAACCATCGGTAATTCCAATTTCTGAGTTCAGAAACTGGTTGTTCGTAATTATCTGAGGACAGTATTTGCCTATAACAAGGAAAATACAGTTCTTAAAGGAAGTTTTGTTCAAAACTACGTAACTTCGGTTTACTATGAGCGCTCGCGAGCAATTATCGAAGGAACTACCCTCAATGTATGCATTGGAACCCTTAGAAAGGGTAATTCCGATGGTTGGTATATCTTTGAATTCAGAATTTGTAATTTTGACAACGGTTTGGTCACAGGAGCATAGTACTCCATTCTGGCACTCGGAAAACTTGCTGTCAGAGAGGGAAATCATTGATTCTGTACAGGCCGCGATTGCTTTTCCGGGAATTTGAGCGAAAGTACATGAATTAAATGAACCGTTCGATTTCTTTGTAATGAGAACTGAATATTTAGTGGCATCTTGGAATTGGCAGTTGTAAAATTTTACACCTGTTTCATTTGAAAGGACTAAAGAGGTCACGGGGGCTTTTAAGAACGAGCAATTATTAAACGTAATATTATTAGGGCCATTAGACGTAATAGAACTTTGATTGCCTCCATAGAAATTACAATTTGTAAATTCACAAACGGCGTTGGGCGAAATTTCTATGATTGCATCTTGCTTTTCGCAAGAGCAATTAAAATTGCAATTTGTGGCATAAAATTTTGATCCTGTAGAAACAATTATGTTTCCAGAAAAATTAACGTCCGTAAATTTCACCTCAGTACTTACTATATTCATTGTCTTAATCCGTGTGATTTTTGAGTCCATACCAAACCCGTTTAAAGTTAATGTAGTTCGAATAAATATTTCTGAGTCGACTTTTGTTCCTGGAAGAAGCTTTACTTCGTGGTTCTTAGTTGGGAACGAAATTTCCGATAATAATTTAGGCAGCTGCTTGCAAAAACCTAAATTAGCAACACACTTGAAATTCATTTTAGAAAAATTCAAATAAACAAATCAAAATCTAAAATTTTTAAATTCAAAAATAATCATAAATTCTTTCTTTGATATTCTGAATCGTCTAGGAGATTAGACCATCTTAGACGATTCAATCAAAAATTAGTCCAAGAAAATTTTCGCCTGAAAATCTATGAATTATACGTATAATAGCATAGCACTATTAATTCGTGAGCTATAGTTAATTTTTAGGGAATATTAAAAATTTTCAATTTGATTTTTGAAGATTATTCAATAATTATAAAATAATAAGGATGTACCAATCTAGTACAATCATTTTTCATCGATGAATTTTAATTATCTTCTAAATTAATTTCAATTCTTTTATAATTATAGATTTCGATCATGAAATTTATAATTAGTAAATTAATTTGATAAAAGTTTACATCTCTTAAATTCTTTCATGCTTTATAATTGTTATCCGCAATTCATTTTTATCATTGTTTTCTACAATGAGTATCACGTGAAAATTCTCTCCTAACAAACTCAGATAATGTTGCTCCAGATTTCAAACACTCAACAATTCGATCCAAATTTGACTATTCATAAAAGATATAAATTTTATGGATGAAGAAGCAGAAATATTCCGTAGAATTGAGTTCTGCAATGAAACGGATCATTGTGAACTGTTTAGAAAGATATGGCATCTTTCTTTCTTTTGACAAATTTTGTTCCGAAAGAACTTGTTTTACACCGCAAATAAAAAAATCATTGGGACTATTATGTATTTTCTAATTCTCAATTATATTACTATATTTTTCCCACTCTCACTTTGATCAGAAAAATGATTTACGATATTCAAAAACTTTCTAACATCCAAAATTTTTCTATTGTAGTTTTTCTTGTTATTGGAAGAATGTTACTCTTTTTTCTTTTGCAATTTTCTCTTATAAGAGCTAATCAAAACAAAGAAGATAAGAAAGAAACAACAAGTAGAAAGAGAGAAGCCATGGTGATTTAGGTGATTTAGTTAATTTATTTTGGCTTTTACTTATCTTGCTATGTCTTCCATTTATAGCATGCTATTTTTTAATAAAGAAATGCAAAAGCTGCTGCTGGCGTTGTTGCTATAAACTTAAATATGGTGACCCTTCAGTTCCTGAGTCATCTGATGAATCTATTCATAGTAACCCCGCTCAAACAAACGCATATGAGCCATATTCCCAACAGCAATCAACAAATGATAATCAAATTCCTCCACAAATATCACCATCTCCTTATTATGTTTCACCAGGCAATCAGCCACAAGATATGCCTTCCCCTTATTACCAACAGCCTGCTTTGCCACCACAACCTTATTCCAATCCAATTCCTCCACAGCCAGCACCAGAACCTTATTACGACAGTCCAGCCAATCCAGTTCCTCCACAACCAGCGCCAGACCCATATTATGATGAGCCAATTTCTCCGCCACAGAAAGAAGAAAATAATCAAGTTTCTAATCAATCAGACAATGCTCAAAATTCACCTCAGGCATCACCAGACTCAGACCCTTACGAATTGTAATTAATTTCTTATAAATTTGTTTGCTAAATTTTTTAAAAATTATCGGTTTCTTTATTTTTAAAATAAAATAACAATAATATTTATGTTTACAATAAAATAATAATAATTCAAAACCAAGGAATTGATTCAACGGGTTTGTCATCAGGAATTGAAGCAGCATCAATCAAACTTAAAACGGTTTCCATCCAATCAACAGCATCCTTTTCTGTTGAACAAGAGATATTTGGTAAAACGAGCTGTCTCGATCTTGCGACCAAATTATCCGAAATTTGTTTCAATTCGGACATTTCGAATATGTTAAACTTCTCAATATAGAATAGGTGTATCATTGGTATCAACAATGGTAGCATATCATTATAAACAGTCATGAAATGCGACATTGAAAAAGCTAATTTTCCTTTGTATCCAGGACCAAGCAAAGAACTGATGTTTGGAGACAATCTGAATGAAGACAACTCAGGTATATCTCTAGACACGTTCGTTATCGATGACGGCAACAAAGAAATTTCTCCACTTTTGAGTAACAAAACAATTTCATTCAAATTCGGATAATTTGTTCCCAAAAGATGTCTCACAGAAGAAGAAGCGGAAACACTCTGTAGCATTGAGTTCCTCATTGCAACGAAATGCATCTTTGTGAATCTCGTTGAAAGATATCTCATTGCTCTTTCTGTCGGCAGATTTTGGATGTTTTCTGGTGTTGCTTCCCATTCTGTCGTTTTTACTCCGACAGCTTCGTAAAACATCGATGTCATGTATTGTGGAGGAGTCATGTAGAAAGTTGCTCTGTAGTTTGGCCCGATATTCATTGATATTGGGGATGTCAACCTCGGAACATTTGTAACATTCAATGGATTTTCTTTTGCCATATTTGCCAAACTTTGAAGAAGGTTTACAGCAACGTTTAAAGCAGTATTTGCTTCAGCTCTTGTTATAGCAATAAATACTTTTCTTGCTTCGAATAACATTGCTTGCAAAACGAACGTATCATCAGAGATTTTCTCAATTTCATGGGTAAATCTTCTGAACTGAATTTTGTCAAAGAAATGTTTCGAAGGCATGAAAGATCTTATTCTTAGATTTACTTGTTGCAAGTGACTTTCTATTTCTTTCTTTGTGTCTTGGTATTGTTTTTCACTTGGCAACAACTCGGCGAGTAAATCTAAAACAGTTCTGTTAGAAACGCTTTCTTTGCATTTCATGGCAAATTCAGTAAAATTGTTACAGAAATTAAACCAATGATGTGTTTTATGGACAGCAACTTCAAACGAACTCGTTGGAACGGAATTAGATATCTTAGGAATATCTATTTTCTCTATTTCATCATCAGGAAGTGCTGCTGTTTCTTGGATCAGTGTTTTCAGCCATTTTTGGTTCATGTAAGTTGTCCAATCCAAACTAAACAAATAATCAACAAAAACTTCTAATTCGTGCAAGAAAGCAATTGATGGTTCTTTGAGATAATCATTGGATCCTTGACGTCTTCTAAATGTATAATATGCATTAAAGAATTCATATGTCTTATAACTATCTTGGATTGAATCTTTCACAGCACTTTTCTCCATCAAAGACAAAATTTGAGGAGCCCAAAACATCAATGAATCTTTCTTTTCATTCACGAGTTCTCCAATCATTTGTGATGCTTGGAAAGCAGCATCATTTAACAGTCTGTCATTTGATCCATATCCCAATCTCAACAAAGAAACAATTTGGCCAGCAGAAACAATAGCATAAGTTGAGTTATTCGATGTAGAAGTGAGTGTTGCCAATGATGCATCAACAGCCGTTTTCAAGAAAACAGGAATTGGAGTATTCATGAATATATGATACGAAGACATCATCCATGCAATCAAATGATGAATGGTTAAATCCCTTTTCATTATTAATGACTGGAAATTAAGAATTGCTGGCTCAATTTTCTCAATAGGAACTGCAATGTCACTGTATTTCATCATTCCCGCAATTTCTTTGAAAATTATCAATGAATAATGTGGCAAAATTAAACATTCGCCGTTGGGAGTAACCCAGGAATTCTGATATACAGTATCGAAGGGGGAAGCACCTAAAATAGAAAGGAATTTAAGGTGTGGCATGTTGGAGATGTAATGGAAAACATTGAATGGAATTCTTTCTGTCAGTTTTCCGTTATTTGCGAAATCTGTTGCAAAAGAGACTAAGAATTGTATGGAAAGAGCACGGGAAGCTTGCCAAGCTGTCATGTAAGGTCTGGATTTGATGTATTGGATGTTCATCTTTCTGATCGATGAAATATCTCCTTTCAATGAATCCCCTGGTTGAACAGTGATGACCCTTGATAATTTCTCGATCTCATCCAACATGATATCAGGAGTTGAATCAGAATTTCTCACCATGTGAGTGACGAAATTAGATTCCGATGAGAAATAAATTGAAAGCTTTTTCAGTTTTTCAATCGATTTCGCGTGTGTCGATGGCAACATTGATAAAATAGCTGTTGCTGTTTGATATGGATTCCTTAAAAAGAAGGCTGCAGCAGCTGCGAGTTCTTCTGTAGGAACTTTTCCAACTAATTTACCAAATAACGCAAGGTTTTGCTCGTGCCAAAGGACAAGATGGTTGTCATCTGTGTTTTCATCGATGTATTCCTCTAATGCCCATTGTAATGGTGCGAATTTCGTAGATTTTCTGACTAATTCGAATGGAAGATTTAATTTCGAATTAGAAAACGCAGTAACAATGGCTTGTATTATGTTTGTGAACTGCCTGGAGCCATTACGTGATTCAAGAGCATGGCAGAGCAGAGTTCTCATTGATTTTACAGTTGTTTCATCCAAAATTTTTGAAAAACAATTCGTGGAAATTTGGATTGAAACATCTTCAAAGAGATTTGAGAGTGCAACAAGGGTGTTCCAGTCGTTATTCACCTTGGAGATCAACAATGACATGAAAGGAAGTGTGCTGTTGCTCCACATCTTGAAAGGAATGATGTCAACCAACAAATTAAACCTAATTTTCTCATCATCACCGAGAATTTGAATGATTTCGTTGGCTGCTTTAACTCTGGTGCTTGGATTAGATGAAATGGCCTGGCAAATAAGGATTCTGACCCTGTTATATGATGTATCAATATTAGTTTCTTCGGAAAACTTCTGCATACCAGTTAAAAGTCTTTCGTAGACATTGATATGATTATTAGTCACGAATTTAGTGATCGCTTTAATCAAATCAAATCTGACTTTCGGATCTACTTTTGAATTCGTGATTATTTTGTGGCTAGCCATGATTAACTGGTTCTGCGCAGTAGATAACATCTTAAAAATGTATTCGTATTGAAATTCAGGTTTGAGACAAACCGCTTTTTCTATCAGAATTGCGATTATATCTGAAATTAATGGGCTATTGTATCTTTTCACGAGTTTTATGAGGGAATCTCGGGCTTCCGTGAGGAATTCGATCTGTGGATGGTTGGACTTGGATACTTCTTCGATAAGGATCCTTGCTTTGATGAAATAAGTCCTACATGGAGCGAATGAAAACAAATAAGTGATAGATTCAATAATTAATTGGAAATATTGGGTTTCTGTGGTTGGTAATCCTAAAATACATGATGCCATGTGTTTAAAGAAATTATCGATTGTCATAATACGATTATTTCTGAGGCTCTCAAAAATTTCTTTGACATATTTGAAATTTTCTGAGATGAGTTTTAATGAACAATATTTCATCATGCAACAGAAGATTACTACTTGGATTGATTCGGGTATTGACTGGTCATTGAGCTGGGAAACTAATTCTCTGACAATGAATTCGGGGAATTCAACGGATTGTGGCTTTTTCATGATAAATTGCAAAAGATTTATCATTACTATGTTGAATTCTTTGTCATTGATCTTAGTTTTCGTTCTCTCTTTATCCTTGATGTAGAATATGATGTAATCAATGATGGTTTGGCTGAAAATAACTTTTTCTTCTTCAGTTAATTCAATATTGATGCAAAATTGGATTCCATGCCAAATACAAAGGTCAAGATTGGCTTGTTTCTCTTTGTATGTCCAGTAATTGTGTGCAGTGTTCGCTGCTGCTGAGAATGGAAGGTATTTCTCGAAAATTGGGAATTCTTTCAATAAAGGAATCGAAAATTTCGTTCCCAATCTGTCTGTTATGAAGATATGGATCGATTCAATGACATCTAATGGGAGGTTGTCGAGAGATTTCTCGTTTGCATGAAGGAATTCGAAAGCGTCGCGCTTGTATGGGTTCTCAATGAGAGCACCGTTGATGAAAATGTGCTTTATGATATCATAGAGTAATCTTGGAGGCATTGTTGACTTTTTTGAGTAAATTGTCAACGCTTTGAAGGTTTCTATGATATTATCTGGGTTGGACTTGGACATTATGGCTGGAATGAACCTTGCGAACATTGGGAATTTGGATAGAACAGGGAAATCTAATTGTAATATTATTCTTACGTTGTGGATTGAAGTGTAATAGAGTTGTTCGTATCCAAACTCCAAGTTCTGGACAAGAATGGTCCAAACCATCTCGTAATTAGCTCCTGGACATGACTTGAGTGAATTTGATAGTAAAATATCCAAAACATTCACGTCATATCTTGATATATTTGTTGAACATTGGAAAATAATGTTTTGGTAAACATTTTGGCTGTTTGCATCCTTCCGACCAAATATAGCGTGCTTGAAAAGTGACGAGATATCGGCGTGACGAAATTCTGAGTAAATGAAGAGTTCTGAGAAAGTGAAGATCTTTTCGGAGTCAAGTTCCTGCTTGATCAAGTCTAAGTATGCTTCTGCGTATACTGACAAGATGACAAATGATAAATCGTTTGTAAAACGAGATTTGGAATAATTATCAAGTAATTTGTGGAAAATTTGGTTCATATCCTTAACAAAGTTGGGATCCTTGGCGAACCTGTCAACTTTGACAAGCGTCTGGAATATTCTGATGAACAAAAACGGAATATTAGAAAGATCATGAGATTGTTGACAGATAGCAATGAATTCCTGCAAGAAAGCGTTCGATTTATCATTGATTATGAAGTATTCCATCAACTGGCTGGCCCTAGGATTAGTAATAAACCGTGGAGTATAAAGATTATTCGTAACTTTGCCGGAAAACCTGACACAGAAGTTTAAGACGGATTTTCCGAACACTGGCCAGAACGGGATTGACGGTGAAGCCATCAAATTCAAAACTGCTGCAATAAATGTGTCAATTTGAATTTGATCTTGGACTCCTGGTATTTCCATCCATTCGTCTGATCCCAAAACCTTGAAGCATCGAACAACCTCGTCGAATGATGGCTTCGGAACCTGTGGATTGTTAGTTGTTGGATCATCATCGGAGAATAACTTGATTTTCATGATCATTCCCTTGATGAACGATGGGTTGCATAGATGAGGAATCGTTCTGATGTAGTAAAAGATCTGGCTTTCAGCGCTAGCCTGTTGTTTGAGATATCCTATTACATTTGTATCGTTAGGGAACCTCAATGATAGGTTATATATAGATCTTGATAGCAACTTCTTGATGAGTTTGTTCTTTGTCTGGTGATAACCAATGAATCTGTGGATAAAATTAATTAAATAAGTTCTTTCAGGGAAAATTAAATCGGCATACGATTGGTGCTCAAGGATAGCATCAATTAACAAAAACGTAAGTATTTGTTTGTCTTTCGGTTCATTTTGCATTTTTGTAAAGTTCTGAATTTCGATCACGACCTCGGTCGGAAGCATTCCCTGTGTACAACCACAGTTTATGATGAGAATTGCGTGGATGAAGAAGGACATGTAATCTCTAGGATTGAGTTCTGAGAAGCTTTCGATTTGGACAGGGACTTTTAGCTTCTTTGTTCGGTGAATAAACATTAATAAGATGTTATTCAGTCTGAAATTGCGGCAATTGTAGATCGCCATGACGTATTCCCTCTTTCCTTCCTCGTCTAAGCCTTGCTCGTATGCTTTGAGGAATTTATTGAATGTTTTGAAGTTCATTTCGTCAACACTTCTCAAATAGAGCTGGAATTCGAGTCTGCGAGGTGGCAAAGCCTTTATGCAGTACTTTGTGATGAATAAGAAAGCACAGCATTTGATTGCAAACCACTTTTCCGAGTAAACCATTTCATATATCTGATCTACAACGGTTTCCATGACAGATACTGGGTATCCGAATGCCTGGCATTTAGCCAGATACCTTTCGATGACCAATTCCATGAACTGGCTCGATTTCGATTCGGTAGATCCGCATGTAATGAAAAGATTGATGAGATACGCCGTAGAATAGCCAGTACAGAATGGCTGGACAAAGAATTCGTTCATTTTGTCCGTAAATGCCAAAACTTTTCCTCTAATTTTGGAAAATTTTGAAATGTAATTTGTAATAAACAGGATTTGTCTTATTGCATCGCTTATTCTCTTAGAGTTCTTCGTGAATTCCTCTTTAATGATCTCAAAAGCGATGTTTAACAGTGCTAATAAGTGTGCAGCCTCTTCATCGTCTTCTTTTACATGTTTGAAGATGGCGGAGAGGAATTTGGAGATATCACAACCAACTGATTCATACGTTACCCCAATTTCTTCGAAGTTTTTCGATTGAATTGGAGATAAAACAGTTGAAGGATGGTTTTGCATGCATTTGAGCATCTCGTACAGGTCATCTGGACTGCATTGGTTCATTACGGAGTACCATTTCGAAATTAAGTTCCTCAGAGAATCTGATTCCAAATCTGACTTCAATTTCTGGGTATTTATGAATTTTGTGATGATAGGAGACACAAGATCGATGAGTTTCTTGTCTCCAGAGGTCAAACACATCTCTATCAATTGGATATGAAATGGAATTAAATTTTGTAGCTTATCAACAGTAAAGAACACGTCCAAGAACCTGTTCTGGATATAAGAAATAGTTCCTTTGAGGTCTTCAATGATTTTGACCAAGAATGCAGAATCCATATTCGCATCTATCTTTGCTCCGTCTCTATTTGCGATTTTGAGGATGACTCTGAACAGTTTAAGAACTGTCAGGGGGTTTGCGATCATAGAAATGTTCCTAAATGTCTGAATTACGATTGGAGATTTGTAAAAGTGGAAAAGACCAATGAGATTGTGTCCTGAGTTGTCTATCTTGATGGAGAACCTTATAAGGAAGAAAACCCAGTTGGTTACAGTACTGGCTTTTTCGAAATTAAAATCAGTCAAATCTGGGAAGATTTGGAGGGCCTGGAAGATCATTTGGCGCGTTATTGTGCGGAATAATGATGGATTGGCAGCTGAGGACTCAGCAAATGCTTGAATTAGCTCAATTGATGCTTCATGATTTTGAACTGCTTCAAATAAAGCTTGGCAGATGATTTGAGCTGCAACATTCTCAAATGTAGATGGTAAATCCTTGAAAAGAGAGGAAATTGTTGAAAAAAGTGAAGGGAATAATGTCAAATTTGATAATGAAGACCTGTTGAACTGTCTTTCAGCGTATCGACGTTCTTCCGTGATCTTGTAGGTCAATGCGACTAATAATTTGATCGCGTATTCAAGAAATTCGCGAACTCCGAAAAATATTGTTGAATTTTTTTCATTTTCGGCTTCTGGAGCTCCTCCTATCTTGGAAATGATCTCCAATGTATTGACAACACCAAAAGTAAGAGGTGCTTCAATTCCGTAAGTAATTTGTTCGAATTTCTGGTTACATTTGTCAACTAAGGCATCTCCTGCTTCCTGAGTCTGTACAATGATTGGATTTACTTGTGTGTATAATACTTTGTCGATTTCGTTCATTAAATCTGAATTGTTTTGATTTTGATCTTTGAAATAATATTTTGTCGAAAGAATTGCGTCTTTATTAGCCAAAAGCATCGGGAATCTTACATTCATCAATTTGAGTGTTTGTCTACGTATCGCTGATATCACTCCTTGCATAAAATAAGGATAATATGAATATGATATATTTTTCTTGTAGTGATTGCAGAATAACCTTGATACCATGACTGCTTCTATTTCGACGTGCATCTTTTTGATGGTTCTCAGCGCGTAATCGATAAATAACATAACTCGGCCTTGATGTGTCGCATCGTAAGTCATTTCGAAGAAATTGAAGATCTCTCGCCATCGGAAATTCGGTGAGATCTCAGAATATTTCTGATATGTAGCGCTCTCGAAGATTTTAGAAATTTTTTCAACAGATTGAGCAATTTCGGGAGATGAGTAGCCCTGGTTCTCCTTCGGGTCCCGGAGATTCGGTGTGTCAAAGATCTTGCGCCAGAACTTGAAGAAACGGTCGATAATAAAACTTGGAGAAATTTCTGATGTGAAGAATTTTCTGATGACGTTCGGGTTCTGGTGGGATGCTAGGTTCGAATCGTAGAGAATGGAGTAATCTGAATATGTTAATTTGTTGATATCGACTTGTAGAAAAGTATCCTTAAGTTTTTCAACTGATGAATGCGTGAGAAATGACAGAATATGCTTTACATCAGTTGCTGAGTTATGGGAGTAAAATGGAAGTGCTTGTTGGTTAATTAATAATTTTTGAAGATAATCTAGTAAAATTTTCGTCAAATCCTGTGTCATACTCATTTTGTCTTTTGAATATATGCAGCAGAAGCACAAGCAACTGAACAATGGCCCATACTTCGTCAAAATTGGAGTTGAACTAATCAAAAAATCATTGCCAAGAAGCTGAGCAAAGGCTAAATAGGCAATGAATCGCATTTTATCCCACTCCAATTGGTCAAAATCAGAAGGCTTCTCTTCTAGTTCGGCGAATATTGATTTGTAGACAATAGCCGGATCAGATTTCTGAAGCATAAGGTCTATCTGCTTGTTTCGAAGATATGTAATACATTTCATGACCATGCTCTGATCTTTACTTGAGAAAAGCTCTTTTATGGATACATTTTTCATTGGAGTGACAAAAAAAAAATTTTAGATGTCTAAATTAATGCATATATTATGATCATCGCATATAAATTGTCATGAAAATTGTAATTTTCAGCTAAATGGTTCAATCAGGATAAAAATTATTTTTCCATCAAAAATTATTAAAATAAAAAGTAGTATTTAGACAACAAAATACTATTTCTGATATACTGCATATCAAATCTTACTTTAAAAACAGAAAGTAAGCAAACATCTCATAATTCTTTTTCAATTTGAAACATTTTATTTACTGGAACCAAGTCTGATAACTTGGCATGTCCCCTCAGTAATATTCTGATAATCTCATTCTTGGAAAAATTTTTAAAAATTTCAATTTCAGAATTCAATGATATCAGGAATTATCAAGAAATCTATACACGCTTTACTCATATGGAAACTAGAATTTCAAAGTTGAGCGCAGAGAACGGATTTGCAAATCAAGTTCAAATATTGGCATTTATATCAGACAGAGCATCATATTTGATACATCAAGCACAACATGTTCAAATAGCAGCATAATTTAAACAGTCATTTCTGTCGCGTGGAAAATGACCATTGAATGAACATTGTTAATCATTCTAGTAAATTTCATTCAGTATTTTGCGGCAGTGTTAGCAAATCAGAATCAAATTATAGAATTAAGACTATTCAATGCAAGCATCAATAGTAATGAGGCTTAAATACAAAAATTATTTTATACCAAATGTTATTTCATTTAAGTTTGATCTTTAAGAATGAAATCAAGCTCAGAGTTTAGGTGCCACGCCCATAATCGTTTTTCTTGTTTTCTGGCAAATGAGATTAAAATAAAAATTCGAGAAAGAAGTGAGCAAAGATAAATGTGTGTATAATCGAAGTTGAATATTGAATGGTTTTGCAATTAACTTGGTATCGATTAATGTCGCAGTATTTGAGAGGTTTATCGAATTGCACTGATGAAATATTTCTTGGATTATCAATAATTACATTATTACTATTTTTTTCATTATACTTAATTATGTTGTTTTGAGTGTTACAATATTGAACACTGATATGACTAGTAGTATCAACTGTAAAAAATAGATAATTGCAGGTATTTTCTTGGATATAGCAATCATTTACATCGATACTTGAGTATGAAATGCCCGAAACGACACCTCTATCTCCTGTATGATAATTTTTGATGATGTTTATTTTAGATAGCTTGCATTTCATTTGATTATGGTATAAAATACCTTGCGTTTGTACAGAATTATTATAAAAATGAGAATTATTCACTTTTGATGCGCTTGAATAATATAAGCCATACGCTGTGTTCATTTCTCCTTTGTTAAGTGTATCATTTATATAACTTACTACAATTTCGCCATATAAGAGGTCAAATGAGAAGTCATCAAGAACTTTGCAATTAGAAATGGATGATTCTATGAAATAATTTTGACCTGATTTCGCAGATATTTGGCAATAAACGCCATCTTGCTCTCCGGTTATATCATATGAGCATATCTTCTCTTGTATACATCTGCCATTCTCTTGAATTACAGCGTGTGAATCTTGAGTCTCAAAAAAATTATAAAATTTGCAATCATAAATTAATAGATTTGCATTACTAATTGAAATAGAACCAAAAAGTACAAAGTCTTGAAATAAGATTTCATAAACTAATACGTTTCCATCTTGATTTATAAATTGGGGCTTATTGAATCTATAATCCAGATTGTAATCTGGATATGCGTTGTTCCAAATGGTCGTTGGCTCACTCAGTTACATAAATAAACAAGAAAAAATCTGACACTTTTATAATCTTAAATATTCATAAAACGCGGGCTCATACAATATATCAGAGAATACTCGCTTTTGGAAGTCATTCAAAAATAATATCTTGTGGATATTAAAAATGGAGTTAATTCTATAGATTGGGAATATAATTTTGAACTATAGGAGCTATTATCATATGCAATTGCTTAAAAATATCTGGAGATAAGATTTCATCTTTACGAATTTTGTTTGATTGATGAATATATGCAAAAAGTTCATAAAATAGTGCATTCTTTCGCATGTCCTTAGCATCGCATCAACTCTAACGACATTGAAAAAAAAATCACTAAAACATTTGAAAATAAGATAAAACTAGGAAGTATTCCTATTAATGTTTCAAATCTGTATATAACTCTTTCATGAAAACAGTTCTTGCAGTTTTTGAGCAAATTCCATCGCGTGTTTACATATTGAGGAAAAAAACGTTCAAACTCTAAAAAATTTAGTGTAGAAAAAAAAAGAAATGAATGATAAAATAATACAGCCAAGGAGAGGGCGGTCAGCAATGCATGCAATGACTGCTCCTCAGAGTACTCTAGGAAGTCCTCGTGGCCGAAATATACGAACAGCAAAAGGAATCAGACTTAGTTTCGATTTAACAGGTCTAATGCAAAATACACTTAATCCTGATGGGGAAGACACTTTAGCAGTTATAAAACCCGTTTTCAGGCAGTTTATCGAGAAAATATCCGACTTTTTAAATCATACTGGTGGAACTAAAGCAATTCGTGATGATTTACAAGGAATTACTCTAAAAACAGATGAATTGTTCTCTACATTTTACTCTCAATTAACAAAATCAGGACGTTCTGCTATACCAATTTCAAAAATTAAAACGATTTCTTTAACTACAATGTCTGTTAAATCCTCTGCTATTCCATTTGCTTTAATATGGCAAAGAATCATCAAACATATCAACAGAATCAAAGAAACAGGTGAAAAATTAATTCTTGATTCAATTAACGACAATTTCAACATAGTTTTGAACTCTTTAGATTCAATTATCAATAGCAATGGATACAATGCCGGCATGCATGATAATAATATCAAGAAAGCAAGGAAATTCCAACAAGTTGTTTGGAATTTACAAAGAAAGGTTCAAGATTTCTTCAATATCATCAATGTTGAAAAGAAATATCATGAGAAAGCAATTACCGATGAGCTTAAAGTACTTTCTCGTGATATTTCCGCTGCTTATACGAATGATTTTTCAAAGATTGCAGCAGTTTTCTCAGAAAACGAAAACAGCCGTAACAAAATATATACATGCATTTGTGAAGTTGTTTTTCAGCTACATTCTCTCACAATTTTCTCAGAAGATGTACTTGCGATTTCTAATGCGTATACAGATGTTGATCAGTACATAAATGTGATCGTTGACAGTCTCCAGATACGAGACAAGCTCAATGAAACATCTCCTGAAGAGGAAGAAGAAGAAATTCCTCGAAATACAACAAATTCGCTCAAAAAGTCAATAATTGACAGCGAAGGAGAGTATTTCCTTGTTGACATGGAGCTCCCTGAGATTGTCCATCGAGCATCAATAGCTTTCAAACGAGGAATCACAGACAGAAAGAGATTTGACGAATTTATGTCAGTTTTACGTAAAAAATCCGATCTTGTAACAAACGAAATCAAGACTTGCAAAGACACACTTCAAGAGCAAGCTCCAAAGATTGCTTCCTACGACGAAATGGAGAAGAGCCTTCAAGAAGCAACGAAAGAAATCACTGAGTTCAAAACGCAATCATTTATCCAGAAACAAACAATAAAAGATCTCAAAGACAAACTGAATGAAATGACGAACAACACGAATGTCAATGGCTTGAGATCGTGTTTGAACGATGTCTGCACTGTTCTTTCCAACAACACTGAAGAAATAAAAGCAAATGGATCAAATGATGACGCAATCATCGAAACAACGCGTCAACTCCTTGAAGTTGCAGCGAAAAACAAATGTTTGAGTTGCCAACAGAACGAAGAAGTATTTAAGTCTCTGAAACAGTTGTTAGGATCAGAGATGTATGTTGAAGAAGTCCAAATATTAATCAGAAAATATAATGAATTGTCAAATCATTATACATCGCAATCTGACAAAATTTCGGAATTGACGGAAGAAATAAAGACATTAAGAGAAAGTTTGTATGCTATAATTGGTGAGTTCAAACTCTCTTTGCCTGATGAAAAGAACTTGCCAACTTTCTCTGTAATGTGTGTAAAAGAACAATTGGCAATTTTGAATAATAAGTTTGAAGCTGAAAAAGTTCATCATTCTAAGGATATTGTTGCTATTACACAGATGATAAAGAAGTCATTTAACTTGGCAGAAAATACTTCTTTGGAATCTGATATAGAGAACTTACAAAAAGCGTTTCATTCCATTCAAAATGAAATGATAACTCAATCAAAATTCTTAAAAACCGTCGAAGAAAGATTGAAAGCTTTGACCAGAACGTCGGCAACTCCTAAGTCAATAATGGATTCGATTGATCAGATGCTTAGCTTAGTAGAAAACACAGAGAACCCATTGGAACCTTTAGTTAAAACTTTGAGAAGAACAATTGCGGAATCTAAAAAGTGCATTAACGTTATTGAACCAAAGATACAAGATTTAACTGGTATATCACTGGTTATTAATCAAGATCTTGGAATTGATCAACGACTTGCAAATATTTCCGCAAATTTGGAAACATTCTTTGCCAATCAATCTTAATTTCATAATTGTCTAATGATATTTTGTTTTGTCATATACTAACTTGACAAAAACAAATTTTATGATTTGAGAATTTTATTTCCTTCATTGTTTGATTTATTTTGTTTTTAATTAAAATGTATTTACTATTACTGTTTGTTTTATCAAATAAAATTACTATGAATGTCTGAAATTTGATAACATTGATAAAAATCTCTTTTTTTGACAAAAAATGAAGAGCCTTAAAAATGTCTCAATAACTGCTCTTCAGATGAGGTTTATCACGACTTCCCCATATTTATCAGGTGATAGTCAGATAACTATCATGAAATCAACGTTTTCCAGATCATTTCACCCGATATTTTATAACATTAATTCAATTAAAGCTCAGAAATCCACATTCAACAGATTTTTATCATCAGTTGTTTATTGTAATAAAGAATATAAATACATTTCTTCGGCATTTACAGAATCAAAAACATATGATACAACTGATTCATACCAATTCGATTGTTGTAAGTTTTCTGGCATCACTGGATCACCATGTCTTGTTCTAAATAATCCAGAAATGACTGTTAGAGTCAGAAAAACTACAATTCAACAATGCACATCAACAGTAGGAACAATAACATTAAATACAAGAAATACTATCTTCGATGGACTCCAGATGTCAGATTCTAAATCTCCAGTTGGCGGATTTTTTGCCGCAAATCAACAATCAAGATATGGCGGAGTTTCATGCTTATCATGCACATTTGTAGGCTCAGAATATACAGATACAACCTCTCGCGACCCATTTTACATTAATACTTCATCCTGTGTTTTGGAATTTACAAATATAACTTCAAATAAAATCAAAACTTGGGGAGCTGTATTTGGAATATCAGCTCCCGATTATTTCTGTCTCAAAAACTGCTACGTTAATAGTTGCGAAGGTAGATGTATTTTATGGTCACAATATACTAAGTCCTGTACCGTAGTTTCCTCGACGTTCGGTAGGGTATCAATTTTAGATGGCTCAGGCAATGCTATTTTTTGGGCTTCCACTAAAATGATTTTCAAAAATTCATATATCTCTCCAACTTCACAATCTACCATTGTTAACCTTCAATCTGGCGATGGGTCATTTTATTTCTCCTCTTGCTCGTTCACTACATCCGATAGTGGCACAAATTCAGGAACATCAAATCAATTTGGCGCTCCTTCCAAAGGAGAAACGCAAATAACATTTGCTCTCTACGAGAATTGCGAAGGCATCCCTGCAACACCTCCTCCCACCCCTAAAATAACCCCGCAAGAGACACTTGTCCCTACAAAATCTCCTGACACTCCAGAACCAACGCAATCGCCCGTAGAAACTCCAAGCCCGTCACAATCTGCGGTTCCTCCTGAGCGAACTGTATCTGCTACTCCATGGCCTTCACCTATTTATGAAGAAGCATTTGGATTTTCAGCTTTGGCCGCATTTGTTATTTGTATCATTGTTTTCTTCATTGTTTTCATTTACAGAGAGTTGCTGGAGAAGTCATCTTCAGCCACAATTGATGAAACAGAGAGAGTTCCGTTTGTTTTAAACAAGAGATCCTCATCTTCTGAAAGACGTGGTAATTATTTCTCTCTGAGCTCTGGAGATGATTCAGACTAACACAGAATACTTTTATGTATCTGCGATATATCATAATTGTTATTTGTAAATAAAATATTTTTCTTAGATAAATTTTAAAATTTTGACACTTTAGAAAATAGTTTCATGTTTAAAAAGTCAAAATATGAGACGAAATTTTTAAGAATCCTGCTTAAAAATGGATTCATTTATGAGAATTGTGACGAAATTTATATTTATATTGAAATTCTCTCAATTTTCTACATATGAAAACAATATCCTCCTAATATTTGTTTAAGATCATCTGGTATTATCTTTTAAATTTCTTATAATTTTCATTATCAAAATTATATTTAATTTTTTTGATATATATTATCAGCATAATTTGTTTGATTTACTATTTGCAATATATTTATTAATGAAAATCTCAAAAATAAGGAAAATGATGAAAAAAACGAGTTTATCGTACATGGATGCATTTTTCGTACATCAACACGATTTTGCCCATCCATATACGGTAAAACTATGGACTGTCAGTACCTTCGAGGAAACTTCCTACTTATTAACATTTGATGGCGTGAAATTTCGCTTATTCAATTTTTTTAATTTTAAATTACTTAAAGAATGCGAGTTTGTTAGTCATGAAACATTAGCAGTAATGCATCCTATATTCACACCTTTATATCCTTCGAAAGCTTTGTTTTTAATGGTAAAAAATCGAAGAACTATTTTAGCGTTTGATGATACATTATCACAAGTTCCATCATTAAGTTTAGATACAAAAATTGTTGTGCTTGCCATGTCATGGTCACAAAAATTCCAAACATTATACTTATCAGGTAATTTTGGCTGGGTTCGTGCTTTAGAAGTTCATGCTCATACTTCCATTTCAGGCACAGCTTGTGAATGGGAAGGAAAATGGACAACAAGACATAATTCTCAGTGGATGAATCATTTAGTATGTGATGACACTAAAGAAATCCTATTTGGTGCATCAGGAACAGATGTTTACATCATGTCGATGAACGATGGCAGCTTATTACAGAAATTTAATACAGGTCATAAAGCGAATATCTCAGGAATCAGCTATTCTCCTGAGCACTTGATGTTTTTCACCGCAGCTACAGATGGCATAGTCAAGACCTGGCAAGTTTTCGAGAAAAGCGCTCTCAATACCCAAACGATTGACCAAGTTCGGCTTGGACCAATACATTTGATCATAGATTCCATGTCAATCATCACAGTATCCCACGAAAGAGTCATCCGCCGCTACAATATGATGACAGGAAACCTCATTGGCTCATATAACCTCGAGCCATCTGTTCCATTAGACATGAAAAACGTAGAAGCGGCCATAGACTTACAATCCGCAATGACCTACAAGACAGAGAAGAAGTCCTGGGTTTTCCAAAGCGAAGGCGGCATAATCAGGCAGTTCCAAGCCTGTTTTGCTCCGAAAGAACTTTCAATTTGTTCAGATGCTGTTGTTTCAATTTTGGTCGACCACAATGGTAAAATTTTTGCTCTGTCGAAGACCAACATCATCCACCAGTTGTACGCTGACACCCATGAATCAACTGTCTACGATTTGGATACAATGCCAATTGCTAACACTGGAAAACCACATACTATTTCTGTTCCTGTTTCCGAAATGGTTTTACACAAAGGAATAATTTACGTTGGTTTTTCGAACGGAGAAATCAAATGCTTTAATACAAATAACAAGCAACTGTTCGAAATGAATGAACCAACACTTGGTAACAGAATAGACTCAATGCTGCCTCTTGAAAACGTAATGACAGTTAGACATTCTTATTGCAAAAAATGTAAAAAAGTGACAACTTTATTATTCACTTCCACAAGTAATGGCGGCATTGTTATGCATTGTCCAACATGCTGGGATTATATTGGCAGCTGGAAGATCTCAAATATCGGAATGCTCCACATGGAAAGGACTCCTGACGGTAAATACGTCATCGGATTGGAAGATGTTGTAATTCATATTTATAAGGTTAATGAACAATATTTTGAAGAAGTTTTCACATTGAAATTGGACGAATTCGAGATCGCTCAGACCTTCAAGTTCGCAACTAACAGTTTATTAGTTGTTTGCCTAGATAACGGTAAAGGAAAAGTCTATGAGTTACAAGAAGATTTGCATGGAAATCCAACTTTGACACTTTTGCATAATATGAAACTCCATAATTCTCCATTTACTTCTATCATTTCTTCCATGGATCTACTCAAATTCGAAGGCGGATTGGAGCTAATTAAGAAAGAAAATCTTGAAGGATATGTCTGTTCTTTGGGAACAAATGATACATTAACAATAGCTGATTGTATCACAGGTATTGTCCAATACACGAAAGACACTCCAAAACACACAACAAACCATGAAATGGCATTTATTTTAGCAGGAAAATTAATGATAGTTTTGGGTGTTGATCAAAATATTCGGTTATTGGATTGGCCTGATTTCCAAAGAATTTATCCTTCTCCACCACATACTCCGAAGAAAGAAGAAGAGGAAGATAAGAAAGAGTTATCAAGTGAAGAAGAAGATGACGATGTTGTTCCTTTCTTCCAACAAACAACGAATAACATGAAAAACAATTATTTCAGTTCTTCATCTTCAAGTTCTCAAGAGCATTTCAATTTGGAGTCAGGAGAAAACAACTTGAACAATGTAAATAATGAACCAATATTGAGATATCCTGATATTCCTCCTGGAGGAAGAAAGAGAATGGACTTGATTTTCGAAGACGGACATCCGAAAATTGTCGTTGAAGGTGAAGAAACTTATACTTTTAATTTGGATTCTCGTCCTTCTGTTGGAGAATTGATAGCTGCTCCTCAATCTGATATAGACGCAGTGATGCAGCACAACGCAAATATTATTAAGAAACTCATTGCTAATGATCCAAGAGTTGCTGCTGCTTTCCAACCACAAAAGAAAATCAAAAGAATCAGAGCGAAAAAAGTGGAAAATGTCGATGAAGAATTCTTTTATTCGTTCTTTTTGACGTTGGATGTCAAATCTGTTCCAAAAGAAGTATTCCAAGAGATGCACAGGAAGAGGCTTGAGAAACAGAGTGCCAGGAAATCCATTAAATCTATCTCTTCGTCATCAGCAAGAACAGAAAACTCTCAAGAAGAAAATGAAAGTGATGAAATAGAAGTTGTCAGAAAAATTAAGCCAATAAAGAAAATTGGCAACAGAAAAACTCGTGAAAATAAGAAGAAACAAAGAGTTTTCGAGATCGAACTAGAAGATGGAACAATAGTACAAACAAATGAACTAACAGCTGATATCCTTGCAAACTTAGCAAATTCAGAAGTCAATGATCCAACAAGAGTGGCTTACAACGCAAGTAACATAAATGTTCCAGGAAAAATCTTCCAAAAAGCTCTGAAAGGTCTCAAAAAAGTATCAGAAAACAAAGCCAAAAAGCCAATTATTCACTTGACACAACAAGTAGCTTTGCCAATCCAAACAATCATGCCAAATGGTGTCTACATTGGTGGTTCCGAAGCGAGACATTTCCACAACACAAAACCAACATTTTATGATGATTGGATTCCTCCGAAACAACCAAAACCATATTCCCAATCAATGAGTGGAGCTGATTTCATGCATTGGGAAGGAGTAAGGTTCCACAAGAGGCCTGAGCATCATGGATTCATTAAGAACATCTCGTTGAGTGAACAATATTTTGATATCAATGAATACGATGAATACGAAGAAGAAGAGGAAGAAGAAGAAACATTGGAATCAATCCAGAAAAGAAGGAATTTTGTCAACAACATTTTCGATAGAAGGAGACATTCAAACCTTACAAATATCGAAGAATTCGATCAGGCATCAGATGAATTCGATCCTTCTGGATACGAACCAATAAAAGAAGAAATATTCCCTGCATTGAAAGAAGCAAAATCAAATGAAAATGTTGTCGAAGAAAAGGCTGATACATTTGGAGAAGAACCAATATTGTCAAATACAACAAATGATGTCAAAGCATCGAGTCAGATCCAGCTAATCAACACTTCATTGTTTGATCAGTGCAATGACTCTTCCGCGAGTTTGTTTTCGATGTCCGGATTGAACATTTTCGATAACAACAACCAAAGAGCACAAAAACTCGTAAATGAATCTCCTTCTTTGAAGATATTGAGTGATATATACGGAGCAAGTGATAATCCACTGGCTGATCTCATAAAGAATGCTCCGCCAATGTCAGCAGATGATATACAGAACTTGCAACTCAACAAACTTGGTCCTCTTCCTGAATGGACACCTTTAGCTGATACAATTCCAATGGAATCGAGTGGTCCTCAGGAATTGCATGGATTCACAGTTGCTGGTGTTGCCAATCCTAATTATGGTAAGGGAAGACCTCGATCTCCTCCTTCTGGATTGTTTACTTTGAATGATATCAATAATTCTTTGAATGTTGGCAAAAACTTTTTGCCGATGATTTCTGAGAATTCCCAAGAAGATTTCTTGTTGGATTCTATAACAGAAGCAAGTTACGGAAACGAGGATATTGAGCCATTGGATTCTCCTTCTTCTGTTGCTTCATTCCAGAGTTCTATTCTCGCAAAGAAACCTCCAACACCTCCAAAACCAAAGTCGGCATCAGTTCTCCAAGTTGAAGAACATTTGAAGAGAAATGACTTCGCTGCTTTGAGAGAAGTACTTGATGAAGTTGGATTGATAGAAGACAACACGCTGGTCGACCAACCAAAGTGGCAACCAACAATTAACTTCTTGAGTTTCCACCAGAAAGCTCTTTCCAACAATTCTTCGACTGTTTCTTTGTTGAGTCATCATTCTTCGAAGCACAATGATGAAGAAGAAGACAGGAACTCTGCAATTCCTGAAACAATTCCTGATGAAACAACTGAAATACAGAACCTTCCTTCCCAAGTTTCTACTGCTTCTCGCGGAAGTTTCTCCAGTCTTCCTTACGAGGCGCAGACAATCGAAGACAGCGATGGATCTTCACACACAGTCAGCGGACTCATTCCTGAAAACAAGCCGGAAATCAAATTGCCTGATTCTCCGAAACAAGAACCATTAAACAGGAAATCAAGTGATTTGAACATGATTTCTGAAGCTGACGAATTACCTCCACCAATCATGGAACAGATCAATGAAGATGATGAATCAATGACACATGAATCAGTTGAAAACATTGCGGAAACTAAATCAGACGAATCAGGAATCATTCAAGAAGAAAAAGAAGAAAAACATGAAGAGGAAGAACATAAAGAAGAAGAGAATCATGAAGAAGAAAAGAAAGAAGAGGAAGAAGATTCTGATGTTGACATTGATGGAGAGATAGAAAGAATGTCTCAACAATCACAAGCGAAATATGATTTAGAACAGAAACTGAAACAAGAAGAGGAAGAAGAAGAAAAACACGAAGAAAAAATCGAGGAAGAAGAAGAAAAAAAACAAGAAGAACCAAAAGAAGAAAAGAAACAAGAAGAGGAAGAAGAAGAATACGTCGAAGAAGAAGAAATAACTGAATACCAAACAGACACTCAGACATATCAAACAGAACAAACAAATGTTACTGAAGAAGAAGAAGAAGTTGAAGAAGAAAAGCATGAACAACAAAAAATTGAGGAAGAAGAAGAAAAACGTGAAGAACCTGAAGAAAAGAAAACAGAGGAAGAAGAAGTCAAAGAAGAAAAGAAACAAGAAGAGGAAGAATCAGAAAATGAAGAAGAAGATTATCAAACAACTTCAACAGAATTGTCTTCAACAACTTCTGAAGATTTGAGTAACTTGGAACAAGCACAAAACGATCTAAACAACGTCTTATCAAAACAAGAAGAACAAAATCAAGTTGAAGAAAGACAAACTCCTGATTTAAACATCCCTCAAAATGATCCTTTGATAACAATAACTTCTCACAGAAGTCAGCAGTCAAGTGAAGCACAAACACCTAAACTACAGATCGCAGAAGAAATAGGAGATGTCGATCTCGCTAAAATGAATGCAAAACAAGCAAAGAAAAGACCTCCAAGATCAAGAAACAATGAAAAGGTTGAAAAAGTTGAAAAAAGTGACAAGAAATTATCAAAGAAAGGAACAAAACTCACTGCAAGCAAGAAAGACTTGAGGGGCTCCAAGAAATCAGTAGATCACTTCGATACAAGTGATCATAACAACAAATTAACGAAAGGAATCACAATGGAAAGCATTCATTCGGATGATTCAAATGAAGAAGAAGAAACTGGACAATTACAAAAAGATCAGATCACAAACAAGTCAAAGGAACAATTACCAATTACAAAAGACCAGCCTGCAACGAAATTAAGTCGTTCCAATCGTAGTTCAGCACAAAATTCGACATCAAATGTTTCCGTTGAATCTGTTTCGAAAGTTAAAGCTGTTGCAGGAAACAGAGGCCAAGGAAAGCAAAGGAGAACTATTGGAAGAAAGAACAATGATGAGAAGATTCCTTTCGATAATACAATCTCATCTATCACTGAAGAAGAAGGTCCTGATCAACCTCCTGAAACTCTCAAGAAAAAAGTTGTCAAAAAGAAAGTTGTCAAGAAAGAAGAACCAAAGGATTCTCCTCTTGTCAACAGAAAGGACCAACAGAGGAAGGAGGAAGAGGAACTCCTTGCAAAGTTAATGGCAAATACAACGGAAATGAATATAACAGCAGATTTGTCTTCTTTAGGAATTACTGGACAAAAACAAGTTGTTAAAATCGAAAAACAGAAAAGTAGATCTCTTTCTTCACGTATCAACTTGGATGATCCTCCTGAATCATTGAAGATTATCAATGAGAGAGAATCAAATGAACGTCCGAAAGAGAAATTCCCGAATTACACAATAATAAGAAACAAATCTTCAAACGATTTGCTTTCGAAGAAAGAATTCGAAAGGCCAAGACTGAGAATGATGGCTGAGTACGAGACAAGCTTGGCTCCTAAGGCATTCAACTCTTTCTATGCTCCTTCATTGTGGGAGAGAAGAAGAGGAGTCTTAAGAAGAAATTCCATTATTTAATTTTTATTATTTTATAATGTTTGTATAAATATTTAATTTTTTTTTACAAATAACTATTACTAATCATTGAAAGTGTATGAAAACCATAACCATTGAAAGCATTGTTTCATAGAAAAATAACTATCATAGCCTCAATTCAATCTTCATTTTTGAGAATCAAATATTTTTGGCACTTTTATAAAAATTTTTATATTCTGAAATTTTAAACGTCATCGATGCAAGTTATGGATGATTTATGCCAAAGAATATTTGATATACAGCTAGCACTGGAGATGGCTGTTAGTGGACCTATAAATGCAAAGCAAGTACAAGAACTTTCTGCTCAAATGTCTCAAATTGAGCATGAATTAGAATTACATGAAAGTCAAGTCGACGCGATGCTTCCATTAATCGAAAAGTCAAAAGATATCATTCAAGAAATTCAACTCGCAAAGCAGGTTTTCGAAAATGAAATTCATCAATAATTCCAATTCCTCCAAATTTTTATTTTTACAACTCATTGTTGCAAATTACTTTTCGAAATTTAACCACTGCCCACAAGGTTTATAAAGTTATAAAAATTTGTAATGATGAGTTGTTTACTGAGGATTGAAGGTGTTTGATGAATATGTTTTGCTTCAAAAGAGAATTACAGAAGAGTTTGAAACTCGTTCTTTTTCAATTTTGGAAAATTCAATATTATATTGTTTTGTAGAGAACCGTGCTTATAAGAAATAAGATTCCTATTAAAATTAAACCATTTTAATATGTTTTCTTTATTTAATGTTTAATAATTTTTTTTATATTTTCTGATTTGGAATTGAACAGTATCTGATATTTAAAATTAAACAATTGTTAATATTTTTTATATTAATATATTTATTATTATCCGGATAGAAAATAAATTTATAAAGCATCAGCAACTGGATCATCCCAGTAGCCGGACTGGACTTCAGAGATATGCTTCCTTTGCATCAAAAGCATGCATAATCTGCTTTGTCCAATACCACCGCCAATTGTCTGTGGAAGTTCATCGTTCATGATCATCTTGCAGTATGGGTTCTCGAGTCTGTCAACAGCATGAACCTTCTGGAGCTGTGGAACTAATGTATCCTTGTTAACACGATATCCCATTGAAGAAATTTCAAGAGATTCGTTTAAGGCGTCACTCCAGTAGATGATATCGCCATTGTTATCCCAATCATCATAATCAGGAGCTCTTGAGTCGTGGATAGAGCCATCTCCTAATTCCTTCCCAATCTGTTGGATAAAGACGGCCTTATGAAGTTTGGCGATCTTGTTCTCACGTTCTCTAGCTGAGATGTTTGGATACTTCTTACGTAAGGCTTCGGAAGTGATAAATGTGATTGTCTTTGGAATAATCTTCTTATTTTCAAGTTCCTCATCAGAGATGTTTGGATACATGAACTTAAGAAGTTCTGTCTCTAAATCGTAAATGCAGGAGTGGATTGTGTTGACAACTTCAACAACATGTTCTGGGCCTTGTTCTTCAACCATTTCCCAATCCCATTGGTCGACATACATTGAGTGAGTCTTATCAACGTTCTCATCCTTTCTGATAGCGTTCATATCAGCATATAAAGCTTTGATGTTGTATTTCTTAAGAGCAACACGTTTCCATTTAGCTAATGACTGGACAACTTCCATAACCTTGCCCTTGTGTGTGAAGGAAACCTTCTCTTCAACACCATTTAAGTCATCATTGAGGCCAGATGACTTTTCAAGGAAAATTGGAGAAGAAACTCTGATGAAGCCGAGTCTTTCCTTAAGGAGTCTTGGAAAAGCGTACTTGATGTACTCTATTTCCTCAAGTGTTGACTTGTATTGCTGCTGTGGAGGCATAATATATGAAAAATGAATTTTCTATAAGTATTCAAAATATTTGTATGGATGAGTGGTCAAGATTATGGATGACTCAATGAAAAATTGAATGCTGTCAAATTTTTTATGAAAGTTTTATTTGCATTTGTGAAAATGTTTATTCTTGTTACCACGAATACTTTTTATTTTTTATTTTTTGACAAGTTTACAATTGCTTGATTTTATGGAAAAATTTGAACTTTGAATATTATTTTCGTCAATTTTTACCTTATTGGTGTATTCATCCGAATGTGTGTGAGAGATTAGTTCATGATTTAAGATGATTTTAAGAAGTTTTTCATTGTTTTTTACATTTGAGAGTTTTATTTCAGAGAGAAATGTTTTATGGAAAAGAAATATAAATAGTTACATAACAGTGATTAATATTTTATAATTTTATTCACAGAAATTGATGTTATTTTGTTTACAACATTGATTCTGATTCATGATTTCCTTTGATTTTTATGAATGCATATATGCATCTTGTAACTTAAGGTAATCAGTAAATATTAAAGGACACTGATCGTAAAGAAAATCTGACTGAGAAAAAAAATCTTTGATGGGGATTGCGGCTCAGTATAAAAAGATCATCTAGGTGTTTTACTTAGTATAAATTGATTTCAATGACGAATCTATTTTGTTCTTTTTCTCGAATATACGAACAAAAAAAAATATCAGAGGATATATTGTTAGATCTGTAAAATTAATGATCTACACAAAATGTTGAAGTATAATTTTGAGCAGATGAACTGATACTGAAGGTTCTAAAACAGAATAAATAATAAATTCTTCAAATAAAAGGAGGATAACGTCAATCTAATATGGTAGCTCAAATTCTTTGTTTGACATCTTAAAATATATATAAACAACAATAAAATCGGAGAAAATAATTGTTTGAATCAAAGATGAAACAATGAGATTGGTTTGAACTCTTGTTGAAGTAATATAGCTATAAAGCCAATACATGAAATATATCATTCTGTATAAGGAAAGGAGAAAAATGTAATCTACTTGGATTATATTAGTTTTGCTAGATCTTCGTAGTAAAATTATCTGTGGTAAGATTCCAAAAGCTTCAATCCATAATGATACCGCATGGAAAAATGTCCAAATAAAAACTTTTTCGAATCGAAGCTTTGGACCAAATATGAGTGCACATAGTATTGACAGAGCATATATTATTGATATATACAGTGTATCGCGTTGTTCTTCGTAAGTTTTATAAAATTTGAATCTGACTAAATAGATTAGGTATGCATATAATGAAATGATTGCTAATTTAAAAAGAATTGAAACGAATGATCCTTTAAAAATCCATGGATTTACGTATCTGAGTATGTAACATGTTAAATATAAAATTAAAGACTTCAATGAAACAGCATCGCATCTACGCTTAATTTTTATCTTAGCTAGCAATAAAACAATCGATGCTAAATGTAAAAAATCTGCAATTCCAATCAAATTCATCTTAAATCTTGTCACTTTTGGAAAAAAATGAAAAATTGGGGAATGGTAAAATAAATGGTTAATAACGTGAAGTATTTATTTGGATGTAGGATTGAGGATACCTCGTGCAGTATTTTGTTTAAATTTCAGTTGCTTATTATGGATTCCAATTGATAGAAATGATCTCATTTGTTGAGAATTTATGTTATATTTAAAATTTTAAACATACATGTGAAGCGCCGTTGGCCCAATTGGATAAGGCGACTGCCTACGGAGCAGTAGAGTCCAGGTTCAAGTCCTGGACGGCGCGATTTTTTCATTTTGGTGTTCTTCTTTTTTGTTCATCGATGGTATACTAGATTATATATGTTGTAAATGATATATATCTTTTCTAATATTAAAAATGATATGCCGCATATAAAAATTGTTATCCAAATGATAAAAAAACAAAATATATTTTTTATTAATTACAAGAAAACATATCTACTCTTCGACGATGAAACGTTTTTGATTTTTGTATGCTTCAAGCTCGTAATTCTGCTTAAAACTTGAAATCAAATCGATAAAGAATCTCAAATTGAAAACAGGAAGAATTCTCTCCTTGAACAATGGATAGATGATTACAATACAAATGAACACTCCGATTAAAGCGTAAATTGGGTAAATTCCAATAATTGCTTTGCTCTCAACGTTTTTGATGCCTTGAGATATCTTAATAGACTTGATTTCGTGGTATCTATTAATAAACAAAATTCCAATAGCAAGAACGATTGCAAAAGAAATTAAAACCGATAATAAGTATTTTGATGCTTTATCATATGGTGATTCGATGTGAGGCTTGTATTTGAAATCTTGCATATCATACTTCCATGCATTTGGGTTTTCTTCTTGATTTTTGATGAAAGATTTCGGATCAATTCTCCTTCTGACAAATTCCTTTTTCGGAGCTATATTTGGTTTTGGTTTTATTTCTTTTTCAATTGGTTCTTCATCTGAATCATCAGCGACTTTTTCGGATTGAGTTGGTTCTATTTTACGAATTATATGTTGTGGAGGTATTCTTGAAGTTGATGGTTTTTGTTCTTCTGTGCTTGAATGTTGAGGCTGTTTGTCCTGTTGATTTTCGGAATTATTTTGATTTTTATTTTTCAGACGAACTCCTGCGACATTTATAGTTATAGATGATGTTTCATCGATTTCAAGACTACCGATTTGAACTGAAGGATTGAGAATTTTTCCATTAGCTATAATTCGGACATTTGTTTCATCAGATGTTAACTCGCAAAGCTTCAAAAGGTGTTTCTGGAATTGACCAATTGTATATTTTGCAGGAACTTTATTGATTTTTAATATCTCCTTTGTTGCGACAATTTTAGCTATAATATTCACTGACATCAATAAAAATTATGATTTAATAACCATTAATTTCGAACATTTATCAGTAGTGGAAGATACTTAAATCTATGAAATTGTTAAACAAAGTAGATTTTTGGGAAAAGAAATTTCAAGTTTGGAAAATTTAAAAGAAAATGCTTTAATCAACAATCTAAATAGTTTAAAAGAATTTTGAGGACATAGATTGATCGAAACATAATATTATCATTTTCAATTTTTTGGATCTTGGATTTAATTTCTTTTCTGAGTTTGAGGACATTTGTCCTAGCTTTAGTATGGTTCCAGAATATAAAGATTAGTACATAAATTTAAAAGAAAGAAGTTTTTATAATAAACAAACAGAAGATTTTATAATATGAACAAAATATATTACTGTGTAATAGTTTGTGGGAGTGGGAGTGTTTCATCCTTTTGATTCGACTCAATAAAGATTTTTGTAGATAAATTTTCCCAAACTATATAAGCAGCGATGAATCCTATAAATAATCCAGCTAGAACATCGTCAGGATGATGTCTGAAATCGACTATTCGTGTTGCGCCAACGTAAATTCCAAATAATGCAAATAATGCTGAGAAAATGATTGCGTATGGTTTTGCGTACAAAAACTTAATGAAAAATGCTGCCATGTAGATTGTTGCTGACATAGCTGTAGAAGAATGACCTGATGGCCAAGATTTATGTTCTTCTTTGAGTATTTTTTGTGGACATTCGGTTAAATTTTTCACTCCACATCTAGCGTAAATATCTGGTCTTGCGCGTCCAACGTAGCTCTTTGGAACATTTACAAAAATATTGCTCATTGAAATAGCAAAAACCAATCCCCATGCAACTGGAAATAGATCAAATCTGCAAAAATACTTCGGATAGCGCCTTGCAAGGAAGTATAATCCAATAAAAATTAAATTGAAACCTCCAAATACAATGAATGATAAAAGGAGAAATGGTATTTGTGATTTTTTCATTGGATAATTGGAATCTCCGTCATTTTCTGGTATATATAAATAATTTGGTTCGATTGTTGAAAGACCAAGCCAAACAGCAAGAGCAAGGATTGATATGATCATGTCCTGGTAATCAATAAAGTACAATATTCGTTTCCAGAGTGGATCTCTCTCATCAATTTCAATCATTATTATTAAATTGTAAAGAACGATCAGAGTTTACAAAAATTTTCATAAAATATATACAATACTATGCAAATATCGATTTCGAGAGAATTGTATTTATAAATAATCGTTTTCTTCACAATTATGATTGTATAATAGATTTTCTCATTTGGGAGTTTGATACTGTAATCTATCAATTCTAATGTAAATGTAGTATACTATGCAACAGAGTACTAGTTAATAAAGGAGTATTTTAAAATATTTAGCTGAAGTGTCAATTGAATTGCATCAAGTTGATGAAAAATAAGAATTTTGGACCAACATTATGATACTTTTGATCAAGATATTAAGAGTATGAAGAAATATTACTAAAATATGCTAATTTCATATGAATTTGATTCAAATTTTAACAAATTAAACAAATTTAATCGTGAATATTGAAAGAAATACAATAAAACTCTCTCATATATTATATCTATCTATATGTCATCGTTAAATTCGGTCATGAAAAATTCCAAAAAAATTTCAAAATTTCAAAAATGAAATCAAAAAATACGATTTTCAAGATAAAAAGAGAAAAATTAAATATTTTTGGAATTATAAAACCATTTTAAAATTGATTTAAACATGATCAAACTTATGATGCAAGCAAAATCAAAAGAAAATTCCAGAATATATATTTTATGAAAGAAATTATTCAATAATATGTATTTCTAAATGTAAAACAATTAATGTAATCAAATAAATTTTACTAAATTTATCCGCGAAGTTCTGGATGTGCTTCATATAATTCGATAAGTCTAGCCTCGTATTTGTTCTTGAGTTTAGAAAGCTGTGGCTTCTGGGATGGTGTAAGGAGGCCATTATCAATTGTAAATTTGACATCATCAAGAAGAATTGCAGTTAATTTTTCGAAACCTCTAAGATTACGAGCCTTTGCGAGCTCATCGAGGTTCTTAATCATATCATCATGAGCGATCTTTGATTCCTTGAAGTTTTCGATACCAGCTTCCTTCCATTCCTTAATCTGCTGTTCTGTTGGGATAACGACAGCAATTGGATGGTTATGGTGGCCATCAGCGTAAATGTAAATGCCAGAAACGCCCTTGGCCGAACCATAAGCGTCTGTAAGAGAAGTCAAAGAGATATATTCTCCTTGAGAGAGTTTAACGAGTTGCTTGACTCTATCGATAATTTGGACTGTTCCATCGCTTGTAATGATACCGATATCGCCTGTAGCGAACCAGCCGTCCTGTAATGCTTCTTTTGTCAACTCCTCGTTCTTGTGGTATCTGATGAATACGGATGGGCCGCGGAAGAGGATTTCGCCGGATGGATTCTCAGCGTGTGGGTCGTAATCCATGCCTTCGACTCTGCGCAATTTGAGATCTGTAGCAATGGCTGTTGCGCCGACTGTCATTGGGTTCTTGGAGTTGATCTGCTGGATGCAGCCGGCAGCGGAGATCTCTGTAAGTCCGTAGCCTTGGATGATGTTTGGTGTAATGGCAGCGCGAAGGAAATTGTAGACTTCTGGGAGAATTGGAGCACCGCCGGAGACGATGAATCTGATTCTGCCACCGAGAGCCGCACGGAACTTGGAGAAGAGGAAGTTATCGATAAGTAATGATGTTGGCTTGTCGTTTAAGAGGGCATCGATCTTTAATTTGAGGGCTCCACGGATCAAGAGTCTCATTGGTGTTGGAAGCTTGTCGATCTTGGAGTTCATTGTCTCGGCAATCTTATTAAATACACGAGGAACGCCAAGCATCATTGTTGGTCTAAGGGCCTGGACATCATCCATGATGTTCTTGATGCTTCCTGTGTAGAAGCCGATTCTGCAGCCTTGTGCGAGGAAACATGTTTGAGAAGCAAGTTCGTAGATGTGGGCGAGAGGTAAGAATGAAATGTATGTATCGGAGGTTGTAACAGAACCGTTTGGATCAGCAAGGCCTGTTCCACCAGCGATGATATTTTGGTGGGTCAAGACGCAGCCTTTTGGTGTTCCTGTTGAGCCAGATGTGTACATGATGATGGCAACATCTGATGGCTTAACTGGATATGGCTTGAAATCTTTAACTTTACGACCATTCTCTAAGATTTCGGTTGTTGTATGGATATTTGGACGATCTGTTGGGGCAGTATCGCCAATAACGATGATATGCTTCAATGGTGTGTTTGGTTCATCGAAAATCTTGAGGGCTGACTCAAGTTTTGTTGGATGAACAAGAACAACTTTGCATTCTGCATGGTCAACGATATATGAGGCAGCACCAGCGCCAAGGGAGTCATAAACTGGAACTGTTACGGCACCTAAGAAATGGGAAGCATACTGACCAATCTGCCAGTACATGCAATTATGGGAATAGATACCGATGGAGTCGCCATATCCAACACCAAGTTGTTGGAGACCAGCTGCAAATGATGTTACGTATTCATATAACTGTGTATATGTGATCCATTTGTAAGGACCATATTTACCGTCTGGCATAACTTCTCTTTCACCAAAACATTCTTGCTCATGATACTTAATACTCGATGCTTTAATAAGTTGTGGCGTTGTAACAGAGTCTGGCTGGCTTCTGAAGGTAGCAATATAAGCTCCGCCAACTTGGAGAAGTCTGTTATAGTTAATATAAACAGGACCACAATTATCATCGGTTGGCTCATCAGTTGGCACGCAATACGTGTGCGGATCAGTTGATGGATAGGCACCCATTATTTGGATTTGAAGTGACTTGAGTTGATGATGCGATTTTGCATCATATCATTTTTTGTGATTTCTGCATATTTGGTAAATACATTATATGGATAATATGAAAAACACCCTCAAATGTGAACTTTTTCTAACTTCTCAAAATTTTATTTACAATTAATTTATCCCAGTAAACATAAGCGTTTAAATAATTATATTTAAAAATCATGTTTTTGATTGTGATGAATCTCAAAATTCAGAAGCAACGTTAATGTCAGACTTCAATTTTTTTGGATCATTTTTCGATATTTTTAGAATAATAGTGAATACTTGAACATCATTGAATTTTGCAATATTCATAAAATTATTTTCAAAATTGAATACAGTCACAGGTATATTTGAGGCCATTACAGATGAAACGTTACTCACAAAGAGATATGTATATTCATGATAAACTTTATTTTATAATATGAATGATAAATTCAAAGAAAGGAAGATTTTCAAATTATTTTTGAATAAATTCTTTGTCATCTTTATCGAATTCATGCTTATTGCACGAGTCCCTCACCTCTAATTCGTATTTTTCAATTGGTTCGTCATCCATTTTGTACCATTCATTTACACAGCAGTACATAGCTCGATAGGAGCCAAGAAATACATCGTAAAATACATTACGTGTAACATGCGTTTCAACTGCCGTTTGAAGTCCAAACCATTTAAATTCGAATCTAATTACTTTAATGCATAAAGTAATGGGGCCATTATAATGCGAGACTCATTCAGGTGGTTTTGAATCATCTGATATACCTTCTAGTCCTACCAATTCATCGATTCCAGCTTCAGGGAATTTCAAACCATGGCAATCATATTCATCTAATGATGATTTTGGTCCATTTAACAAATCTAAATAGTATACTCTTCTAAGTTTCAATTCATTATCAGGAAGATTTAAAATATTTTCCGGAATTTCATCACCATTTTTGTAAGGTATATGCATACTTTCATTTGTAAGTATAAAACTATTTCCCATATCAGGAATGTTGAATTTTACGTCGAAATGCGGGTATGGATTGCGATTAATTTCATGAACATGAGCGTATTTTTCGGGAATTGCCCATCTAATCCATTGAGGTGCATGCGATTTGATGTGGTAAATTCTATGAACTTCAAATCCTTTGTTATCATTTTCTTCAATAGGTTTTCTTTCCACGACTTCAACGCCATCGCCTCCTTTTGTTTCCTCATGAGATCTGCGAGCCATAGCATATCTTGATGATATGCGAGTTTGATCCATCGTAAATGGGAGGAAAATTCGAAATTCAACAATTTTCATTCTAAATTTAAAATCAATCGAAAAACGGTTTGATTCTCTGTCATGTTCATTAATGATGATTTTTCATCTTTTGATTCCGATACAATTTTTTCTTCAATCGATCAAAATTGTAGAAAATCATATTATTCATTTGCAATTAGTAAAAAATACTCCAACATTGAACAAAACGACAATTTACCAACTGGCATAAGCAAAATAGGAATTTTTGTTAATGAAGAGATATTTTTAATCATGGGTCTTAGTCACTACAAAAGGAGTAATACAATACTAAATTAAACTCTTCTGAATGATATATTTATATATAAATCAAAGATATTATCGACTGACACAAAAAAAGCATAAACACATAATTTCATGCTAGAAACAATTATTTCGCTATATATTGTTGTAAACAGAAATTCATCAAAAGTGACACCTCAGAAAAGCTAAAATATTGAATTTTTGGAACTTTTGATAGAGCACGTTTTTAAATATTAATTAAAGTAAATGTATATTTTGTAAAGATTCTTTTTAATAAAAACTAAAATTTTGAAGAAGAACACAAAATCTTCTGAAAAATAATATCACATAAACTCATATTATTTTCTAATATATAACTATTTTATATAAAAATCAAATTCAATGATCTTAAAAGCGAAGGATAAACCTCAAAATTTACGAATATAATGAGTGGGAATATAATGCTTATCTATCATAAAACCATATGAAATATCAATTTTTGCTTTACGCCTAATTTTTGACGACAATTAGCAAAAAATGTTAAATGTTAACACTCAGTCCATTTGAATATGAAAAATAAAATTGACTTTGATTAAATGTTTTTATTTATCATGCAATTCTTCTTGCGACCAAAGATTTGAATAAAAGTTCAAAAAATAAGATAGCTTAAAAAAATAATACGTAGTGTTTACTAATAAAATAATATAATTCTATTAAAATGATTGATCCAAAAAAATATAAACCAAAATAATTGTTATAATTAAATGAAGAAGTAATTTAAAATAAGGGTTTCGTTTTGCGAAAAAACATACAATACGCAATTTCGCTAAAAACATTTAGCTAGTAATTTCGACCTTTGACTCCACTCAAGACGTCACTTTTTAATTTTGCGGTATCATATTTTTGGAAAATCTTTATGAATATTATATAAAAAGTCTCTTTAATATCTATATTTCATATTTTTATCGATTTTTTAAAGTTTTTGCGAAAAGTATTCAATTATTTTTGCTATTTGGTCGGGTAAATGTCGGATTTGCGACATTTTCTGATATGATATTCAGATTCTACGTTGATAATAATGCTTATAGAACCCTCTGCTATTGTGTCAAAATTGCGAAACCGATAGCAAAAATATCTCGCAATATCAAAATTGAGATATTGAGTGAATTATGCATTATAGAGATTAAAAATCTGATTTGTGAAAACATCTCATCAGTTTCTAGCTAATTCAAAAATCTTTACTATCTTATTCGATTAAAATGAAAAGGGAATAGTTTCATTATGCTTTAAATGACAGCCTTATAATATAATCATAGTTTTCGCTCAATATGCAGCATTTTTTTTTTCGAAATCTATGGTCAATATCCTAAATACTGATTGCTTTGCATTCATATCTCTTACATTTTCTATACCCACATCACTATTCATTGCTATTCCATCTTTTCTTTTTGTTTGTTTCTCATAATTTCTCAAAAAACATGATAACTTGATATTTGTAAATATCATACTTTATAACGTAAATAAGAACTTGACCTATTAAGAAAAGCAGTAATGAAAAGAAAATCTGAAATTCAATAAAAATTACAAGTTTCTGATGACAATTAGCTTAATTAAACCAGGTACAAGATTATATAATTGTATTTTATCCAATTATCCATATAATATCTTATCCAGAAAAAATAACTTGATCAATACCAAATGATTTTTTAACTAGTAAATAAAGTATTTTCTTTACACACACATTGTATATCATAGTTTTTTTTTTTTTTTTGGTTTCGCAAAACATCCAAAAACAAATATGTTATAAAAGTGACAATTTTAGCAAAACGAAACCTTTATTTAAAACGATTTGATTTATGATCAAATTTTATATATTTTTTTAAGCTATCTTATTTTTTGAAATTTTATTCAAATCTTTGGTCGCAAGAAGAATTGCATGATAAATAAAAACATTTAATCAAAGTCAATTTTATTTTTCATATTCAAATGGACTGAGTGTTAACATTTAACATTTTTGCTAATTGTCGTCAAAAATTAGGCGTAAAGCAAAAATTGATATTTCATATGGTTTTATGATAGATAAGCATTATATTCCCACTCATTATATTCGTAAATTTTGAGGTTTATCCTTCGCTTTTAAGATCATTGAATTTGATTTTTATATAAAATAGTTATATATTAGAAAATAATATGAGTTTATGTGATATTATTTTTCAGAAGATTTCATTCTATATGCCTATGAAAAGTACTCTCAAAACTAACTTTTCCTAATTATAATTAAATCTAGAATATTGTATGATGCTTAGTATTATTTCATTTTTCTCATTCAATTTAGAATTTACAAATGTCAAAAAATTGAGAACTGTCACTTTTGTTGAATTTCTGTTTATTACAATATTACATGAGATAATATGGAAAATTTCTCGCCAGCTCGGCTTTTTCAAAAACTTCGTTTACAAATCAGTAAAAATTATGGGTTATTTTCACTTCTACTCCATTATTTAGAATCTTCTAAACATACGTTAATATAAAATTAACAAAATTTGAATTAAACGTAACTTCAATATATAAAAGATCAATAATTCTATCAAAATATTTGAGGGCCTATTCAAACCCAATTTGAATGTAAATACAGTAATCGATAATAATTCGAATGAGTTACATTTCTCTTATTAAAAATTTTAAATTTTTCCAAAAATTTTAATCTCTTAATGAATTATCATTCTTATTTCAGCTAGAACCTAATTACATAAGAATTTATATATAATGTTAAATTGAATGCAAAAACTTTAATGAATTTTTGAAACAAACCGTAAATATTGAAAGATTAAAAATCTACTGGCTTTTACTTCACTTTTTAATAGAAACAATTATGCTTGTATCCTTTCTAATTTATTTGTCACGTAGCAAAGAGATAACAATAGTCAGTGAAACAGGTCTAAACTTTAATCAAGTTTATAACGCAACAGCTGGATTTTATGTTTACTATCCAAATTCTGGAAATTGTTGGGATCGTGGCATTTGCGTTATAAAAAATGTCTACGGAGGAACAATCCCATACAGGTGGTCTGGAACATTCAAGACCGACTTTGATATTCTTTATAATGGTGAATGGACAACATACCGAAGAACAGGCTGGTGGCCAGTTTTTGAAGTCGATAACAATGGAGTTCAAATTCCAATCCAAGGTGTCTTCGGTGGTGTAGCAAAGTCTTCTGGTGTTCAAGTACGAACAAAAGTTTCAAAACCGTTTGAAGATCTTGGACGTGCATCCAATTTCTTACTAATCGAATTCATGGCAAAATGCATTGATGGATATCCACATAAGATTTCAATTGCCACTTATGCAGATATTATGATTAGAGCTTCAGATAATGCCGATATTGTATGGTATGGGGAACCAGGACAGAAAAGAGGTTTCACTATGTATGATATAATGAATACAGGACGTATT
This sequence comes from Trichomonas vaginalis G3, assembly GCF_026262505.1. Taxonomy (NCBI): domain Eukaryota; phylum Parabasalia; order Trichomonadida; family Trichomonadidae; genus Trichomonas; species Trichomonas vaginalis. The sequence goes on along the minus strand of NC_067203.1, from coordinate 13,287,260 downwards.
TTCACAGTTATTACAAGACAAGCATATGGAGTTAATGATGTCGACAATTTATGGTTTGGCAATTGGGATTGGCGAGGAAATCTTCATTATTGGGAAGATAGAAGACCAAATGAAGGAAACTTCACAAATCATATAGATTCTGCTTTTTCACTTGGTTGGAAGAATCGCGATCTCTATCCTGATAATGGAGAAGTTTCCTTTGGTGTTCTTCTTGGATTAGGAAAGGGAATTGTAAAACCCCCAAGAGTTGAAGTTGATGAAACAAACTTTAAACATCTTTATAAACCCAAAGAAAAAATCAGTATCGATATCAAAGTTTACGATGAAGATAGACTTTATAACAGTACTCTTTATTACAATTTCAATGGAAAGAATAATAATTTTACAAATGTAACCTATGGGAAAACGTACACAATAAATAATATCACACTCGGAACTACTGGAAGATATTCATTTTATTGCTATGCAAAAGACACTGCAGATTTAGTTTCCAATAATTACACGAGAGACTTTTTGGTAGATGAAGCTCCAATTTTGACAATTCTTAATGGTCTTGCAGAAAAATATACCGATTCTGCTTCTTTCATCGTTCAAGGAAAGGTTTGGGATGACACATGGGCAGAACTTAAATTCAGAGTTGATAATAGCTTCTACTTCAGAATTGATAATGGATCACGATTAAATTGCTATAGATCAGAAAAACCATTTTTGAAAGAATTTAGTCTTCGCACCGAAGGAGTTCCATATGGATGGCATAGACTTTACATCTGGGCAGAAGATGAATATGGAATTAAATCTAATGAATATGAACATCGATTCGAATATGTCAAGATGAACCCTCCAAGTTTGGAAATCGTTCCAAATAATTATCCAACGGAATACTACTATGATCGAGAAATCGAAATTGAGTTAGCATATTATGATAAAGATGTTGGGGATACTTATACAATTTTCTACAGACCACCAACACTTGGCGATTTGGAATCTGATATTCAATTGTATTCCAATGTTTCTGATGGCCAGCGGAGAAAAATGAATTTCACATACAAGGTTCCAAGGTTATCAGAAGGTTCACACTTTATCAAATTCATCATCAAAGATGACAAAGGTCTTTCATCACCTTATAAAACGTTTAATTTCACAATGAAGTATTATCCTATTGCTACTGCTACAATACCAGAACCATGGAATCCACAAACAGTTGATCCAAGCTACACAGGAGCCCAAACACATTCTGAGACTTTCTTTCATTCATGCACTATTGTTTTAGACAGCAATGGAAATGATGCTTACTCATGCACAATAACAACGACATATATCTTTGTTGAAACTAATGCAAAGACACCAACACCATCAGCATCAACAATTGATAATGGTGCTTTCATAGAGTCAGGAGGAGGAAAAAGTAATAATAAAAAGAAGAATATTTATCTCATCATTGGCGTTGCTGCTGGAATTGTTGCGTTGGCTGCAATCATCGCAGGTATTATTATTGCAAAGGAGGCTGCAAAGCATGCTGCAGAGTTTGAATTTGATCCAGAGAAGGGCGAGTTCATTGAAGATCCTGGAGTTAGCCAAGAAAATGATAACCCAATATATGATGAAAACGCTAATGATGATCCATTCAAGAACGATTTCGATGAACAGCCAGAAGAAGCAAGTAATTTAATGGAGTAAAACTTTTGTCATCACCAAATTCATTTCACCATAAATAATTTTCATTCCATGCATATTCTATTTAATTTTTTTTAATTATACTTGAGATTTATGGCATTGAATGTATATGCCCTTGATTTCATTTTACCATATAATTATAAATTTGTTAATTCAAATTATGAAGCAAGAATTTGATTAAAGATATAAATTTGTTTTAAATCTATGGATAAATACATAGATTTAAGATTAAACTTAGTCAGGCTTGATTTTAAGTTTCATCCTTATGAATTTTCTTAATCAATCATTTACTTGAAATACAAAATGTTGAAATTGCAAAAAAAATATTTTGTTTAGATTACCAAAGAGGACAATTTTGGATAAATATTATATATAATGTTATCTCCAATAAATAATACGCATTTAATCATTTCTTCGCAATAAAAAAAAGTGAATGAGCGAGAAGAAAGGATCTTCATCAGATGAGCCTGAGATGATCGAAACAATTACTATCGAAGAATCTGATGAGAAGCCAGAAAAAGAGGAAGTCTCTGCTTTGAGGTTAACTGAGTATCCAGAGCCAGATTTTCTTGGAGATGGCATATTAGGAACTGATGGAAATACATATTATCAAAAAGTTGATTCAGAAGGAGTAGTTATTCATATTAACGATTCAGTTTTAATTTTAACGGATGATAAACAATATATTAGAAAAGATTTCATGTATTGCGGCAAGATATTACGTTTCTGGAGAACGCCCGGAGATAACAGATACTGTTTAATCAACTGGTATTGGCGTCGTGCAGAAGTTCCTCCAGAATCAAGAAGTTTCTTACTCCAACGCGAACTTCTTCTTTCTGAGAAGACAGATATCATTCCTGTCGATTCCATTAAATCAACCATTAAAGTTTACGAGACTCCTGAAGCTCTAGGTCCAGATGCGAATAAACCAGATGAAGTTATGACGAAGGAATTCTTCTGCAACCGCGGTTTCCTTGTTTCTCGTCAAGAATTCGTTGCACTCGGCACCATTACGCGCTTAATGAAGCAAACGGAAGACGTTGTCGAAAGAGTTGAAGGATTTTCAAAATACGATATCGCTAGAGCAAGATTACAACTCAGTAACGTCACAAACGTTGCTGGAAGACTAAACGAAATCGACAAAATCAGTAGAACTATCGCCAGATTTTTAACTCAAAAAGGACGTGGAGATTGCCTTTATATCTCCGGAGTTCCAGGTACAGGCAAGACTCTTTGCGTCCGTGAGGTAATGAAGCGTCTGGCAAGAGACCAATTGAACGCAGACGTTATGGAATTTGATTATTACGAAGTTAACTGCTTACGACTTGAATCTCCCAAAGATATATTCGTAGATATGTGGTACCAGATGGCTGGCGAGAAATTAAACTCAATAGCCGCTCAAAGAGCTTTAAATGACGTATTTACAAATGATCCACCGCAAAATTACATCATTCTCCTCATCGATGAAGTCGACGTACTTCTTACAAACCAACAGAACGAACTCTACTGCATTTTGGAGTGGGCAGGCCTTCCAAAGTCGCATTTCATCATTGTTTGCATCGCAAACTTGATGGATCTCGACGCAAGACTGAAGCCGAAGCTCGCTTCAAGATTCGGAAAGACAGCTGTCAAGTTCTATCCCTATAAATACGAAGAATTAAAGGAAATTATTAATTCTCGTGTCGGGGAACTTGGAGTTTTCGATGATCCTGCAATAGAATACTGCTCAAAACAAATCGCTAACTTCGGTGGCGACGCTAGAAAAGCTCTAGAAGCTTGCAAACGCGCACTCGATTTAATTCCTGTTAATAACCAGGATTCAGACAAAAATACTACAAGAAAGAACAACGATAAGGTCGTTCTTTCCGATATGATTGCTACAATCAGAGAATTACAGGCAACAAGATCATTAACCTTGTTATCTAAGCTTTCTGAGCAACAACAGATATTCTTAACCGCATTCTTAATGGATATGAGACTTACTACCCGTACTGTTATACCTGTCCGCGATGTTTGCAGACGTCATAAAATTATTCAGACACAACTCGAGGTACAATTCCCAATTTCACAGCAGGCAATGCTTGTAATTGCTAACCAGCTTGTGGAAATGCATGTAATTAAGGGAATCAAAGAGTTTAATATACATGAAAACACAATGATTACTTTGATGTGTATGGAACACGATGCTCTTGCAGCATTGAATAAGGACGAAAGATTTGCTAGATTTATTGGTAATGTTAATCCTGTCTAAATTATATTTATTATTTATTTTTTTTATTAATTCAAAATACTTTTTACACAATACCTAAATTTGAATTAATGCATTCAATAATAACATTATTATAAAAAGCAAATTCAATAACATTACTAAAGGATTCAATAATGAATTTTCTCTATTCGGATTTCATTTAGTATTTATTAGTAATGTTATTCAATTTGCTTTTTAAATAGATTATTATTCAATAATGAATTTTCTCTATTCGGTATTATTATTTGGATTATTGAATTTGCTAGATTTATTGGTAATGTTAATCCTGTCTAATACTTTTTACACAATACCTAAGTTTTATGCTCTATTCGGATACCATTCATTTTAAATGAATAACAAGCTTGAAAATTGCGATGCAGATTTCTGTATACTGGAAGTATCCAAAACTTCAATATCATAGAATTAAAAACTTTAGTATATACCCTACTTATATATATATTTCAATATCATTAATATCTTTACTGCAAATGAAGAGCAAACAATATTCATATGAAAAATAGATTGGAAATAAGAATATTATTAATTTTATTATAATTATCCAATCGGATTAGATTATGTTAACTTGGCCCCAATAGACATAAGATAAAAAATTACCTTTATACTTGCAACTGAGAGTGCAGTCTTTCCATCTCTAGTCTTTGAATTTTTATCAGCTCCAACAGAGATAAGATATTGAACAACTTCAAGATGACCATTGAATGATGCAAACATGAGTGGAGTCCATCCAGGATTATCCTTTGCTTCTTTATCAGCTCCAGCAGAGATAAGATATTTAACAACTTCAAGACCACCATATTCTGATGCTTCAATGAGTGGAGTATATCCAAGTCCATTCTTTACATCTTTATCACAACCACATTCAATAAGAGATTTGACAAGATTAAGAATACATTTCTTTACAAAAATTCTGGAAAAAAATTAAAATTAAAAATGCTCTCATTTGAAAATGTATATATGAAATTTCATTTCAAAATGTATTTTGATAACCAGCATATCATGTGATTTAATGTCTGATTGAGTTGAATAAAGTTTGGTGATCTGTAGTGTGAAGATATATATTTACTACATTCCTTTAGACCAAAAAATCGAATTTGATAAATAATTTTGATGGTATACTTTCAATTCCCAAATAATCATTTAGTGCTTCAGTTGTAACACCGTACAACTTATATCTTTTTCAGCAAATGCAACTTCTTACGCTTGAATTTTTTCATTCAAGAAACTAGCAAAATCTTGTAAGTTCTCAAAATGGATGAAGAGTTCTCCGATAAAGAAGAAATGATGATCGAATCAGTCGGCCCTAGTCAGCAAATTAAAACACTCAGCAACAGTTGCCATCAAATCTTACGAGAAAATGAAATTCTTTTACAAAGATTATACAATTATCAAAATTTGCTATCTAGCTCAATGGCAGATCAATGTGCAAAAAACGAAGATACTGTTGACAGCGCTGATAAACTCAATTTTGTCAAAATTTCAATTCCAATTGAGACTCCACCATTTCTTGATTAAATTAAAGCCAAGTACAGCACAGTGTAATTTATTTGTTGCATAAGTTCTTAATCTTTATGAAAAAATTATTGTAATTACGAAATTTTAATATAGTCGTCGATCTTATTAATGCGTAGGGTTGTTAAAAATATCAAAAATTAGCGTTTTGAAGACACCATGGTGTCTTATAATTTTCCCTTCCTTATTGGCGTGTAGAAATAAATGCGCCAATAGATTGAAGAAGAATTGTTTTTCTCTTAATGAACTTTAATCCTTTTGATATAAGAATATTAAAAACATTAATATAATTTCGATTTCGGAAATTAAATTTCCAAATTTTTTGTCGATTTCGGAAATAACAGGATCCCGCATCCAACACGCAACAACAAAACACAAAACACACTTTTTGGTTCTTTCATCGTTTTAATCGTAATTTATGTAATATATGATTTGGATAAATTTTACAAAAATAGAACCTATATTATATTCTTTTCAAAGATTCTTGCAAATCATCAAAAATAATTGTATTTTAAAAAACGATCAAATTATCCTTTCATTATTTTAAACTTAAATTAGTTTTTATGATTGACTAAAGCAATCATATTTATTCATCATTAAATAAACAAAAAAATAATATTTGAGAGTTATTTCAAAAAAAACACATTGAATTTATTAATTTGTCTCAATTTCAGTATTATAAATTTTTATAATTTCAATATTTTGAAATACACTTTTTAATATTTCAATATTTATGATATTTCAATGTATTAAGTGGTCTCAAATTGAGCTTCTCAAATATAAGTTGGCCTATTCAAATAATAAAATTAAATAATATTTAAAATAATAAATAAAAGTGATTGAGGTCATAGCAAAACGGCTGTTTCAGTCATTAATTCTTAAAAATAAAAAGGGTAAAAACTAAATACAATGGGTAAAATTCAATAGTGTCTGTGCTATCGTTCAATTTGAAGGTGTCTTTTGAAACCACAAGACACATTGAATTTTTGAATGTTGTATTATGGTTTGACAGACACCAATGAAAAAAATAAAATGATATTTATTTTAAATATATAAGATCCTTATATAAAATATAAATATTTCATCGTTTTATTTTCTTGTTTTAGAAATGTTTTTTATTGAAAAATCAATAAAACTAACTCCAAAATAAAATTTTTGATTTAAAGACACTATGATGACACCAGGCAAATCTTCCAAGACACCTATCGTCAGGAATCTAACAACCCTATTAATGCGTTACTCATACAGAAATGTTCTATAGTATATTTACTTGAGATATAGATAGAAATCAGCTTTATTTTAAATAAAAATTAAAAATTTCTTTTTCATAATAAACACTTGCTTTAAAATTTGTTATATAGGAAATTCTTCTTGAGTTTATTCTTCATAAGTTTGTTTTATTTTTGAGTTAATGAAATAAAAGAGATTTTTTAGGTCTAATGGCAGTTTCCATTTTATTGATATTTATGATCATATTTGTACTCTTAATAAATTGTACATTGCATTATAGAACTTGATTGAGAAGAATTTCTGAGGTTTTCTCACTGTTACATTTTATTGCAATATCAAGAGCTGTATTACCATTTTTATCTGTTATATTAATGTTTGCAAAATGTGAAAGTAGAATGTTTGCAATTTCTGAATAATCCTTTTCTGCTGCAATATGAAGTGCAGTTTTACTTTCATAATTAGTCAGATTAATATCTGCTCCAGAATTAATGAGAAGATTTACAACATCTTGGCAATTTTCCATTGTTGCTTTATGAAGAGGACTGTTCCCATCGTTATCTTTTGTATTTATATCTGCACCACGTGAAAGGAGAAGATTTACAAAATCTTCGTAATTTAAATACACTGCAAGATTGAGTGCAGTTTGTCCACGAATATCTCTCCCATTTATATCAATTCCATGGGAGATAAGAACATCTGCTGTTTCTATGCTTTTATATCTTATTGCCCAGTGAAGAGCAGTCATGCTATTATTACTCATTTTTTCATTGATATCTATTCCATGTGAAATAAGAAATTCTACTGCTTCGCTGCAATTAAATGTTATTGCAAATTGTAATATAAAAAGATTGAGCTCTTTACATCTTGCATTAATATTTGCACCATTTGAAAGGAAATATTCCCAAAGTGAAGGAAGATTTAAACCTGTTGAATATACAAGACAAGTATCAACATCTTTTGTAACATCGAAATATGCCAAAAATGCTTCAAGATTGTATGCATACATATAAATCCATTGGCACTTGATGTTGCTGGAAAAGATACATGACAAAGTCAATGTTGTGCGAAAATATTGCATATCTCATGCTGTTCTGACCTGGTTTCAGAGATTTCAAACATTCATTTAAAATCTCAGAATTTCCGCTCGAAAATGCCAAATCAAGACAGTTTAGAGTGATATTTGGTTCTACTTTTGTCAATAGCAACTTAAAACAATCAACAGAACCATGATAGCAGCATAATTCGAGTAAAGATAGACCCAAAAATGGATATAGTTCGCTATCTAACTCGTAATATTCATCAAAATCTTCTTTTTCAATGAAAAATACAAATGATTTGTAATCATTATTCATTATAGCTCTGGCTATTGTGTTATCTTTGTGGACATACGAAGAATAACCACTTGATTCATATTTTTTTAATTCTTCGAGATGTTCTTCATCATAAACAATTCCATAATCTTCCAATAAAAGGTATTGGTAAACGGGCCTGATATCATCCGCTGGTTTCGGATGATATTCTTCTATAATTCTTTTTATAATTGTTAGATACGATCGCAAGTAGCGATTTCTAAAAAGAGCAACATGATCAAATATTTTTAGAACTTTACTTGCAGTTAAAATCTTTGTTTCGATTATTTTGTTCTTTATATCTTGATAAAGGCCTTCAATTTCTTTATCATCGAAAGTATTAAGGCGATATATTTTATTCATTGTTTCGATGTAATTCTTATTTGACTCCATTAATTCTTGATTCAACATTTCAATTGATAAAAATTATTTTCAAAATGTCAAAAATAGGTTTTTTATAAGAAAATGCTTTTTTTCGGAGTATCAATTGTGTTCTATCATTCAGAAACTTGATGGAATACAAGTGCTCCAATAGAGATAATAGGTATATCCATTTCATTGTATCTACAAGCTCCCATGTTGAAATTGATGTCAAATTCATTTTTAAGGATACCCTTACGTGTCAGATTTTTTGCGCATACGAAGAAGTCATGCTAGACATGAGCTATAAACCTGAAATTTTAGCAACATATTTAAAACTTTTTAAACTACAATACACTTTAATATTCAAGAACAAAAATATTCTTTTTAGAAATTACATAATTATTTTATGTGAAATCTATATAAAAACATATTTTGCGAGCGTAACTTTTTTCTTTATAAGCACCTTATATGACTGATAAACTGTGAAGGCACATAATTGTTAATTCATAGAGTTGATATGTTTCCAAAATTGAGAGGAAATTTGAAAATTGAATACCCTTTCAATTCAATTTTCAAAAGATATCAGCTCCTTCAATAATTGAAGGACGATTTTGATCATTTGCTCTTAAAACAAGTATGCCATGGAGAAAAAAGTTACGCTCGCAAATCTGAAATATAACTATCATATAAAAAAATTAAATTTCTAATTTTTTACTCTATAGATATTATTGGCCACTTGTGTAATGCATAAAAGTTTATGTCATATGCATACATTTGGAAGTATGGGAGACGAGGGAAATTACTTCTATGAGGCACTAGGATTTTTAAAAATTTCTCTATCGGACTCACCGTTCAATTTCTCGAAAATTAAAAAAAAATCAATAATAGCTAAAATGTATTATGCATAACAAATTTTAATGTTACACGGTATTTTTTGAACTTCATGACATGAATTTTCTTTATATTATTTTTTTTTTTGGATTTTCTATGATTTATGCGATAGGCTGGAACAAAATTGTAAGTGCAATGATATCATTTATAGAGAAATCTAAAACTTCAGCATTCAGAACTCGCAACCACAAAAATATTCATTTGCTAAGTAAGTAAAGTTGATTAAGTTCGACACTTAGCTTTTATACGTAAAACCAAGTGTGTATTGTTATTTCTTGTTAAATTATTGAGAAAAAAATAAATTGTAAGAGAAACGATACTGATTATTGAAATAATATTGAGGGTAGCTGCAGATTTCTTCATTAACATGCCGGAAATTTGTTAATCTTGGTTTTCTATCATAAAATCTGTCGAAGAATCTAAAAACGGAGATATGAAATAGAGATCATGTAAATCTAGAGTATCCTGTCAGAAAAATAGACTAAGCATGTAACCCTTTTTTGGTCATAAACACTTTTTACCACTTAGTCATACAGATGATCATTAAATTTAAACGAGCACTTTTTGTCAGAATTTATTCTTTTACAAAGACAGAAGATTTTAGTATTATTTAAAAAAAAAAAAAAAAAAAAAAAAAAAAAGGTAGTGGGGCTTCCAGGGGCTGCGCCCCTTCTAGCCCCGAAGATGTTTAGTATAAAATGAGGTTTTTATTCGGAAAATTGTTAGTCTTCTGGTGTGAATTCGGAGGACTCTTCGTGTTTCTCTTCTTCGTGTTTCTCTTCTTCTTCCTCTTCCATTGCTTCTGGGAAGAAGTCTTCTTCTGGGTCGAAAACATTATATAATGTGTAATTGAATGACACATTATATCTTTGTTTGAGTTCGCTCTTGACAAAGAACTTAGTTCCAGGAATACAGAAGACTTCTGTGCGTTGGAAAAGCTGATGTCCTGGAACAAATTTGGCAATTAGAGACTTCTTTTTTCCGAATTGTTCAGGAGTTTCCATGACGACAGTAACAACATCTCCATCTGCGAGGTCTTGTTGTTGTTCGGAAAGGTAAAGAGCAATGATATAAATGGTTGCTGCGTTGAATTCGAGAAAGTCGAATTCAAATTGTGTTGTCGTATAGCATTCAAACCATTTTGTACAGTTGTCTCCGAACTCGTCAACGTATTCATCTTGGTCATATCCGTAACTAAAGACTTGGAATTCGGCAATTGTCTTGTCGAATGACCGTTGGATGTAACGAGGAAGATTTTGACGAACTTGGTATAAAGTTCTCAACATTATAAGCTTAGTAAATGTTGGAAAATACTGAACTAAGACATCGCTAAGCTCAATTGGACTTGGAATTGTCTTAGTAAGTTCAATTGAACTAGCAATTGCTTTGTTCAGAACTTCACAGAACTGAGTATTGTATATAGCGTCTGGTTGTGTGTTTTCTTCGGCGTCTTTGAGATATTTAGAGCAAATTTGTTGAAGAATTTCTCTTAATTCGCTGTTAGACTTTTTGGCGGTTATTCTAACAGCTGTGCCAGTTCTTGGAGGTTGTGGGGCTTTGGCTTTGGTTAGCGGTTGAGAATTGTTAATGTTGGCTTCCATTAGACAAAAATAAACTGTTTTTTTCGGACTACTCATAGAAAAGTTTAAAATAAACCGTTTTCGTCAACGGTAACCCCCTCTATTTTTTTATTTTATTTAATAGTTACCGTTGGCAAACCGTTCCATCTCAAATATTGAATGAACTATAAACGTTTTTTGTTTTCTATATATACTTTTTTGTCCAACGGTAAAACTTTTTACACAACGGTTTTTGAGAGTCGTCGCTGTTGACTTTTTTGTAGAGCACTCAAAATAGTATAACTTTGTCCTGACAAGTAAGGGTCTATCGTCGCTACAGGAAAAGTTACAGGCGTTCCAAGGAAGTATACTTTGAGAAGCCTTTTCTCCCTTTTAAAACAAGATAGGACGGTTATTTTACAAAACTGTCAACACTTTGACCGAGTAGTTTTTTGTGCTGAACAAAAAGTGTCATATAAACATCTGTCAAAAACCGCTTTTTAACTTCACTTAAAATGCCACGTAAGCTACGTAAGAATATACGTAAGAGGAAGAGAGCATTGAAACATCCAATAGTAAAACTAACACCACAACAACAGTTGCAACAACAAATGCTGAATGACCCCACTATGTTGCAACAAATGTCAAGCAATCCTATGCTTTTAAACCGAGTCATTGGTGCACAGAGTGGAGGTTTAAGAGCGGGACTTTTAGCGAAAATGGCAGGCTATGGTGGAGCTGCAGACGGAACAGCCTATAACCCTCAAAGTCAAATGAATTTGAGTTCACTCAAAAATCAAATAACAGATGTCAAAAAGTCAAACATAGACATACAGAAGCAAATAAGTGAAAACGAAAAGAAACTAGAATATGACAGACACACAAAGAAACTCAATGAGTTAAACGTAGAGAAAAAGAAGAAAGAAGAACAACTGAAAGAACTAAGTACAGAGGAATATGCGAAAAAAGTGTCAGAAAAAGCAGCAGAAGTAGCAAAAATGGAACAAGATGTCATAAATTTGAAAAACCATACTACTCAATATAAAATACTGAAAGATGAAGAAATAAAACAAAAAGCCCTGAAGACATATATGGATAGCGATGAGTATAAAAAAGAAGTTGAAGCAAATGTAAAGGCAGAAAAACTTTTACAGTTGCAAAACCAAACCGTACAGTATGAAAACTTAGCACAAGAAAGTAAAAATAACGACGCAGCCATGCAAAAGGCAATGAAAAGCGCAGAATATATAAAAGCTAACAATGACTGGTTAGATGCCCAAGCCAACGCTAAAGCAGCCCAACTCATAGGGTCAATAAGGACAAAAATACAAGCGGATGAAGATAGTTCAAATGAAGCTTTAACAAATGCTGACTTTAAGAACGCCTTCGAAGCTCTTCATAGTAAGGTGAAACAAGTGAACGACTTCTCATCTGGAAAGAAACTGAAGTCTGAAGGTTTCGACAAAGAGTTAAGAGAAGTAGCACAAAATATGACGAAAATAACAGATGCAGCAACGAGACAGGCAGTTCAAAGTGCCTATGACGCCGTTAGAGCAACTGTTGTGAAAAGTCAAGAAAAAGAGTTACAACAGACCAAAACAGACCTAGTAAATGCTTTCTTAAAAACGAAAAGTCAGGTAGGACATTATGCTGCAGATGGAACATATGTGCCAGCTGGTGGAACTTATATACCAGCTGGTGGAACTTATATACTAGCTAGTGGAACCTATATACCACCAAACCCTCCAGAGAAGCACCTGCACCAGGACTACCTAAAACATTTACATCGTCACATGGACACAGACACAGGCATGCACCAAAACCAACACAACAACCAACAGTTCAAAATCCAGCACAACAACCAACAGTTCAAAACACTGCACCACAACCAACAGTTCAAAACACTGCACCACAACCAACAGTTCAAAACACTGCACCACAACCAACAGTTCAAAACACTGCACAGCAACAACCACAAACAGAGCAAGGACATAAAAGAAGTAGAGAACAAGGAAACCAAGAATTCTTAAAAATGCTTAAGGAAAATTATGGTTACCCAGATACTCTTGACTTTAGTGACAGATATAAAGAAGCTATTAGAAAGTTCAAGGAAGGAAATACTGACCCGAACCTATTTAGCTTTATGGTTCAGCACCAAATGGGATATAATTTCAAACCTGGAAAATACAAGCTCGCTAAGGGATATGATTTAATAGCATATCATCCAAATGACATGACTGAATTTACTCCGAGATATTTGTGTCAGAGATAAATGATAATTCAACTATCTTCATGAAACGCGTAAAAAATAGAGACGGAACGAAAGAAGAAAGGGTTATGAATGCGGATGGCTTAAATAGGGAACTTGTTAAAAACGGTCTCGGAATATATGAAATGCCAGCAGATGAGGTACAAGAAACTCCACAGGAAGAAGTTCAGATACAACCAGACATGGAAGAAATAGTTCAGCAACAACAGCTAGAAGAGCCTGAAGGAAACGAACAAGTCCTCCTTTGGAAACTAACCTCACAGAACTAGATGAAGATTTGGAACAGCCGAAAAATCTTGACCCTCAACAAGAGTATGCGGAGAATATGGAATATTTCCAAGAGTCTAAAAAAAATTCGGCTGACATAGTAGAAGAATATCGAAAAATGTTTGCCGACATACAAAAGACTCCAACATCAGATGAAAATATCCAGCATAGAATGGAAGCACTGAAAGAAAATGTACACAAATACAACAACCCTTTTTACTTACGAGCATTTAACGTTCAATCTTCGGATGAACTCGGTGAAAATAAAAGGTTAAATTTCAAGAAAACATATAGAAATGAAACATTGTTTAAAGTTCATTCAGAACCTAACCAAGATGGAAACAAACCTACTTTTGTTTCTGCAGACGATGGAACTACAATGAGATGGGGTCATAAAGCTAATCCAGATAGGTGGTTCATAAACTTACAACCACAATTCCAAGAAGTTGTAGACGCAATGGAAGTGAATGGTGAACGAGACATAGCTGGTATTTTAAGCGCGGCTTTAATGCCATTGAAAGATATGAAAGATGCAGATATTTTGGACCAGTATGAAATGAACATGGCTGATGGAAATATAACACCTGACGTTCTAGAACATTTATCTCAAAGAACTACACAGAACCATAGAGATGGTATATTTGGTGAAGAGTTTAGAAAGAAAGTTAGGGAGAGAGAAGGAAGAGAACCTATTGTACATGACCTTGCAAACGAAAGTTTACAAAATGTCATAAAAACTTACTTTGCAGACGATGAACTGAGAAGGGATGAATATTTAAGAAAACTCAAATGGACAGTACCAAATGAAATGTTAGTATTGAAAAACATGTTCCTTGACAAAATAAAACCAACTACAGAAATAAACGACGCAAGACTGAAAGATTGGGTAAAAGCTTTCCCATTCACAAAGGATATTGTTGGTAACATGGAAAGAAAACCAGAATGGCTACAAAAACATATATTTGGAAACGAGCATATTCCATATGGACAAGCTATATTTGAAGAGCTTGAACCAGAAACTCAGGAAAGAGTCATGCAAACAATACGCAAAGACTCAAATACAGACTATGACAAACTCTTTCTAGGATATAGGTTACCTGAGATGGGCGACCAGAGCCAAAAGGCAAAAAGGACATGGGAAATTTGCAACATACTAGATGAACATAATGCAAAGATGCAACAACTTCAAGCAGAGGGCAATGAAGGAAAAAGAAGAGTTAAAAACTCAGTCAGGAAGAAAGTAAAGCTTGGTCCACGTGGGTTCTATTATGACATATAAATCCAACTATTCTATATTTTTACTCATATGAAATGTACGCCGCTCAGAATATAACGCCAACAGTTTTGGATGCTATGAATGGAAATGTTTCCGAATGGTATAACGAATGCGACAATGCCATTAGAAGGTCAGAAATAGTTCCTGGAACTTACGAATATACAACTGCTGTTTCTTATGGAAATGTAGGTGAGTTTGGAGAAGGTTCTTCAACAACAGTAGATATTGCTTGCGACAGGTTTCACATTATTTCTATTGACAACTCATTCTTATACGTGGAACAAGACATTGAAATAAAACCTTCTGCCAAGTTGTCTGACAAGAAAGGTTGCAATGGAATTTTCTATGTCGGATACCAATATGCTCCAGAAGTTTTCATGGGATATAAGATATATTCTAACTCTGACTTAGTTCAAACAGTAACATGGGCAAACTATGAATGGTTCGCTTTGAGAAACTCAGTACAACCACAAGCTAGAGAACAAACAGACCAGTATGCAACTATTGAGAAAATAAGAAGACTTGACCCTAACGTTCCAGGAGTTTATGTTGACCTTTCTGGACAAACTGCAGCAGCAGTAACCAAAGTAAAACTGAAACTTAGAGTTCCTTTGTCATCTTTCCTCATCTTCAGGTTTTTAAGATACTTGCCAAACTGGGCAGGAAAAATTTCTATCGAACTTACTCCAAGCAAAAATAACTTAGTCATTGCACCAACACAAGACCCATTCACTCTTACAGACGTAAAGGGAGCAAATCAAACGTCATTCGCCGAATTTTGCAAAGACAAAGTTGACTTAGACTTTGGTTTCTCAAACCTCAACACTGAAGTAAACTACTACTTCAATGCTGCTGGAACTGCTTGGGACCCAGTTAAGTTCACATGCGAAAAGTTTGAATGCAAGAGAATAGAAAGCAGACTTGCAGTCTATATGTTGGACCCAGATATTTCAAATGCTTTAGCTGCCAAATATATTGCAGTTCCACTTATGTTCCCTATACACCAAATATCTGTCAAAGACTTTGCAGGTGAAGTTGGAAACCAAAGTGCTAACCCAGGTGCAAGAACAGATATTGCCTTAACAACTGCAATGAAACATGCAGATACTATGTTTGTACTGTTCAGACGAACTATAAATGACTATTCTTGTTTCTACAACCCTGGTATTAAATATCATATAAACATAGATGGCAAATACTATCCAAGAGAAGAATATTCTACAGTTGAGGATATGAGGTCATACAACTTGACATTAGATGCTATGAACTTTAACAACAACTTCACAACAACCATTAACCCTGAAATGCAAAGTTCTATTATGCCATATGTGAAAGTATGGACTCATACAGGAGTCAAAAAACTCAATATACAAATGGAGACCGTTCAAACTTTTGGCTTGGCATTCCATTTGCTGACTCAGAAGACTTTATGGGTGGTATTTCAACTGTTGGTACTGTACAAATACAATATACTGG